>NC_142360.1:24551379-25178254 GCF_059441175.1 Urocampus carinirostris | reverse complement strand
GCCTGACAACAGTAGCTGAGAGACAGGCACTGAACAAGCTGCGGTCAATCATGGACAATTCATCACATCCACTACACAGCATCATCTCCAAACGGAAGAGCAGCTTCAGCAACAGACCACTATCACAGTCTTGTTCCATGGACAGACTGAGGAGATCATTTATTCCTCATCCCATGAGCCTCTTTAACTCCACCCGGGGGATTAAAGGCCACATTAAACCCCACCCCTACATTTGCATATTACCCTATTTTTATTACAGTGTGTATTTCCGTAGCACTATTTAAATACTCTATAGCAAAACGTGATATTGGGTATTTTTGTATTCTATATTTTATTATTTTATTTTTCAACACAAGGATACCGCTGGAAGTGTGAATTTCCCTATGGGGATAAATAAAGTATCTATCTATCTAAATATCTAGTCCATCAATATTGTCTTGGCTTTGCATGTGTGATGATCGGCTCGGCATGTAACAATAAATTAAATAATTGCACAAGTTCTATTTTATCTCTGAGTCATGTGTGCTCATGAAAAGGGCCATATATGGCTCGCGAGCCATAAGTTGCCGACCCCTGCTCTAAAAAAAGGTAAACGCAGGATGGAGACAAAATATAGTCTGAAGTAAAAAAAAAATAGTGTCTTGAAACCATTTTCGCTCTTTAATGCAATAAAGTATGACAGCAAGATTATTTTCAAAATTCATAATTTGACAGTAGAAACCATTTATTTGTTAGAAAAAAACCACACTAATAAAGTACAATACTTTTATTTGTTAAACAAATAGTTCAAATTGTAAATTGGGTTTGTTCTTGAAAAATAAATAAATGCTTTTACAAATTTTGACTATCTTGGGTCTTTTTTTGGAATTCAACTTCTGCGAAAAAAAAGGTATTTCTTTTAAATGCACAAGTTGTTGTTGACATGGGCTCGATTTGGACGTCCCTTTCCCCGCCCGCCCAACCATATCTCGAAGATTCATTTCCAGGGGCCATGAGTGTCAGATTCTCCTCCCTCCGAACAGCCTGTTGTACATGACACGACCTACTTTCCAAATCCTTTGCTTGGATCCTGCCGTGGCTATTGAAATGCGAAGCCACAACAATCCTCACTTTTCACAAATGGAGAGCGAAAAATGCCATGGCAACAGGAGAGCAATGCAATGAATGAAGCCTTGTATCGTTATCAGGCATGCGGCTTATCTATAAAGCGGGATCAAATCCGTGGCTCACATCTTATCTCCCATCAATTTGCGCTGTAATGTGCGATTTGTTGCTCGTGCAGCGCTTTCACTGAATCTTTAGGATTTTTCAGCCCAATTTGCCATTTGATATTGCACCATTATGAACAATATGCTCAGAGTGTTTGAAAAAAAATCTCTCTCTTGTTTAAGCTCGAAGATAGGATGTCATGTACTTTGGATTCCATGACTACTAGATGCAGAGTTTGGACACCTTTTCATGGCCAAATTCAAGAACTATCTAAGGACTTTCAAGGCCAATTTTTTAATTTCTCCGGTACCATTAAAATGAAAAATCTGTCGTGAATCAATCCATGGACCTGTTGTTTGAGGTCACCAAGTGCTCCTCAAATATGTCTGCAATCTTCACACGTGTTTGTCATGTCCGTGATTTACGGATGCGATTTTTAATCGAGCGTATGCTTTTATCAAGAAATGATTTTTAGATCTTAAGTAAATCGTGTCTACAATTGCGGATCTGAGTACACGTGTAAATATTTTTGAGAGCCCAGCAAAAACCCACAGGATGCATGAGCATTGTTGACTCGAAACAGCAGGAGTAGCAGTAGGAGTTTGAATAGAGCCAGGGAAGATTTATATGGTGAGTTACGTTTTTAGAGTCACAATTTACAAAAAGTAACCGTCTGGCTGTTGTGTGTACGGGAGAACAAATCGCAATTTAAAAAAACAGAATTTTATTGCAAGTCCCAGAGAACAGGCTTTTTTAAAAGCTCTGTAGGGACCTGTGGCTACAAGCCATCAACTGACTGGACCAAGGACATCATTGCGAGGTGGGATCTTGGGCCCGGGCCCAAACCGGACCTGAAGTTCGGGCCGGATTCAAGCTTAAAATGTCAACCATTACGTCGGTCTGGTAGTGCTTCTCTCTCTCTCGCTGTTTTTTTTTTTTTTTTTTTTTTTTGTGGAAGATCTACACACAGCATGAACTTACTTTTACTCAAGTAATTATTTACATTAAAAAAATGCTCAGTTTAATTCTTAATCAAAAAATCCCCCCAAATTTTCATTCCTGGTGTTGAGGTAAAAGACACAAGGCTTCCTCCTTCCACCTCCCTCACGTCAGACGTCATTTCCGCTTATTGCCAATAGCTTACAAATTTTACAATTTTTTTTCCTGCTTTTTGGCCAAATATTTCACTATTTGCAGCTTGTAATATGCATATTTGATTTTCTTTCCGGTGCCATTTTGTCCAGTTTCACTTTTGTTTGCTGCAGGTCGCCGAGATGTGCACTTTGGCGCTTGCAGTGCACTCTGGATTTGAGGTACTCCGCCCCAAGTAAACCCCAATCAGCGTACTTCAGCAGAAATGCATAGTTCAATGCTAAAATACGCATGGCCGGAGTCAACCTTTGTGTTTACTTTGGCGGCAAAATAAAGCTTCGGGTTTCTTTCGGGCTCGTTTATCAAATCGAGTTAATCAGTCCGGTTTGGGCGGGTTCGGGTTTATATACCCCCAACTTGAGTCGGGTCGGGCTGAATTTTCTAGGACATATATTACCTCTAATCAGAACTAATGCCAACTTCTGGTAATCCCGGGAAATACAATGGCAAAGCAACTAGAGAGCAGTGTCTGCATCATTTTTAAGTATTTGTTGAGAAACGAGGCAACAATGTCAAGCATTTGCAAATCCCCCTAAATTCAAGCCTTTTCCAGGATCTCAAGCACCCGTACGAACCCTGGACAGAGGACTGCACTTTTTAGAACCTGCATTGTGTTTAAAAAAATATGCATTTTTCATTGTAGCCATTTCTATTGTATGAATCATCATTTTCCACATAATTAAATCCACTTCATACTAAATTTAAGGAAAACTAAAATACAATTATCCGATTATTTGCCTAATCGTTTCAATATTAGATGGCTAGTCGACTAATAAAACTGTCATTAGTTGCAGTCCTATATACCACATGCAATACTTTATTTTGAGAAGCTTCAACTTGTTTCGAGACTCACCGATATTAGTGGGGAAGATGTTTTCATTGTTGATTTGTACCTCGATCCAGTCCATGAGGAGGCTCATATATTTGGGGGCCGACAGCGCGGTGGGCCTCTTGTACTTGTGCTCGTCCTGCCAGCGGTATTCATACTTGGGGCCACCAGACATGACGGGGCAGGTCTGGTCGGTGCAGGAGTCACTGATGGTGCCGTAGATGAGGTTGATACGGTTGAAGAAGTCCACGACGTGGACCGCAACCCAGTCGTTGAGGTCCTCCCCGTGCGGGAGCTGGACGGCGTGCTTCAGGTCCAGGCCGGCATTCAACGAGGCCTGAGCTTTCTTGTGAAGCTCAAAGCGCTGCGTGCCGGGCTCAAATTTGCGTTTTGGTCGGAATGTCCTGTCTTTATTGAAAACTTGTTTGAGGGCCATGGACATGGTTGCGCGCCGAGGACCTTGGGAAACTTTCAAAAACCGTACAGTAAATACGTTTTGCCGGTCAAAAAATGGGTATGGCAAACTGTTGAAGGCGGTGTTGGGCGTGTTCACGATCTGTGAGGAGAGGAAAACGCAAGAAAGGTTGGTTAGCAAAGTCATTGAAGATCAGCTGAAGAACGCAAAAAACATACAACATACAATGAAACATTTAATTACATAAATCAGTGGTCCCCAAACCATAGCCCACGTCCACATTTGGTCCGACCCCCAGAACAATAGCAGGGAACTTTTTTTTTTAACCTGAAAAAGAACTCAAAGTTTGGGTGCGCTTTTATGGTTGTAACAGGATTCAAACCTGGGTCCCTGCAGTTAGAGCCCTGAACTTTTACCACTGGTGCATTACTACTCTATCTGTGAAAGTACCGGAGACACATGTTTTTTTGTTTCCTTATTAAAAAACATTCTAGAGGATTTGGCACTGCAGATAGGTGGGTGTTAAGCCTTTGGGAATTATTTCAGTATGATAAATCACTCCTACATGGCAGGAATGGCTTTGATCAGATCTTTGTCCACACATCATGGAGCCCCCACTTCCTTATGTTGCCTCCTCTATCCAGCAATTGAAAGTGTGTGTGTGGCCCCAGAGTGCCTGAAATTGTGTGATCAAATCACCGGAAACACCAGGTGCTGAAATGTTCTTGCAAAGCTCATGCTTAAGTTCAGTGTCCTTGCAATAAAATGTCATTTTGCAAGCTAAGTGCCCTTGTGTGTATAGAAAGCAAACAAAATCCAGGCCATGGAGATGCGATGCTACATGAAAGCTCTAGGCATCAGCTATGTGCGCACCACCATCAGAGGACACATTGGACTCTACAAAAAACTGTTGTCAGCTGTGATTAGATATTGGAGATATCACAAATGCACAAAAAACCACTGATGTGAAAGTTCTGCTTGAAATACCTCCTTTCACAAAAAGCATTTTATTTCCCTCAGAGGTTTTCTTGAAAACAAATATTTTCAAGAAGCTAACCCATGTTCAATTGTTTCCTAAACAATAGTAAAATCTCGAAACATATTTTTTCCTAATGAAACGTGAGGGTTCAAGCTTTCTTATGATATGCCCTATTTCTATATTGTTACAAAGTTACATTTTCTGTAAGCCTTCAAAAATGAGTCAAAATGGCAAAAACTGGATGGTACCAGCTCTCCTAATTTGAAATGAAATGATCTGATCTGCACTTATATAGCGCTTTTCAAGTCAATGACTTCCCAAAGCGCTTTACAATGTGCTCCACATTTCCCAATAGCGGCCTTGCAGCCATTTAAGGCGCTAACCTGCTTATTGGGGGTATTAGGGGTTCAGTGTCTTACCCAAGGACACTTCGACATGTAACACGGACGAGCCAGGATTCGAACTGGGAAACCTTTGATCCAAAGACGAGCGCTCTACCTCCTGAGCTACTGGAATTTGAGAGAAACAATTGGAATTAGAGTTAATTTTGCTGTGCATTTCACAAGTTACAATGACAATAAAATCTATTCTTGTCATTATAACATGTGAAACGCACAACAAAATGAACATTCGTCTCTGGTACGATGACTAATAAGAGCGTGATAATAAGATAAAATCTACTGCCTTTTCACAAGTCATCTATTACACTGGTGGTCCAGTGCTCTGACAAAGCTGAACTTGGAGCTGTTAAAACAGAAAGGTTCATGTTCCATGGACCTTCTTTCTGTAATGTTATTTGATTGTGGATGTTTGGAAAACTTTCAGGCGAACATCACACTATTTCAGTTACAAACGGACCCCGGCCCCTCATCAGAAATGGAAAAATGATGTGCCCCTCCTAGGAAAATGTTTGGGGACCCCTGTAAAATCGGAGCGAAAATTCATATGTAAAAAGTGAAGCACTGTTTTTCATTTCACTATTATCACAAAAGAAAATTGCTCCTACAACTTAAGCCAGTCTCAAAAATACCTTATAAATATTTTGGACTATTTATCCAGACATTTGTATATCATTTTTCTATTTTAATCCTTTTTTTACAGGTTTACATTGTTCAACCTTTGTATGATTTAATGGTAGAAGACATTTTGAATTCAATTGTCTTTATTGTCAATAATAACAAGGTAATGAACACTGGTTGCAACGAGATTAGACATGGCACTCCAGGATAAACACAGAAAAAGGACTTAAAAGAGAAAAATATTTTTTTTAAATTAAAAAAAATCTGTATAGCTAAGCAAAAATATTTAGAAGGGAGTCCTTGTAGACTAGCCTAAGTTGTATTCATACTGCATTGACAAATCGTGCATCGTAATAATCGTGCAATGAAAAGTCAACGAAATACACAAATACAATTTTCTATACAATACAATTTTTTCAATGCAACTGGCAAGATGTTGGTTTTTGAACTTTTGTTAAGTGTGGTAATGGCCCTGAGAAACGGTTTACAGGTTAAAGTAAAAATTAAAAAAAAAAAAAATCGATTTATTCAAATTTTGGGGAACAAGTATTGTGACTTTTGTTCTAGGAACGCTCCAAAACCGCAGCACAACACTGCCATGAGCGATCCTTAGAAGAGCCGTCTTGTCTTATTTCTCGATCAAATTTTTTTTCAGTAAGATGTACAAAACAATTAAAGGCTCCTTGATTAAATGTCATAACATGACAGCTTGGTAAACCTGTGAATCCACATAATTCTACAATTCCATTTCATGTGAAGGAAACACATCTTCTATTTTTCATTTTTAGATTAGCCCCGAATTTCAAAACTGTTAAATGACTCGATGCCAGATGTTTCACTCAAATGGGAAGTGCCAGTCTGCAATATCGACTTATTTTTGAAGGCTTACAGAAAATTAGTTATGTGTTCTTCTAGCTTTTACCACGGTTTAGTAAACAACAATGGAACGTTGCCAAGTTTCTTGAAAGTCCTCGTTTCAAAGAAAAACGGCTTTTTGTGAAAGGATGCATTTCAAGCAGAACTTTCATTTTGGTGCTTTTTAATACTTGAATTTCTGATACCTCCAATATCTAAACAATGATTTCCATAAACACAAGGGCACTTTGCTTGCAAAATAACATTTTATAACAAGAACTGAACTTATGCATGAACTTTGTAGCGCCTGATGTTTCCGGGGAGGTGATCACATGATTATGGTCACTGACACTCTCAATTGCTGGATACAGGAAGTCAAACTAGGGAGTGGGAGATCGATCGAAGCCACTCCTGCTATCCAATGGCGATTTTTCATCCTGAAACATTCCCAGAGGCTTGATACTTACTGAGGGGCAGCGCCAAACCCTTCATGAGTTTCAAAACAAACAAAAAAACAAAAAACAAAGAGTGTCTACTTTTTGGTACAATGCTTCTGAAAATGCATTTATACGTAATCTGACTGAATGCCCGGGAAATTGAGAACAATAACTTCTGCATTAACACCAAATGGCACATTTCTCTTTGGTGATTTTTCTACTACAAAATAAAAGATTAGTGTCAATAAAGTCTGAGATCAAGTAGTGTAGATTACACAACATCAGCATCTGTGTCCCACTTTTAACACTGGCAGGCCTAATCTTACGTGCGTGTTATATGGATGAAAAATATTATAATCTCTTAACAGAAACACAAATCTGCAACACACTGCAACCTTGAAAACGTGTCGAGTGACAAAGAAATATTTTTCATTTGTGTTCAAAATAAAAAGATGTATAGTATAAGCAGGGTTGGGTAGGGTTACTTTAACTGGATTACTTTCAATTACTTTTGGATTACTCCAATACCAAATTCTAATAAAAGACAAAAGAAACTAAATGTGAATAAAATTACTAAATTTTGTGCAGGCTTGGGGAGTAACGGAATACATGGAACGGCAAAAATGATGTTGGCAAGCTGTTTGGATTGATTTTCATTTTGTTTCTGTCGCATTTTATGTTAGTTTTGCCGGAGATCAAAGAGATCAAAGCCAGGAGAGAAAGCTTACCACGTGTTGTGAGTCATCATTTGATTCATATTTAGTTTCTTTTGTCTTTTATTAGCATAATTGGTATTGGAGTAATACAAAAGTAATTGAAAGTAATCAAGTTAAAGTAACCCTACCCAACCCTGAGTATAAGTGAAAACTTGCATTCAGGTTAAACACAGTGACTCATTTCCTATGCAAAACGCTAATCCTTGCAAATTGAAAGAATGCTCGGAATGACATTTAAATACAATCTAAACCTCATTTCGACGATTTAATAGAGACTGATTATAGCAAAAGAAAATTTCACGTCTAGTAAAGGTCGTTTAGATGACTTCGGAGTCGATAGTTGCACGACTGTTTCCGACATGAAAGGAGGAGATTAAACAGAGAGGCGCATGACGCCCGTAGCAACTTTGTTCGGCTGCAAGCGGTTCGACTTGTTGCTTCGAAAAGAGATCCAAAACACATCGATTCATTACGATAAAAACACGAAACTTTTTTTTCATCGTGTGCGTGTTGCATACATTGGAAAAAGAAATAATCTATTTCAAAAAGAGAAGATCAGACTATGGCGGAACCAAAGCGGAAAGCTACTTTTTCTGAACTTACTTGTTCCGTCTTCCCGTTTTCGTCAATTTCCTTCGAGATTCTGTCCTAAGTTACTTCAAAGCAACTGCCACTGTTATATAGATAGCGTACTGACACTAAAATTTATCTTTTGATGACCATCCATGCTGCAAATGTACAGTAAATTCCACTAACATTACACTTGGGTAAATGACAGCCGCCAGCGACAGACTCCTCCCTTTCAAACGATTATTAAAGTCAAGAAGTGATCGTTAGGGTTGTTTTCTTTTTCCGGTTTAGACGTTAAAAGTAATGGCCTGCACCCTTTCAAAATAATAAAGTTATTTCTTTCCTTTTATTGCACTTGTGTTACGATGTAAACATTTTTGATTGCACAGTTATTAAAACTCAGGCTAGTGTCCAAGCACTACCTTGTAAATATTTGTATCCTGACACTCTTTTATATGATTTGATGCCGTCCTCCGTCAGAGAGTCCTGTTATCAAAATTCCCTAGTCAAAATATTATGCATTTGGAACAGCGTGACCTGTCATCGAACTAAAACCCAGTCAGTGAATATCTTGCATTAAACTCAATAAATGTAACTTGTATTCAATCGTATAAAATCCTTTATAGTCAAATGTGTAAAATCTATCAGTATAAATATGATTTTAATTCGACTTCTTGTGAAAATGGGCAATATTCAGTGATGGGCAGTGAGGTTCTTTACATCAACAGATTTACATCATTTTCATCATTTCAGAGCAAAAAAATCTATCTATAACCCATAGGATAGAACAAAAGAACATTTGATTAACTTTTAAAGTTTTGCGCAGAAGCAGAAAAAAACACTAAAATGGATTCCTCTCCCCGCCCATCAACCCCTTTGAAACAAGGACTAACAAACTCAAGTGACTGTTTCTTCCCAAGGGCTACCACCATCCTAAACAAGCACAAAAATTGTGATAAATGGAGAACCTACCTATGCATAGAAAAATGGTATTTTGGATTTTTTTTGCTGCTGTTATTTGTTACACACTGCACTATTGCAGTGGTCCCCCTTAAGGACGGTTCGCTCTGTGTTGTTTTGAGTGTTCCAGACATCGCGGGGCTCTTCTCCGAGATGGTGAAGCCCAGGGCTAAGTGTACTCCATCGAAAACGTCCGAATTAGTGTCGTGGGAGTCTACGGAAAGCCCTCTCCTGAAGTCCTTTAGCTCCTTTTTTCTTGGCCCACGTCTACCCGCAAGATGGTGTGCCGGCTCTTCCCATGGGCGTGCCAAGGAAGCCCAACGTGGGGCTTCTCAAAACAACGCCGAGCGTTTCTACGACATCAGGGCCTTGTTCTCAAAACAACGCCTGCCGTCCTCCGTCAGAGTCTTGTTATCAAAATTCCCTAGTCAAAATATTCTGCATTTGGAACAGCCCAGTCAGTGAATATCTTGCATTAAACTCAATAAATGTAACTTGTATTCAATCGTATAAAATCCTTCATAGTCAAATGTAAAAATCCTTCACAGGTAAGCCACAGCCTCCCTGACTGCACTTTTCTGAAAATCGCTGACATTTTTTCATTCAATGTAGAGACAACCCAAACGAAAAGCAATGTTTTTAGCGCGGTACGAAAGAAGAAAAGTTTATGCATCAATTTAAAGAAACATTCAAACAAACAAAGAAGAAGCTCCTGTTTACATGACACACTCTGGTTCCAAACGCTTTAATTATCACTGCCTTTTTAGCTGGACTGCTGTCGTAGTTAAGGCCAGCCAGTGTGCATGGTTAATAAATAGCTCTTTGTTTTGTTTTTTTAACGATCAAGTGAAAGGACGCTTTGTTCAACCACGAGACAGAATACGCGTTGTTTCAATGTCTACTCGTTTACTTGTTCGGCTGTGGCGGCACCCAATGGCTTAACCGCATTTGATAAGGAATAATGGTAAGGTCTCATTGCCTCTTCCACAATTTTGAAGTCGGGACGGTCCTTGTGTCTGGTGAGACAGGACAAACACACCCAACACAATGTTTAGATGTAGGGAAAAACAAGAAAAATATTTTTTTAACTTTATCTTCTCACTTTTATCTCCAGCATTCATGCGTCACTGCATACATTCGATCCGGACATCTGGCTGGACATGCCAAGCGTTTCTCACTTTCAATGAAGCTGTTCACCTCCACTTGTTTCATTTTCTGGATCAAACCAGCAAATAACAAACAATTTGGAGTCTGCAATTCGATGGTAAAAAAAAATCCCTGCACAGTACCTTGTAAGGTTTCCCGCCATAAGAGAAAGCTTCCCACATGGTGATGCCAAAACTCCACACGTCACTTTTACTGGAAAATTAGCGTAAATTAATGCATTCCCGGGCGTACCACTTCAGCGGCCAGGGCCCTGAAGAACGAGCCTATGTCCAATTCATTTCCAATGAGGATCCAAAAATCAGATAAAAAGGAAACTCATTTTTTGCGCAATGAAGATAACACTTTGTGGTGATAACCTATTGAAGGATTTTATACATTCGACTATAAAGGATTTTATATGATTGAATACAATTTACATTTATTGAGTTTAGTGCAAGATATTCAATGACAGGTTACGCTGTTCCAAATGCAGAATATTTTGACTAGAGAATTTTGATAACAGGACTCTGACGGAGGACGGCAGGCGATGTTTTGAGAACAAGGCCCCGATGACGTAGAAACGCTCGGTGTTGTTCTGAACATTCCAGACATCACGGCGAAGTGGAGCCCACGTTGGGCTTCCTTGGCACGCCCATGGGAGGAGCCGGCACACCATCTTGCGGGGAGAGAAAGCTAAAGGACTTCAAAGAGGGCTCCCCAGAGACTCAACCAACACGAATTCGGCCATTGTAGATGGAGTACACTTAGTTAAATTGTTAATGGATTTAAATCTGCCCCCGTGTGAAAATGTCGGCTTTCTTGTTCATCTTTTCCATCAAGAAACGAGCGCGCATAAATTATTGGGAGAATGTAGGTTGTGTTTGGTTAATGGAGTCAGATAACTCATTCAAACAATTTGGTAAACGATACATTTTGATATTTAATTCCCAACACTATGAAGTTGGGTTTGAAGTCGGTGTCTGTTCCCAGAGCCATGGACAGGCTAAAGTCGCTGATTTTTGGCAAACTGACGATTGACTAGCAGGTTGTTTCGAGCTGCCAAGTCTCTGTGAACAAAATTATTTTCTTCCAGGTATTTCATGCCCATCGAAACCTGGTGCATCAGGTTTACAATGTCCTCCACATGTACGGTATCCCTGCGGTGATTGCAACATTGAGGTTGTTAAAATATTCAAATGTGTCACTGCATATAATCATAATGGTGCGCCCTGTGTATAGCTATTCTTACCGCTCACCCATTCAAATTGCTCTAGGTGCTTTGCTAGAGCTTTTGGGTGGAAACTTTGTTTTGGGTTAAAGTTTGTTCTGTGGCTTTTCATCATAAACTGTCTCAACAATGAACATAGATTGTATAATGAGCTTCCATATGAAAGATTATTTAGCGATTTACAGCCAAAACAGTGTCTGTTGGTCTGACACCTTGACTGTAAACTGTAGTTACAATTGTGTCCTCTTTGTATTGGATGTAACCCTTCCCTCATCAGTATCGTATAGGCGTGCCTGTACAACAGTTAAAGCAGACTAACAATGTATAAGATAATTGCACCATTTCGTTATATCCCCGAGCCATATGTACTCATAAGAAGAGCCATAGGTTCCCAACCTCTGCTTTAGAGCCAGAGAAGCTACATTGCTACTGCGACAATTCTCGGAAAAATTCCCGCATCAAACGAGTTAGCAATAGCCTGACAAGCGCAGCCACTTTTAAAACTATCTATCGACAAACCACACGTCGGCCAGTTGAAAAACAAGACCGACAAGTGCATTATTAGTGAGTCTTTAGTGTCAGAAAACAGAGACGTAACGCCCGGGGACGACTTTCTACCAATCTCAATGTAAAGGAAGGCTAAACGGAAAAAAGCAGGGTGACGTTTCTGGTCCTGTGGATTAGGCGGATGCAAAACCCTCACAATGGCCAAGCAAAAAAGTCGATTTGGAAAACAGCCTTTCAAAACCTATCGAAGGATGAAGACATGTTCACCGACATTGCCGGTAAAACTATGTGCAAATGTGCCCATAATCAAGGAACATATTGTAAAATTATGAGACATAACACAAGGATAAGATGAAAAACTTGAACACAGAGCAAAAGATAAAAAATTATAAGAGTTAAAGAAGAATATGAAGATCCAGCAGGTGTTTTTCACCAAACCAAATCCCAAAGTTAAAAGCACTAATTTGATTAATGTTTCTATGTTTTTATATTTTGAATTTGTATAGTTTTGACAGGAGATATTTTTGTGGGGAGGAAAGTATTTTAAGTTATTGTTCAAGATTGTTGATTCCGGAATAATATTCCTGTCTTTTTTCAATTCGAAGTTATGTAAAAGAATATAAGGCAGGGTTGGGTAGGGTTACTTTAACTTGATTATTACTTTCAATTACTTTTGGATTACTCCAATACCAATATGCTAATAAAACACAAAAGAAACTAAATATGAATAAAATTATGACTCACAAAACGTGGTAAGCTTTCTCAAATATTTCGCAAACACCTCCAATGTCAGGAGAATAGGTTATCAGGCACCAAGGGATGTGCCTCTGATTAAAAAGCTACAACTTGAAAGCCACCATGAGGCCTGCTAACTGGCTAATCGAGATGACCTTGACACTCCCAAATTCCAAGATGAGAGCTTGCTGTTCTTCTCACAGAGATGCATTGTGTTTACAAAGTTTCACTATCCCTATCGGTCATTTATTATACTCGCATGTAATCTAGCGACCAACATCATACACTTCATCTAAAAATGTGATTCCTGTCTAAATCACTCAGAATACTCTTACGTGCACGTGGTTTATTCTATCCTCTAATCAGAATCCATGAAACAGTATAAGAAGGGTTCTCATGCTTCAGATTTCATTGCATGCCAATCTTAGAGTGTTTTCCCTTGTCTGTTTTGCTTAATAAATAAGTTTGTTTGTAAGTCACAAGTCTTATTTCATCCTGACACCGTTTTGAACTGACAACAGGAAAGTAAGAATTTCATTGTGCAGGAAATCCTGGTTCTTTACTGTGCATATGGCTGTGCATATGAATTGAATTGAAGACAATCTTGAGTCTTGATGATGTCAATGTGACCCTCCCGAGGACAATAAAGGACCCTCAGCACGGCACCTACTTATTGTTGGAGAGAAACTTATTGAGTGGACCACTGGAAGCCATCTCCATGACCGGCATCAGACTCTCGGCGTTGCATAAGCCTAGCATCTAAACAATGAATGGATTACTCAGTTGGTGCATGATCTCCGCCTCCTTCATCATCTCCTCCTTCATCAGCTTTTCATTGTCGCACTTCAGCACTTTGACGGCTACGTCTAACTGACCTCTATACATTAACACAAGAAGAACATTTCGGTGTCAACAACTTTGCTTATATCTGTTTCCAGCCAGCAGACATCTCACTCGACAATCTGGAGGACACCCTTCCTGACGTAACCAAAGTTACTGGAGCCGAGCTCCACCTTGTCGATGAAAAGATGATTCCTCTGAATGTTGAACTTCTTGATGTCATTGGGGTCGTGATAAGGGTTAAAGCCCACACAATCCATTGGTAGAACATCGTCTGGTGGAACTGCCTTGGTAAAGACGGCTATTGAGCAACAAACAGAATCATGTGAATGAAACAACTCTGCTCTTCAAATGGTTTTACACGTTTTTTGGCACTTATCACCTTAGCCAGGGGAACCCTAATGGGGTTACATGTACGATTATGAATTTTTGGAGACCATCCATTTTCACAAATAGTCACAATTGATGTATATATTGTCAGTTATCTTCTCCATCTTCTATGATAATGTGAGCTTAATATTACATGTACTGTACACCGTAATAAAGAAGAGCAATGTAATGGTCAAGATATCATGTCAAGAAATATTCGAGAAATAATTATTAACTTAACAATTTGTTCCTTTTGTTAAAACAAATGCAACAGTGCATGACTTCAGCCTGTTAGGTGAAAACCTTTTGAGGAACAATGCACGGTAACAGGTCCGAAGGTTGAAGGATTTTATACATTTTGCTATAAAGGATTTTATATGATTAAATACAAGTTACATTTATCGAGTGCAATGAAGGTTTTCAGCGGGTAGGCTGAAATTTAATGACAGGTCACGCTGATCTGATCTTTGACTTAACTTTAAGGAATTAAGTGCAAAAAAAAAAGAAAAAGACAAACAAAACAACAACAACAACAAATGTAAAAAAGGAAAAGAGAGAAAAACAAAGAAAAAATAATTAGGCAATAAAAAAGAAGTCAAAAGCTGGGGAAAACAACAAATTAATAAAGAAAAAAAATGAAAAAGAAGAAGGAAAAAGCAAGAAAAAAGAAAAAGCTAGGAAAAAACAAAGGAAGAAAACAATTAGAAAAAGGGGAGAAAGAGGAAACATAATAAAGCAAGAAAAAAAGCAGTAAAAGGCTAGAAAAAAATAAACAAAAAAAGGAAAAATAAATTAAAAACAAGCAATCAGGAAAAAAACAATAAAAAGAGGAAACAGCAATAAAAATAGTTAAAAATGTAGGGAAAAAAAACAAAATAAAATACAAATAAAAAAGAAAAATAATATATACAATAAGAAGAAAAAAACAGGGGTCCCTTTGTTCGCTATAATACTAGTAATAATATTCTGCAAAAAATAAAATAATACGTTTTTGAAAACTCCATTATCCTACCAAATAATCCCAACATTTATAATTTCACTCTGCTGTGAACTCATTTTAACTTTTTTATCTAAAGCAACTTTAAACTAGAATCTCTGTAAAACACAACAAATTGTCTATTATATATTCAATTTTTAGTGCAAAAACAAAAAAAAACAACAACACAAAGAACACGAATAAACTATTTATTAAAAAAAAAGGCTAATTGTGAAACACATCACAAATTTGGGGGGTAGTAAAAGTTAGTAATAGTAAAAGCCCTCCTTGTATTTGATATTTTTGGTGGACTGGGTCTAATTGACCCTATTACAATTTATCTGGTAATAACAAAGTAACAAAATAGTAATAACATTATAAGAGTTTTTTTCCTAGAAATTCAAATAAATAAATTCCAGTTATTAGGCTTCATGGACACAAAAACCTATTCCCGTACTAAACACAGTTATTTGTTTTTGGCTAGCTATCTGGCTACCTTTATACCTTTGTAGATGGCCATTTTCCTACCTTTTTATCTTTTTAGCATGCTTTTTATATGTATTTGCAAGTCTTTGTAGCTAACATTTTACATTTTTGCCAGTTAGCTAAATTTTGACACGCTTTCTAGCTAGCTAGCTTCTTTATTTTTTCGATTTCTGTCCTACATGAGATCGAACCTCCTGTGTGGAGTTTGCATGTTCTCCCTGTGCTTGTGTGGGTTTCCTCCAGCCACTCCGGTTTCCTCCCACATTCCGAAAACATGCATGTGCCACTGGCCAAGGATAGCAGGGATGGGCTCAAGCACCCCCGCGACCCTACTGAGGATAAGCGGTGCGATAATGGATGGATGGATGGATTTCTATCCGGCTATTTAGTAAGGTTTTTCCTCTTTTAGCTACCTATTTTGCTCTCTCTCTCTTTTTTTTTTTTACCTGTTTTCTTTTCCAGCTAACTATCCAGCTACTTATTAAATATTTAGCAATCCATCTTGATAAGTTCCTATTTTGGAAATGCACTTTGTGCTAATTAGGAAGAAAAAGCAGCTCGACACCTAAAAAATGTTTGGAGAGCCCTGAACTAAACTATTGAGCTTTAAGATCAGAAGGAAAGAGAATTGTGCAATGTTGAAAACTGACCTCAAGGGGGCGGTGTGTAGCCATTTGGGCCAGTTCGCCTCTGCGAGCATCATTATATATTTATTCCATCTGAATGGTCTCAGTAGAAGGAACGAAATATATACCTGTCAAGCTCCACGCCATTACAAAATGTTGTAATTGTCCCTTACAAAATAAAAAATAATCTTGCACCATATTTTTTTTCAAACGTGTTTATTTATGTAGTTTAACATGTTATATTGTACATGTGTTTCGTAATATCATATATATTGTTAATTAACATTTTGTTGTGAGATACTGAGTTGCTCGACATGAATGAGGTTTATTATAAAAAAAATTCAAAAATGAAGTCGCTTGGACGTTCACTGTAGAAGGAAAAAATACATGCAAATATAATTAAGTAGAATAATACTTTTCTTATTCAAATTATGAATTCATTTTCTGCATTAAATTATTGTTGGTAATATACTGATTAAAGGGATAACCACAAACCTGTCTTGTTTCAATTTCTCATTTTATACTTACCTTTTTTTCTTAACTTCTTTATACAACACAATAATTCGTAACATAATGCATCAAAGCAAGTGAGCCGTTTGAGAGCCGGCTCTCTTTAATGAGTTGAGCCGAAAAAAACCGGTTCTCTAAAAAGAGATGGACTTCCTTTCACTACACAACTACCACGTGAAATCTGATGTTGAATGATGCATGATGGGAAATCCCAAGGCAGCAGATGCATGAGCACAGTAGCATCAAACTGCTCGCTTCGTTTGCAACGAAAAAAACGATACCGAGATAGGGGATACCGCAGCGAACTCATTTGACTTGATTGATTTGCTGTTTTGTGATAGTCGGTGTATATTGGATGGTACCCAAAACTGACAAATTTAAGTTTTTCCGTACAGATTTTCTTATACGTGGTACACGTCTTAAAATGCATAATAAACTTACTTTGTACGGCAAAAACGTACAGGTTGACAGGTATGTATTTTAAATGCTAAAGTTTTACATCATATAAAATGTAAACTCCATGACTTAACAGGACTTAGAATATTATGTGGCAAAGTAGTATTTCCGTAGTAGTTTTTTTTAGTATTTCAGTTGTAGTTTTGTTGTATTTCGAATAGTATTTTTGTATTAACCTGACATGCATGTTTTTGGAATGTGGGAGGAAACCGGAGTGCCCAGAGGAAACCCACGTAAGCACGGGGAGAACATACAAACTCCACACAGGAGATTTGATCTCGTGACCTCAGAACTGTGTCGCACATGCGCTAACCACTCCGCCGCCGTGCTGCCCAATGTGTAATATTTGACCACTAAATGCAATGAGGATAAGTAACTACAGACACACAAATTGACCGGATAGCACAATTTATTTGCCGAGCCTGTTATGTTTTGTGTTGGACCCAAACGCAGGACAAGGAAGAGTCCCTCAAAAACTGATGGCATTTAAGAACAAAATCATCGACAAAGTCATAAACAATCGGTGAAAAACGAGAATAAAACTGTCAGGACCAGAGACAAAAACCAAACCTCACAAATCAGGATGACACTGGAAAAAGGTGGCAGTGATCTTGACGGGGGGAAATGAACGTGGAATGTGAAAAACCCCTGACACTGGCTGTAGTCCAAAATGCCCCTATGAACACCCCTGAGAAAGAGAGAGAGAAAGAGAGAGAAAGAGAAATAGAGAGAGAAAGAGAGAGAAAGAGAGAGAGAGAGAGAGAGAGAGAGAGAGAGAGAGAGAGAGAGAGAGAGATTAGGCGCCCTCTGGTGGTCGGAGGCATGCCAGACCTTAACACAGTCTTTCACGTGGTTTTTGTTTTTATTGATACCCTTAGCAGAAAGATGGCAGACAACTATGTCAGCTCCTTCTCAATGAGAATAATTTTGGATAAAATAAATCAACATTTTTTGACCTGCAAGTATTTTCAGAAAAAAACACTTTAAATGATAGTTAATGTATTTTTGTTTATTACTCAAGTCAATTTTTTTTCTAATGAATACAGTTTTTGTCACCACAAGAAACCACTTAACAATACATGTCCCTTTTAACAGAGTTGGGCCAATTTAGAGAAAAATGTGTACATTTATCAAAAATAATATCCCAAATTGGGTGATTATTTTACCCCTCCAAAAACAGAAAGTTAAATTAAATTGATTTGGGGTTATTATTTTTTTAGACATGACCTAATGCTTTTTAAGAACATCTAATTATTATTTGGTTTTTGGGTATTTTTATGCACAAGGTTAGGATCACTGTTAATATGTTAATGTAATTACTGTTTTTTTTTTTTTTACCGTATTTTGTGTTAGGATGAAGATACATAGTCAAGTCATCTTTATTTGTTTAGCCCAGGGGTGTCAAACTCATTTTAACTCGGGGGCCACACGATAGAAGAAACATTCTATCGGGGGCCGGACTAGTAGATTAAAGAGAAAGAAAAAGAGAGATAAAGAAATAAGAGAAAGAGGGAGGGAAAAGGAGAGAGGGCAGGACAAAGAAAGAAAAAGAGAGCGCGGGAGAGAGCGTGAGAAACAAAAGAGATAAAAAGCCATGAGAGAGGGGAAAAAGAAAGGGAGAGGAAGAAAGAAATCCAAAGAGAAATAGAAAGAAAGAAGGAGAGAAAAGAGAAAAGAAAGTGCGAAGGGTAAGAAGAGAGAAAGAGAAAAGAGAGAAGAGGAAAAAAGGAAGTTAGAGCCAAAGAAGTTAAAAAGACAGAGAGACAGAAAGAAACAAAGAGCAACAAAGGAAGAGAAAAAGAGAGACACAGAGAGTGAAAGAGACAGAGACAGAGAGTGGGAGAAAAAGGGTGGAAGAGAGAGAGAGAGAGAGAGAGAAATACAAGTACAGTGTCTTTGTTCGAGGCACCTTGCTTTGGCAACATCAACCTGCAGCTTGTTTTTCTCTTGCACTTCTCTGAGTGTTGTCTCCAACCCGGATTCAATCCCTTAGCAGGCCTGATTTGGCCCGCGGGCCGCCTGTTTGACACATGTGGTTTAGCCCTGAATCACCAGAAGCCTCAAAGAGCTGTACAGATTACAGACTATTATTACACCAATAAAATTCTGAATGACAAGAGGGTTCAGCAAATAAGCAAAAATAAACACAACTTAGACGCTCTCCAGTTTAGGGTATCCCAAATCCATGGGTATGTGCTCAAAGCACACGTTGATTTTCAAAGTTTAGCCTTCGGCAGTCAAGGCCAAGGGAATAATCCAACTCCTACCGCAACCTTGATGTGGAGCTCTTTGAAGATTCAGATCCTTGTTGGATTCCTAGTCTAGTAGATTGCCATGTATTTGTTTCATGTTCTAATGCTATTTTATGATTTATTAAAAAAATATCATACAGTACAAAGAACTTTGGAACGGATCAGAGCATTTACATCCTAAATGGGTCTCTACTTACAAATATTTTAGTTTATGAAGCTACTCCCAGAACGAATTGAATCCGTAAGTAGAGGGAAGAAATTGAATATTTTTGTGAGAAACAAAAACACATTTTTCAACTGAATATCTGAATAAATATTGTATCATTCCATTTTCAGAACCACTTATCGTGCTGTACAGAATTTGAAACTTTGTCATTCTCTGCCGCCATCTCCTGGCTTGAAGTCATGATCGTAGAAAGACCAATATATAGCACTTTTTTAAATTGCGCACTATTTGGACTTTTATGCTTCTCAGATTCAGATTCAGATCTACTTTATTGTCATTCTTGTACACGTATATACAGAACGAATTGTCGATACATCTGACCCGCAGTTTCCTTGAATGTACAGATATAAATAAAATGTTGTATTGAGTTGGAGTATTGAAGTACTAATAATATAGTAAATAATTATAGCTATGTATAGTATTATACAGTAGTGCAAAGAGTGCAAGAGGAGCAGCTAACCAGATGTGCAAAATGGGCAGTCAGGTAAACAAGTCACTGTACAATAACAATAACACTGGAGTACGATAGTGCAGAGGAAAACAGATGTTTACTTTTAACTATAATCAGTAATCGCTTGATGAAATAGTAATTTTTGATTCAGACAGATGAATAGGTATTTATTTTTGTTATTTTAATATAGTGGTACTTAAAAAAATCCTTTTTCAAGTATGATAAGGAAAATCATACTTAAAATGGACACAATTACCAACATGGAATAGAGCATGTGCTTTTGAATACCAAATTTTAAGTTGTCACGATTTGTCAATCACCCTCACCTGCACTCACTCTTTCAGCCCTAGCTGACACTCATTCCCTAATTAGCATTCTCGTTCACTCATTGTCAGTCTGGCAGCGAACATCAGCACATGCAAGGCAAGCACTTTTTGACTCTGGCTCCCGTTCTGTTCCGGACCTGTTCCTGTATCCTGCTTGATTCCGTCCCCTGTTTCCTGTTCCGATCTCCGACCACGCTCCGTTCTGCTGTCCCGGCTACCCGACTTGTTCCGATCTCTGACCACGCTCCGTTCTCCTTTCCCGGCTACCCGACTTGTTCCGATCTCCCAGCACGCTCCGTTCTCCTGTCCCGGCTATCCGACTTGTTCCGATCTCCGAGCATGCTTTGTTCTCCCGTCCCGGCTGCCCGACTTTCTTCCGATCTCCGATCCACGCTCCGTTCTCCTGTCCCGGCTACCCGAATTTCTTCTGATCCCCGACCACGCTTCGTTCGCAAGGGCTTCCTGCTCCTCCTGCCCAGAGAGCACCAGATTGCTGTCTTTTTCATGACTTTACTGATCCCTAATAAAGCTTTTAGGCATTTGGGTCCACAGCTTGTTCCGGTCGAGACTTAAGTAGTATTTAAAAAAAGCATGTAAGCAAAAAAGTAAAATAGGACAAACAAGATTTCAAATAGCTAATAGAATAAGACAATTTTACTTGGAATGTCAAATATCTCTATAGTTTCCTTATATTTTGTCTCAATTCACTTGCCCGTTTTTCTGTTCCTTTTTAACGGTTTATTCCATTTATTTTTATTCATACTTATTTAAAAAGACTACCAGATTAAGCTGAAACATTGAACATATTATATGGTTTTTGTGAGTGTTGGTTTAGAGGTAGACGACTCCAAATATTTTCATTCATAAAAAAATGTTGAGACCCGCTGTAGCCTTCACAGGAGTTACAGCGTTTTGTTTTTTGAAAAGGAAGAAGTTGTGGCGAAGCTGTTGTCATTTGAACTCGCTGCAAGATTTGCTAATTCAAGTACAAAAGCATATGCAAGACTTTTACAGTCATTACGGGATTAAAACGGTTGCACCATATCAATAAAGTGCCATCTCAGACTCTTTACCCGTCCAAAGACAATGTCATCGCTACATTAACAAAAACAAGACATGAACAGTGTTTAAAGGAGTTGTAAATCGTTTTTTTTTAAGTTTTTTTGTGTGTTTATGTACATTTTGTCTGGTTCACGCATGTTTTTGTGTGGCGTTACGTACGTTTTTGTGCATTTTTATGTTCATTTTTGTGTGTGTTTACCTACTTTATTGTGCATTAATACATACGTTTTTGTGTGGATGTACATACGTTTTTATGCATTTTTACAAACATTTTTGTGTGTGTTTTTGTAGTTTTTTTGTGCATTTTTATGTTCGTTTTTGTGTGCGTTTACGTACGTTATTGTGCATTATTACGTACGTTTTTGTGTGTGTTTTCGTACGTTTTTGTTTGGTTTATGCACGTTTTCCTGTGAATTTACGTATGTTTTGGTGCATTTATACGTACGTTTTTGTACATTTTCACATTCGCTTCTGTGTGCGTTTGCATACGCTTTTGCTTGGCTTTTGTACGATTTTCTGTGTGTTCACGTACATAATGATTGTTATTTTATTATATTGTTCGTCGTTTATTTTGTTGCATTTTAACTGTAGGATAAATCTTTTACTGGTATTATAAGGTTTTATAACACACTACCTGTGTCGTGATTACCTAACCGGAGTCACCTGAGGTAATCAGCTGGTGTGCTGGAACGCGATCTCTTGATTGGTGGAAGTCTACTACATAAGCTGTCAGCGTCCAGAGATGGACGTTCGAGTGTCTTCCTCATTTCCTGAGTGAACCTCCAACATTCAAGGTACCACAAGCCCATGTATATTCCAAGTCTGATTCTCGTTGCCTGACCCTTGTCTGTTAAAAGTTTTCGATCTACTCTTCCGTCCCGGCCACCGACTTACCTGCTACGTTTCGCCACGCGTTTTCACCACGGAGTTGCCATATCGTCCCAAGAGGCTTTCCACTGCCAAGGCTCGACGTCCCAAGCCTGCTCCACCGAATCTTGTCACAATAAATCCTTTAACTGACGCTATTGGATCCGAGTCCTTGTTCTGTTCCATGACAGAACACTCGAACCAAAGCATGGATCCAGCGACAGTTCGTCCCACCTCTGAGAGATGCGGAAATGCCGAACAGGAATCCGCGCTACAGCGCCTACAACACACCGAAGGCGCAATACAACAGATCGTCCACGACGTATCCACACTAGTCCGGCAAGTACGACGTCACCAAGAATTTTTTGAACAGTGCGAAGCTCCCCCGGCAACACGAGCACAAGATCCAGTTCCGCCCCTTTCTGATCAGGTCGGCAGTGTTGAACCACGAGTAGGTTCGCCAGAGAGATTCAGTGGAGAGCCCGCCCAGGTCCGCCCCTTTCTTATAAATTGCCGACTAATTTTTGATCTACAACCGCGAGCCTTTGTGAACGAAAAGGCGAAGGTGGCTTTTGTGATAAATCATCTGACTGGCAGAGCCCGCCTTTGGGGAACGGCAGAATACGAACGGGGGGCGACAGCATGCACCTCTTTTAATTTGCTAAGCCAGGAGATGATTAAAGTTTTTGATTCTGGAGCCTCATCAGTCGATGCTGCTCGTTCAATCTTGAACATTCGCCAGGGGAGACGCTCCATTGCCGACTATGCCATTGACTTTCGCACACTAGCAGCCCAGAGTCACTGGAACGAAGAGGCGCTGGTCGACGCCTACCTCCATAGCTTGTCCGGTTATATCAAAGACGAATTGGTTTCCCACGCTCCTCCGGTAACTCTTGACAATGCTATCGAACTGACCGCCCGGATCGACCGTAGGGTTCAGGCAAGACGCAGAGAGAGAGAAGATCCCAGCCAACCCATCACCAGGCTAAGTCAAGACATTAGTAAGATACCGAACCCCCCAACCAATTCTACCGCACCTCATGAGATGATGGAGGTGGACCGCACCTTTCTCTCCGTCGAAGAACGCCAGCGAAGGCGTACTGAACGGCTATGTTATTACTGCGGCGGCCAGGGACATAGGGTGGTCAATTGCCCGTTAAAAGCCAACGCTCGTCGGATATAGGGGACATCCGATTGAGCTCAGCTTTAGTATCGTCCCTCAAGACTGATAGACCTGTTCTCCGGGCAAACCTCATTATTTCCGGTACATCTCAACCCTTCCATGCCCTCATCGATTCTGGTGCTGAAACAAATATCCTGGATTTGTCACTCGCACACAAGATGGGGATACCTGTTGAAACCCTTCCTAACCCGGTATCAGCTCGGGCTTTGGATGGCCGCCTATTAGGCACCGTATCTCAAATAACGGAACCCATTGAACTACAGTTGTCTGGAAATCACAGAGAGAAGATCCGATTTCACTTACTCCACTCCCCTAACCAACCCCTTGTCCTGGGTCATCCTTGGTTGGTGCAACACAACCCCCATTTCGACTGGCGCACTGGGTCGATACTTGAATGGGGCATGGACTGTCACCAAACCTGTCTGCAAGCCGCTCCTTACCCAAATCATCCTGTTTCCACGAGGGCTCCACCCAATCTGTCCAAGGTCCCAGCCTGTTACCACCACCTACAGGAGGTCTTCAGTAAAGCTAAGGCCTCTTCCTTGCCCCCTCATAGGCCTTATGACTGCGCAATTGATCTCCTGCCGGGGTCTGCTCCTCCTCGGGGCCGCCTCTACTCCTTGTCCGTTCCCGAGAGGAAGGCCATGGAGGAATACATTTCCGATGCCTTGGCGGCTGGTATCATTCGACCCTCCTCTTCTCCTGCTGGGGCGGGGTTCTTTTTTGTGGGAAAAAAGGACGGGTCACTCCGGCCCTGTATAGATTATCGGGGCCTTAATGAAATCACGGTTAAAAATCGCTATCCCTTGCCGCTGCTTGCCTCTGCTTTTGAGCTTCTACAGGGGGCCACGGTCTTCACTAAACTTGATCTGCGCAACGCCTACCACTTAGTCCGAATCCGGGAGGGTGATGAGTGGAAGACGGCATTCAACACACCCAACGGTCACTACGAGTATCTGGTAATGCCGTTCGGATTAACCAATGCTCCAGCTGTTTTCCAATCTTTGGTAAATGACATTTTACGAGATGTGCTTAATCGTTTTGTTTTTGTGTATCTGGACGATATCTTGATTTTCTCAAAGTCCCTCGATGAACACCGAAAACATGTCCAGCTGGTTCTCCGTCGTCTCCTAGAGAACTCTTTATTTGTTAAGGCAGAGAAGTGCGAGTTTCACGCCAAGACAGTCTCGTTCCTGGGCTACATCGTGGCGGAGGGGACCCTTCAGATGGATCCTGCCAAGGTATCAGCAGTCACCTCTTGGCCTGTCCCTGAGTCTCGGAAAAAACTCCAACAATTCCTTGGTTTTGCCAATTTCTACCGGAGGTTCATCAGGAACTACAGTTCGGTGGCAGCTCCCCTCACGCTTCTTACCAGTCCTAGAGAGCCATTTCGGTGGTCTTCCGAGGCTAATGCAGCTTTCAACCGTCTAAAAACCCATTTCTCTACGGCCCCCATACTCCAGGTACCGGACCCTGCACGCCAACTGGTAGTGGAGGTGGACGCCTCAGATGTGGGAGTGGGTGCTGTCCTGTCCCAGCGGTCGGACAAGGACCAGAAAATGCACCCGTGCGCCTTCTTTTCCCGGCGGTTGTCCCCGGCCGAACGCAACTACGACGTGGGGGATCGTGAGTTGTTGGCCGTCAAGCTAGCCCTGGAGGAATGGCGGCATTGGTTGGAGGGGGTAACGGTGCCGTTCATAGTTTGGACTGACCACAAGAACTTAGAATATATTAGATCGGCCAAGCGGCTCAATCCTCGCCAGTCACGTTGGGCCCTGTTTTTCACCCGCTTTAACTTCACTCTGTCCTACAGACCCGGATCTCGGAATGTGAAACCCGACGCGCTGTCCCGACAATTCCAGAGTTCCAATGACACACCTCAGGGTCCCGCAACGGTCCTTCCAGCTTCCTGTATGGTGGCAGCAGTCTCCTGGGATATCGAGTCCCGAGTCAGAGAGGCGATACCCGATCAGGCGGGTCCCAGCTCCTGTCCCGAGGGTCGACTATTCGTCTCCGAACCCTTACGGTCCGAGGTCCTCCAATGGGGGCACAATTCTCACTTTTCTTGCCATCCGGGGTCGGCTCGGACTCACAGTTTCTTGTCCCGACGCTTCTGGTGGCCTACCATGGCCAAGGACGTTAGGGAATACGTCTCCGCCTGTCAAGTGTGCGCCCAGAACAAAACATCCCACCAACGTCCGGCCGGTCTGTTACATCCACTTCCGGTTCCCCGCCGCCCATGGTCCCACATCTCCTTGGACTTTGTGACGGGGTTGCCAGTATCCGAGGGGATGACGACTGTACTAACTATCGTGGACCGGTTCAGTAAGATGGTCCATTTCGTGGCACTACCGAAGCTCCCCTCCGCCAAGGAAACTGCATTGATAGTCCAGCAGCATGTGTTCCGCCTCCATGGCATCCCTCTGGACATTGTTTCTGACCGTGGTCCCCAGTTCTCATCCGCGTTTTGGAAGGAGTTCTGTCGTCTGTTGGGTGCCTCTGTCAGCCTCTCATCAGGGTTCCACCCTCAATCCAATGGTCAGTCTGAACGAGTGAACCAAGATTTGGAAACGGCACTTCGCTGCATGGTCTCTAGTGAACCGTTGTCCTGGGCTCGGCAATTGGCATGGGTGGAATATGCTCACAATTCCTTGGTTAGCTCATCCACTGGAATGTCCCCCTTCCAGTGTGTGTATGGGTACCAACCCCCTATGTTCCCTAGTCAAGAAGAGGAAGTAAACTGCCCGTCAGCTACGGCGAATGCACGTCGCTGTCGGCGAACTTGGGCTCGTGCTCGGGCCACACTCCTTCGGGCAAGCAAGACTCATGCCGTTGGGGCTAACCGACGGAGGAGTCCTGCTCCGAAGTACCTGGTGGGCCAGAAGGTGTGGCTCGCATCAGCTGATCTTCCACTGAAGGTTGAGTCGAGGAAACTGGCTCCTCGGTATCTTGGCCCGTTTCCTATAGTAAAAATTATCAACTCCTCAGCAGTCCGTCTCAGTCTACCAAGATCTATGAGAGTGCACCCCACGTTTCACGTTTCCCGAATCAAGCCCGTCAGCCAGAGTCCGTTGGCACCCATTCCACCTCCTCCCCCAGCTCCACGCTCCTTGGACGGGGAGCCTATCTATACAGTGCGCCGCCTGCTCCGCTCCCGACGCAGGGGTCGGGGCTTCCAGTACTTGGTCGATTGGGAGGGATATGGTCCGGAGGAGAGATCATGGATTCCCAGCAGGCAGATCCTGGACCGATCTCTTGTGGCAGAATTCCATCAACTGCATCCTGACCAACCAGCACCACGCCGTGGTCGTCGTCGGAGGTCCGACGCTGCTGCTCTTCCACCGGCTGACCCACCCGCTACCACCCCTTCAGATGCGGACGAAGGGGCCTCTATCCACTCGGAAGAATTCTGAGGGTTCATCGGACGACCTCTGGGCCCTCGATTTTTGGATTATTGGTGATGTATTTTGGGTTTTGGGGAATTATTTGTAACTGGCCTGTGATTTTTTTTTTTTTTTTTTTTTCCCTTGGATTACCGGTGTTACCATGTGACGTGTTCGGATTTATTTTTATTTTTCCCTGGGGGACTTCTGGAGCCGTCCCTTGAGGGGGGGGTTCTGTCGTGATTACCTAACCGGAGTCACCTGAGGTAATCAGCTGGTGTGCTGGAACGCGATCTCTTGATTGGTGGAAGTCTACTACATAAGCTGTCAGCGTCCAGAGATGGACGTTCGAGTGTCTTCCTCATTTCCTGAGTGAACCTCCAACATTCAAGGTACCACAAGCCCATGTATATTCCAAGTCTGATTCTCGTTGCCTGACCCTTGTCTGTTAAAAGTTTTCGATCTACTCTTCCGTCCCGGCCACCGACTTACCTGCTACGTTTCGCCACGCGTTTTCACCACGGAGTTGCCATATCGTCCCAAGAGGCTTTCCACTGCCAAGGCTCGACGTCCCAAGCCTGCTCCACCGAATCTTGTCACAATAAATCCTTTAACTGACGCTATTGGATCCGAGTCCTTGTTCTGTTCCATGACAACCTGTCTGTTCATCTCTATTTAACTTATTCAAATACTGCTCAGAATATTTCAAATTCTTTGACATGCAACAACTTATTTTTAAAATAATTGAAAAAGTTAATTTTCCTGGTAACTAGTTATTATATAGTGCTTCATTTCATAACTCATTTTGGAAGAAGTAGTTTGTAGCTATAACTAATGACCATTTAAAGGTAACTTGCCCAACACTGGTTACCATACTGGTTGGTTAGTTGGATTCCTTAATCACTAGGGTTGTAGGGGCACCATTTCCTGTGTTGTGTCTTGGCCAAGTACCACCTAGTGGTGCCCATCCCTCTTCAGGCCAACATATATTCCACCCGATCTCAAACCAAGGACCTTTCCTTTGTTAAGCAAATGCGCTAACAACTGCACTACGGAAACACAATGACTTAATTTAATAATAAATATCTTCAAACGATATCTTTTGTTTTATGACATAGTTTTTCGGTCTGTTAAAACCTTGGAAATGGCATTTGGGTCTGTCATCTCAGTGCGTCATCTGGGATGTTTGTGAGTCTCCCATGATCTTTTGCCCTTGCGTGACGTCCACAAACCAAATTTTTTGCTCCAACTGATGGAGGGGTGTCTCGAAGGCTGACCGGTTAACGCGTCTGTCTCACTGTTCAAATGTCCTTGGTTTAATAGATAGTCCCGTTTTTTGTCATAGAGACAGAGAGGGACAAAGGAGACGAAGCTGGCACCCCAAATATATTAGTAGTAATTTTGTTTACCATTATTTATATTGTCATTATATCATACCTGTCAAGTTCCAGGGCTCCATGCCCTAACAAACTGTCGTATTTTCCCTTAAAAAATACAAAATAATCTTACACCATATTTTTTTTTCAATCCTGTTTATTTATGTAGCTGAACAATTTATATTGTACATGTGTTTCGTTATATCATATATATTGTTAATTAACATTTTGTTGTGAGATCCTGAGTTGCTCGACATGAATGAGGTTTATTATAAAAAAAGGTTAAAAATGAAGTAGCTTGGACGTTCACCGTAGAAGGAAAAAATACATGCAAATATAATTAAGTAGAATAATACATTTTCTTATTCAAATTATGAATTCATTTTCTGCATTAAATTATTGTTGGTAATATTTTTTTTTTAGCATTATTTATATCCTCGTTATATTTCGTCCATTTTATTTGGCTGCATGTCGCCCGACGGCCGTCGTTAGTCTTTTTTTTCTCTGGTATTGAAAGTACAGTGTTGCCTCAGCATGACATGTATGACTTCCGGTTTGAATATTATTTTGGAATATCAACCGGAAATAAGATATAGCATTCTAGCTAACTTGAGAGGCGCTCTGGTGCTGAGCGGACTTAAGGAGTCAAGTCTCCTCTCCTGAGTTGATTCAGTCAAGAGCCACAACACCGGCACCTCCTTCGTTTCGATTTTCTGCACAGTCTGCAGGAAAGCATTGAAAACTTGTGCCGAAGACACTGAGAGGTAAGATCTGCAGGTCCACTTTCTAAAGACGCAAAAACCGCTCAAATTTGCACGATTTTATATGCTCATTCGATTGATTTCTCGTGTTCCGTCCACAGGATGTTATGATTTATTGCACTGTGGAACTTCGCGAGGTCATTGAGTCTAGCTAGCACACCACTATTCAATTGACTTGATTTATTCCTGGGAAGTGAAATTGTATGTTATTTTTGCATCTTTACAGGCAATCAGTGTGCTTGTGCATGTGTTTTTTAGACAGACAGGCAGACAAGCATCAGGGACACGTGTAAAAGAGGCAGAAAAACAACAACTGGAGTAACTAAATTCAAATGTAATAAACATGATCGATTGCTTATACTTAAGCTTATAATAAATTGATAATCAGTGTCTTAAATCGGCGTTTTTCAATCAATGCTGTAGGAAATTGCTCCATTGTATTGTTGGAAAACTGCATCCCATTTTCAGCATCTTTGCTTTCTTCCATTAATCAGCCTAGTATCTGTAATTCATCCATATTTGTAAGTGGCAGCAGGTTACTATGTTTTTATATACTAATTATCTGCTCGTGAGGTAGTACAGGGAAGTATATTGAATCACTTTTTGGTTTGATGAAGTTTGATAGAGTACGGAATTGAGAACTTATTTTACTCATTGCCGCCATCTCCTGGCTTGTGTCATCACTGCAGCCTTTGGCAACCCCCTTATAATGCCCAAGCAAGTACAGGCATTTCTTAGACATGATTGAATAAACTTCTTTTTTTTGCATTTCTTGGGGTTTGGGTTGGTGTTTAGACTGTAGTTGTGACAGGTCTTTCCTTACTTTCACATTTTTCAAGCTACAATAATAGAAACAAAACAAAAATTGCTGGTACAAGCTAGAAGTTTCTCTCCACCACACCCCGCACTTGCCCATTCCTTCTACCTATTATGTTCTGCCCTGAACAACTTTCCTAAAGTTGGATAAAAGCACAGAGACAGGGTGAATAAAAAAATGATAAGGGCTCTTTGAACTCAGTCGGGCATTGTTAAAACATAAATGACAGAGAAAATCTTCTACTTTCAACTTTTTAAAGACACATCAAATGACCTTTAAGACTACAATACAAACAATAAAAAATTCAAACAAATAAAGTAAAAATCGAGCACATAATTGTAGTATTTTTTTCTTATTTTACTTAAAAAAGTTAGAACCTAGTAAAACATTTCATTGTTCCCAATGGAAATCATTTTTGCTTACATTTGTTGCAACATCAATTGCACCCGAGTCATACTGCAAGGGAGATAACCTCATGTGCGGTTCATTTTGAGGTTTTTGAGTTTTTCCTTGCCTTCATGTAGGTTTTAGATCAGGGGATGGTGTAATAATTGTCTGTAGTTTGCAATTAAATGTGGTCTGTGCAGCCCTTTGAGACTCCTTGTGATTAAGGGCGTCACAAATAAACATGACTTGACTTACGTGAAATATTGTTTTAGTTTTTCATTAGAAAAAAATGAAAATATAGGTAAACTTTAAAAATAAGTTAAACATATAATTTAATTTAAAATGAATAACCTTTACCAAAGTAATAAATAAACGTTCACTGTTAAACCAGGCAAGATCATAATTTAAGCTTTAAAGTGAACATGAGACTTTTATGTGCAATAATGGTTCCTTCCCTTCTGTGGATAGACAGTTGGAAGTCAATTTTTTAGACTTAACCCTTTAATTTTTAATCTAATGAATTATTAGTGTTGAGTTTAACCTCGGGCAGCACGGCGGGGCAATGGTTTGCGCATGTGCGGCACAGTCCTGAGGTCATGGGATCGAACCTTGCCGTGTGGAGTTTGCATGTTCTCCCTGTGCTTGCGTGGGTTTCCTCCAGGAACCAAAGTGTTTCGCCCCACATTCCAAACACATGCATGTCAGGTTCATTGTCCGGTCCAAATTGTCCCTAGGTGTCAATGAGCGAGTGAGTTGTCTGTCTTCGTGTGCCCTGCGACTGTCTTGCAACCAGTTCAAGGTGTCCCCTGCCCACTGCCCGAAGATACCTGGGATGTGCTCCAGCGTCCCCGCGACCTTACTGAGGATAAGCAGTGCAGATAATGGATGGAGTTTAACATCAGTGTTTGTTCAGTACAGTGTTGGGTCTAGTTTAGTAAGATACCCAGCTAAAATCTTGAAAAAAAATCATTGCTTTCTTGATCACAAGTGACTACTTTTAGGTATTTTTGACTGAAAATAATTCCAAGAGATCAAGGAAAAAAACAAATATTTGATTACTTTTCCAGTGTTTTACAAACTAAAGTCTAGCAATTTACTCTGGCACACAAACAAAAAGATTGGACAGTTCCCAGTTGGGAGTTATGACGAGAGATGGCCGTCAGTGTCATAAAGCATAAAGAAGGAGCACATTGAAGGTATGCTGTGAATTTTGACCGATGAGGATCTAAGGAGAAAAAGTGTTTTGGATTAAAAATTTGGACGCAGACTTTTTAATCACAGCTATTCCGGTGCTCTCCACCAGAGGACACTTGACAAGCACTTTCTAGATCACGGATTGGAAGCTACTGTACTCCAGTCTATCGAAGACAACTTAGTCCTCCCACATCGTTTTGTGTTTCTTTGTAGATATGACTTAAGACACCTTCATCAAAGAACATTCTTTTGAATTATTACAGCACAAAATGACGCAGACTTTTGCTGTGTGTGCAAAACTGAGTCAGTCCTCGTCAAGTCAGCACTCTCTCTCTCTCCCTAAATATTGTTTCAGATTTGCAAGGCACATTTTTAGAGTGAGGGGTTCACGGTGGAAGTTCTAGGGCCTGTTTATGTTCCCACTTTTCATCTGCAGTCTGTTTATTTGGGGAAACGGAGAGAGGAATGCCTGCCCCTCTTGTCCTCTGTCTTTATACCAGACACAAAGTGAATTTAGTCTGCGCTAGATCCCCCTCTGTTTTGCATTACCGCCATCACCTGTTCAGAGGTTTCATGAAAAAATCTCTAGCAACATCTGTCTGTTTTTTTAAGAACAGCTACGAGGGAATAATTGCTGCTGATGTAGAGTAAAACGCAGCACCTTACTTGAGACACTCGTACGGCCCATTTGATCCAGTAGCCTAAAGGTTTTATTAGACGTAGGAAAGCCCCGCTGCCCTTTAAAGCAAGAAGTAACATGAAGAGGAGTACGTACTACTCCATGATAAAAGTGAGTAATCTGAGTTTGTGTTTAAGAGAGAGTAAGAGGAGAGCGGGTGCTAAACTTCACGTGAGACTGAGGGACATTTAGCATCTGTTTGCGCCACACCAACTCTTCTGAGCCGGTCATATGGTTTAGATTTGTGAGCTAGTTTACAGATAGTTGCACACAATCTGGCAGCAGTTGAAGACAGAAGAATAGTTCAGGTTTTTTTTTTTTTTTTTTTTTTTGGGGTATGAAACGTGAGGCTGCGCTGGCTTCGTCAAATTATTTCTGCGCCGGCTAGAATCATGACATTGTGAATGTTAAATTTGCATCCATTTATCCCAAGTGTTCTGAGTTTGCAGCCTCTCGTTATAGAAACAAACCCTTTCTTCTCTTATTCTTCTATCACGTTTGTTTGGGGCAGATCCTGACTCTTCTGAAAACGCTGTGAATCAGTCAAGTTTCTCTGTTATGTACATTTGTTCCATTCAAAACTGTTTTCATCCAAGCCAAGGAATTCCCTTGCTTGCTCTTCTGCTGGTTGTTCTATTTTCACTAGAGGTCGACCGGTTGTCGGGTGGGCCGATATTTGGAAATTTGACGGACATCGGTATCGGCATTTTTAAGTATTCTACGAGTCGATCAAAAGTGGAAGGCTGAGTGATTAGCTCTTACCATAACATTAGTTATTCAATCTTGCTCTAAAAAACTGAGAAGTGCCCACACTCTTCAATTCACGAGCGTTGAAATGTCGATGCACTTTTTGTTTCAAATTCATTGAAGTCATGTTGGTTGTATTGACATTTTTATTTCTTTAATGTCAAAAAAATCAGGGGACTATTTATGTTTTTATGTACCCCTAAATAAATGGTCTGCCTTTATATAGCGCTTTTTAAAGTTGCTTCTAAGCCTAATTTTATTTCCTTGCACTTTCAGTTTCAGTTTTAAGTGAAATTAGTCACGTTAGTTGTGTTAAAATTCTATATTATCTACTGTAAAAGGTTTCAGAATGTTATCAAAGTTTTATTTGCATTAATAACAAATATTGTGGTTCTTTTTGCAGTATTAAACATGTCTTGCGTCAATTTTTAAACTTTTAAAGCGAATAAATATCAACTCCAAATATCGATTATTGGCCCCATCTTTATGCTAACGATCGGTATCGGCCCTGAAAAACCTGTATCCATCGATCCTCAATTTCTCCCATTAGAGAAGGTCTCCAAAATGATTTTATTATGAGGGTTACCTACTTATCTACTGAGTGACTGTTACAGGTTTGGCTGTACTTATTGTTCGTATTATATAACTGAATTTTTATAACCCGTCTACAACTTTATCCACACATTTAGTAAATATATAATTATAATTACAATATTGTGATATTCCGATAATAGAATTACCACAATACCGTGATGTCACAATGGTAAAAGCCAAACATCTGTTAAAAAGTCTTTTGCATTTGTGGAGATTTAGCATCCTCTGGTGGCTAGTTTTCTAGTACAATACATTTGATTTAGGACAGTTTGGCCCCTGCAGTATTTAAAGTTTCCCATAAATCAATCACGTCAATACTTTATATAAATAAATATTTCCCAAGCAAATCCATTTACACATTTTCTCCTGATTCTGCTGAACACACCATTGTCAAATTAATAGACCATAATGCAATACAAATATTGTTTTTACAAAATTGGGAGGTAATGAACTACATATCCACAGTATTGAGATAATATTGTGAGATTATACTGTATGTTGATATCTGTTGTGCCATTATTTTTTGGGATATCGTTGTATCTCTAAAGGCTTGGACACACAAATCTGACGCTAACATGCCCGATTGCTTTGCCCCAGTTTTCATTCTGGTAATAAAAAACTACATGGCCCAATAGAGGCAGCACGGCGGCGCAGTGGTTAGCGCGTGTGAAGTTTGCATGTTCCCCCTGTGCTTGCGTGGGTTTCCTCCGGGCACTTAATTACCTATTTCACTCATTGCTCGGTTTTGCAAAATGTAGATCTACTATATTTCCCTTTTTTTAAGCTGCTTTTTTTGAGCGATGTCCCAATCCAGTGCCAGTTGTCATTGAAACAAACCGATGCTCGCCAGCATGCAAGCTTTTGTAAACAATTGCCAAAGAACATGCAGTTAAATAAAACAAAATAATTTTCATTCAAGGGTAAGAAAAAAATTATGTTAAATGAAAATTATATTAATTCAAGAATATGATAGTATTTAATTATTTTAACAAAACTTAATCTAAAATATCATAGAATAGGTTGGCACATGGGCTGCACAGCGGCTGGGTGGTTAGCGAGCAGCCCTACAGTGCAGAGGTTCATGGTTCAAGTCCAGCTACCGCAGCTTCCCCGTGTGGAGTTTGCATGTTCTCCCCGTGGTTCTCCTCCGGTTTCCTCCCACATTCCAAAAACAGGTGAATTGGCTGGTCCAAATTGTCTCCGTGTACCCTGTGACTGGCTAGCAACTAGTTCAAGGTGTCCCCTGCGAACTGCACAAAAATAGATGATATGGGCTCCAGCACCCCTGCAACCGTACTGAGGATAAGTGGTGCTGAAAATGGATGGAGGTTGGCAGATATGGGCTGGTCCATACTTTTTCAGTTCTGCGATAGGGAAAACTCTTATTGTTCAGGAGGCCAAGCCAAACAAAGAAAGCTTTATTCAGCCCATGGGCCGGAGTGTGAGGACCCCTGCCTTACAGGGACCACGCAAGATGTACAAAATTGTCCCATCTGCAGACGCCTTTTTATGACTTTCTATCTGACTGCGGTCGGTTTTAAGAAACAGCGTGTGCATGGTGTTTTGTGTCCGCAAATAGTTTTAAGAAGCTCCACTTGAAAGGCGACAGCGTTGGGGAGGTCTGCTTTTCCCCCTGTGGGTTTAGAAAAATCAAGATGAGAGTTGAGGTAATGAAAAGCACTTGATATCATGCTGCAAGTTTAATAAGGCCTTCCATAAATCTAGAGTGGGAGCAGAGGTAATGAAACGTAGTGGACTCGGGCTTGTGCAGGAAATGACTGCGAGAAAGCCGGAGGGAGAGGAAGAGAGAGACTTTCACTCGTTCTACAAAGTGGAGAAGGGAAGCAGTATCAGTACAAAGAGCGCTCGGTGTTTTACTGTACAATCCCAGTGCTGCTTGGATATTCTTGATAAATGATATTGTACACGTAGCCCTTCCTTTTCTGTTGTTGGCCAATTACCATTCTAGATCAGTGGCTCTCAACTGGTCTGACTTAAGGACCCATCATACCACCCTAATGTTAGGCTGCGACCCAAATAAAAACAAAATTACCAACAATACCAAAAAAACTTCAAGTATTATTTATACTCGCGTATAAGCCTACATTGCATATGAGCGATCCCTTAAAACTGCTTTTAAATAGCTAATGTTTTCCATTTTCCCTTCGCCTTACCACTAACTTTCTTGGGACCCATTAATATGGGCAGAAAGGGGAAATAAAACAAACAAAATCACAATAAAATGAATTGTGGTCCCTCTCAAACACATCGACCAATGGTTCAACCCCGCCGCCTTTACTCACTCAGACAAACTGTCAACATTCTGTGAAGAGTGCTCATATGGCAAGTGTCATAGATGGAGAACTTTGGCAGGAGATCACGTATCTCAAAGTCACCCAATGGGTCTAAACTATGCATTGGATGTTTATTTTCATGATTTAATTGTTGAGGAGGTCAATGTAAACCTTTGGCTTGTCTAAGTCTAAGCTTCATGTATCCTTAGGACAAGTTTCTTTATTTATAACCATCTGTTGGCTACTAGGAGTGCCTCTACGTTACTTTGGTGCTACAGTATTTCTTAATCCTTTAGCATAACATTGCCAACATTTTATCATCTTAGTTATCTTCAGGTAACTTAAAGAAGCTAAGCTCCAAATGCTAATGTTACTATGACTAGAGCCCTTTGGGCAACAGCTACCAATCATGTATGATTACCAAAGTACAAAACTAGCGCATAACAGGCCACTGAACTCCTAGTGAACAAAGTGACGTGACGTACAAGGCAGCCAAGAGCTAACAGTAGCTAGCATCAGCCCAACACTAGAGGTGATAACCTTCTAATACCAATAACTTTCTCTACAGCAAAGTGAAAATATGCTGCCTCAAATACTATGTAGAAATCCTTGTTAACGTTATCCACGTTGAGTTGGTGCTGTGGTCGACGTCAATTAAACTTGTCTCGATTAAGATGTGGCTTGGGAAAGGGTAAAAAAGTTATGCACATCATTTGACCATTTTAAAGTTTAAAATGTAAGAAAAAGAAATGAACGAAAACTGACGGACTGCATGTCACGGTTGCCATGGCGCCCAATTGGTCCCCGCCGTGTGGCGCCAGGTTCTGTCACGGTTGCCACGGCGCCCAATTGGCCCCGCCCATGGACACCAGCTGAAACAAGTTGACAGATTGCTGCCGGACTACTTAAACACTGTCTTTTGAGTCGCCTGGTGTCAGAGCGTCTGCGAAATTCCTGCTAGACTCTGTGTGATATGCCAAGTCCTGTGAATCTCCGTTTTTGCCTGTGTATTGATCCTGTTTTGATTTTTGGCCCGATCTGTTTGATTTTGACCACTCCTTAGTTCTGATTTCAATCTTCTTCCGCGGCCATCGATCCCCGGATTGAGTGTGCGCTCATTCCTCCTCTCCCCAATAAACTGTGAGTAACGTTACGCGATTGGGTTCTCATTCCTGTTTTCTGTCCTGGTTCGTGACACTGCAATGCATTCCAGTAGAGGTGGAGGCAGAGATTTTCCGGGTGTAGTGAGTTGGCTGTGCACACTGTGATTGGTTCATCACGTTTGAGGGCGGAGATGAACAATTTGTCATTTGGGATGAGGCTGATTGACTGAACAGGAAGAGGAGATAGAGTAGGGCATTATCGCCATCTATTGTGTAATTGACCCTCGTTTTTTTTTTCTCTTCTTCTCAGCATTCTATTGCAAGGGCAAAGTCCCGCGACCACTAAAAACAGGTCCGCGACCAACATTTAGGTCCTAACCCATCAGTTGAGAAACACTGACCTAGATGATCGTCTCAGCTGCCCTGAGCAGGTCACGCTGCGCTGTCTCTTCCATTCCCAAGGGTTCGGCTGTGAGCCCCCCCCCTTCCTTTTCACAAGGAAACTTGCTCCCCTTGCTCTCGTCACCAAAAGGTTTCCCATCTGCTCCCGATTACCTTTGGCTGCAGTTGGTGGGCTGCCAGCCATCTGGGCCCGTGTGGCGTCTCCGTTTGCTCTTCTCTCCCCCAGACTGCTTTGAGGGAGCGGAAGAATTTTCAAGGAGCGAAAAGTGTCGGAGTTTTGCTTACGCTGCAAAGTTGAGTAAGAATGGTGAGAGTCCAGTTCAAAAATGGGTTTTGAATATCTCACTCCAGTTTTTATCTGACTTTTTAACCAATGTTTCTTACAAGTTTGCATGGATCTGAGGTATCAAACAAAGTCTGTGAACTTTGTTTGGAATGGTGAGCAATTTCAACCAAATTATTAGCAAACATGCCCAGAATCTGACATCAAATCAAGTTACATTCTGCTGAGTTAATAGCAACACTATTTTTTTTTTAAGAATTTGCTGACACATATTGGAAAGATTGCACGGCCCACAGTTTTCACAACAACTAGCACATGAGATTTCCGTTTTCAAAAAAGAACATTACATCGTGAGTAACAAGTAAATATTGAACAACTCCCGTTTTGCTCCTGGTATGTATTATATGAATACTGTTGGCAAAAACATCAACTCATTTCTCTAGAAGGGCATCGCTAATGTTTTCAGATGTCATCCCCACCCAATAATCCCTGAAAGCTTCCACGTCTGCGAGTGTTTCTTGGAATAACGGTGAGCAACATCAATCACAATTGTGGCATCCAAATCATTAGCAAACGTATCTAAAACCTGACATCAAATCAGGTTACATTCTGCTGGCTTACCGGCAAGACTCGTTAGTTTTTTGAATTTGAATGAATTGTCTAATGTAATATACATCAGTTCTTTTTACAACTATTATGTGAAATATCTTTTGATACATAATACTAACATTTTGTGAATTTATTTAGGTGGTTCAATACAGTGGCGCCCATCCCTTTTCAGGCTGGTTTTGTGGGTTGGGATTTGCTTCCCCACATAAACAGATAGTCCTGGGTTCCATGGTTACCAGTGTCAGGAGAATCCTACAGATCTGACTCAGATACAGCACCTTCAGCATCTGGTCGTTGTATTTAAGTGTAGTGCATCATCAGAGATGAGACGGATCTCTGCATTGCCGGACTGATACTAGATCTTAATCAAATGGGGAAAACTATTTTGTTCCAAAATTTAGAGTAGCCTTGTTTTGGCTTCCAAATGCACCTCTTATTTACTATTTAAGAAAACATATTAGCTATCATCGTAAAAAAATCTTTACGAGGGGAGCCCAACTATGCCAAATGTGAGTTAATTTGACATTTTTTGGCACATTTGTCGAGTTTCTTGCTGAGCTTTCTGGTGGCTAGCGGCTTTGCGATATCGTTGAGGTTGGCGATTAACTACTCGTATGACTTCTCAGTCCTTTCTTGTTTTTTAATCTTTGTCATAAGAACAACAACATTCGATCATTTATAAGTCATTATGTTAACTGAGTAAGGAATGAAGAAAATTACATGTGCTTTAGTATTCTTCTTTTTGGTCTTGTAATGCTGGAATACTAATACATGCTAACACTGGCTAATTTGCTAAACAAGAGTCTAGTGAATGTGTTAATTCGTCTGCTGCATTTTTATTTAAATTTCGTGTATCATAACTCGTATAGTGTAAATCGTGCTCGGGCACAACTTTTGTAACGCACAAGAAACAACAACGAGGCACACTTTTTGAATAAAAACTGTGGTTCTTAATCGATTGTGGTGAATGGCCTTTCATAAATCCAAAGCTCGAATAAGGAAATTACTTCTATTTGGTTTGTGACAGAACTCGCTCTTTGTTCCTTCCAAACGGTTGTTCCCAATCGACATGAGTAAAGGATACATGTTGTCACTAGCCTTGTCACTAAATCATTCAGATTTGTCCAAAAACATGAAATCAAATCCCTATACGCATATTTCCCTCCATACGTACTAGCGCCACATGCTCTCTTTTTGTAAAATACCTTTTATCGTTTTGTCAAATGAACTCGAGGACAAACAGAATATGACCCGGGTCACTTATTTTCTGCAAATCTTATTTCGAAGTCAACCTGCTTGTTAAATCCCCCCCAAAGTCTCTCATAATAAGGCCTAGTGAATCCGATATTTTGAGACCTCACCTGGGAAAGTAGAATAACGATGTGCAGATTTGCTTCACAAAGACAAAAAGTTGACCCTCTGAAAGGGAGCTTTTGCTGTTTAATTGAATTGAAGCGTAATTTATTTCAAATGCAGCATGACGGCTTGTTTTGATGGGCCCGACTGTGTAATTTCATAGTGATTAAGACGTTGACGTTTTTGGATAATAGTACGCAGATGACAAAGCTGATGCTGATGATGGTAGAGCTTACATGGAAACCTTCTAGGTTATGTTTCTGGCATTGAAAAGCAATGACGTTTTAATGTGCAGTTGAAAGATTGGAAGCGATACATCATCCTAATTGCTCCAATGACAGTTACAGTATGTATGCACCAAAGCTTTTTGGATTTGATTCCTTGCCATACATCTAAAGTCATAGTGGAGTATCTATTGAACGACGTAACTCATTACTCGCAACGTGTGTATTTGTTTTGCCAGAATTTCATAACAGAAACAAGCTGAACAAATGACTTTTACTTCATTCTTCTCTGTGACAAAACACACCAATGGAAACAAATATAGCACAGTCTTCCACAAATATTTGTTCACTTTTGTTAACAGTTCAAACTTGGCTGAAGGCTTGCATGAGGTTCATAATAGTTGGATTGTTTTCATTTGAAATACTTTGTTTTAATTCAATTTCTGTGCACGTATATCTTTTTACAGGACAAAGAGCCTTTGAGGCTTCAGTATGTAACAAAAGCAGAAGACATAACTGTCAAAGATAGTCATTATTAAGACTCTTTGGTGGCTGTATTTACACAGATAAAATACATATATTGTTAAAAACTACATCGTGATAGCAGCTGCAAGGTACTCACGAGGCTCCAAGTTGGTTGAAAAGAGAGAAAGCCCAAACGGTGGGCGAGGTTTATTATACGTCAGTGAAAACAGGACACACATGAGCACTACTTCACAATAAAAGAATATAAGATTGATAAAAGCACAAAAGATGTAATTACACTCATTATTGAAACGTTACTTTATGTGTGTGTGTGAGAAAGATTGTTTTTATATTTAGGAATATAAAAACAAATTATTTTCATTAGACTGAATTCTGAGAGATGTACATCCAAAACGGCCAACTTTACAATAACGTCATCGCAGCAAAGTTTGTTTTTCACGCAAAATATCAAAGTCACAAGTGATGCAATAAGTATTGTACAATGTGATACTCAAAATTTTGGAACAACATTGTTTTCCCCCGGTGATTTAGGATCTAGTATTGTCTCATGCTGTCAATACCGAGGTCCAGCTTATCTCTGAAGAGCAGGATGTTGCTTAACACTAAAAATAAACGGCAACCAGATGGTAAAGATGCTGTATCTGTGTACAGTAACAAGGTTTCTCCTGCTACTGGTAACCACCGGTGGAGCAAACCTGCCGCTTAAAGGATCTGTGCTAGTCTTAACAAGCATAATGTCCCGGCGTTGCCGGGCATTTTCTTTTGGCAAGGTTGTTGGGGTTGCTCGTGAGACGAGAGTGCTGCCTTCCGAAAAAGAGCCGGAATTTTCATGACTAATCGCTCGACCAAAAAGGACCCGACTTATTGACCTCAAGAGCCAAACAACCCCTCCTGCCCGCCACTCTTTTGTTGGTATTATTGGGAGTGCCTTGACACAAATCCTAGCTTGGGACACGCTCGGACCCCTAAAGAGCAATTTTCACAAAAATCTGTCCAGCCGTTTCGGAGCCTATAAACCACATACGAACACAAACACACACGTGTAAATTGGGATCTCTAGATAAGTTTAGATTTAAAAAAAAAACGCTTTTCAAACAAAGTCTTGCTACTCACAGTAAACAAAGATGGTAATTCCATGTTTAGCCAGTGCTGGTACTAGCAATCCTGTTCAGGTTAAAGGCTGTGTGTATTCCGTTTCGCTTCAGCAGATACTTAGGAACAATGTTCAAGAAACAACGACAATGTTAAAGTTGCGCCAGCCAGTATTCTGACGAAACGTACTACCTTGTGGAGACGTCCTACTGTAGGCTGGTCCGACAGCGAATTTTGTTTTCTTTCTTATCAAGTAAAACTAGCAACACTGAAACAAGGGTTATCATGCATTTTTACTGTGCGTGATTACCGGAGTCAACAAACACCATGCTAAAAAGCTACCACAGACAAACAAGACTGGCTTAAAAGCTACGTCACAAAACAGTATTTTGAAGCAGTGAAAGTTTTCAGATCAGTCTTAATCAAAACGGAAATTGCAAGTACTCTGCGTAGGAAATCACAATCAGCCATGCGAGCGTGCGCACTAGTCATTGTTAGTACGTCTCAAAAAGGTAAGACGTTTCGGCAGAACACCGGGACTGGATACTTAAAATAGACAACGGCCTTAAACACTGTTCAAATTTTACTAAGGCATTCAGAAGAACACATATTATGTTCTAGAATGGCCATCTCAGTCACCAGAGCTCAATTTTATTGAATATCCGAGGTGGGTTTTAAAACGGGCTGTCCATTGTCTGAAACTATCAAACCTGACTGAATTGAAGATGTTTTTGAAGAAAAATGGTCAAAAATTTCCTTCAACCAGATTCCAGACTCTCATTGGAAGCTACAGAATAGGAAGAGTTTGGAGGCTGTTATTTCTGCAAAAGGAGGGATCTACTGAATATTGATGTCCTTTTTCTGTTGAGGTGCCCAGATTTATCAACCTGCCTACCTTTGTTTAAGCAGTATTGCCCACTTTCTGTGATCCTTATTCATTGAATTTCTCTTCTAAAAGATCACTGTCTGATTTATGATTACTGAAATTGCTGATCTGAATAACAGATCATTTATTAAGGAAAATCTTGATAGTGTTCGGAGGTGCCCGAACCTTTTCATACCACTGTATTTTATTAGTCTGAATATACTAAAACAGCCTTTAGAAAATTGTCAAATGAAAAATTATTTAAATAATCGTCTTCTCAAATAAAAAACTCCACAGGCTTCTAATCTATTTTATTTGAAAAATTATTCCTATTTTACGATTTACCAAAAATAGCATATCTAATAATTTTGCTCATTGTGTATCATTTCACCTAAAAAACAAGTTAAGATACAGTAAAATTTTACTTAAAATAAAAAGTAACATGAATGTAATTTTGCAGCATGTTTCTGAGTGGAATTCTTGCCAGCCTGACACTAAATCTATCTTATCTCCTATTGTCTGCCTTAATGTTTCCTCATAGTCTCTCAAAGACTCGAGCAGTAGTTGACTTGCCAGAATGTCAGCCAATTAAAAGCGGCACAGTCAAGCATTCAGCCTGCAACTCACTCAGCCGTGCAACCAGCGACCGGGTCGGCCAGCATAGCGGTGATGGCAACCTGCTGTTCCTCTCAAATTGCCTCATTTTCCCTCCTAGATCTCTGACATAATACCCACTTAAGTCTGTGTTTGGGCATTAAGCACAGCTTTTTACAGCATCAATGCTTTCTTTGTGTTTGAACTCTTTCCGGTGGACAGGCAGCTTAAGGAGGGAGGCCTAGGGGGCCTTGAGTCTGAACTTGCTGTTGTCTTTGACCATCAGAGTGAAAGATAGTGTGTTTGGTCTTTGCCAAAGCCAGGATTGATTAGCTTTGAGACGTGCAATACACGCTGAGCTCAAGACTATGACCATTTAACTCTGGCTTCACCAATCGCAGAACTGCATTTACTTTGGTTGACGAGTTCAACTTTCCCTTCACAGTGCTCCGACGAGGAGTTCCAACCCCCTGCGAACCGGTTTCCTCGTGGGTCTGTTTATGTCTGGAGGCCTCTTCTGGATCCATCATCACTTGCTGAAGGAAGCTGTCATGTCCGATTCCTCACTTCCTGAAGCCATGGCCAATCACTGCTAGGCGAAGGGGGCACCAGAGAGGGCAGGAGACATGTTGGGACCGAGGCCTGGGGACCACTGCACTGAATTCTGTTACTATAGCTCCTTCTGTAGTGACCATGGAAACGCTATGGAGGACTGTTCTGATCTGGACCTTCCTTGTCGTCGTGGGTGCTGCGCAGGTTGTGGAAGGTTACGGAGATGAGTTTGCACAGTCACAAGGTGAGACGATACAATTACAACTTAGCAGCGTCCCCTAAGACCAAATGTGACCCTTGACAGGGAACTCTAACTGACTCAACGCCAGTACCTGTGTCCATTCATATAAGAAAAACTAGCTTTAAAAGTAGCTCTTATAGAAAAAAATACAACACAAACAAAAGGTTGAAAACCAGCCTAAAATTAAATGTAAAAGTGTAATGCTACGGACACACCAAAGGTTAAAATTGATCGTGGGGTAATATAATAGGTTTTGCTTTTTTGTGACAACGTGAAGTTGAGAAGGGGACGAGCTCCCACTCCATGTCTACAAAACAGAGACAAACTAGCTACATAACTCTTCGCTTTGTTGCTAAGTGTTGCTACTCTTCTCCCACTTCAATAAAGAGACAATATTGTTAGTAAGCATGAATTTTAATGTTGTGTTTTCCTGGTCAGGAACATGCTTGACTTTTGTGTGAAGTACTTGAAAATGCTTGAAATTGTTGCCGTTGTCATGTTTATTTGCAGTCTAATTCTACAAAAGACACAAAAAATTGAGAATATTTTTTTTTTTAAAAAGTGTGAAAATGACGCTGACACGCCTGCTCTAGTGACTTGTCATTATGTCGGACCCAAGAGGACAGCTCTATTTAGAAAACCGGCTCTTTTGGTTCAGCTTCCAAACGTCTCTTTAGGCTTGTTGTTTTATGATAAAAAAATTATTTTGTTGTTGGTAATTTCATATGATTTTCAGGGGATCCCTAATAGTATAAATCAAAATATTTACAGATCTACAGAAAAATGGGGAGAATACAAAAATATTTACCTTTTTACACACTGAACAGATTTAAACTCAAACAACAACACAAAACCCATGAAAATTCAAAAAATTAAATATAAATGAAAAATTTTAACTCTTCAGTGCTTTCCATGAAAAATTTAGACATAGATCCTAAGAAAAACACAAAAAAATGTTAATCAAAATAAGTAAAACAATAAGCAAAAGAGCAGTCGATTGAAAGATTGAACGCCAAATTTGGCCCATTTTTCCGTTTTATACATACAGTATTTTCTTTTTTTCTCTTCCGTATTATCCAACAGCTATTGAGCCCTTTTTGTGTTTGTAAACAAGTCCTATATAAGCCATCTGTTCATGCATTGATCAGGAAGAATGGCCGAATTGATGTCAGTTTATAGCAGCCCATTGACACAAAAAGATGGTAGATAATACATAGGGACAGCTCATTATATTGTGACAACAAAATTGGGCATGACACTCCAGTCTCACACATTCACAGTGAGGTACATTTCTTGGGTACATTTTGTGTAAATTAAAACTATAACCTTATCCTCCTTGTTTTATAATAATAATAATAATAATAATAATTTACTTGTATTGTCATTCTTTGTAACAATGCACACAGAACGAAATGTCGATGCACCTGACCCGTACAGTTAAACTGTAGCGAGCCGATGCAGCCGCAGCCAAACAGGGCGCAGCCATTTTAGTCATTAGAATAGAATAGAATAGAATATTGCCCTGCGATTGGCTGGCAACCAGTTCAGGGTGTCCCCTGCCCACTGCCCGGAGATGGTTGGGATGGGCTCCAGCCCCCCTGCGACCCTAATGAGGATAAGCAGTACGGCTGATTAGATGAGATGAGATGAGAATAGAATATACCTTTATTGTCATTGTTACATAATGGCTTAACATATTGTGACAACGAAATTGGGCATGACACTCCAGTTTTACACATTCACAGTGAGGTATGAGACAAGAAGATAAAGGAACAGAGAAGATAAGGTTATAAAACAAGGGGGATAAGGCTATAGTTATAATTTACATGGTATTTACACAAGAAATGTCGGCATGTGGGATGTTACATACAGTGTTGTCGTGATACCGAGTTAATGCTGAGCGCCAAGCAGGGAGGCAATGAGTACCAATGTTGTAAGTCTTAGGTATGACTCGGCCGAGGCTCGAACCAGCGACCTCCCAGTCTCAAAGCGGGCGCCCTACCATCTAGGCTTCCGAGCTGGTATAACCTTATCTTCTCTGTTCCTTTATCTTCTTGGGTTTTTTACCTCACTGTGAATGTGTGAAACTGGAGTGTCATGCCCAATTTCGTTGTCACAATATGTTAACCCATTTTGTAACAATGAGAATAAAGGTATATTCTATTCTATTCTATTCTATAGCACATATAATGTACTAGCAGCGAGATAGCGACTTCATTTTAGTCATCAAAGTCAACAAAAATACTTTCTTTTAATCTACACTGGATTTCTTCCTTTGAAGGTACCGGAAACATTTATAAATTGATCTTGAAGTGGTTGAAAAGTGCTTGAATTTGGCCATGAAAGGTGTGTACGAATCTTGAAAAAGGAATGACGCCATTCAGTGGGATTACGATTCAATTCAATGAGAAATGGCTCCAATCACATGGCGATCATGTTTCTATAAGTTTAAAAAGACTTGCATTAATTAGACATACGTCATGATGGCCTTTACGATATCTCTTATTGTTCGCCTATTGATCACATATCATTTAACTAGATATACTGTACATACACTACCATTCAAAAGTTTAGGGTGAACCAGGACAGGTTTGTGTTTTCGATGAAAAAGTTACACTTTAATTTATCAAACGAGTTGTCCAATATCTGTTCTTTAACCCATATGAATCTATTCCTTCTGTTGGCCAGTCTCACATATGGCTTTTTTTTGCCACTCTACCTCGAAGGCCAACTTCTCTGAGTCACCTCTTCACTGTAGATGTTGTCTTTAGTGTGGTACATAACGAAGCTGCTAGTTAAGGACCCCCTAAGGCAGGGGTGTCAAACTCATTTTAACTCGGGGGCCACACGATAGAACAAACATTCTGTCGGGGGCCGGACTTGTAGATTAAAGAGAAAGAAAAAGAGAGATAAAGAAATAAGAGAAAAAAGGAGGGAAAAGAAGAGAGGGTGGGACAAAGAAAGAAAAAAAGGGAGAGATGGAGAGAGCGTGCGAAACAAGAGAGATAAAAAGTCGTGAGAGAGGGGGAAAGAAAGGGAGAGGAAGAAAGAAATCCAAAGAGAAATAGAAAGACAGAAGGAGAGAAAAGAAAAAAGAAAGCGGGGAGGTTATGAAGAGAGAAAGAGAAAAGAGAGAAAAGGAAAAAAGGAAGTTAGAGCAAAAGAAGTTAAAAAGACACAGAGAGAGAAAGAGACAATAAGCCACAAAGGAAGAGAAAAAGAGACATAGAGAGTGAAAGGGACAGAGACAGGGAGTGGGAGAAAAAGGGTGGAAAAGAGAGAGAGAGTAAGAGAGAGAGAGAGAGAGAGAGAAAGAAATACAAGTACAGTGTCTTTGTGAGAGGCACCTGGCTTTGCCAACATCAAGTTGACATATTTCAACCTGCAGCTTGTTTTCCTCTTGTGCTTCTCTGAGTGTTGTCTCGCGGGCCGGATTCAATCCCTTAGCGGGCCTGATCTGGCAAAATTATGCACAAAATGACTTAAAGGAAGGGGGGAATAGAACAAAAAAGAAAAAAATACCAAAATGAAAAAGTAGTGAAAAGCTGAGAAAAAAGGAAGAGAAAAAAGAAAAAAGTAACAGCTAGGAAAAAACAAACACAATGAGATTTTTTTAAAGGAGTTAAAAAAAAAGTAGAAAAAAACACAGAAAAAGAAGAAAAAGTTTGTGTTGCATTCAAATAATTTCCAATGATATCAAGTGAATCTTGTTGCCAACATTGTACTTCCACTCAAAAATGTGACTAAGTACAGTTCTGTATCCTGCAACCGACTAAATAAGCCCCCAAAAATGTTAGTATTATGCGACAAAATATATCAGGAAAAAAAAGAAATGGATATCTTGTGAAAGACGTTTGTAGGCCGTACAACCTTTGCAATAGTACATGAGTCAATTCATTCAAAAGAGAAAAATCATTTTGCATTGCCGGAAACTCGGCAAAATCTAACTTGATGTCAAGTTTTGGACTTGTTTGATAATGATTTAGTTGCCACACTTGGGATTGCTGTTGCTCACTGTTGTTTCAAGCGTTGCTCACCGACTTTGTTTGACCGCTCAGACCCGTGGAAAATTAGAGGGAACATTGCTTGGGACTAGTATTTTGGTCTACAGCTGCTTTATCTTGAAGCAAGACTAATTGGGGAAGGCCCAGCAATGATTCTCCTTCCTGAAGGTTCTCAGGAGGAACAACCTAGGCAGTGACAATAAAAACAATTCACTTCTTTGTGTTCGAATAAACTGCCCCAACCATCGGATTCGATTTTCATTTCGGTACTTTCGGCTTACTGTCGAATTTTAAGTATTCTGGAGACGGATTCTGTTATGCATGTAAAAATAAAATGTGGGAAAAGGTTGGAAGGTATGCTGAAAGTTGAATAACACCTATGTATTGTGATGCCCCAGATAGCTTAAGGGAAGGTCATTTTTATGGCTTTTCACACCAGCTAAACCTTTTTCAGCTGTGCTAACATGAATGCCCATGGATTTTCTAGCAAAAAGCCATCACTGTACAAAAAACTCAAATCACAAACATAAGGTCATTCCAAAGTACAACATATTGGCATTCAGAAACACTAAAATAAATTAAGAAAACGGATTGCAATAGTCAGTAAATGTTGCTTTTATAAAGCAAATGCATGGAAATATATATGGATTCACTCCATTCTAAAGAAAAAAATTTGAATCAGTGCATTTTGAGTAGAAAATAAGGACACACCCAGTCAATTTCCTTTCCTTAATTGAGCACCAGGCTTAGATTAAGTCTGCTCGTTATTCAGCAGTTGAAAACCGTGCAGTTATCACACTTTGGAACGCTCCGGGACTAAGTGGATTGGTAAGAATCATGTTTCCAACAAGAGAGATGTCTCTTGAGACCAAAGTCAGGATCGTCAAACTTCTTTGTAGAAGGTAACTCTACTCGTATGGTTGCCAAAGATGTGGGTTGTTCACAGTCAGCTGTCTCAAACCCAATTGAAAACCTGTGGTGGAAATTGAAAAAAAAATGTCCACAGCAAGGCTCCATCTTGCAAAGATGATCTGGCAATTGCAATCAAAGAGAGTTGGCTCCAGATTGATGAAGAAAACTGTCACTCATCAAGTCCATGCCTCAGAGACTGCAAGCTGTCATAAAAGCCAAAGGTGGTTTAACTGTATACGAGTGATAAGTTTTGATTGTTCTTTCTTCGTCTGTTTTTATGATCCATATGTTTTTTTTCTTCAGAATTGAGTGATTCCATGTTTATCAAATTGATTGATTGCTAAAATGTCTAAGTGAGGGCTTGACCAAGTCTGGTGATTCCATATCTTTTGCTAGGTGTTGTAATTATCTGCTGGACTTCTAATGCAATCAGCAAACACTATGTTCTATTAGAACACTGGAGTGCTGGTTGGTGTAAATTGGCCTCTCTACACTTATGTAGGTGTTGCATTAAAAACAGACATTTGCAGTTAAAACCGTCATTTACCTTAATAACAATGTATGGGATGGATTTCTGATTACCGTAAATTCCGGACTATAGAGCGCACCGGATTATAAGCCGCACCCGCCACATTTTGAGAGGATAGCCGCTTGTGTACTTACACAAGCCGCACCTGCATATAAGCCGCATGCGCCCACATTAAAACATGTAACATAATCACAAAATTAACCCAAACCCTACTTTGAGTCCCGCAATTTTAACTGAAAATTAAGTACGCAGTTCAAAAACCACACCCGGCAAATTAACGGAAAATGACACCGGTAATTAACATTGGTTGCAGACCTGTAGAGTCCGGGTCCCGTTAAAAGTAATCCAAAGAAAAAAAGTGTATATTTCCAAAGGTAATATATATATATATATATATATATATATATATCCACTATTGTCTGCCGTGTCCACACACACTCACCTTTACCGGTCCCCACTTCCCGTCATCCCCCGCGTCTGTTACGCCCCTTCTTTTTAATTGGTCAGTGCAAGACTTATCAGAATAAGTGTCCAAAATAAATACAAATAAATATATTACAAAAATATACAGTTGCAAATACATATTATACATGGTTACACATATTTACAAAAAAAGACGGTACACCGAGAGAGTTTTCATAGCTTTAATAATAATATTATAACTTTCATCCCAAACCGTGCCTGTGAAGGGTAGCAAAACGCTACTAGCAACACGCTCGCAGCACATTGAACCGGTCTGTTAAAAACAAACACACCATACTTGCAGAAACCACGGTAAACCGTCGTCATCTTCCTCCTTACAACCGACGTCATCAAAGTTGTCTTCCCCAGTACGGGCAAGAGACTTTATCATATAGACGACATTCCACGCTCCCTTATTCATAAACACGCTAGCAACACGCTCGCAAGGTAAAGTATGCGTGCAGTAGCTCTGTTTCCTTCTTTATCGGACTTCTCGATTGCGTTTAGCTTGTAAGCTGCGTCATGTGCCTTGAACTCGAGCGCCGCTGGCGGCTGTTAGAAAAATTACTGTATTTTCCGCACTATAAGGCGCACCTAAAAGTCTTAATTTTTTTTCAAAAGCTGACCATGCGCCTTATAATACAGTGCGCCTTATTTATGGATCAATATTAATTCGCAAAGTCTTGCCACTAACTTGCCGCCGCCAACTAAATTTTCCCCCGAACGTGGAGTAGTCCGCGGTGTATGCTGGGATTTATATACCGGCGTTTCATTGGCTAACCAATGTGTCAATCATTATTTGAATCGATCACTATTGGCCAAAGTTATTCGGAGCCTCGGATTGGCTAGAGGGCCGAAACAAACCCTGCAATTGGCCGAAAAAGATGTGTCAATCATCCGTTACATCGATCGCTATTGGCTGAAGTTATCCGGAGCCTCGGATACGCTAGAGGGCCAAAACAAACCCTGCAATTGGCCGAAAAAGATGTGTCAATCATCCGTTACATCGATCGCTATTGGCTGAAGTTATTCGGAGCCTCGGATACGCTAGAGGGCCAAAACAAACCCTGCAATTGGCTGAAAAAGATAACTGAATAGCAAGCTTGCTAAAGTACGCCATAAAGAAACATGTTCCATTAGTCTGTATTTTACTCTCCTGGATTTACTACACTCACGGTTGTAAGAAGACCATGATTGCGTATTATTATTGAACGTGAGAACTTAGGTGAGCTATGCGGCTTTCTATTTTCCCGGTATCTTGTTTTAGAACGATCTTGATGTTGCTGTGATGAGTTGAGTGAATTAAACTCAATTCCAAGTGTTTATTGTCATATGCACAGTAAAGTTGCGAGCGAAAAGAAAATAGAAAGTAAGGAATGGTTGCCATTTCTTGAATTCCAAGACTTTAACCTTCCGAATGATATTTGAAATGACGCATTTAAGTGACATCGTACGGACACCGCATCCGCACGTGTCTACGACACATATTTGCTTCTTTGCAAGCTTTGGGAATGTTAAGGGGGTAATCAGTTGGACTGAATCATCTGACGTTCCCATAGTAGCGCCTTATCTATGGAAGATATAGGACCAAAAACTATTTTTTGGGGGTGCGCCCTATAACCCGGTGCGCCCTATAGTGCGGAAAATACGGTACATAAATTGGCCGCATCACTGAATAAGCCGCAGGGTTGAAAGTTTGGGAAAAAAGTAGTTGCTTATAGTCCGGAATTTACAGTAGTTTCATGTTATTTTTCCTTAAAAAAACAAGGACATTTCTAAGCTACCCCAAACTTTTGAACGGTAGTGAATAACATTAAAAGAGTTCCTAAACGTTTGACTATTTGGTTTGGACTGTTCCTGCTTAAGGGTGATGAGGGGGGTCTGACCTCCCCTAAAGTTCATATCCCATGGGCTTCATCAAATGCTTGAGGGGCTCATGCGCAGGAAAGACCCACACTCTAAAGAAATCTCCCTCACCCACCCATCCTTACCTCTGTAGCATTTCCTGACTCTACCCCCCTCCCTCAAAAACCTGACATGTGTAGCACAGACGAATTGCTGCCCACCCCAAATTTTCCCTACCAGTTTCTTGTCTTTCAGTGCCCTCCCACACACATCTGAGTGTAGAGTTACCTAAATCCCCCCAAGGAAAGAGTGTACATTGCTCGTCATCCCGAGCGAGTATGTAATTCTATATTTCCTTCACATGACCTCTGACCCCATCACCGTCAATCTTTTGAAACGTGTGCCTTGCAGAATTGTTGGGGACTATTTTCAAGCCATGTGTTTTCTTTTACTTTGAATTCACATATATACTGTGTTTCCCAAATATAAGGTGCACCCCGAAAAACCTAACTAGCCAGAAATTTGAACGATCGCCTTATATAATACCTTTAGCGGGACGGGATTGAACTGGAGAGCAATGGTAAACGCATGGTATCCAAATCACTAGGCCGCTAAGGACATGGATGTTTGTTTGCAATCTCATAACATTGGCTGGAACGGGAATCAAACCCGAAACCCTAGATCACTTGGGATACAGACAAGCATAAAAAGGCGCTAGGTCACAGATGTCAAACAGGCGGCACGCGGGCCAGATCAGGCCCGCTAAGGGATTGAATCCGGCCCGCGAGAAAACACTCAGAGAGGCGCAAGAGAAAAACAAGCTGCAGGTTCAAATATGTCAACGTGATGTTGCCAAAGCCAGGTGCCTCTCACAAAGACACTGTACTTGTATTTATTTCTCTCTCTCTCTCTTTCTTTTCCACCCCTTTTCTTCCACTCTGTCTCTGTCTCTTTCACTCTCTGTGTCTCTCTTTTTCTCTTCCTTTGTTGCTCTTTGTGTCTTTCTCTCTGTATGTCTTTTAACCTCTTTTGCTCTAACTTCCTTTTTTCCTTTTATCTTTCTCTCTTCATACCCCTCGCGCTTTCTTTTCTCTTCTCTCCTTCTGTCTTTCTATTTCTCTTTGGATTTCTTTCTTCCTCTCCTTTTCTTTTCCCCCTCTCTAGACTTTTTATCTTTTGTTTCTCATGCTCTCTCCCTCTCTCCTTTTCCCTCCCTCTTTCTCTTATTTCTTTATCTCTCTTTTTCTTTCTCTTTAATCTAATAGTCCAACCCCCGACAGAATGTTTGTTCTATCGTGTGGCCCCCCGAGTTAAAATGCGTTTGACACCCCTGCACTAGGTCTTCTATCATTATCAAACTATTTTATTTGCAGTACCAGGTATGTTGGAGAAATGAGAAAACAAAAAATATTAAAAATCGGTAATAAAATCTCACTTTTTCTCAGCTCCAACTAAGCATTTTAAGTGAGAAATGTTTCCAATACGTGGGGCCATGCATTTATCTATATATTTCAGGATTTCAATGACTTTCTCTTCAATCAGTTTAGAATGCCCAAATTACTTCCCACAATGCCTTTCTCTTTCTTCAGTTCAGAATCTTGTGCGCTTCACTTTATGAGTTGTTGACACAATACTGTATGACAGTGCTCCCCAACCTTTTCTGTACCATGGCTCGGTTGAATGTTTGCCTATTCTTTTGTGGCCCGGCCTAATAATAACATCAACAATTTGTTACCGTGACTAAGAATAGTAGTCTAGGAACCTAGTTTGATTCCCGTGCATCCGTGGCTATGCAATTGTGATCAGCGATATCTTCCGGCAATCAATTAATGCACAAATACACTATTTTGATTTTGTGCAAACCTAGCCCTTACTGTGCCTTATAGTCTGGTGCGCCTCATCTATCCCCCCCAAAAATAACACAAGATGTATTTTTATAGTGCGGAAAATGAAAGATGGGTAGCGATCATGCGCGATAGCACACAGTGCAGACTATGTTTATGTGTAAAGTCTGAGTCAGTTTGAAAAATGAAAATAAAACCAACAAATGATCAATATATATGTATGTATGCAGTGTTCATTTTACCTCTGAAAAGTGATGGGTCCCGGGGACTCGCATGCTCAAAAATCTATGGGTCCCAACAGAGATCTATGGGTCCCCTAAATTTAGTGTTATCGAAATTGTAAATCGGCGACAAATATGCAATATAAATCTATATATTCATTCAGTTTTAATCATCACAGTTTATTGGGAATACAAATCAGTTATCACTTCAAGATTTTTCAGTTAACAACAATATTGTACATTATACAAAATAATATTGCTGAAATATTAGTCTATATATTTATGCAGTTTTAATCACTTCAGATTTTTCAGTTCATAGATTCTTCGTTTGCTGTCCCGCCACAGTTGTAATGCCTTCTCAAGGTCCAATTGCAGCAACAGAATTTCCATAGCTAATTTGTGGTTTTCATTGTCATTGTCCCGATCCAATGTGCTTTTCTGAAAGTTCGTATGGCGAAATGATTTATGCAATCCAGTTTTTTTGTCATGCTGGGTGCACGCATCACAGAACATGTAGCCTCCATTATCATCCTTCTCATAGCGTAACCAGGAACATAATTGAGTCCATTTTTTGCTAGGAGTATTCTTTTGTTTATCTTTCATCGAATCGTTCGCTTCAAAACACGTGTTTTCCTTGCCTTCGCAGTCTTCTGAAGAATTTCTCCGCCGTTTTTTTCGTGCCGGAATTGAAGCCGTTGTTACCACTTTCTGTATTATGTTTCGACTTATTACCAAGACTGAAGAAATTACCAATTTTTGTTGATTTGCACTTAATACCAACTGTTTTTACGGAGGCATACTTCTCTTTCACTCAGCAACCACCAAAGCAATGACGTCATCTCGAAGCAACGAGATCTCGTTTGCCGAGATCGGCGCGAGACCAAAACAACAATGGCGGATCCGCCTGACGAAAAGTTTGGAGTGCGGTAAATCTTTGTAAAAAAAAAAAAAAAGTAATCGGTACCAAAAAAGTTTCGTCCCGGGGACGCACGTTGATTTGACACTATGCGTCCCCAGCAAAAATGATGCGTCTAGGACGCAGGGACGCGGGCAAACGAGAACACTGATGTATGTATGTGTGTGTATGTATATGTATGCATGTGTGTATATGTATATATATATGTGTGTGTATGTATGTATTTATATATATATATATATATATATATATATATATAGAATTTAAAGTACGATTTATTGACAGTTTTTTAAAGTATTATTGTCATATCTTTATTATTTAATTTCAAGTCTGCTCCCTTCAGCTTCATTAATGCAAAACCCTGTCATAGGAACCTCATATCCAGTAACTTTCTCCACATTTGTTAGAGTTTCTACTTTATCTCTTAAAAGTACTGCTCTATTGTTTCAAAAAAAGACTTTTAGACTACGAGGGAGTTGACCTCATGGCCCTAATGAAGGGAGGACCCTTTTCCATCCAGAGTACTTCCTTCCATTGCTGATAAAAGAAACCAGGGTGATTGTGAGTATTTGTGTGGTGGCTTATTTTTAGCCTTTCAACAGGATTATATTTTCAGGATTTTTGATATTCCAAATTGAATTGGAGTTTTTCTTATGAGAAAATTTCAGCGCAAAAGCATAACTGATTCGCCAGAAAACATCAGGGATAGTGTTTAAAACAGATTGTAAATGTCACACCTTTTTCCTACTCTCAAAGTCAAAGGGGTGTGTTTAGGAAAACATGTAGAATCATGTGCTATCAATCAATATTTGAACATGGGAGCCGTCTTGACTGTGTAACCATTCGTAGTAATGTCTTCCTGCCATTTGGTTGAACATGATTAAGACATTGGTGTTTGCTAAAATACCCAAACAGTATTTATTTCCCCTTGACTACACTATACAGTGGAACCTCGGTTTTCGAACGCCTCTCACTTCGAACAAATCGGTTCTCGACCAAAAATTTTGAGAAATTCTTGCTTCGCTTTTCGTTCAAAAAAATCGGAGTTCGAACGCCGGTACGCTAGGGGCGATGCTGAGCTGCGTACGAGTGTAGATTGCCCCCACCCCTCGTGAAGAACTGTTGTCACGGCAACGCGCACTCCTTCTCTGCTTTCGTTTTTCAAAAACGGTGAAGGGAGTGTTTTAACTCCTAATTATACCTCGAAAGAAGGTTGGTGCAAGCAGCAAAGTTGCTACAGGTGAAAAAAGAGGAGTAGTGCGTACAACTATTGCATTTAAGAAAGAAATAATAGCAAAATATGAAGAAGGTGTGCGAGTTTCCCTTCTTTCAGGAATACAGCATGGCTTCTTGATATACAAGTAAGAAAAGGAAGAAATGTAAAAGGGAACAGTTAATTAAATAAAAATAATTCGCTGAAAATTGGATACGAAAAACTTGCGACAAAAGTATGAAAAACAACACATTAGTGTTTTTGGAGTTCCTCATGGTCTTGAAAAGCACTATATAAATGCAAACCATTTATAATAGAATAGAATATACCTTTACTGAAATAGTTACAAAATGGGTTAACATATTGTGACTGACAATGAAATTTGGCATGACACTCCATCTTCAAAGTGAGGTAAAGGAACAGAGAAGATGAGGTTATAGTTATAATTAATACAATATTTACACAAAAATATTTGCATGTAAGGTGTTACATACAGTTGAGGTTTGTGTAATATGCATTTGGTGAAAAATAGTCATTGTAGTGAGAAAAAAGTTGTCAGCATTCTGCAAAACATGTGACAGTATTTTTATAGATAAGCTATAAAAATTAACGGAAATTATTCAAAGGATGAAAATCTAATTGAAGGCAAATGAACATAGACATAACATATTGTTTTGCTTTAGAACAAGAAATGAGATGGCAAATTATTACAATAATATAAAAACGAGTTATATTCACACAGTGAATTCTGAGAAATGTTACGACCAACCGATCATTACTGCAGACAACCGCCAAGGTAAGAAATCCTACTCATAATTCTTTTCTTTATCCTTTAACCGCTCACCACTTGTTGTGGAGACCCGAGTGCTAAATGACGCGTAAACGACCTGACTTTTTTATTTTTACACGTTCATGTTAGCGTAATCTTTCGTACGGAAGATTACGCTAACGCGAAGGTACGATTAGCCTGGGTTAGCTTCACGTTTACTTTCGTGGTAAACATTTAGGGTAATGGAACGGATTAAAACAATTTTACATTACTTTTAATGGGGAAAAAACGACTTCGGTGATCGTACAAATCGGTTTTCGTACAAAGAAATGGAACGGATTATGGTCGAGAACCGAGGTTCCACTGTAAAAGCATTACATAAAAATGTATCAGCTGTATAATTATTTCAACACATTCAGTGCTATAACGTGTATATATACCTTTTCAGGAATATTGTCCCAGGGTGCAAAAATATTAGCTCATGTATTTTTTTTTTGTTTCACTAAAAGAATGGTTATAATGGGTTTGGTGCAGTTTATCAGTAAGTATCAAGCCTCTGGGAATGGTTTCAGTATGATGAATCACCATTATATGACACAAGTGGCTTGGATCAGATCTTGGTCCACTCATCAAGGGATCCCCAAATTCCTGGTCTTTCTTGCCTTATATAGCGAGAATAGACGTAGTGTGGTCATAGTAGCAAGGATGAGTACAGACAGTTTACGCATCGAGCCTTTTTTTGACGTGATCATCAGGGCAGGGAGGGATGAAGTTTTGTGCATTTCTGCAGGAACGCAATCGCCATGAAGTCCTGAATCATGTGACTACGTCCCCCTAAACATAGATGGCTGGAAAGTTCCTGCAAAATTCATGCTTTGTTATGCATAAGTTCAGTGTTGTTGCAGTAAATTGTGATTTTGAAACAAAGTGCACTTGTGTTTATGGAAAGCATTTAGATTTGGAGGTGTCACAAATGCAAAAAAAGCACTGAAGTGAAAGTTCGACTTGAAGTGCAACCTTCCACAAAAATCTGTTTTTCTCTGAAGTTTTCTTGCAAACTTAGCAATGTTCAACTGTTGGATTACTATGGTAAACGCTATAAGCAACCTTTTATTTTCTGATTAAATATGAGGGTTACAGCTTTCTTTTGATACGTCCTATCTAGTCACAGGACTACATTTTCTGATGTGTCAAAATGGCTGAAACCGACTCTTCCAATTTGATGGAAAAGTCTGACATTGAGTGAGTTTATAGGGCTTATGCGATTTTTGAAAAGGATCATTTCCAAATAATTCAAATTTTATCACATAAATGTTTGTTTAGCTTCCTGTGCTTTATTATTCGATTTTTTTTTTCATTTCAGTCTCATTAAGTGTTATCTAAGGAAGTTGGTAATGCTAACCTGTAAATACCTTCTGATTGTAGTGAAGTACTAGCATCCGTGCGATTGACCGTAAGAATAGGAATTACTGTATTTTCCGCACTATAAGGCGTACCGGGTTATAGGGCGCACCCCGAAAAAATAGTTTTTGGTCCTATATTTGACATACGTAAGACGCACCGGATTATAAGGCGCTACAATGGGAACGTCGACAAAACAGTCAGATAGTTCAGTCAAACTTATTACCCCCTTAACATTCCCAAAGCTTGCAAAGACGCAAATTCGTGTCGGGAACACGTGCGAATGCGGTGTCCGTACGATGTCACTCAAATGCATCGTTCCGAATATCATTCGGAAGGTTAAAGTCTTGGGATTCAAGAAATGCCAACCATTCCTTAGTTTCTATTTTCTTTTTCGCTCGCAACTTTTCTGTGCATATGACAATAAACACTTGGAATTGAGTTTAATTTAAAAATAGACACTCCATTCCATCCATTATCTGCACCCCTTATCACAGAAACATCGAGTTCAGTTTGAAACAAGATACAGGGAAAATATATAGCAGGAGTAGCTCACCGAAGTCGTTGTGTTCAATAATAATGTGCAACCATGGTCCTCTTATATCTGTGAGTGTAGTAAATCCAGGAGAGTAAAATATTTACAAATACAGTACACAGAATAGTAAAATACTGTTTTCTCTATGCCGTCAACCCAACGTGCTATTCACATTCATCTTTTTCGGCCAATTGCAGGCTTTGTTTTGCCGCTTTAGCCTATGCCAGCCTGTAAATGATAAAAAGGATCCGCCCCCTTTACCTCCGAATAACTTTAGCCAATAGTGATCGATTCAAATGATGATTGACACTTTGGTCAGCCAATGAAATGCCGGTGAATAAATCCCAGCATACACCGCGGACTACTTGGCGTTCGGGGCAAAATCTAGTCAGCGGCTGCTGCATTAGTTGCAAGACTTTGCGACTTAATATTGATCCATATATAAGGCGCACTGTATTATAAGGCGCATGATCAGCTTTTGAAAAAAATAAAGGCTTTTAGGTGCGCCTTATAGTGCGGAAAATACGGTACTGCTCCTGTTTAGTCAGTCGGATTTTGGAAATTATTTTCCTCCATGGAGCCCTCTAAGTGTTTCATATAGTTTAAAAGTAAACATGAGTACAACTGCATACGGGTTACCTAGTGAGATTTAAACGGTCAGTAATTGATCGAATGATAATCATGTCACATAAAATCTCACTTCTCTCCCCATTCAGTGCTTGTCTGATTCGTTTGATTCTTCATTTAGGCGCAATCTTGCAAGTCTTGTGGACTTCTATTAAAGGTCTATAAACATTATTATTTTTTCACTATACCAGAAAGGTAGATATATGTGACACGATTCAAAATCCAGCAGATAAGTTTAGTCTGTTTAGAATGTAGTTGTTTTTCTACTTTTGTACGCCTACAAAGGAGACTGCATTAGATGCCAGAGTTATTTTTTAACTTAACTACTATTATTTCTCACTGTTGTTCATTGTTTCCAGTATTTTTCATTGTTTGCATCAGGGGTGTCCAAACTTTACAGAAAGCTGGCCAGATCTGGCAAGCTAAAAATGTGTTCAGCCTGGCATTCTTTGAACAGTCTTAAGTGACTTCACCCTCCGTAAAAAGTTTGGAGTGTTTGGTGATCAACGTCGTGACCTGGTAGCTCGTCTTTGCAGCGTTTTAATTTCTCCTGTAGGTTTTTGTGAAAATGCGCTGCTGTGCAGTTAAAACAGCTTCCAGTTGCTTCACCTTTTCACAGTGGTCCTTTCCAGTTATCTTTTTGTTTTTGGCATATTCTGTCTGGCAATGCCTCTCGATGTCATATGATTTGAAAACATCTACAGTCTTTCGGCAAATGGAACAATCAAGTGGTTTCAGATTTCGGTGAAAAAAATACTCCAATTTTTTACTTGACATGGAAGCAGCGGCATTCACAGTCAACTTTCCTTTTTTATTGACAGTCGCCATGTCGGAAATGGGATATGCTATAATTCTCGCAAAAAGCCAAGGGCAAGGCGGCCAACGGGCTACTGCCATCATCTGGTGAAACTTCCTGTGGTGTGTCTTTGTTTTTTTGGCTAGGGGTTAGGGCGGCATTGGCTCAGGAGATGGAGCGCTCGTCTTGGGATCGCAGGTTCGATTCCCGGCAGTTATATGTCGAAGTGTCCTTGGGCAAGACACTGAATCCCTAATGCCCCCAATAAGCAGGTTGGCGCCTTGCATGGCTGCATGGCCGCTTATTGGTGTGTGAGTGAGTGTGTGTGTGAATGGGTAAGTGTGAAGCACATTGTAAAGCACTTTGGGAGGTCTTCATTGACTTGAAAAGCGCTATATAAATGCAGACCATTTACCATTTCTCCCCCACATGAAACAAATAGTACTGGTTTCCATGGAAACCAGTTGCAGGAAAATCATCTTAATTTGACTCAGTTACATCACTTTCATCACATGGTTGCTGTTGTTTTTTGGTGTAAATCGTTACACTGGTTATAAAAAAGCCCGCTTACTGAAAGACCATGGGAATCTAATCTCTATGTGCCTCAAAGGGGGTGGAGAGAGTGGAGAGAGAGAAAAAAGTAATGTTCATTGACAAAAAATGCTGGTAACGAGCAGTTTAGTTTCATTGACACTGTTACGAATCTCCGAGATTTCAGGTTAACTCTGCGAAGCTGCTAAATGTACCCGTCTGTCTCTGGGTGTGAGTTACCTCTGCTTTTTAGGTTTAACACTCAGGGTTCTTACTAAAACTGCAATGTTAAATAGATCCTAGGCAACCATTCACTCTCACATCCTCATATATAAACTGAATCAAACAATCAACGAGTATAACGCCATCAGTAACTACATATAAAATATAAAAATATACTAAGGGATAAATGTGAAATTTGACTGCCTATTAAGGATTGATCGATCTGTTTTTTCAGGTCAGGGCCAACCAATCCCAATTATTAGCATTTAGAGGAGGCTGATAACCGATACATAGAGCTGATATTTATTTGCTGTAAAAGCTTACAAATTGTTGCAAGACATTTTTAATAAGCAAAAAGAAATATAATATTTGCTATATATTCAAATGAAACCTTAATAGCACCATGAAACATTTTACAGTAAATAAATTAGAATGTCAACACAACTAACCTGACTAATCTTTCACTTCAACCAAAAACTAACTAACTAACTGCAGGAAATAAAATTAGGCTTAGCAAGAACTCGTATAAGGGTACATAAAAACTTCAATAGCTCCCTGTTTTCTTTTACAATAGATAAATCAAAAGGTCAATACAACCAACATGACTTAAATGGACTTAAAACAAAAAGTGCATCGAATTTGAAATGTCTGGCACTCTTGTACTAGAGTCAGATTGACTTATGTGTTATGGTAACAGCTAATCACTCATCCTTCCACTTTGACGTGCTTTTTATGCTCTATTTAGATCACAAAGACACACACTTAATTACGGACTAATGTTATGATAAGAGCTAATATATCAGTCTCCGTCTGAATGTGCCTCTCTTAAACAAGTTAACTACACTTTTTCTCTAAATCGCAAACATGCCTTGATAGCACGTCGGGACAAAATAGCTACCTAATGTTATTGTTCCTGCTTCAGTGGCTCCACTCCCGGTCGTTTATCAAATCAGAAGGTGTAGTCCGGGTAGCCTCCAAGGAAAGAGAGGGAAGGGAGAGCGAGAAGTTAAAAATGTATCTAATTGGTTGGTCGAATAAATTAAAATGTTGTCACCGATATCCCGAATATCAGTGCTAATACTCTGTACCTCTACTGCCTATCATAATTGTAGCCCCTTATTTTGTTCTCTTTCCTCAGCTGCCTTCCTGTCAAGTCTCGGCCAGTATGAGATTGCAATCCCTGTACGAGTAGGACCCGACGGAGAGACGCTGCATTTGAAAACCCCTCACTACCACAGAAGAAGACGCAGTACAGAAGAAACAACAATTGAAACCTCTGTATGTCTTTCTTTGAAATGTGTGCGATTATAACTACGTTTTGCATACTTTCAACTGACTTTCCTCTTTTTTTTTCTCTCATCAGCTCTACTACCAGCTATCTACATCGCACAACAACTTCCTGCTGAATCTGACACTACAGGGAGGACTGTTATCCCGCCAGTTTAGGGTGGAGTACTGGAAAAGAGGCCGATTAGCCTGGAGTCGTCCGTATGCTCCCCGTTGCCATTATGCAGGACACCTCCAGGACCAGCCGCACTCCAGCAAAGTGGCCCTCAGCAACTGTAATGGCCTGGTAAGAGTGCATCACCAATAAAATGAGTGAGGTTGAAGATTTTATACAAATAGTTTCAACAGGGGCAGCACGGCAGCGCAGTGGTTAGCGCGTGTGCGGCACAGTTCTGAGGTCATGGGTTCAAATCCAGATACCGGACTTCCTGTGCGGAGTTTGTATGGTCTCCCCGTGCTTGCGTGGGTTTCCGCCGGGCTCTCCGGTTTCCTCCCACATTCCAAAAACATGCATGTCAGGTGAATTGGCCGGTCCAAATTGTCCCTAGGTGTGAATGAGCGAGCGAATTGTCTGTCCCTGGGTGCCCTGCGATTGGCTGGTAACCAGTTCAGGGTGTCCCCTGCCCACTGCCCAAAGATAGCTGGGATGGGCTCCAGCACCCCCTTAAGCGGTGCAGATAATGGATGGATGGATGGATTTCAACAGTCTGACCTCACATTCGAGCATATCCAATCATGCATATTGTGTTACCGCATCTTCAGGACTATATGTCGCTCCGGAGTATAAGTCACACAGGCCAAAAAATGCAAAAATAAGAAGGGAAGAAATAAGTCACATTTTGGGGGAAATGTATTTGATGAAACCCAAAACCAAAAACATACATGTCATCCATATTCCCTGTAAGCTTCCAGGGGTCTGCGCAATCAAACAAAGTCTGTGTAACTTGGATTGGTGAGCAGCATCAATCCAACCAGTGGCAACCAAATTATGATCAAACTTGTCCAAAACCTGAGATCAAATCAAGTTACGTTCTTCTGGCTTTTGCCAACTTTAGTTAGTTTTTCCATTTTAAAAAAATGGCTAATAACTGCAAATTGTCTGAGTGTAACACAAGAGCCGAAGAGACCCCCCAAAACGTGTTTTTTTTATTCTTCTTTATTTTTTTCAGTTTCTTTTATTTTTAGCTTAAAATATAAAATCCTTCAACTCAAAGAAAAAAGTACATAGAACATAGACTTTCTGTTGTACCCTGCACAGTCATAACAGGTACAAGTTCAGCTTAGTTGTCAGAGCAATGGATCACTAGTGGTATAGATGACTTGAGAAAAGGCGGTAGATTTTATCTCATCATCACGCTAATTTTAGTCACGGATTTTATATCAGGGAATTGTGTAATAATAGTCTGTAGTTTGCAATAATCTGTGGTCTGTGCAACCCTTTAAGACTCCTTGTGATTAAGGGCTATATGAATAAACGTGACTTAACATTTGTCTCTGGTACCATGACTATAGATATAGTGTGATAATGAGTTAAAACATAATTCCTTTTCATTTGTCATCCATATCACTGCTAGTCAGGTGGTAAAAGTTCAGCAGTCTCGCCTCCGCAGTTCGCTTTTGGCAAAATCAAAAAAAGAGCGTTATAGTCTACGGTACACGTCACGTCAAGTCATGTTTATTTGTGTAGCCCTTTATCACAAGGAGTCTCAAAGGGCTGCACAGACTATTGCAAACTACAGACTATTATTCAGATTCAGATTCAGATTCAGATCTACTTTATTGTCATTCTAGTACACGTGTATACAGTACGAAATGTCGATGCATCTGACCCCCACAGTTTCCTTGAATGTACAGATATAAATAAAGTTGTATTGTAATTGGCTACGTATAGTATTTTACCATAGTGCCGATAGTGCAAGAAGAGTAGCTAACCAGATGTGCAAAATGGGCAGTCAGGTTAACAAGTCAGGTACACAGTAACATTAACACTGTAACAATAACGCTGTAATTACCATAGTGCAGAGAGCAATGTGCAATGAGTGGCAAGCTATAAAAAAACTGCCAGTAGTGCAAAAAGTCAGATTAGCAGCCGTTTAGATTTAAGTTAACTATATGTTAGATTGACCATTACACCATTCCCTGATCTAAAACCTACATGAGGGCAAGGAAAAACTCAAAACCAATGAAGAAACCTTGAAAAGGGACTGCACACGAGGTAATCCCCCTTCCAGGATGACCAGGCTGCAACAGAAGTTGCAATAACTATTAATACACAGATATTGTCAACATGAAAAATAGGTCATTCATAAGCTACACCACAGAAGTGTGTTTTAAGCCTAGATTTCAACAGTTCCGCTGAGGTTGCAGACCGAATCTCAGGGGGAAGAGCATTCCACAGCACCGGGGCCCCAATGGAGAACCCTCTCGAACCTGCGTATCTCTTCTTGGCTCTTGGGATCACTAGTCAAGTCAAGTCAAGTCATTTTTATTTGTATAGCCCTTAATCACAAATAGTCTCAAAGGGCTTCACAGGTTATTACACAGACTATTTTTTCAGACTATTATTACACCATCCCTTGATCTGGAACCAACATGAGGACAAGGAAAAACCTTGAGAAGGGACCGCACATGTGGCATCCCCCTTTCAGGATTACCAGACAGCAAAGGATATTGCAATCACAAATAATACAGAGATATTGTCCAAGAAAAGTTAAGGTTATTCATATGCTATAGAGTAGAAGTGTGTTTTAAGCTTAGATTTAAACAGTTCCACTGAGGTTGCAGATCGGATCTCAGGGGGGAGAGCATTCCACAGCACCGGTGTCCGGATGGAGATCGCTCTCGAACCAGCGGAACACTTCTTGGCTCTTGGGATCACCAGAAGACCGGCGCTCTCAGAACGAAGGCTTCGGACCGTAACATTGGGGGAAATCAGATCTGAAAGATATGAGGGAGCAAGTCCATGTATGATTTTGTATAATACCAAGAGAACCTTGAAATCACATCTTAGGCTAACAGGGAGCCAATGCAGGTTAGCCAAAATCGGCGTGATGTGATCGGACTTTTTTGTCCTAGTTAACAGCCTCGCTGCAGCATTTTGTACCAGCTGAAGACTCTCGATTCTGGACTTCGGGAGACCGGAGAGTAGTGCATTACAGTAATCGAGACGGGAGGTAACAAACTAGCAGACCAGCATTTTCAGAGCAAAGGGTCACAAAGAAATACAGTGTATCAAAAATCAAATCAAATGTGGAGCTTGGCCGTAGTTCTGGGACCACTGCTCCAAAATGTACTTGTTCCTTTGGTTGGCTGCCCCGTACTTCAATCAGAGGAACTCGCCGAGAGTGCAGAAACGCGTAAAGGCTTTGGGAATCGACGCTAATCATATTACTTTTCCGCAGTGGTACATCCGTGTGGCTATGTATCCTCTCACCACACTCAGCAGGGCTCTGCGCTAACGCTCGCATGTGCGGCCCAAGATGAGACGTGTTCACAAAGCGTTCATAAAACGCACACTTAATTACTGTGGAGAACATTCATCCAGAGAGCGGGTGGTATGTCCATGGGAGCATCACTAATTTTATTATGGGATTAGATGCTCTTTGATAGCTGCCGCTTGTGGATGGAGCCAAGATGCTGGCGGGCACATCTAAACAAAATCAGAAGAGGTGTCGCCCTGTGTGCAACGGGTTCATTTTGCTCTTCTCATGCAGGCTTTCACGTGGGTTTGTGTTACTCCTTGAAGTCAAGTCATGTTTATTTGGGACGCCATTAATCACGAGGAGTCTCGAAGGGCTGCACAGACGTAAACAACAGATTATTTCATGTGCCCACAAACGTAACAAATTCAAACTGTGCGGTGTCATGACGTTACGTCTACAAGATCCCTGTCTGCAATTGGTCGACACGGTATAAGATGCTGGTCTGCTATTGGTTTGCGTCGTAACACCATAAAAATGCTGATATGCTATTGGCTGAACTACCTTTTCAGCATTCAGTGTGTAAGGACTTTGCGATTCAGCGATACAATACTGTATTCATGCGCTGTATTTATTCACTCTCCGGTGCGAGGCTTGCAATGCTGCTAAAAGGAGTAAAAAACATAAAAGCCATGGAAAAGAAGCTTGTGGTTATTAAGTAATGCGAAGAAGGAACACACATTATTACCAGTGTCCGAAAGTCATGAGAAAAAGTTACTGGACACCAGGGCAGACAACTCTGAAAAGCCAATAAGTTGCATGCCCCGTTTTTCACAACTTGAAACACAATAAGACGACTAATCGCAAAAAAAAAAACATTGTTGCAAAGTATTAAGGATTGATAATCAGAATATATAACAGAACAACACTTTAAAATTAAGTTTATTATAAATCTACTTATAACATTCATTGAATGTATATGACATCGCTGTTTGCAGTATGTACCTGTATTTACTCATCTTCATTCATGCAATGTTTGCGTTGCGTCGTCCGCTACAGGCCACGTGAACTCCTCTTTCCACGATTCTTTTAATGCACATTTACGTTTTGTAGCGTCATACATTTTGTTAGCTTCTTTTGAATATTTCTTCTGGGGCTGAGGTTTTGGCTTGATTCCTAACCACTTATCCATTTTTCTTCTCTGTGCCTCTACTTTGGAAAATGATATGCAAATGCATGACCTTATAACGCTCGGGAAGGTCCGAAAGCACGAAGTTATTTGATGCAGGCTTTTGATCGGCTGCCGAGTATGCAAATTCCAAAAATTTCCAAACCAAATTCCAAAAATTTCCAAACCGAACAAACATTTCGAAATTGGAATAAAGCAAAGGTTTGATTTGGAAAAAAATCTTTCTTTCTTTTTTTTTTCTTGAAAAAGTTGTCGGCCACCCGGGCGGAGACGTTTTGTTAGTTGTACGCCCGACCTACAAGATGCACGTCCCGGGCGTCCGGGCAGACATTATTTCAGACACTGTGATTACTCTTGCAAAATTGCCAGTTGGAGCCAATCGATGATCAGGGCAATTATTAGGAATAAATGGGTGATTTAAGTCACCAAATTTTCTAAAGGCATGACAATCCTAGTTACAAAATCACTCTTAACTTGAATCTGGCGTCTCTTTCTCCAGCCATCCAATTAAAATTAGTCGATTTTAAGGGACAGTGTGTATTATTCAATTATTTTATTTATTATCAACAGTTTTTGCTGTATTGCGAAGTGCAACCGAGAACAAATGCTAAAAAGCACAAGGTTTTTGGTTCTAGTAGCAAGATGACAGACAATTATGTCATCTTAACACAACGCACAAACACAATGCATGATGAAAATAAAGTATAAGCGATAGATAAAGAGTAATACAGAAAGTATGTGTACTGTTTATATTCATTATTTTTCTATTTCAAAACAAAAAACGATTGTTGTTTTGTCTCTGCAGCAAGGTGTGATTGTTGCCGGTGGTGAAGAGTATCTGATCGAACCGCTCATTTCGCCAACTAACCGAACCAAGCCCGAGAGAGGAGACCGGACTGAGGGGCGCCCCCATGTGGTTTACAAGCGCTCCTCGCTCCGCCATCAGTACAAGGGCCAGTCTTGCGGAGTCATCGGTAAGAATGGGAAATATCTCGGCCGGTTTTACAACTAACAGTGAGGTCCGGAGTCAAACCGCAATGGCCAGCTGTGTTGTGCATTGCGTCGGTGTCTCCATTACCACTTGCGAATGAGTCTGTGTTACAGGGCGTTGTTAAGTCAACATATTCGTTTTATGACAAATAAAAGTTAAAATAGCATCAAGTTGAGCCTTTATACAACCACTCTTGGGAATTGTTTTTTTTCAGAAATAGTACTTAAGGCTTCATTGAGAAAATAGGAGGTTTTGTGGTATTATTATGAACTCTTTGACTGACGGCCGTTCTACGAAAAATGTATTCAGCCAAAATAGATCATTTTGAGTTATCTTTGAAGGCTTACAGAAATTATGTGTTGGGGACATGTGTATTCAGAGACAGCCCAACAAAAGGTTGTTTTGAATATCTATGCACAACTTTTTTTGGACTAAAACAGCTATTGGCCTGATAGGAAAAAAATAGACCCTGTGATTGCTCACTGGATGAGATGCTATACACACACTCCCCTGCTAACAAACATTTGAGTTAAGAAAAACTGTAGATGCGACCATTTTTTTCAGGATTTCGAGAATATTTAGACATAAGTTTGATTTTGTATTGTGCACCTTTATGGAGGAAAGTACATTACAGTAGTGCTTCTTTCCGCCACTACCGGCGTGTGGCGCTGTGAAAGCTAACCCAGCATCCACCCTGAAGAAGAAATCGGGCTTCCTCTTCCTAGTTTGTGTATAAACATTCTATACTGTATCTCCAGAGCGCTAAAAACTTTGACATTTTTATTGTTTAATATCTCGTCCACCCATTCAAAATGGTTGGTGTTAAGTGTAAAGGAGAAACGAGAGGTTTATTTTGAAATGAAAGTGGAATAAGAAAGCTTGATGCGGTTGAGAAAAGGATCAAAATCGCTTTTAAATTGCTTTATTTTGGCCACTCAAACACGGAGGAGGACCTTTTAAAGCGTATCTTCCAAAAGTAACTTACACTTAACTTTATCTTTATAGAGCATATTATTTTATGAAATTTTTATTTTTTAGTACAAAACAATACAGGTTACTTCTACAAGCCTTAAACATACTTATATAAACCTTAAACATACAAAATATAGCACCGAAGCAACTTACAAACGATATTGTCCATAAGTAGGGCAGCGTCTGTAATATTTACGAACAACTAGAAGTAATTGTTTATGATCCTCAATTTCATATAATAATAGTTTTGATTTTCTTTAGAGTAGCATTACCTTTCTGTAATGTACCTGAGGCATTGGAGAGTTCCCCCTTTTGGTAGTTGTATAGCTCAGGTCGTGGACAAAGCTGTTTTAGCTGTCTCATCTTCTGAACCTAAATGACGAATGGTGATGAAAATCTGTCTAAATCCAGGTATACACAACGATTTGGAATAATCTCCATCGTCAAAATAATCTGTTATATACTGATGGTTCTGGGATTGGTGTCACCTATCTCCTATCACCTAGTGCTAGGCTGTCAAACTCGTTTAAGCTCAGGGGCCACATGGTCGAAAAAATGTACTCCCATGGGGGGCAGACCAGTAAATGAATGGCATAAAAAGGTGTATTAATTATTAGATAATGACGCCCTTAATCCCAAAGAGTCTCAAAGGGCTGCACAGACCACAGATTATTGCAAACCACAGACTATTATGACACCATCCCCTGATCTAAAACCGCCATGAGGGCAAGGAAAAACTAAAAAACCTCAACATGAGGAAAATGAAGACACCTTGATAAGGGACCGCGCATGAGGTAATCTCCCTTCCAGGATGACCAGGCTCCAATGGATGTTGCAATAACAAATAATACACAGATATTAGTCAACATAAAATATAGGTTATTCATATGCTATAGAATAGTAGTGTGTTTTAAGCCTAGATTCAAACAGTTCCACTGAGGTTGCAGATCCAATCCCAGGGGGAAGAGCATTCCAAAGGACTGGGGCCCGAATGGTGAACGCTCTCAAACCTGCGGATCTGTTCTTGGCTCTTGGGATCACTAGTGGTGCAAGATTCTATTGTAAAACAATTACGTTTTATCCCCACTAAGATTTTTTTTTTCCTTTTTTCCTTCTTTTTTTTTGCCACTAAGATTGAATCCATTGTAGTGTTTATCAACTGTACATTTGTAAAACAATAATTGAAATATTTTCCACGTTTATTTAACTTCCACAAGTTTATTTAACTTGGGGAAACTAGAAAGTGACAAAATAGCACACAATCACTCATTTAAGTTTGAACGATCGATTCAATAATTTGAAAGTATTTTTCAGCTTTTCATTTCTTAATGAAAATGTTTATCTGAAATTGGGAACTGTATTACGATTGAAAGGTGCTTCTTTAAACTGCAAAGACACCCAGGTGCTATTTTCTATTTTTTAATCCAGGTGCTGACAATTTTTTTTCCAATCACTGGGGATAAAACCTCTAGTTTTGTATCAAATTTTGCTGTTAACAGACATCCACAAATCACACGTGAGTGCAATGGTATATCCTGGAACAATGTGTCTGTAAGCAGGGTTGGGTAGGGTTACTTTAACTTGATTACTTTCAATTACTTTTGGATTACTCCAATACCAAATATGCTAATAAAAGACAAAATAATCTAAAATTATTATGACTCACAACACGTGGTAAGCTTTCTCTCCTGGCTTTGATCTCTTTGATCTCCGGCAAAACTAACATAAAATGTGACAGAAACAAAATGAAAATAAATTCAAACGGCCAACATCATTTTTGCCGTTCCATGTATTCCGTTACTCCCCAAGCCTGCACAAAATTTAGTCATTTTATTCATATTTTGTTTCTTTTGTATTTATTAGCATATTTGATATTGGAGTAATCCAAACGTAATTGAAAGTAATCAAGTTCAAGTAACCCTACCCAACCCTGTCTGTAAGTAACCTAAAGCCAGGATGGGTATTCCCCTTAAATCTTCTCTAGTTGATAATTGGTAGTCAGAAAATACAGCAACAGTTGGTGGTTTGCTTTGGTGGCGGCGCTTAGCTTCGATGACATCCAGTGAACATATTTGAACCTGCAGGTCATTGTTTGACGTGAGGCTTATTTGTCTCTTATGCTTCTCTCAGCATTGTCTTACATCAGTATTCAGCAGGTTGCTAAACAGTACACCTTATTAGGTGTATATAGCGCCTGCTGGTTTGGCGATACGTCAAACTTGAAAGCTATTTCTACTTTAGTTGATTTTCTCAGAAAGAGAAGCGTCATGCCAACTCGAGATAGGATTTAGTCCAGGGGTGTCAAACTCATTTTAACTCGGGGGTCACACGATAGAACAAACATTCTGTCGGGGGTCCGGACGAGTAGAATAAAGAGAAAGAAAAAGGGAGATAAAAAAAATAAGAGAAAGAGGGAGGGAAAAAGAGAGAGGCCAGGACAAAAGAAAAAGAGAGAGAGGGAAGTGAGCGAGAGAAAAAAAAGAGATAAAAAGTTGTGAGAGAGGGGAAAAAGAAAGGGAGAGGAAGAAAGAAATCCAAAGAGAAATAGAAAGACAGAAGGAGAGAAAAGAGAAAAGAAAGCGCAAAGGGTAGGAAGAGAGAAAGGAAGTCAGAGCCAAAAAAGTTAAAAGAGAGAGAGAGAGAGAGAGAGAGAGAGAGAGAGAGAGAGAGAGAGAGAGAGAGAGAGAGAGAGGAGAGAGAGAGAGAGAGAGAGAGAGAGAGAGAGAGAGAGAGAGAGAGAGGAGAGAGAGAGAGAGAGAGAGAGAGAGAGAGAGAGAGAGAGAGAGAGAGAGAGAGAGAGAGAGAGAGAGGAGAGAGAGAGAGAGAGAGATATAACTGTGTGTAGAGGGACTGAGTGCATATATATATATATATATATATATATATATATATATATATATATATATATATACAGTGTCTTTGTGAGAGGCACCTGGCTTTGGCAACATCAAGTTGACATATTTCAACCTGCAGCTTGTTTTTCTCTTGTGCTTGCTAGCTAGTGTTGTCTCGCGGGCCGGATTCAATCCCTTAGCGGGCCTGATCTGACACATGTGATTTAGTCAGTACATGACAGCCGGCAACAGGACGCAACCTTCGGGCGCGTTTCCTTGGATATGTGCTATCCACGTCCCTCCAAGAATTACAATGTGAATCTTGCTCCTCAGATGAGAAGTCTATAAAGAGCTCCTCATGGTGGCAAAGGACTTTGAAGACGCCTTCGCTTCACGTGGGTCGAAGCCAACTGCCGCTGAAGCGCTCGGTAAGCTGGGAACGCTACGTGGAGACGCTGGTGGTCGCTGACAAGATGATGGTGGGATACCATGGCCGAAAAGACATTGAGCAGTACATTTTGGCCCTCATGAATATTGTAAGTTTCACTACACACAACAAAAACGTTCAATGCGATGATAGAGACTATTTGGATCCTTCTGGTTTTTAGAATCTCTCACAGGATCAAATTCTATTCAAATATGTTTTAGAAATTTTTAAAAACTCCAGACTTCCTGTGCGGAGTTTGTATGTTTGAGTGGGTTTCCTCCGGGCACTCCGGTTTCCTCCCACATTCCAAAAAACATGCATTTCAGGTGAATTGGCCGGTCCAAATTGTCTCTAGGTGTGAATGAGCGAGTGAGTTGTCTGTCCCTGTGTGCCCTGCAATTGGCTGGCAACCAGTTCAGGGTGTCCCCTGCCCACTGCCCGGAGATGGCTGGGATGGGCTCCAGCCCCCCCGCGACCCTAATGAGGATAAGCGGTACGGCTGATGAGATAAGATGAGAAAAAAACAAATCAAAATCCCTCAGAAAATTAAAAACATCCTGAGAAATAGAATCCTCATTGATGCTGAAGTACTCACACACACTTGCCGAGACACAAGCACACATAACCGAAAATGTCGAGGCACAGAAAAACCATGCCAGGAGAAACATGTAAGAGAGGTTCATTCACAATGACAGGGATGGCCATGATAGTAGTTTCAATCTAAAGACCACCAGCGCAGATTGACCCGGGTACTGATGTGAAGTTTAAAAGACTTAAAGGGACATTGTTTTAAAAAAGTAAGTTTATCCATCCAAAATGTATTTTTTGAACTACAAGCACTGTATAAACAGGGTTGGGTAGGGTTACTTTAACTGGATTACTTTCAATTACTTTTGGATTACTCCAATACCAAATATGCTCATAAAAGACAAAAGAAACTTCCTCTTGGAAGCCGGGGGTTTAAAAAGAGAGTATCAGCCAATCAGCTGGCCGGGCTGTTGGCGCCAGTTAAGCCGTCGCAGGTGGGCTCAATCGGCAATCATGACATAATATTATTAAAACAATTTGTATGTAACGTATACATTACTACTCTGAGCATATGCAGGTGCAGAGTAAGGCACGCAATTCTTTTGCCTCATGGCAGAGGGCGATAGAGAGACCACGGAGTCTGATTTGGAGCACACCTACGCCCCCAGACGATAGAATTAGTGATGGTATTTGCAAGCTAACAGCAAGTCAAGCCATCCAGTCATTTCTTTCTTGTTGAATTGCCTTTTTTTTCATAGTGGAGGATTACCTATCTATTGATGTTTTTATTCAAAAAGGAGCAGTGCGTAGACTTTATTTACAAGTTAAGGGGAGAGAATAGATGTTTTATTTCAATGCCACGGTTTATATCTTGCTCTTATGGTCTGCCAGTCAAACAATGATTACGACGTAGGTTAATTTATTTGTATATCTGACTGTGCCTCACCGGACATGAAGCTCACTGCACCTCACTGCTGTAAACTGTATTTTATAGCAGTGGGAATCATTCACCGCCTACTTCCTCGGGTGTATCAATACACACAGATTTGGAATGTGTCTAATGAATGGTTGTATAGTAGCTGCTATTAAAACGCAGGTTCTATTCAAGCTGAGTGGCAGAGATGGTCAGAATTACACTTGAGGTCTGCAATGACATGGTTTTCTCCATGATTTTTAACTCTTAATGTTGTAATGTGACTACGTACAGTAGTCTTTCTTTTCTTTAGTAACCTTTAGAACTTTTTTTTTTTCATTCTACATCGTAATTTTTTGAGATCCACTGCTTGTGAAATAGTTTACGTTGTTGATTCAAGAATGTTATGTTTGAAGCAAGAAATGTGGAGAATAGTTGATAAGAGGAAGCCGTATACTATCAAAATCTATATAGAAATCATTGATAACGCTCATTAATAGTAATGATAAGAATAATTAGAGTAATGATAATATGTATTATTATTATTATTCATCCTGAAACCATAAATAATAAATATATCTCAAATAATGATTAAACGATAAACTTGTCAAGGACCAGAACAGGATCTGGACCCAAATGCGTCATGTTTCTCACACAAGCCTTATATTTTACGGGAAATGGGGAGTCATGCACGTTAGGCAGCAGTCTGGCATAGAATGATAGGAAGCCAGAGGCCGACGAGCTCGATACCAATTGCCCGAGTAGATATCGGACGGATGGGGTTCGATACCGGACAGGACGGCACAGACAGGATTGATAATGAAACAGGATATCGAAATTAAACAGGACAAACTAGACGGGAACGAAAACTGTAGCGAAAAATAAACAGGACAAAAATAGACGGGAACGAAACTGGAAACCGATATTAAACAGGACAAAAATAAACAGGAACAATAGCGGACAAGAAATACCAAAAGCAAACGGGACCGAGTCAAAACCCACGTCTTGCGGGGCAGAAGTTCTTTGACGGACTGACAAAGGAAGGTTGAGAGCTCTGAGCTTAAATAGACGGAAAGCCAATCTGTCAACGAGCCGCAGCTGGCGTCACATGGGCGGGGCCAGTTGGGCTCCATGGCAACCTTGACAAAACTAAATAGCCAATAATAAAATAAAATTAACGTATACTAAACAGCCCAAACTTATGTACCAATTTTTGAGTTTTTTTTGTATTAAATAACCCAATTTTTCCAATTATAATATTTTGTGTATAATCCTGTGGAAATAGCGGCACATATCAATAAATACACCAACCCCTCGCTGTAGCGTGGTTCATCTTTCACTGTCTTACTCCTTTATGGATTTTCATCATGCATTGTGTTCTGCATTCTGATTGGCTAAATAGTCTTTAAGAGAGTAAGTATTGGTAAAGAAAAAGAAACATAACAGGTACCATACACAATACCTAAATTTGTTCAACAAAGGCTTGAGCCTGTAAAAATGGTTTGTTCTTTGGTTTCTTTGTATGATAAAAGTATTTGATTGTATAATAACTGTTAAAAAAAAGTATTTTGCGTATTACAGGTTCTTTTGGACCTTAACCTCTGCGACATATGAGGGTTCACTATACTTGTTTGTAATGGTTCTTTTAATAGGTTGTCAATAAAATGTATTTCAATTTTTTTGTCATAATTGATTTACTAGTGGAAACATTCCACAAAGTCAAACATTTTTACAAAACTACTAAATCTGCGAAAAGAGACAATATGATTTTAAATCAAATGTACCCCATGGAGTACCTGGCTTTCATGGGCCCCTATTTAAGTACTATTGATTTATTATATCAGCTTTTTAAGACTGGTCTTTTCTTGTTTCCCTGGAGGTCAGGTTGCCAAACTGTTCCAGGATTCTAGCCTGGGGAACGCAGTCAACATTGTGGTGACCCGACTCATTCTTCTCATGGAGGACCAGGTACATTCACTTCTCTTGTCGAAATAAACTTGCGCTTGACCAGACTTTTAAAAAAAAAAATATATTTATTGCATTAGTTTTCCTTGCATCTTTGCTAGCGAGACGAGATGGAGTCTACTGTTCCCCAGCCAGTGGTTTTATGTGAGATGTATTACACTGTCATTACCATGTGCCTTTAAGGTTTCCTCAAATTGTCCCACAAATGGAAAGAATAATGATTCATAATTTACCAACTCTTTAACTCAAATCAGGCATGTCAAACTCAGTTTGGTTCTTGGGCCGGATCCAGACTTTCTTTTCTCGGGTCTGCCGGGTCAGTCAAAAAACTTTAACACCAAATACTGTACTTAGCTTTGTTTTTCAGTACTAGGCTTTATCATTCAGCTTATATAATAAGCATTTATTCACAAAGAATGGAAAAAAACGATTTTCTCGTTTGGCATTGAATGCATTAGCAATGTGTTTACTTTTAGAGTTGAGTAAATGCAGTTTTTACATCCGAACCAACTCCCCATAAACATCACAAACTCAAGTGGGAGCTAAATTGGCCTTGTCTTAATTGTCATACTACTTTGAAATAAATAAAAAAGAAAAACAAATATAGGGCCGTTACTAACAAATATTTTCATAGTCAATGAATCGGTCGATTATCTTGTTCAATTAATCGATGAATAAGATTTCTAAAATATTTTTTTTGTTTCCGCTTTACTCAAATATTGAAGTTCTGGACGGATGGAAAAATTGTGCGCGTAATAGAAGAATATTCGATTGTAAAAAGCAAGAGAAAAATCAAAGTGTGTGTGTCGGTTAGCTTTACAATAAACAAAAATACATACAAATATTTGCTATACACCTGCAAATATGAAAGATTCTCTTTTCTTACCATCTTATCCAAAGATCATATTATACTTGGACTTATACAAAACCAAAAAGAGCAATACATTAAAATTTTACCCACAAAAATATGTATCAAAAATGTAAACCCACTTTTTAAAATAGTCTCAACAATTTTGGGGGGCTAAATCTTTGCATATGATAAACATTCCCAATATAAAAATGTTATACCAAATTCTTAAGAATCTGCCCTTTGTGTAGAATTAAACAGGGTTGGGTAGGGTTACCTTAACTTGATTACCTTCAATTACTTTTGGATTACTCCAATACCAAATATGCTAATAAAAGACAAAAGAAACTAAATATGAATAGAATGATGACTCACAACACGTGGTGAGCTTTCTCTCCTGGCTTTGACCTCTTTGATCTCTGTCAAAACGAACATAAAATGCAACAGAAACAAAATGAAAATAAATTCAAACGGCTTGCCAACATCATTTTTGCCGTTCCATGTATTCCGTTACTCCCCAAGCCTGCACAAAATTTAGTAATTTTATTCATATTTAGTTTCTTTTGTCTTTTATTAGCATATTTGGTATTGGAGTTATCCAAGGGTAATTGAAAGTAATCAAGTTAAAGTAACCCTACCCAACCCTGGAATTAAACATGTTATATTATTTCTTTTTCCTTTTTTTATTTTATTTTTTAGTTTTTTTTCTCTGTACTTTCGGTTCCCTTGAAAACTGTTAAAATTATTTCATGATGAAACATTCAAACACTACAGAGTTGAAAGTTTGTAATGATGCAATGTTCAATGCGATGTTAAAAAAAAGACAAGTTTAGAATAGCCACATACTAAAGGAAATTCAAAATTTTAATGAATTATTTACGAAACATTGATGATAATACATTTATGTAGTTAATAAAAATTAATATCTTGGGCGGGTCTACAATACTATTTTACTTGAGTTTTTTGAAGGAAGTAACGTTTCAACTTATTAGATAATGTTTAGGTATATTGTGAGCTTGAGGGATTTCTAAAAACTATGTTATTACCTATATTTTATGTTGGTAATGTGTGTGTATTTTCTCCACAGCCCTTTGAGACTTCTTGTGATTAAGAGCTATACAAATAAATCTGACTTGACTTTTTTTTAGTCCTCTGCCGGACTAAAGTGGTACTACAACACTCTTATCTGCATTGTTTTAATGCACTTAGTGGCTCATAAATCATGTGATACAACAAATCCATGATCTAATTAGTTGGCAACGCTTTTAATAATCAATTTTGATCAATTGTATCGATTAGTTGTTGCATCCCTACAGAATGAGAGTTGTAGCAGATCAAACTACTAGGCAGGGCTTGCTAAAGCTGAGAACATATTGCACAATAGTCTTAAACATGAAACCAGACTGGATGGCAGACTTTTTTTAAACACCGTCACTGACTTCTAGCAGCTTAGAGAGAGCCTTTGGTTTGCATTTAATGAAAAAAAACATATTTTTTGATAGAAATGAGCTAGAGATTTGCTTTTTTTGACATACTTGGAAATTTACAGCGGGTCGGGTCGGGCTGTATGTGTGACATATCTGTATTAAACTGTGATTACCATGTGGCTTTAGGGTTTCCTCAAATTGGGCCGAAATGGGAAAGAATAACGACTCATAATTCACCAACTCTACTACCTAAACATTTGCTCAATTTCCCGCCACTGCCTAGAAAAAACAATTGCTCGGGTCATTTGTGATGTTATCCATCTTCCACGAATTGTTGGACTGTGGTTGGGAGCATTTTGAAAGCATTTTGGTAAAATGTTCTCTGACTAGAGTCCATTCTCATCTGAAAAAAAAAGACAATTCAAGCATGAAGTGCGCCAAAAAAAAAGAGGGACTGCGGGACGAGACAATTGAATTTGGTTGTCACCGCATGCATTCCTCGGTTGCATGTTTCCAGCTGTGGTCAGCAGAATTCTCCTCCCCTTCTGCTCTATGTAATCGCATTAAACTAGAGCGGACCCTCTCGCTTATCATGCATGCAAGCGTGTGATTGGATGCAGAGAGATCATTTAAGTAATAAAATGGAAAAGTCCAGGTCTGGCAGCCGTTTCTTCTGCCAGATGTGAAGACAACGGGAATAATTGACTGTTGTCGGGTCTGCGATTGGCCCCACACTGCAAAACATTGAATAAATAAATGAATGAATACGTTTTGTAATTTCACGACCCTCGGGTGTACCGTGTAAAAAGACGCTGTCTCTGTAGCCCATAGGTGTCAAACTCACAGCCCGTGGGCCACATCCGGCCCCGGTGTAGAATTATGTACGGTCTGGCAAATACTTTTATATACATGCTGTCATGATTACCGATTCAAGGCACCTGTGACTGCCCAATTGGCGCCAACAGCCCTGAGAGCTGATTGGCTAATAGACTCTTTTTAAACCCCCGGCTTTAAAGAGAACCCTGTCAGATCGTTGCGAACCGATGCTCCCAGCTCGGCAAATTCTCACTTTCAGACACTTTTCCTGCCCTGTTTTTCTCTACCTGATACCCGTTCCCAACCTGTTTCCGGACCTGACTCTGCCCTGTTCTGCCTTCCCAACATCCGTTCTGTTTTGCCCCGCTACCTGCCTGACACCTGTTGCCGACCTTGTTTCCGAACTCGATACCGCCCTTGCTTTCCCGTCCCAGCTAACGACTAGTATTCCTGCAAGTCTACGACCATGCTCGGTCGACACGGAAGTGCCACTTCCGCATCTCCAGCCACTTGCTACTCTTGTCCATCAAATATCGGATCATGGAAGCAAGCCCTACTCTCCCTCTTTATTAATTAAACTGAGTAAACGAGGGTTATTGGGTCCTGAGTCTGTTTCTGGTCCGTGACACATGCCCGGCTAGATGAAGCGTTGATAACATGGATGCTAACCCACCCAAGTTATTTCATGTTTTCGTTTATTCTGGGATAATATTATGTTAAAAGCACACATTTTACTGAAAAGCACAAACTTTATCTATATTTCAGTTTTTTTTATTCATATTTTGAATCTGTATAGTTTTGACAGGATATATTTTTATGGGGAACAAAGTTAAGTTATTTAATGATTACATTTGTTTATTCTGGAATAATATTCTTGTTTATTTTGAATTCATGTCTATTTTTAAAAAAGAAACTGATAAGTTCTAGAGTATTCAATAAATGCTTTTCTTGTTCGGCCCACGACCAAAAATTGCAATTGAGTTTGACCCACCGGCTGGTTCCATTTCTGTAGTTAACACATACACAGGGCCCACCTGATTATTGGGCATGGGTGCCCTCTACTGCGACTGCCTTACAACAACACAGACAAGCATACAAGTGTGTATTTAAAAATACAGCAGGAGCAAAACTTGTGTCTGCGGTTAATAGTTTTAGTAAGACACTGATACAAACTTGTTGGGGTTTGTTTTTTTAGCTCCCTTCACTTGCGAACCATCAATTCAATAATCTTCAATTAGTCTACTCTCTTTAAAATTCAAGTCATGTTTATTTGTGACGCCTTTAATCACAAGGAGTATCAAAGGGCTGCACAGACCACAGATTATTGCAAACTACAGGCTGTTATGACACCATCCCCTGATCTAAAACCTAAATGAGGGCAAGGAAAAACTCAAAAACCTCAGTTGTTATTTTCTCAGTCATATACTCTAAGTTGGTAATGACGTAATATCGTTGAAAGTTTAACCTTTAGGGGGCTTTTATGAAGGTGTGACCCTTTTTTACAAATTTTCACTTTTTGGGGGTGGTTCTGGTCCCCATAATAAATATTAATAAATGAAAACTTACTCCCTTGGGAGAATTTTTGCTCGTTTTACAGTGTGTATTATTTGACCACTAGATGATGCTGTATCGTGTAGTGCAGCCAAAAGAAGTGCTAACAAGCACAATGAAAATAATACAAACTACGGAGCCTCAAAGTGACCAAAACAATTTGACTTCTCATTTTTTTGCTGAGCCTTTTGTCCAGGTTTTTGTTTTTTGGGTAGTGGTAGTAGCAAGATGGCGGGCAACTCTGTCAGCTCTCTTGAGGTGAAACTCATGTTTATGTAAAATAAATACATTTCTCGATCTACGAGTGTTTATAAAATATACGTTTATATAATAGTTTGTGTTTTTGCTCGTAAGTAAATAAATTTTTTAATTAAGAACATTTTTTTACCACTAGAACAAATAGTACACACTGTCCCTTTTATAATTGTATTTTTTCCACATATGTCTTCTAATTGATGTAGAAAATATTTCTTAAAATTAGCAGAATGATATCATGCTTTTTTTGCCTATTTCTAGGATGATTTTTTTAAAAATGTAATCTGAGAAATGGCATAAAAATTAATTTACAAGTATACAAATGGTGTCTCATCTAATTAAAGGTAGTTTGTTTTGCTCATTTTAGGTTTATTTTCTAATATAAGTCGAAAATACTTTTTAAAATAATTTCATAAAACAAGAAAAAAAAGGTAAGAATATATTTCTTGCAGCTTAGGCAGCAACTAATGTATTCCCATTCGTATACAATACACAAATAATTCCTACACTTTCTCATTTTTAGTTATTATTTTTCTTGTTTGATGAAATAATTTGAAGAAGTATTTTCTACCAATGTAAAAAAAAAATACATAAAATAAGTTAAATAATCTGCCGCCTAATCGATGAGACAATTTTCATATCCTCGACAATCTGTCTCAGCCAAAAACTAGTTTTGTAGTCTGACACAATAGCCTCATACATAAGGTTTTGCTCCATGCTGATTCGTGGAAATAGAGCTAGAATGCCAGGAAGGCCGGGCAAGGATAATATATTGAAGTTTGAAAGCCTGTTTTCAGTCTGTCACTAGCATAAAGGAGTCATAACCATGTTTTTTTTATTATTTCAAACTTGACTTTTGTTACGATTTTTTGCTGACATATGCTGGGATCGTTGAAATGCTTGGATTTTAATGTTGAGTTTTCCTTGTCAGGAACATGCTTGAATTTTGGGTTGAATGCTTGAAAATGCTTGACATTGTTTCCATTGTTTTTTGGCATTCTGGCTCTATAGACCACGCCACAAATGAAGATTTTTTTTTTAAAAGTGCGTGAAAATGTCTGCTTCGATGGCTTGTCATTATGACGTTGTCACCTTCCCCAACTGGTCGCACCCAAGAGGACAGCTCTTCTTAGAAAACCGGCGCTTTTTGCTCGGCTCACTGAAAAGAGCTAACTCTTTTGGCTGCCAAACGGTTCCTCAAATTGTTTTGTTTTTATATTGATATAATATCAAAAAATGCAAAACCTTATGCACCAAATTATTTAGTAATTAGTATTTTCAATATGAAATAAAAACACATGAATTATACATTAAAATACTCACAGATTTACAAAAGATAAAAAACACTTTAACTCTTTACACACTGAACAGATTTAAAGTCGAGCAACAACACAAAGTCCTTGAAAATGCAGAACAATAAAATATAGATTAAAAATATGAACTTGTCAATGCTATACATGATTAAATGCAAAACAATTAACTATTCGCAGATCTATTTTCACCGATGTAGACAAAGATCTTCTGAAGAATAAGCACAAAATATAAATTAAAATAAGTAAAAGAAAAAAGATCAGCAGTCAATATCATCAAAATAAAACCAAATTTAGAAAATTTTTCGCTTTTTATACTCACAGTACTTTTTTGTCTTCGTTATTGAACTCAATTATTACCCAACATCTAAAAAGCACGTAGTAAAGCTGCGCGTGCATGGTTAAAGCAGGATGGCAGAATTCATGTCAGTTTATAGCAGACCAATGACACAAAAAGATCACGGATCATTGATAGGAACGGCTCAAAATAGACCAAAGTATGTGCTAGCAACAAGATGGCGACTTTATTTTCGTCGTGAAACTCAACAACAAAAAATGCTTTCTTTTGATAGGCGCTGGATTTCTTCCTTTGAAGGTAGAAGTGTTTGAAAAGTGCTTGAATTTTGCCAGGAAAGAGTTGTTTAAACGCTGCTTACGATGAAGAAAAGTATAAATCAAAATTGAGCTGAACTCAATTAGCACTAACCACTCCCCCTATCTTCTCTCCCGTCCATATTTTCAGCCAACATTAGAGATTAATCACCATGCGGGCAAGTCTTTAGACAGTTTCTGCAAATGGCAGAAATCTATCCAGCACCGGAGCAGTTACGGGAACGCTATTCCCGACAACGGCATCGCTCACCACGACACGGCAGTTCTCATCACCAGGTCAGGAATACAAACTTCTAAAACGTGGTCACATGAAACAGCTTCGGGCAAATGTGTTACCAAACAACGTTTCCTGAAAGATAAACTTCCCGAGAGATTCAGGCTTCGTCTTGTCCTTTGCTCGTGACAACAGCTGGGCCTGCTCAGCTTGTCCCGGCATATCTGGCAATAGCTGATGTGTGGATGGAAATCATAAAAAACAGATGTACTCCTTTCATTTATTAGGCCTGTAAAACAAGGTTTTATTAGCTGAAACGTAGTCAGAGCGAAACATCATTAGAAATGCTGTTAAAAGATAGTACCAAGAAGCATGAAATTATTTATGTCCGCAGGAAGTGTCATGTTGTAGATTTGAAATAGATTATAGGCGTCGATATCCTCTGACTCAGAGGGTGTGCAAGACAGTTTGAGTAAGGAAGGAGCAGTGTTTTTTTGTTTTTTTTCTTTGACAATTTCGAATACTTTTGTCCATAAAACTCTACTTGCAAAATAATAAACTTTTTTGGTGTAAACATTGGGCTAGTTCAGGGGTGGGCAATCTACAAACCACGGCCAGCAAAACTCTGTTCCGGCCAATGAAAATGGTAAAAAATATATATATATATATATCTCATCTCATTAGCTGCACCGCTTATCCTCAGTAGGGTCGCGGGGGTTCTGGTGCCCATCCCAGCAATCATCAGGCAGTGGGCAGGGGACACCCTGAACTGGTTGCCCGCCAATCTCAGGGACAGACAACTCGCTCGCTCATTCACACCTAGGGACAATTTGGACCGGCCAATCCACCTGAAATGCATGTCTTTGGAATGTGGGAGGAAACCCACGCAAGCACGGGGAGAACACACAAACTCCGCACAGGAAGTCCGGTAGTTGGATTGGAACCCACACAGGAGGTTCCCAAGACCTTATAACTGTGCCGCACACGTGCTAACCACTGCGCCGTCAGGATGAAATAAGAAACTTTTAAGTTGAATCAAACTCGTTTATTAAAGTAAAGCAAGCGCATAAAAACAAAGGCAATGCTGCGTTCTTGAATCTAAATGAAATACCTCCGCAGACTGAATTGTGCGCCTCTTTTTTATACGGTCTTGTGGATTCTGATTGGAGGACACAGTAAGATTTCTGATTGGTTCAGACAGGAAATGCTGTGTATAATGTTATTAGCTTGATAGCGTGCGAGTATAATAAATGAGCAATAATTAGGGAGTCACGCTTCCACAGAACAAATAGCCTTTAAGTTGTAGATGGTTAGCAAGGGAGTTCCATGCACCTGTTTGATAACAGAAAGGAGTCTAATAGTGAGTCTGAATTGTAGCTTTTTGGCTTGGGAACTTATTGTCCTGACCTTGAAGGTGCTTGCTCCTGAAAACAACTTAAAAGCTTAACTGGTTTCGAGTACAATACAGAAATATACAAACGTATAAAACAGGGGTAGGGAACCAATGGGTCAGGAGCCATATATAGCTCTTTTCATGAGTACATATGGCTCCGAAATAAAATGTTACTATTGCACATCTCTCTGTAGCGTTCCAAAGTCAAGTGATTTCATCCCGATTTTGGTCCATATAAAGCCGAAGCAACTTAATGCAGAAGTTCGATAAGAAACCATTTAAACTGATAAATAAAAACGCTGGCAAATCACTTTGATTGGGTGAGCAGTACAGGTGGGCGGATCCCTGCACACAGCGCAAGGCACTTCCTTCTCTCTCTCTCTCTCTCTCTCTCTCTCTCTCGCTCAGTGCAGTCTACACCAAAAGTGAATATGACGATATGCTTATCGTTTGCAGTCATTTGTGACATTTTTACAAGAGAACTTTGCATGCACATTGTTTTGAAACCGTTATTAAGGACAAATTTCATGGAAAAAATTGCCTCAACACTCTTAACTGAAGGTGGAAGACAAATTGTAAATGTTTACATTGATTTGGGACACAGGATTTGGCATTATTATCATTTCATACATTTGATTAAATCATCAAATGACACACATTGAAATAAAATGTGCTGAAGAATTAGCTTTTGTCTAGAGACTGTGTTTGGCAGTTTTTTCAATTTTGTCTGAAAATATATTCAGATTCAGATTCAGATTCAGATCTACTTTATTGTCATTCTAGTACACGTGTATACAGAACGAAATGTCGATGCATCTGACCCCCACAGTTTCCTTGAATGTACAGATATAAATAAAGTTGTATTGTATTTTGGCTACGTATAGTATTTTACCATAGTGCCGATAGTGCAAGAAGAGTAGCTAACCAGATGTGCAAAATGGGCAGTCAGGTTAACAAGTCAGGTACACAGTAACATTAACACTGTAACAATAACGCTGTAATTACAATAGTGCAGAGAGCAATGTGCAATGAGTGGCAAGCTATAAAAAACTGCCAGTAGTGCAAAAAGTCAGATTAGCAGCCGTTTAGATTTAAGTTAACTATATGTTAGATTGACCATTTAACAGTCTAATGGCCAGGGGGACTAGACTATTGCGGAGCCTGGTGGTCCTGCACTGCACACTGCAGAACCTCTTCCCAGAGGCTAGCAGAGTGAACAGTCCATGATGGGGGTGAGAGGGGTCCCCGGTAATGTTCTTAGCATGGGATAGGCAGCGCTTCTGGCCAATGTCCTGAATGGAGGGAAGTGTAGTCCCGATTATTTTCTCTGCTGTCCTCGTTACCCTCCTCACACTACCCCAGTCGGTAGCGCTGCAGCCTCCACACCACACAGAGATACAGCTGGTCAGGATACTCTCTATGGTGCCCCTGTAGAATGTGATGAGGGAGGGTGGGGGCAGGTGGGCTCTCCTCATCCTCCGCAGGAAGTACAGGCGCTGCTGTGCCCTCTTAACCAGTGATGCAGTGTTCACGGACCAGGTGAGTTTGTTTGTAATGTGCACCCCTAGGAACTTGATACTGCTGACAACCTCCACAGCCTTGTTGTTGATGCAAAGTGGGGCATGGTTGGGCTGGTTTTTCCTAAAGTCGACAATGATGATGTGGCTCTCTCAATTTCTTTTTAAAACATTTTTTGCTTTTATGGCTCTTTGGGTCAAAAAGGGTCCTGACCCCTGGTATAAAGATACACAAACGTATGAAGATATATAAGCGTATAAAATATAGAATATAATATAAAAGGCACACTTAGACCATAATTTCCCTTACACTCTTGTCCCCAGTGCCCCTTGTTTATGATCTTATTTCTTAAGAAATGTATCAAATTATATTATTACGTTATTATTTTATAGAAGTGGTGGGGTGTGCACAGGCTGGTTGGGTTCTTGTGGCTCACGTCCAATCCCACTTTAAAATCGGGGTAAGGTTAACAAACTTCTTTGTGTTGGTTAAAAGCCTCGCTGAAGCATTTTCTATCAGCTACAGTCTAAAATGAGGCTCATCTAGAGGTAGCTGACTTGATTGTCTGCCATCTTGGTGCTACAGGTACTCCAAAACCAAAAACCTTGTGTCAACCAAAGATGTTGCTAAGATAACTGTATGTCATTGATGTTTTTTGTAGGCATAAAGCTACCCTATGTTGCTCCTATGTAAGATCATTTTACTATACATATTTTTATATAAACAAGACAGATAAGATAGAAACGAAAAAGGATTAGAATTAAAACATAGTTGTTCTTTTCTGTTTATTTCTTTCACAGTTTTATTTCAGTCAGTGTTGCTGTCAGAAAAGAGAAAACATGTTAAACTGATAAAAACCTGATGCTGTTGCTTTTGGAATGTTCCGCATAAAACAAAACAAAATCTGGCACAAACCTTCTTTTTTTTTTTAATCGAACACACAACACATGTTGCCGGATATTAAGATTCAAATTAAATTTCTTCCTTGTGTGTTTGTTCTCAAGCAAAAGCAAATATTTGAGCTAAATTGTGATGGATTTTTAACACATTCAGTACCATTGACTGCTACTGTTATGGACATCAAACCGCCAAAATGAATTTACTTACGAATTGCATCAATAACTCCCTATGATTGAGTTATTTTAGTAAAAATAACCATAAATATTTGGTCATTTGACTGGGAAACAGTCCGAAACGTTTTTTTTATTGAAAACAAAAAAAACAAAACCACGTTAATTCTGTTCTAAATAGTTATTTTGCAAAAAATGCAAAAATGTGGTGTTTTTGTTAGAGATAGCGCCCTATAATTTTTGAAGGGAGATAGTGTATTATTTAATGCGTCTCTATTGGTTTTTTAAAAAAAGTTAAATTCATTACAAAAATCATATAGATGGATAAAATTACATGAACTATCATAGAAACTTGTACTTTTTTGGAATACTCGATTTGTATTTATTTTACATGACATGAGGCTCACTTTAAGGGAGCTGACATGCTTGTCTGCCATCTTGGTGCTATGAGGTCTCAAAGACCAAAATTCTTGTGTAGAGCTGGGCAAAAAAAGGGATGAACAATGGTACTTTTGGTCACTTTGAGTGTCAGTTGTTTGGATTCTTTCTTCTGCTTTGTAGCACTCGTTTTTGGTTGCACTACACGCAAAGTGATATGTAGTGGTCAAATATTACACAGTGTCTCCTTAACCTTATATGGTAAGTTTATCTGTTTGAAAAAGCCAAATACATTGGAGAGTGCTGGAAAAAATTTGGTTATTTTTTGTGAATAACCCAAAAAGTCTTACCTTGTATAATAACCCCTAAAACAGGCTGATTTGGATCAACCAAGCTGGCGGTAAATTAATTAAACATAATCACAATCCTGCATTGTTGTTTTTTTCATGTCGCAGGCATTAAAATATTTAATGTTTAGTAGAAATTCACTGTTCTGAAGTCAAAAAGGGGCACCTATGTAATTTATATAGATCCGTGGAGAAAATGTTTTAAGGTGTGGAGTGGGTATCGTGAGATCTCCCAGAATGAATTGGGTGTTTGAATTAAGATTAGCGTAGTTCGCGCGGGCAAGAGTACTGTAATTATTTCCGTGTAACGCACATTCGATTTTATCGCATTATCGTACTTTTTTATTCATGGTACCAGAGATGAACAATAGAGAAAACTGAAAATCGTCATGAAAGAGAAGAATAATCGCAAAAAAGCACAACGAAGGACTCTACTCTTTCGTGAATCTCAAGGGTCGGGGACCTTTTTTGACCCAAAGAGCCATAATAGCAAAATATTTAGAATTTTTTTTTTTTTTTTTGAGAGAGAGCCATACCATATATTTTAAGATAAGACATCATAACCACAAACCTGCTCCCCAGACTAAAGCTACATTTTCAGAGCATTGTATTTCTCTGTGTGACATTAGAGGATTTGATTTGAATTTATGGAAGAATAATAATACCAGAGCTTGTGTCCCATATCAACAAATATACCACTTTAAACTTGTCTACCCCCAAATTTACTTAAAATCGTAAATAATGGTTTGAAAACAAAGTGCAAGCAGAGTACTTTTGTAAATATGTCACAAAAAACTGCAAACAAAAACTTTATGGATGTATTTCCTTTTAGCGCAGTGAGAGAGGGGAGCTTACTGTGTTGCATAGCTCTACCCACTTCTACCGCTCACCCAATCTAATCGTTCTGTGTGCTTGGCTAGAGTTTGTGGGTTATCACAGTTGGTTGTATGTTTTTTTTTTTTTATCATAAAGTATCTCAACAGTAAACATATATTATTTAATGAGCTTCCATTTAATGAATTCTTCAGCAACGTACAGCCAAAACAGGGTCTGTGAACTGCAGGTAAAACTGTGACATTAGCCAGGATTAGAGTAGCTTCAGCTATGCATGCACAACACTCGACATTGCGCATAGCAGAATTGGAACACTACGGAACATGTATGAGTAACATTTTATCACCGAGCCATATGTACTTATGAAAAAAGCCATATATGGCTCACGAGCCATACGTCCCTGACCCCTAATGTATCTGATGATAAATCGGACTTTAAAGGACATGAAACAAACACAAGGTAAATTTGATGTTGGTATTGTGTTCATAGTTGTTAATGAATGATTTGAATCATGGACGCACGTATTCAACACATTTGTAACTTTAAATGCTGAGTGTGAGCTGAGAAAAAGACATAAATAATTGCGGTACACGTTATACACAAATAAATACGGTATTTCCTCCTCACCCTTCTCTCCTTTTTAAGCCCTTACACATTTTCATGCCTGATGTCAAAAATGTCATATCGTTTTCATCGTGCATTACGTTGTACTTAAACAATATTAGCATTTAACAATTTGGTTTGTGTTTTGACTGTATACAGGTATGACATCTGTATCCAAAAAAACAAGCCCTGTGAAACCTTAGGTAACTACCAAACATCATCTTTTTGCCTGAAATTGAAACATATTTCCATGTCTCAACTGTCTCAGTTGCATAACTTAACCAATCTGCGGTTTTGGTCCGTACTACGAGGAGTCTGTATTGGAATAGTGCGTAATTTTCTGTGCAGGTCTTGCGCCCGTTGGAGGAATGTGCGAGCCGGAGAGGAGCTGCAGCATCAACGAGGACATTGGCCTCGGAACGGCTTTCACTATTGCTCATGAGATGGGGCATACGTGAGTAAGGCGCACACGTGGATGCTAACGAAAACGAATCGATGGCGGATAAGGTGTAAGGTCCTAGAGTTGCATGAAACCATTTGTCCTCGACAGTGTTGGGAATAACGCAGTTGCAAATGAAGCTTACGTTACGGAACGGGTTAATCTAACTGATTATTTATTCCGCCGTTGCCGTTATTGACTGTCAAAAGCGGTACGTTACTCTGAATGAAGTGGTTTTCCGCTCTCCTCAGAGTGGTTTTCGGATCATGTCACCATTTAATATAGCGACTACCGTATAGTTAGATAAAGATTACGTATATATTTGAATGAATGAAGGAAACTTTTATTTTGAACATGACAAGGCTCTGAATCACACACACGCTTCATTGACGAACAAATGTTATGATAAAAGCTAATTTTTCAGTCTCCACCAGAATGTGCCTCTCTAAAACAAGTTAACTACCCTTTTTACGCTATCGCTTAACCAAAAACAGGCTTTTCTATTAAGGATGTTAGCTGAGCTGCCGCTCTCTCCTGCTTCAGTGGCTTTGCCCTCGGTCGCTTATCCAATCAGAAGGCGTGGAGTGGATCAGGAGTGAAGATGGGGGGGAGGGAGGAGTAGGACCAAGAGAGAGAATGCACGAAACCTAATAATCGGCTTGTACAATGAAAAAAAATGCAGATACCGATGTCCGTCAAATTCCCAAATATCAGTGCTGAAAATCGTCCTGCCCTATAATCAGTCGACTTTTAACATACACTACCTTTAAGAAGTTTAAATGACTGCCAGTTGTTTTTTTTCTTAGCATTGCCAAGGCAAACACCTGCGACCCACTGAAAACAGGTCCACTAAAAATGGGTCCGTGATCCACTTTGGGGTCCCGACCCACCAGTTGAGAAATACACACACATGCAGAAACATTGTGCACAGCCACGTTGTGCCCCATTGTGAGTAACGGCTCGTCCTCACTCACTTCATTCAGAGTGCTTAGTTTGGAACTGAATGCGCAAATATTTTGCAGATCTCATTTTGGAGAGCCAACAGTGCTCAGTCATAAAAGTCAATACTGTATAAAATGGGGAGAAGTCATTAAATATCATTGCTTTTTCAAGGTTTGGAATGAACCATGACGGCATTGGTAATGCGTGTGGGCCTCGTACCCAGGAGACGGCCAAGCTGATGGCCGACCACATCACCATGAAGACGAACCCGTTCATCTGGTCGGCCTGCAGCCGGGATTACATCACCAGCTTTTTGGAGTGAGTCAGCTTCTCAAATATCGGGAACACCACAAAAATGTGGATAAAATCACTTGGTGGCGATTTAATTCATTATGGCATTACAGTATAGACTTCTGCAGTTATGAACTGTTAGTAATAAATAGGATCTGCTTACATCAAAAACCCATGCAATTTACAGTTCAGGGATTTTTGTGATTCCACAGTTTTTCAACCCGATCACTGTTAAGCCCATTAACTAATTCAAGCCTACCCCATTTCGGATATGGTGACTGTAGATAAAAAAAAAGGAAATTGGCTGTCGGAAATTGGAGTATTTTATCACCGAAACCTAAAACATCTGCGTCTGCCTAATTTGCCAAGAGACTGGCATTTTTCAAAGAATATAATATTAAGAGGCATTACCAGACGAAACATTCTAACTGGAATTGAACGCTGTGAAAAGGTGAAGCAACTAGAAGCTACTTTAACCCCACAGCAGAACTTTCTTTCACAAAACCCTGCGAGTCAAATGAAAATGATACAAAGGTGAGCTACAAGATCATGACGCTGATCGCCAAGCACTGCCAAACTTTGACGGGGCTGAATTTCTTAGTTTGTTTAAAGAATGGGCAGTGCAGTGGTTAGCGCATGTGCGGGACAGTTCTGAGGTCATGAGATCGAACCTTCCTGTGTGGAGTTTGCATGTTCTCCCCGTGCTTGTGTGGGTTTCCTCCGGGCACTCCGGTTTCCTCCCACATTCCAAAAACATACATGTCAGGTTAATTGGCCGGTCCAAATTGTCCCAAGGTGTAAATGAGTTAGTGAGTTGTCTGCAGATAATGAATGAATGTTTAAATAATGCCAGTCTGAATACTTGGTCCTCACACATTTTTAGCTGACCAAATCTGGCCCGCTTCCTGAAAAAATTGGACACCCCTGGCTTAAAATAATGAATGATTATTCTATATTAGCAGCACGGCAGCGCAGTGGTTAGCGCGTGTGCGGCACAGTTCTGAGGTCATAAGATCGAACCTCCTGTGTGGAGTTTGCATGTTCTCACCGTGCTTGCGTGGGTTTCCTCCGGGCACTCCGGTTTCCTCCACATTCCAAAAACATGCATATTAAGTTAATTGGCCGGTCCAAATTGTCCCTAGGTGCGAATGAGCGAGCGAATTATCTGTCCCTGTGTGCCCTGCGATTGGCTGGCAACCAGTTCAGGGTGTCCCCTGCCCACTGCCCGGAGATAGCTGGGATGGGCACCAGCATCCCCGCGACCCTACTGGGGATAAGCGGTGCAGATAATGAATGGATGGATGGATGGATGGATATTCTGTATTAATGTTTAGAATCTGATTTCTTGTTTGGTTTTTGGTGTATTGCAGCTCAGGTATGGGATCCTGCCTGAACAACGTGCCGCCAAAGCAGGAGTTTGTTTACCCCACCACAGCCCCAGGTCAGGCCTATGACGCAGACGAACAGTGTCGCTTTCAGTATGGAGTCAGGTCCCGACAGTGTAAATATGCAGTAAGTTTTCTTATCAGCACTTTTTTCCTTTTTCACTTGTAGCTTTGTATTTAAATTCTGACACTGTAGTGGATTTATGCTGCTTAATACATCATTTCAACCTTGCTGTCCAATTTTTTTCCTTTCCTCAGATACTTTTCTGTTTTTACTCTACTTTACCAAGCACGCCCACATCAATGATTTTTGTTTTATTTTCCATTGTTTTCACACAGAAATTATATTTCCGTTTTCTTAATGCTTCATTTTATGAAAAAAGGTTATTGCTTTCGAAATGTTAAATAGTAAATTTGTCAGGAACTCTCTCAAAATAGTACAGAAGCACAAAGGAGAAGCAATGGTTAGTACAATTTACTGTTGTTCTTTATTTGGGCTGCGTTCTTCACACGGACAGGCAAACAGCGAGGCAATAGTCTCCAGAGCACCACGGGCAAACAAACGTTACCAAAAAGACATGCGAAAGGTTCAGTGGTCCAGTGAGTTCAACCAAAAGTCTAACCAAAAGGAAATCAGGGGGCACAGAGGAGTTTAATCCACTGAATAACATGAGCCCTGTGACAAGGGTGCTTGGACCACGTTGAAAAAGGCAATGAACAAGCAAGGAACCAAGGGGTAGAGTTACTAATAAAGGAAAGCGGAAGAGTCGTGATAGAAGGGAAAACTGTGTGGAAATCAAGATCACAACAACTTTGAAGAGGAAAACAGTACCCGGAAGTAAGTTACCAAATAAGGTATGGTTAAGCGAGAGAGAAGAGAGAAACATTTCCAAAAGCCATTTTTGTTCTCATCAGACAACAAAATCTGCACTGGACTTTCAATTTTTATCCCAATTAGTCGACATGATACTTGTCTTGACACTTACTCCATGACACTTCAAGGGACTATAAAACACGGGAAGTGTTTCTAGTTAATCAACTTTCAACTCCAACCCTGTCACAGGAAGTCTGCAGTGAGCTGTGGTGCATGAGCAAGAGCAACCGATGCATCACGAGTAGCATTCCTGCAGCCGAGGGAACAATCTGCCAGACCAACACAATTGAGAAAGGGGTAAGGAAAATCGGCGGAATGTTGAGAAGCTAATACGTATCACTAGTTACTGAAGTACCAAGTATCATTGGAAAGCTTCAAATTGTACTCATCACACAAACATCACGATTGGTCTGAAACACGATACCTGAAAACTATAAATTTGGAGTAACTCACCATTTAGGTCCCCTGGATTTTAGTTTATGACACAGTTCCCCGCAAACATGGTCCTGTTACATCCAAGAGAGTCCAGTGGATCCTGCCATGTAAAATATTTACTCCAAAACACACAAGAAACACCTTTCTGCATCGTTCCTTGGTGCAATTCGTTTGTTTTGGCCCATTTTTCCCTTTAACAAGCAATTGCAGGCTTTTCACACGAGCCTAAGAGGGTCTGTATTGACAAAATGGACACGCCTCCTTTATCTTTAACTTCCTTTGGCCAGAAGTGACCAATTCAAATGGTGATTAGCACATTGGTCAGCCAATGAAATTCCCAACATAAATATATGCACATTACCAGTGTGTATTCAAATCAGAGCCGAAATTAAACGTGCGTAATGCGACTCTGGATCCATTGTTACCCCTGATTATCACGTGCAAGTGTGCACAATAATTGATTGACTTCTGGAAAGCGAAGTCAAACATTTACAACTCTTTCACAATGTCTAAGAATTGCAGAGCCGTAAACTTTTCATCACCACTTTTGGAAACACTTTGACATACCTTTAGAAAAATGTGTAAAATACAGTATGTACTTTTTCAGATTGTGATCAAATTTGACCTGGGACCAGGTAAGGCTTTGTGCTATTGTCCCAAGTGCTTTTAAGCTAAGATGCTCATGCTACACTCAAATTTCAGGCAAGAATATAAACCTTCTATTTCTGTGTGTTCCAACTCCGATTACTCAATGTTAGTAGGACTTGCAGTGATTATTTCAGTTTGGGACAAAACCTTAGACAAAACCGTTCGTATTCTCCAAACGGTTCAAGAACAGCATCAAATTTACCTTAGGTACGTCTTGGATTGGGATCTTAGGCGAATTTTACAGGAATTTAAAGGGACATAGATAAATCTGTAGCATTCGCTTTAATTCAGAAACGACTATTTGGTGCCGTTTTTAAAATCAGGAATAAAATAAGGCATAGGTCACTTCTTTTGTTACCTTCCTCAACATTTGGCACCTTTGCTGAATTTTTCTTTGCCTCGTCGGGGTTTCAGATCAGGCCACGTTGCTGGTTTTTGTAGCCATTTGAGACTTTTCGTAAGGGTTATTCAAATAAATGTGACTTGATTGATTCGTATGCATACTTTGCTCTCACATCATATGCGTGTTATGCCTTACAGTGGTGCTACAAGAGGATTTGTGTGGCGTATGGGACACGTCCACAAGGTGTTGATGGGGGTTGGGGCCTGTGGTCGCCTTGGGAAGAGTGCAGCAGGACCTGTGGAGGTGGCGTCTCTTCCTCCATGCGATATTGTGACAGCCCGAGGTACACGCCAGCTTTTTAAGTTTTTAAAGATGAGCTGATTCAGCTGTTATCATTGCTTGTATGACTTGTGTCAAAGCAAGGCCCAACTCATTGCCAACTGTGCTGTAAAGCGCAGTGGTAGTACGTACCAGGTAGTCGCCGTAGTCGAGCGAAATTTCTCCCATCTGGAATGACGGGAAACACTCATCTTTTATGCAAGGGCTTGGTCTTCATTGTAACCAGGAGTATTTCCAGTGGTGGCCAAAGTGGGTCACTGATCCACCTGAAGTGTAACCATGGGCAAAAGGCATTCTAACGACTAAATGCTAATAAGTAGATGTTAACAAGTAGATGCAAATGAGCAAAGGCTAAGGTTACATGCTAATCGGTAAATACAGCTATGTTTGCTAACAGCTTTGTGCTAACGATTACATCCCAACAAGTAGATGCTAACAACTATATGCTATGGCTACATGATAATGGATACACAATATTATGCTAACAATTATATTCCAACAAATACATGCTAACTGCTACATGCTACGCGCTAACCACTACGTGTTATCAGTTACATGCTGACAGCTATGTGCTAATGAGTAAGTGCTAACGGCTAAATGCCAACGGCTACACGCTATAGGCTATATGCAAACCTGGAGAGCCAGTTGCTAACAGGGGCTAACAGGGAGGAAACAAAACTGCAAGCCTCTGGCAGCCTGAACAGCCAGCCAGACAACATACCAACCGCGACACACGCCAGGAAAAACACATATGAAATGCCACAGTTGCTTAGCAAAAAGGAGGCGAAGGCATATAAGGAATGCTCGCTGTGTAACAGTGGAAGGTAAAATTACCTCACACAAATTTTTGAGATCAAAGCTTGCAATTAAGACAAGAGTTTCAGCCACAGCGTGACAAAAGTTCCAATAATGAGCCGATTGCAATCACTGTTCACTATAATCGCCATTTGTTTCAGAGCTGCCTCACATGTTGTGTTAATGGAATTCACCATTTTGTCCGTGTTATGTGTCTTAGATATAGTCAAAGCTCTAGATAAAAAGAGCAGGATTGGTCAACTTTGAGACTAAATTTCTCAAGTCCCTTGGCACGTGAAATATTTTCCAACATACCTGCATAATTCTGGGGAGAAGTACTTCCCATTCTTTGCCCAATTTAAAAAAAACAAAACATGTTTTTTAATATCTTATAGGCAGGGGTCTCCAACTTGTTAAGCTACTTTTTGGTACTAATAAGCGCAAAGGGCACCCGCCTTCATATGCATTTCCAAAATAGCAACTTAGCTAGATGGCTTGCTAAATAGCTAACAAAAGGTTGATAGTTACCTAGAAGTTAAACACTAACAGGAAGCTAGTTAGCTAGCCAAATGACCAAAACAGCATCCTAAAAGTGATATAGAAAGCTAAAAATCAAGCTAGATAGCTAGCTAGAAACAAGCCCAAAATTTAGTTTGATAACTAGCAAAAAAGTTAAAATCTTAGCTGAATAGCGTGCAGAAAAATGTCAAAAGCTATCTAGAAAGCTTGCTACATAGCCAAAAAGGAAAAAAGGTTTCTTGATAGTTACTGAGAACATTAAACAGGTAAAGAACTAACAGGGAGCTAAATGACTAGCTAAAAGAGTTAAAAGTCATCTCAGTAGCCAGATAGAAAGTTAAAAACAAAGCTAGATAGCTAGCTAGAAAGCAGCCCACAATTTAGTTTGATAACTCCCTAAAACAGTAAAATGTTAACTAGATTGCATGAACATAGTTTGCTAGTTAGCTAAAAAGGTAGCAAAACAGCTAAAAAGGTATCCAGATAGCTAGCTAATAAACAGCACATTTTTGGGCTCATTCACTTAATAGAATCCATGAATTGGAATTTAGTTTGTTATATATCCTGTACAATAAATCAATTAAGATATGAATGAGCACATTTTTTAATTGACAAAAGATTCTCTTTCTACTCTCTTAATTAATTGTTTGAAATAATAATCAATACTTAAATAGATTTATTTTTCCATGAAGCCCATGAACTGGAATGTATTTATTTAAAACTTGTCATGTTATTACTATGTTATTACTTCTTTAAAACCAGGTTAATTATTAAAAATAGGGGTTAAATAGGCTCATTTAACTGACCAAAAAATCATTTGAGTAGAAAATCACATTCACCCGGCACTGGTGAGCCATTTTCAGAACAGGTCTGCGGGAAGTTCAACCGCCCTTTGGTGGGCACCACGTTGGAGACCCCAGCTTTAAGGTCTTTGATAAAGTCAATGGTATCTGACTGGTCCGATTTTCTGTGCTTGATTGAAGGCCAACCATTGGCGGAAAGTACTGTTTGGGGGAGAGAAAGCGCTACAAATCCTGTAATATTGACGTGAGTCCCCGTTGTTATCGATACTTATTTGATCGATGTTAAAAATCCAGAATTAAACGTCGTTTATTGATGTGTCCTACAGGACTGCCCTGCAGGTTCACGGGATTTCCGAGCATTGCAATGCTCTAACTTTGACAGTGTTCCTTTCCGAGGGAAATTCTACACCTGGAAGCCGTACGGAGGAGGTGAGTGAGAATGCTTAACTCTAATTTTGAGTCTTCACCAATGTTCCCTCTAATTTTCCACGGGTCTGAGCGTTCACACTAAGTCGGTGAGCAACGCTTGAAACAACCTTGAGCAACCATAATCCCAAGTGTGGCAAGATAATTCATGATCAAACATGTCCAAAACTTGACATCAAGTTACATTTTGCTGAGTTTCCGGCAATGCAAAATGATCTTTCTCTTTTGAATGAATTGACTCATGTACTATTGCAAAGGTTGTACGGCCTACGCCGTTTCTTCTTACAATTCTTTCACAAGATATCCATTTCTTTTTATTTCCTGATATATTTTGTCGCATAATATTAACATTTTTGGGGGCTTATTTAGTCGGTTGTAAGATACAGAACTGTACTTAATCACATTTTTTAGTGAAAGTACAATGTTGGCAACAAGATTCACTTGATGTCATTGGAAATTATTTGAATGCAACACATACTTTTTCTTCATCTCATCTCATCTCATCAGCCGTACCGCTTATCCTCATTAGGGTCGCGGGGGGGCTGGAGCCCATCCCAGCCATCTCCGGGCAGTGGGCAGGGGACACCCTGAACTGGTTGCCAGCCAATCGCAGGGCACACAGGGACAGACAACTCATTCGCTCATTCACACCGAGGGACAATTTCGACTGGCCAATTCACCTGAAATGCATGTTTTTGAAACGTGGGAGGAAACCGGAGTGCCCGGAGGAAACCCACGCAAGCACGGGGAGAACATACAAACTCCGCACAGGAAGTCTGGAGCTGGATTTGAACCCACGACAGGTTCCCATGACATGAACTGTGCTGCACATGCGCTAACCACTGCGCCGCCGTGCTGCCCACTTTTTCTTCATTTTTCAGTGTTTTTTTTCTACTTTTCAAAAAATTCCCTTTAAAAAAATCTCATTGTGTTTATTTTTTCGGAGCTGTTACTTTTTTCTTTTTGTTCTCTATTTACTTTTTTCCTACATTTGTTTTTCTTTTTTTCTGGCTTTTTTTAAATAGATTTTTCCTTCTTTTTTTCTCTTCCTTTTGTTTCTTTTTTCTCAGCTTTTCACTACTTTTTCATTTTGGTATTTTTTTCTTTTTTGTTCTATTCCCCCCTTTCTTTAAGTCATTTTGTGCATAATTTTACATAATATTTGGTCATGTTGGGATTAAAGAAGCAAAAACAACCCGAAGAGCCGTTTAGGACCCGAAAGAGCTGGTTCCTTTTAGTGAGCCCCGGTTCTCAACAAACTACTAACTTTACTTAACTTCCTGCTACTTCGACTCGACTTCAAAATACCGCATTTATGACACAACGTCAGGGGAACCCGTGTATTATTACCTTCATGCACTGTAACTTAGACTTAAGTTGCTTCCTAATTAGTAATTTTGAGCCCTCATTTTTGTGCGCTGGCTAGATTTTCTTGTGCGCTGAGAATGTGCGAGCAGTGCGCAATTGCGCACGTGCGCAGCTTAGAGGGAACACTGGTCTTTAGATAGATAGATAGATAGATAGATAGATAGATACTTTGTTCATCCCCGAAGGGAAATTCACATTTCCAGCAGCATCCCTGAGCTGAGAACAATCGAGAACAAAACAATCGAAAATAACACGGGAGCTGCTGGAGTGGCTGCCATTCGTGACGGCGCCGGAAGAAAAGATTCAATTTGAATCATTTAACAACACCAAATACAGAATAAGAAGAAAATAGCATGGATGATCAATCTAAGAGAGACATTGAAGGCATTAGGCACCTGGTGAAACAGGTCTCTAAAAACTTTAATATACTTTAACAAAATAAAATATGAGTTTATTACGAGTACTTACCATGGACAGGTTTTGTATAAGTGCTTAAAATCTTTGAAAATTCTATAATTTTAATGTTGTGTTTTCAATGTCTTAGATCTTCTGTGAATTGCTTGATAATGTTAGAAATTGTTGCCATTGGCAGTTAGACTGTACAGAACATGCAATTTTTTTTAGAATAAGTGTGAAAATTACGCCAACACGCCTGCTTTGGTGGCTTGTGATTATGGCGTTGTCGTGTGAAGCGTCACCACCCCCTACTGGGCGTACCCAAGAGGACTGCTCTATTTAGCAAACAACATTTTTAGGCTCGGCTCACTGAGAAGAGCCGTCTCTTTTGGCTCCCAAACAGCTCCTCAGATTTTATCCATAATAAATTATCCATAATATTAATAATAAAACACTATGCACCAAATTAGGATGACACTGCCATGCAGTGGTTGGTGCGTCCACGGCAAAGTTCTGAGGTCATGGGTTCAAATCTAGCTACCAGCCTTCCTTTACGGAGTTTGCATGTTCTCCCCGTGCTTGCGTGGGTTTCCTCTGGGCTCTCCAGTTTCCTTCCACATTCCAAAAACATGCATGTCCGGTTAACTGGCTAGTCCAGATTGTCCCTAGGTGTGAATGAGCAAGTGAGTTTGTCCCTGTGTCCCCTGAGACTGACAGGCGACGAGTTCAGAGTGTCCCCTGCCCACTGGCAGACGTTAGCTAGGATGGGCTCCAGGTTGCGTGTTTCTCTAGTCAGCAGTAATGGACAAATGTTTATTTTGACCTCCAGGCATGGTGTATTAGAAAAATAATTTTACACAAAAATATCTAAAAATTCATCACAGTGTTAGTCATAATTATGCGGCAGCTTGCTTATGTTTTCTTACATTAGTTCCCCGTTGGTTGGTTGGTCCTCTATAAGCCAGGTAGGTACCCCTTCCCAAGGGTTGAACACGGTTTATTCAAGACCTCCCAAAGCGCTTTACAATGTGCTTCACACTTACCCATTCTCACACACACTCACACACCAATAGGGAGTCAGCCATGCAAGGCGCCTACCTGCTTATTAGGGGCATTAGGGATTCAGTGTCTTGCCTAAGGACACTTCGACATATAACACTGAGGAGCAGGGAATCGAGCGCTTAACCTCAACCTGATACCTCTTGATCCCAAGACGAGTGCTGTACCTCCTGAGCTAATGCCACCCCTTTTTTTTTTTTTTTTTTTTAATTCGGCATACGTGCAAGTATTTACGGTAGGCAGTAGAAGTGTCGATTTCTAAAATTGCAATGACAAAGTGATTGGAAGGAAAAACTCTGCAAGGGTGTCTGCTTTTTAAATACAAATAAGAGTTCACCCGCGGAATACTCTTGCTCTTTTGCTTTGGATGTGACAGTTAAATTGTTCCTACTAGAAAACCAACTTTAATCTTGGCCTCCGGTACCTTAATGACTCACAGAGATAAGTGGGGAGCCAATTGCGATTTCAGACAGCTGATTCCACAATGCAAATCTTTTGCAGCTGTTCAAATAAAAGCAGTGTGTTCGGGTCAGATCGCACTGCACTGTCGCTGTCAAGCCTGTCTCCCTCTTCGGGGTCACGTTTCTTTCACTCGTTTTCGTCCTGAACTCCTCTTTTTGTCTTACTGTGCGTTGTTCGCGATAAGCCAACCACTGGCCCAGGGCTCAGGAACCTTTTTGACCCGGACAGCAAAAATAGCTGAATATTTCGATTTATAAAAACGATTTTTTTGAGATCCACACCATATATTTTAAGACAAAACCGCCAAACCCCCTTTCCAGACAAAACGCCAATTTTTAATAAAATTAAATGATCTGCATTTATATAGCGCTTTTCAAGTCAATGAAGACTTCCCAAAGCGGTGTGCTTCACATTTACCAATAGCGGCCGTGCAGCCATGTAAGGCGCAAACCTTCTTATTTGGGGCATTAGGGGTTCAGTGTCTTACCCAAGGACACTTCGACATGTAACACGGAGGATTCGAAATGCGATCTCTTGATCCCAAGACGAGCGCTCTACCTCCTGAGCTACTGCCGCCCTTTTAGTGCATTATATTTCTCTGGGGTGGCACGGTGGATGGGTGGTTAGCGTGCAACCCCACGGTGCAGAGGCTCAGGGTTCAAGTCCAGGCACCGCAGCCTCCCCGTGTGGAGTGTGCATGTTCTCCCCGTGCTTGCGCGGGTTTCCCCGCGGGCACTCCGGTTTCCTCCCAGATTCCAAAAACATGCATGTCAGGTTAATTGGCCGGTCCAAATTGTCCCTAGGTGTGAGTGAGCGAGGCACAGTTCTGAGGTCGTGAGATCAAACCTCCTGTGTGGAGTTTGCATGTTCTCACCGTGCTTGCGTGGGTTTCCTCCGGGCAATCCGGTTTCCTCCCACATTCCAAAAACATGCATTTCAGGTGGATTGGCCGGTCCAAATTGTCCCTAGGTGTGAATGAGCGAGCGAATTGTCTGTCTCGGTGTGCCCTGCGACTGGCTGGCAACCAGTTCAGATTGTCCCCTGCCCACTGCTCGAAGATAGCTGGGATGGGCTCCAGCAATCCCGCGACCCTACTGAGGATAAACGGTGAAGATAACCAATGAATATATTTCTCTGTGTGGTGTTAGATGATTTGAAAAATTTGGCTAGCATTTATGGGTAATTAGACTTTGTTCTGTGGGTTTTTGGCATAAAGTGTCTCACCAGTGAACATACATTATTTAACAAGCGTCCATATAAAGGATTCTTTCGCGATGTACAGCCAAAACGGGGTCTGTTAGTGTGACACCTTGACTGTAAACCGTAGGTAAGACTGTGCTCTTTATACAGTATACTGCAGTGTTCATTTTACCTATGAAAAGTGATGGGTCCCGGGGACTCGCATGCTCAAAAATCTATGAGTCCCAACAGAGATCGATGGGTCCCCAAAATCTAGTGTGCTCCATGCCCTTACAAACTGTCGTATTTTCCCTTACAAAATACAAAAATATCTTTTTTTTTTTCCAAACATGTTTATTTATGTAGTTTAACATGTTATATTGTACATGTGTTTCCTTATATCATATATATCTCATCTCATCTCATTAGCCGTACCGCTTATCCTCATTAGGGTCGCGGGGGGGGGCTGGAGCCCATCCCAGCCATCTTCGGGCAGTGGGCAGGGGACACCCTGAACTGGTTGCCAGCCAATCGAAGGGCACACAGGGACAGACAAGTCATTCGCTCATTCACACCTAGGGACAATTTGGACCGGCCAATTCACCTGAAATGCATGTTTTTGGAATGTGGGAGGAAACCGGATTGCCCGGAGGAAACCCACGCAAGCACGGGGAGAACATATATATATATTGTTAATGAACATTTTGTTGTGAGACACTGAGTTGCTCGACATGAATGAGGTTTATTATAAAAAAGTTTAAAAATTAAGTCGCTTGGACGTTAACAGTAGAAGGAAAAAATGCATGCAAATATAATTAAGTAGAATAATACATTTTCTTATTCAAATTATGAATTCATCTTCTGCATTAAATTATTGTTGGTAATATACTCATCAAACGGGATCACCACAAACCTGTCTTTTTTCATTTTCTCCTTTTATACTTCCTTTTTTTCTGAACTTCTTTATCCAACATAATCATTCGTAATATAATGCATCAAAGCAAGTGAGCCGTTTGAGAGCCGGCTCTCTTTAATGAGTTGAGCCAAAAAAGCCGGTTCTCTAAAAAGAAACGGACTTTCACTATACAACTCGAACTGGAGATCGGCGTGCAGACGAAAATTCGAACCGCGAGACCAAAACAACAATGGCGGATCTGCCTCACGAAAAGTTTGGAGTGCGGTAAATCTTTGTTAAAGAATGATAATGAAGATTTCGTGTCAAAAAAAGTTGCGTCCCGGGGACGCACGTTGATTTGACACGATGCGTCCCCAGCAAAAATAATGCGTCTAGGACGCAGGGACGCGGGCAAACGAGAACACTGATACTGGACAAAACAGTTTAAATAATCAGTTGTTAAAGTTAAAACTTATATAAACTCTATGTTGGCAGAATTACTCAAATAAAAACACGCATTAAGGTAAATAAATTTCCCAAGCGGGAGAGCACTTTCCTGTGGCCCACCCCGGGCGAGTGCCCCGGCAGCACTGCCCGCTCCCGTGTGTCTAGTTAACTTTACTCACACAGGAAACAGAAAAATACACCGGAAATGCGACTTCAAAATAAAAGAGTACAAGACTGATAAACATACAAGAGATGCAATTAGACTAATTATTGAAACGTTACTTAGTGTGTGTGTGTGTGTGTGTGTGTGTGTGTGTGTGTGTGTGTGTGTGTGTGAAAGATTGTTTTTATATTTAGGAATATAAAAACAAGTTATATTCACACAGAAATGTTACAACCAAAACGACCAACCTATCATCAGTATTGTCTCCCAATGGACTTGACTTTGAGCTTGTCAAAATTGGAACACTACAGAGGAAATTTGCTCAATTAGCATTTTATTTTCGACCCGTATGTACTCATCGAAAGAGCCATATATGGCTCATGAACCTTAGGTTCCCAAACCCCTTGCACTATTGAGGAAACAGCTGTCAAGTCTCAGCCCAGGCCAGCTCATTAAATGAGGTTTTCTCGTAGAAAGCTTTATTTAAGAACAATTATCCTTTACACTTAACCCACGGGACAGCCTGCGAGTTGTAATGCACGCACAGCTGCAAGCAGCAATTGCCCCGCCAAAGCTAGGCACTATGGGAATTGAAGTTTTTCATGGTCTGACCACTTTATCATTGAAACCTGCCAGTACATACTTCAACACAGCCAGCACAAACAAAGCCAGCGCAGGAGAATGTCCACAGCAGCTTGGAGGAGAGCTGCTGAGCTGCGTCCGTGAAAAAATATACTGTAAACCGGTCGGCTGCTTTTTAAATGGACTGTGCAAAGTTTTTTGAGGGACTGCAGGAAAAGTCAGTCTAAATAAATTGAGCAAGTAAAGAGTGAGGTTAGTAAAAATAACATAAATTCATTTTTTTGTATGATCGTCCACCATCTGTACTCACTTGTTCAGTTTCCAACCACATAATTTTACCTCACGTGTGTGAGTTTAAGTTCCTTGTTTCAGTACGCAAAAAAGCGAACAAATGCTAATCATTTCATGGAATTTTCAGAATTTTGGGAGAACTATATTTTATTTTACGTATGAAAATGATATGTGTTATCTCCACTTAATATCAGCTCAGGAGGTTAAGCGCTCGATTCCCGTGTTATATGTTGAAGTGTCCTTGGGCAAGAATCCCTAATGCATAAGCAGCCTTGCATATCTGACTCTGCTATCGGTGTGTGAGTGTGTGTGAATGGGTAAGTGTGAAACACATTGTAAAGCGCTTTGGGAGGTCTTCAGTGATTTGAAGAGCAGACCATTAAGACCATAGCTGTGACTAATTCAGTTTTGAGTACTTGTACTCAATGTTCCCGGTAAGTGTTAGGAATTAAATATAAAAAATGTGCCTCCTCTCTCGTTCACCATCGATCTTCTGAAGTTCTTCTCCCGGCCCACGTTTTTTTTTCCACGAGCTGGTGTGCTGGCTCTTCCCATGGGCGTGCCCGGAAAGCCCCCCATGTGGGCTCCATCATCCCGGAGAAGAGCGTCGCGATGTTTGTCCTTGTGCGTCTGGCCTTCTCCGTCAGAGTCCTGTTGTCAAAATTCCCCAGCCAAAACATTCCGCATTTGGAACGGCCTGACCTGAAGCTCACTCAGTGAAAATCTTCATTGCACTCGATAAATGTAACTTGTATTTAATAAAATCCTTTATAGTAAAATGTATAAAATCCTTCATTAGCTTCCAAGGGTCTGAGGAATCACACATAGTTTGTGAGCATTGCTTGGAAAAAACGTGGGCAACATCAACCCCGAGTGTGGCAACCAAATACTTATTGAAAATGTCCAAAACCTGAAATCAAATCAAGTTACATTGGGCTAAATTTCCAGCAACACTTGGTAAGTTTTTCAAATTGTAATAATTTGGAAAGGTTGCATGGCCAACCCAGGTCAACTGTCTTTTCAACTATTACATGAAACATCTCTTTTCAAAAAAATAGTCTCTTGTTACATAGTACTTACATTTTGCGGATTCATTCAGTTGGTTTACAATACAGAACTGTCAGGACCAGAACGAAGACAGGACCCACTTGCGTTGCGTTTCTCACAAGTTTTATTGGAAGAAAGAGAAAGGGTTGCGCCCACGATCCGGTGATTGCTGGACGCGGGAAGCAGGCCGCTCTGAAACTGATTGTGCTCCGAACGCGGAAGTGGATCTTCTGTGGCGAGCGATGGCAGTGTCGGGGATGGAAAAACTGGTCAGTAGCCGGGACAGGAGAGCAAAAATGTGGTCGGGGACAAAAAGAGGTCGAAAGCTGGGACCGGAGAGTAGACATGGTTAGGATCAAAAGCGGGTCAAAGCCGGGGGACAGACGGGAGCAAAAAATGGGACAGGTGGGAGTCAGGGTCAAAAAAGGCTTGCCTAGTGAACTGAGGTTCGCAGACGGACTGACAAAAGGCGACAGACAGGACTGGGTACAAAGACTGATCGGGAGAAAATCAGAATCTGCGGTGTCGCATCAGTAATCATGACAAAACTGTATTTGATTACATTTTTTTAGTGGAAGTACACCCATCCATCCTTTGCTCATCCTCAGTAGAGTCGCGGGGTATCGGAAGTACAATGTTGGCAAAAACATTGACTTGATATATTTGCAAATTAATTGAATGTGGTTCAGTCCGGTGTATATATAGGACACAGTTTTAACCACAGTTAATCATCAACGTGTAACACCAATAGACCCTGTTTTGGCTCTACATCGGAATCTTTTATATGGAAGCTCATAAAACGATGTGTGTTCACTGTTCAGATACTTAAACCCACGACAAAAACTGTAAACACTTGAAAATGCCTGCAAAGCACACAAAGCAATTTGATTGGGTGAGTCGTAAGGATGGGCAGATCTATACACACATAGCGCATGCACATCGTTCTCTCTCTCACCCAGCACAGTCCGTGCCAATGGTAAATGCGTCAGCTTCCTTCTCGTTTGCAAAACTTTGTGACATTTTTACAAAAGAACTTTGCTCGCATCCTGTTTTGAAACTAATATTTAAGACAAAACATCAACAGAGCATCATGGGATTTGTAGTATTAGCAGTGGATGTGGCATTACAGTGCTGTGTAATACATGCAGACCAGCTCTAATTTTAGTTTTAAGAATTGCACTGCGGCCCAGAGTTTGACACTTATGCACAAGATTCACATGTGTGACCCTAATGATTGTGGGTGGTTGAATCCCTTAACCACTAGGGTCATAGGGGCACCACTTCCTGTGGTGTGTCTTGGGCAAGTACATCCAGGTGGCGCCCACCCTTCTCCAGGCTATAGGTTACCTAAATGTTGTCTTTGAAATTGATTTTTGAATTATTGGTCAACAGCGTTGGGAATAACGCCATTATAGATAACGCTGTACATTCCGGTGTTATTTCAGTCACGGGGTAACCTAACGATTTTTTCCGCTGTTTCAACACTGTTACTGTTACGGACTGCCAAAAGCGGTGCGCCACTTTAGTTGCAGAAAGACAACGGCGGCGTGCAGCCACAAACTTGAAGCCATTATCAGCAGCGCAGTTTTCCGCTCCCCTGCAAGTTGTTTACGTCACGTCTTTGCGGATAATGTCACGATTCAAAATGGAGATTACCATATAGTTAGATAGCGATTACAAATACAGTATTTACCATGTGCTGAAAGAAAAGGAGATTGGTGGATGTGGCATTGTGTCGTTCGAGAAGGAAACGTCTCTATATCTTGCCTTGAATGCTGTCACGAACCAGGAACGGAGACTGGACCCAATAGCGCTCGTTTTCTCAGTCTTTATTGATAAGAGGGAGAGAAAAGCTTGCTTCCACGATCCGCGGATCGACGAAGACGGGTAGCAGGTGGCGGGAACGCGGAAGTGGCACTTCCGTGTCGAGCGAGGAGGATCGGAGACCGGCGGGAATAGCAAGTTATTGGCCGGGGCTGGAGATCAAAGGCGGTGTCGAGTTCGTAAGCGAAGTCGGTAGCAGGAGGCAGGCAGGTAACGGGGCAAAACAGGTCAGGTAACAGGCAGGCAGAACGGGGCGTAATCAGGTCCGATCAGGCAGAAAAAAGCGGGGCAAAAACGGAGTCGGACGAAAGGGCTTACTGAGCTGAAGGCAGCAGTTTGCATAACAATCTGACGGCTTCCTGTTGGAAGCCGGGGGTTTAAAAAGGGAGTGTCCACCAATCAGCTGTCCGGGCTGTTGGCGCAAATTGAGCCGCCGCAGCTCAGCTCAATCGGCAATCATGACAGATGCCAAACACTCGGTGAATGAAGTGTGTTGTTTGTGTTGGGTCTAGGTGGTGTGAAGACCTGCTCTCTGAACTGCCTGGCAGAGGGGTACAACTTCTACACGGAGCGCGCGCCAGCAGTGGTAGACGGCACACCGTGCAGAGACGACTCTCTGGATGCTTGTGTAAACGGCGAGTGTAAGGTAAGCCGCAGCTGGAGCACTGTCTACCAGCCACTAGCTGTGAGCAGACCGCATGCATTCCGTAGAGCCGTTCTTGGGGCTGATGATTGGAAAATATAACGCTGCCAAGAAAGCCAATTCCTAGTTCTTGCTCTATCAATATATATATATATATATATATATATATATATATATACTGGAGCCTACCAAACACACAAAGCCTCTTCCCTAACCTGCCCCAGTGATTGCATTTGCTGTCTGCTCTCTGCCCAGAACACAATGAACAATATACTTATATTAATGACAATAAATACAATTTAATTCAAAATCTGAAAAGCAGTCAACCCCCGATAACCAAAGCGCTAGTAGCGAGGGCTCTCTGTATATAAAAGATTATTTTACTCATGTCACTCACCAAATCTAACAAATGATGGTGCCCTTTTCCTCTGCGCTCAAAAAGTGAGCTCCATTGCTTCGTCCTATATGTGACGAGCAGGGGTCTCAAACATGTGGCCCAGGGGCACGTTGCATCCCGTGGGACCATATTGTGAGGGCCCCGCTATAATATGTACATCCAATCTAAGAATTGTAGATGCTTTCTCTGGGGAGGAGATCATCCCTGTCGTTAAAATGAAGCTAAATGGAAAGTGGATGCACCTTGCATGTCATTTTAGATGAGATTCTGCCTTTGAGCCAAGTGTCCCGTAGATGTTTATTCAGCTTGAGCATGGTTATAGAACACAAGTCGGCTGTATTTCTTTCGGTCGTGTCGTCATACGTTACAGGAGTTCAATTTTACAATAAATGATTTTGCAAGAAGCCATGTTGAAACCAGTTTGTGTTCATCATATGAAAGGTTAAAGACCGTTATACACACATTAGAATATGACTTTATCTATCTATCTATCTATCTATCTATCTATCTATCTATCTATCTATCTATCTATCTATCTATCTATCTCTCTCTTTGTCTTTGTCTTTCTTTCTTTTTCTTTTTCTTTCTTTCTTTTTCTTTTTCTTTCTTTCTTTCTTTTTCTATTTCTATTTCTTTCTTTCTCTTTCTTTCTAATCATTTCCTATTCAAATGTAGTTAAACTTTCCTTTTTTGAGGATTTCGCATATGATTAACTACAACTATGATTAACTACAATTAAACTACAACTACATTTTTATTAAATTATTGATGAATGTTCTTAATTTTTTCAATTTTAAAGCTTATTTTGTGGTGAAACGAGGTCGAACAAATACCCTGACCCAAGTTACGATGACCCCCAAAAAATTGAGACCCCTGGTTTAGAAGATGTGCTCTTACATGGCTTGCTAAAAGCAAAGACTTACACTATATATGGATGGATACACCTGTTGCATCCATTACATATGGAGTTTCGTATTTCCGTGGGCTGGGCAGAAAATAAACCAGAAGTGTCCAATCAATACACTTGAGGGTTTTAGTAAAACTAAAAGACTAACCCGGCGGCAAGATGCGGCTCAGGTGCTGAAAAGGGCTCTTTCGTCCTGCAGACTGGCTACATGCCGCTTTTCTAAAAATGTTTACAGATTCTGTTTTACATTTCTTCAATTTTGTCAATGCAATGAAACAAACTGATATTCATTATTATTGTAATGAAAATAAAGGCGACATCCTTCAACAGAGTAGTCACGTGGTCCAGAGTTGATAGTTGGTTAACATAGCTAGTATAAATATAACATGCGTTGCATTCCTTATAAGGGGGATGGTGTCATAATAGTCTGTAGTTTGCAATAGTCCTTGATCTGTGCAGCCCTTTGAAACTCTTTGTGGTTAAGGGCGTCACAAATAAACGTGACTTGACTTGACTTATAACGCTTATGAAAGGCTTTTACATTTTTGCGTCTTTGGAGAATTTTTTTTTGTTTTTGTTTTTTTTGGTCCAGTATGGCTCTTTCAACATTTTGGGTTTCCTACCCCTGAACTAACCAAACCATTGCAGTCGAAATACAGTGGAACCTCGGTTCTCGGCCATAATCCGTTCCAGAACCCTGTTCGAAAACCGATTTGTTCGATCACCGAAATCATTTTTTCCCATTAAAAATAATGTAAATCGTTTTAATCCGTTCCAACACCCTGAATGTTTACCTTGAATGTTTAACGTAAACATGAAGCTCACCCAGGCTAATCGTACGTCCGCGTTATCGTAATCTTCCGTACGAAAGATTACGATAACATGAACGTGTAAAAATAAAAAAATCAGGTCGTTTACAAGTCACCCGAGTCTGCACAACAAGTGGTGAGCGGTTCATTGGAAAGGGGGCTCCGTTCCAACACCCTCAATGTTGGGCTCCGTTCCAACACCCTCAATGTTTGACGTAAACTTAAAGCTAACCCAGGCTAATCGTACGTTTGCGTTATCGTAATCTTATGAATAGGATTTCTTACCTTTGTGGTGGTCAGCAGAAGGCGCTGGCACACCTTCTTCATATTTGGCTATTATTTCTTTCTTAAATGCAATAGTTGTACGCACTACTTTTCTATTTGCACCTGTAGCAACTTTGCTACGTGCACTGACTTTCTTCCGAGGCATAATAAGGGGCTAAAACACCCGTACGCCGCTCAGCATCGCACCCTAGCGTACCCACTCACGCATTACCGGCGTTCGAACTCCGATTTTTTGACCGAACAGTGAAGCAAGAATTTCTCTAAATTTTTGGTCGGACACCGATTGGTTCAAACTGAGAGGCGTTCGAAAACCGGGGTTCCACTGTACACACAATCGGTCTCAGTCTTTTAAGGTCTATTTCTGGTCGAATTATTGCCTGCATGTCAATGTACACACTGTCTGAATACTTACCGTATTTTCCGCACTATAGGGCGCACGGGGTTATAAGGCGCTACAATGGGAACGTCGACAAAACAGTCAGATGATTCAGTCAAACTGATTACCCCCTTAACATTCCCAAAGCATGCAAAGAAGCAAATACGTGTGGATGCGGTGTCCGTACGATGTCACTCAAATGCGTCATTTCAAATATCATTCGGAAGGTTAAAGTCTTGGGATTCAAGAAATGCCAACCATTCCTTAGTTTCTATTTTCTCTTTCGCTCGCAACTTTACTGCGCATATGACAATAAACACTTGGAATTGAGTTTAATTCACTCAACTCATCACAGCAACATCAAGATCGTTCTAAAACAAGATACCGGGAAAATATAAAGCCGCATAGCTCACCTAAGTTCTCACGTTCAATAATGATACGCAACCATGGTCTTCTTACAACCGTTAGTGAAGTAAATCCACGAGAGTAAAATATTTACAAATACAGACTAATGAAACATGTTTCTTTATGGCGTAGTTTAGCAAGCTTGCTATTCAGTCATCTTTTTCGGCCAATTGCAGGGTTTGTTTCGGGCCTCTAGCCAATCCGAGGCTCCGAAAAACTTCAGCCAATAGCGATCGATTCAAATGATGATTGACACATCTTTTTCGGCCAATTGCAGGGTTTGTTTTGGCCCTCTAGCCAATCCGAGGCTCCGAATAACTTCAGCCAATAGCGATCGATTCAAATGATGATTGACACATCTTTTTCGGCCAATTGCAGGGTTTGTTTTGGCCCTCTAGCCAATCCGAGGCTCCGAATAACTTCAGCCAATAGCGATCGATTCAAATGATGATTGACACATCTTTTTCGGCCAATTGCAGGGTTTGTTTCGGCCCTCTAGCCTATCCGAGGCTCCGAATAACTTCAGCCAATAGCGATCGATTCAAATGATGATTGACACATCTTTTTCGGCCAATTGCAGGGTTTGTTTTGGCCCTCTAGCCAATCCGAGGCTCCGAATAACTTCAGCCAATAGCGATCGATTCAAATGATGATTGACACATCTTTTTCGGCCAATTGCAGGGTTTGTTTCGGCCCTCTAGCCTATCCGAGGCTCCGAATAACTTTAGCCAATAGCGATCGATTCAAATGATGATTGACACATTGGTTAGCCAATGAAACCCCGGTATATAAATCCCAGCATACACCGCGGACTACTCCACGTTCGGGGGGAAATCGAGTCGGCGGCTGTTGCCTAAGTTGCGAGACATTGCGATTTAATATTGATCCATATATAAGGCGCACTGTATTATAAGGCGCATGGTCAGCTTTTGAAAAAAATTAAGACTTTTAGGTGCGCCTTACAGTGCGGAAAATACGGTACATCTAAGGATGATTTTTTTTTTTTTTTATATAATGGATTGAAACAGTTTTCAAGGATTTTCATGTGTTATACAAAGTCACCTCAAAAGTACCTGGTAAGAAGTATTGAACACACAGCGTTATCCTTTCATACCAGCTCATTCTTAGAGTGAGCTTGACTAAGTAAGGCTCATCCAACAAGAGGATTTTGTTTATCTGCATCCTCCATGTTCTCTCCAACTCCCTCCTACTCTGTTTTCCCCTGTACTCCGTGACCTCGCAGTCATTCAGTCCACTCTGCACGCTTTCCTTTCAGTTTTATTCTTATCATCGCCTCCTTTCTCATTTTCCACACCTCTTTTGCACTGTTTTCACCCTGCAGCGCAGCGCCGTGGTGCCCCATGTGAAGCTTTTCGTACTATTTCGGTGGGCATTGTGTCGGGGACAACACCAAAGAATAGTTGAGTCTTTTTAATGACATGCTGGCTGTAGTTGCAAAGTTATAGTGTGACAAGGCATAAATAGAAGGGGCGGGTGCAGGAAGGGAAATAACCACGGAACAGATGGTCCGGTTCAACACGACATGCCGTTGCAGACAAAAGGCATGTCGTTTCCAGGCCCCCCCAAAAAAAAAGACATGAAACTGATTTGTTGCTAACTTCAGTCAGTCTAAGATACTCAGAACTGAATAAATCAAGAACTTCAAAACAAATATGGGATAGTAGTTTGAAGGCTTTACATGTTTGTGTAACCAAATATTTATTACAAGTCAAGAAGAGTTCCACCAATAACTCTGCCTGTAATGAGAACACTTCAGATGGAATTGCATCCATTTGTTAACCTGTAAATTAAATACAAGTCAACCCAAAGGATTTTCAAGCATTACTATGTTATATGAGCCTCTACTTATTTAAACAGAGCATTTATGTTTGTAATATATTCTTTTCAAAAGCAAGAATCCGCATTTTTACCCATTTCTGAGAGGCTGCTGTTTTGAGGGTTGGTATGAACTAAAACCCGAACTACAACTGCAATCAAATAGAGTTGGCACCAGATTGATGAAGATAGATAGATAGATAGATACTTTATTCATCCCCGCAGGGAAATTCACATTTCCAGCAGCATCCCTTCACTGAGAACAATACAATAATAAAGCAAAAAGAATACAATATACAAATACCCAATGTGACGTGCTAATACCCACTGTAGCGTGTTGTATAGAGTATTTAAATAGTGCTACATAAAATACACACTGCAATAAAAGTACGGTAATATTCAATGTAGGGGGTGTGGTTTAATGTGGGCCTTTACTCCGCCGGGTGGAGTTAAAGAGCCTCGTGGCATGAGGAAGAAAAGATCTCTTCAGTCTGTCCGTAGTACAAGACAGTGACAGCAGTCTGTCGCTGAAACTGCTCTTCTGTCTGGATATAATGCTGTGTAGTGGATGTGATGAATTGTCCGTGATTGACCGCAGCTTTTCCAGTGCCCGTCTCTCAGCTACTGTTGTCAGGCTGTCGAGCTCTGTGCCCACAACAGAGCTCGCTTTCCTCGCCAGTTTATTGAGACGAGAGGCATCCTTCTTCTTGACCCTGCCTCAAGAAGAATACTGCAAGCTGTCAGAAAAGCCAAAGGTGGTGCAACTAAATATTAGTGATATATTTTGATTGTTATTTCTGTGTCTGTTTTTCATGATCCCATATTTTCTTTCAGAATTGAGTGATTACATTTTTATTTCCCTGCACTTGCTCTATAAAAGTAACATTTACTGGCTATATGTCACAAACCAGAAACAGACACAGGACCCAATAGCCCTCGTTTACTCAGTTTTATTAATAAAGAGGGAGAGAAGGGCTTGCTTCCACGATCCGATATCTGACGGACAAGGGTAGCAAGTGGCTGGAGACGCGGAAGTGGCACTTCCGTGTCGAGCAAGGATGGTCGTAGATTTGCAGGAATACTAGTCGTTAGCCGGGACGGGAGAGCAAGGGCGGTATCGAGTTCGGAAACGAGGTCGGCAACAGGTGTCAGGCAGGTAGCGGGGCGGATGTCGGAATGGCAGAACAGGGCAGAATCAGGTCCGGAAACAGGTTGGCAACGGGTATCAGGCAGAGAAAGACAGGGCAGGAAAAGTGTCTGAAAGTGAGAATTTGCCAAGCTGGGAGCATCAGTTCGCAACGATCTGACGGCGTCCTCTTGAAAGCCGGGGATTTAAAAAGAGTTTATAAGCCAATCAGCTCACAGGGCTGTTGGCGCCATTTGGCAGTCACAGGTGCCTTGAATCGGCAATCATGACACTATGGCAATGTTTTTCTTAATTTCTTTTAGTGTTTTTGAATGCCAATATGTTGCACTTTGGAATGACCTTACGATCAATAAAATATTAAAATTCAGGTTTGCTTTGGACTCTTTCCCAGTCAAGTAAATTTGTCGGGCTCTGGCTGGGTCAGGATTTAATAACCGCGGGGTTGAGTCGGGCTGGATTTTTTTTAGGTTTGATCTTACCTCTAATTTCAATGGAAGAGGCCATTCGTGTTGATCGGGGTTCAACTGATGACCAATTATGGCTCTGCCTTAAAAAGCAGGTAAACCGTGATCATAATCATAATAAAGCTCAAAACGGCTCATAGTCCGAGCACTCAATATGATTTAAAACACCACGTTCATCAGATAATAGTTGGGAAATGCTTTGGGTCGACTTCCATTTTAAAATAAAGCACGTGTGTATTGTAGAATGGTCACGATACAGATTGTCTAAATCACAGTCAAATCCTTAGTTTCATGGCACATGGGTGTGCTTCATAAAACAGTCAAATTTATTCAGATATGTTACAATAAATTGATAATTACATTCACAAAAGGCATACATTTCTATTTTTGAGGTGATGTGCCTTTCAGAAATGACTTGATTTTATTAGCGCTGGCAAGAAGAATTGAAGCGACGTAAGTGAGATGACATGGCTCAAACTTTCCACGTTAACTTTTATCTTGTGCATAATTAATCCTGGAAGTAACTATTTAGTTTCTCTTTTGTCGGAAATGAAATAAAATGAAAAATGAAATCATCTGCATTTCTCTAGCGCTTTTCAAGTCAATGACTTCCCAAAGCGCTTTACAATGTGCTCCACATTTCCCAATAGCGGCCTTGTATTGCAGCCATGTAAGATGCTAACTTGCTTATTGGGGGTATTAGGGGTTCAGTGTCTTACCCAAGGACACTTCGACATGTAACACGGACAAGCCGGGATTCGAACTGGGATCCCTTGATCTCAAGACGAGCGCTCTGCCTCCTGAGCTACTGTAAGTTCGGAAAGTTACCAGTTGCCAAACCATGATTTGACTTGGCTAAGTTTTACCGCTTTGTGTTGGCTATTATTACTCCTCATGGCTGCATTTATCTGTGATGTTGTTAATAGGCTGTAGTAATGAAGCCGTTAGAGCAGGATCATTGTGATTTTCCAATAAATTGGTTATTTTAGTGGTTTACCGAGTCTATTCAACCCTACTTCTAATAATTAACCTGGTAATAACAAAGTGACAACATAATTACATGGTAAGTTGTTATTCCAGAAATGCATATCCGTACCTGTCGCGCTCCAGGGCTCCATGCCCTTACAAAATGTTGTATTTTCCCTTACAAAATACAAAATAATCTCCATATTTTTTTTAAACGTGTTTATGTAGTTTAACATGTTATATTGTACATGTGTTTCGTTATATCATATATATTGTTCATTAATATTTTGTTGTGAGATCCTGAGTTGCTCGACATGAATTAGGTTTATGATAAAAAAAAAAGTTCCAAAATAAAGTAGCTTGGACGTTCACTGTGGAAGGAAAAAATACATGCAATATAATTAAGAATTTTCTTATTCAAATTATGAATTCATTTTCTGCATTAAATTATTGTTGGTAATATACTGATTAAAGGGATAACCACAAACCTGTCTTTTTTCATGTTCTCCTTTTATACTTCCTTTTTTTCTTAACTTCTTTATACAACATCATAATTCGTAATATAATGCATCAAAGCAAGTGAGCCGTTTGGGAGCCGGCTCTCTTTAATGAGTTGAGCCGAAAAAGCCGGTTCTCCAAAAAGAGACAGACTTCCTTTCACTACATAACTACCACATGAAATCAGAGGCGGCAGACGCATGCGCACAGTAGCATCAAACCTCTTGTTTCGTTTGCAACGGAAAAAAACTATACGGAGATAGAGGCTACCGCGGCGAACTCGTTTGACTTGATTGATTTGCCGTTTCGTGATAGTCTGTGTATACCGGATGGTGCCCATAATTGACAAATTTGTGTTTTTCCGTACAGATTTTCTTGTACGTCGTACACGTCTTAAAATACATAATAAACGTACTTTGTACGGCAAAAATGTACAGGTTGACAGGTATGATATCAATTTGGGTGCCCTATGCTCTATTTAGTAATCAAAAGTAGCTTTTACATTGATAAGGGTTGGAGACCCTTGGTGTATGGTGTGGTGTATAGATCATTTTACGTATAAAAAAAGACTAACATTCAGCACTCTTACCAAAAATTTTGTGCTGACGTTTGCCCCATTGATTGACTTGTTCCCGTATAAACCTAGCCTCCTACCAAGTACGCGCATATGAACCTGGCCACCCTGATTTCAGTATTTTATAATTGGAAATATGGCTTTGTAAATATGGTAGGGCAAATATCAGTAGGGAGAAATTCATACTGGTTTCGGTTGTATTGTGTAGGGACATATAAGCACACTGTACTTTGATGCTTCCCATCTTTGTGTTGCTGGTGGATTGAAGGTTGTATGATGCTTTGTGAGTGACCTTCAATGACATTTTAATCTACAATCTATTTAAAAAAAAAAGTAGCAGAGTAATGCACCGTGCTGTACCGACAGGTGAGTTAGTTAGTTTTATCAATAACGTGTTACATTACTCATAACAGAGATAAGGAATGGCATTCCAGGAACCCGTTACTCCCAACACTGTTGAAAAAGACTATGATCGACCATTAATGGTTAGCCTAACCTTCACTTGTGTATAAGTAATCATTCACGGTTCACGGATCCCTTAACCACCTGGGTCGTAAAGGCACCACTTCCAGTGGTGTGTCTTGGGCAAGTACAACCTGGCGGCACCCATTCCTTCCAGGCCATTTTTTCTGGCCAGGGGTATGCTCTCCCACACGAAACATATATTTCCTGACTATAAGTATATGTCACTCGAGCCCAAAAATGCATAATTGTCACAAGCCAGGACAGGACCCAGTAGCGTTTGTTTACTCAGTTTTATTGATAAAGAGAGGGAGCAGTGCTTGCTTCCACGATCTGATGATCGACGGACACGGGTAGCAGGTGGCTGGATGCAGAAGTGGCACTTCCGTGTGGATAATCGTAGGTACCAGGGATACTAGTCGATAGCCAGGACGGGAGAGCATGGGCGGTATTGAGTCCAGAAAAGAGGTCGGCAACAGGCAGGAAACAGGGCAAAACAGGTTGATGGTCGGGATAGATGAGGAGGGCAGAAACGGGTCCAGAAACAGCTCGGGAACAAGTATCAGGCAGGTCGGCAACAGGTATCAGGCAGGAGAAAACAGGGCAGGAAAATGTCAGAAGGTATGGAGCTTGCCTAGCTGGGAGCATAGGTTCGCAAACGATCTGACAGCTTCCTCTTGGAAGCCGGGGGTTTAAAAAGAGTCTTTGAACCAATCAGCGCTCAGGGCTGTTGGCGCCAATTGGGCCGTCAGAGGTGTCCTGAATCAGCAATCATGACAACAATTAAGGAGGAAAAAAAATCATATATAAATGTCACTTGGAATATAAGTGGTATTTTTGTGGAACATTTATTTGACAAAATCCCAAAAATGTTCGCCGCGTGGATGACTGCTTGTCTTCCGAAAGCTCTTATCGCGATTTGGTAAAGAAAAGGTGGTGTCATTTCGCCAAAGTAAATATTTTCAACTAGCTCAAAAGTGATTTCTATACCAGGTGCAAATGCTCTGTGGTTTACTGTTCTAATACATTTCCCCAAAAATGAGATACAAAGTCATTTCAGCGATGCTTGCGCGGGTTACGTATGCTAGGGGTGCTTGTCACACGGGAGGACGTTTTTCGGCACAACAGGGCAAGGTTGAAATCATCAACACTGGCCTAGAGCGCCCTCTTGTGGTTTAGTGTGAAAATAACACGTGAAATTATATACCAATAATAATAATAAGAAGAAGAATATTAATAATACTGGTCTCTACAAGCAGGGCAAAAAACATTGTGCATCCTTAGGCTTGCAAAGAGTGGTTTCTTTGTGCTTCAAAATATTTACTATTAGTTCACCAGTACATGGAAAATATTATTTAACTCTGTTGTTTCACTGTATGGCTATTTAGTATTTATTACTTGCTTGTTTTACTCTTCGTTTATTGTTGTGTCCTACCTTGGGTGTCCTGAAAGGCGCTTCGAGATACAATGTATAATTATTATAATAAAAATTTAAAACCCAATGATATAATATGTTAATCATTTTACATATAAGTCTCTCCAGAGTATAAGTCGCACCCCAGGCCAAATTATGAAAAAAAAACTGCGACTTATACTCCCCAAAATACGGTAGTACTGGTTTCCATGGTTACCAGTTGCAGGCGAAGCTTCCTGATCTGACTCGGATACAGCAACTTCATTATCTGGTCACCGTGATTGTGGAGACGGGCAGCAGCACTTGACAATACTAATACTGGACCCAAAATCACTAGGATAATACTTAACCGAATTAAAAAACCCAATACTAAGCTAAATATCCTAGTTTGAAAATGTCTAAAACCGTATTTTGAAACACAAATTGTGTAAACCCACAGAACTAGACTGAAACACTACTCCCAGTTTAAAAAACAAATTTCAAAACCCTATACTCAGTATAATACCCTATTACAAAAACATCTCATCTCATCTCTCATCAGCCGTACCGATTATCCTCATTAGGGTCGCGGGGGGGGCTGGAGCCCATCCCAGCCATCTCCGGGCAGTGGGCAGGGGACACCCTGAACTGGTTGCCAGCCAATCGCAGGGCACACAGGGACAGACAACTCATTCGCTCATTCACACCTAGGGACAATTTGGACCGGCCAATTCACCTGAAATGCATGTTTTTGGAACGTGGGAGGAAACCGGAGTGCCCGGAGAAAACCCACGCGAGCACGGGGAGAACATACAAACTCCGCACAGGATGTCTGGAGCTGGATTTGAACCCACGACAGGTTCCTATGACATGAACTGTGCCGCACAAGCGCTAACCACTGCGCCGCCGTGCTGCATTACAAAAACATATTTTGGGCTATTCACTTTTTAAAACCCTAATTTGAAACGTAAATCGTGGAATAAAAGCCTAGAACTAGACTGAAAGCTACTCCTGGTTCAAAAACCTAATTTGCAAAAACAACTCCTAGTTTAATACCCTAGTTCACAGGTGTCAAACGGGAGGCCCGCGGGCCAGATCAGGCCCGCTAAGGGATTGAATCCGGCCCGCGAGACAACACTCAGAGAAGCGCGAGAGAAAAACAAGCTGCAGGTTGAAATATGTCATCTTGATGATGCCAAAGCCACGTGCCTCGTATTTCTTTCTCTCTCTCTCTCTCTCTCTCTTCCACCCCTTTTCTCCCACTCTCTGTCTCTTTCACTCGCTGTGTCTCTCTTTTTCTCTTCCTTTGTTGCTCTTTGTTTCTTTCTCTCTCTGTGTCTTTTTAACTTTTCCTTTTCTCTCTTTTCTCTTTCTCTCTTCATACCCTTTGCGCTTTCTTTTCTCTCCTTCTGTCTTTCTATTTCTCCTTAGATTTCTTTCTTCCTCTCCCTTTTTTTTCCCCACAACTTTTTATCTCTCTTGTTTCTCACGCTCTCTCCCTCTCTCTCGTTTTCTTTGTCCCGCCCTCTCTCCTTTTCCCTCCCCCTTTCTTTTTATTTCTTTATCTCTTTTTCTTTCTCTTTAATCTACTAGTCCGGCCCCCGACAGAATGTTTGTTCTATCGTGTGGCCCCCGAGTTCAAATGAGTTCGACACCCCTGCCCTAGTTGGAACTCCTATTCAATTTGAAACCCATTGCTTGATTTGAAGTTTTAAATTTTCTTTTCAGGCCACACATTTCTTTTCCAATTCAAAACGTTTATTTCTTTGACAAATTTTCGAGCCTGTAAATCGGTTGTGTTCTTTAATTTCGATGTGTAGTGAAAATGAAATTGAATAAATATAGAAATGTTTTTCCTTTGTGGGGTTTGCCTAAAACCATCAATAGCAGTGAATTAATTTGAAGATTATAACATTCAATGATGGTTATTGAATTAGGTGACGAGTTACCTTGACAGGTAAGTAAAAGAGCATTTCTTACGAGCAGGATATTTGAGGAAGACCACCTGTTTAGTTCATCTACAAGAAAATTTGTGTCGCCACCCTTGACTTTAGCATAACGTATGCCTAGGGTCATAAAACACATCTGGACCTGTCATCTGATCTGTGTTGTGGAAAAAGGTCTGGAAGACATTAGAGGTAATCCCTCGGTCTGGTCTCCGACACCTCTCCACTCACCGACGGCCTCCTTCATGTATTGCCCCCGCGTGACCCCACCTCATTCCTTCATTCCCTGGTCTTTTCTCGCAGCACGTCGGATGCAATCGCGTTCTCAACTCAGACGTTCGTGAGGATCGCTGTCGGGTCTGCGGGGGTGACGGCAGCAGCTGCGAGTCTGTGGAGGGAGTTTTCAATGACTCTCTGGCTGAAGGAGGTGAAATGCTTTTTTATTGTATTCTCTATGCACAGAACTCGTAACCAATGTTCCCTCTAATTTTCCACGGGTCTGAGCGTTCACACAAAGTCGGTGAGCAACGCTTGAAACTACAGTGAGCAACAGCAACCCCAAGTGTGGCAAGATAATTCATTATCAAACATGTCCAAAACTTGACATTAAGTTACATTTTGCTGAGTTTCCGGCAATGCAAAATATTTTTTTCTCTTGAATGAATTGACTCATGTACTATTGCAAAGGTTGTACGGCCTACGTCGTTTGTTCTTACAATTCTTTCACAAGATGTGCATTTCTTTTTATTTCCTGATATATTTTGTCGCATAATATTTACATTTTGGGGGGCTTATTTAGTCGGTTGTAAGATATGGAACTGTACTTCATCACATTTTTTAGTGGAAGTACAATGTTGGCAACAAGATTCACTTGATATAATTGAAAATTATTTGAGTGCAACACAAACTTTTTATTCTTTTTTTCTGTGTTTTTTTCTTTTTTTTTTAAATTCCTTAAAAAAAAATCTCATTGTGTTTATTTTTTTTTCTCTATTTACATTTTTCCTGCATTTCTTTTCTTTTTTTCTGTTTTTTTCTGAAAATTTCCTTCTTTTTTTCTCTTCCTTTTGTTTCTTTTTTTCTCAGCTTTTCACTACTTTTTCATTTTGGTATTTTTTTCTTTTTTGTTCTAGTCCCTCCTTCCTTTAAGTCATTTTGTGCATAATTTTACTTAATATTTGGTCATGTTGGAATTAAAGAAGCAAAAACAACCCGAAGAGCCGTTTAGGACCCGAAAGAGCCGGTTCCTTTTAGTGAGCCGAGCCGAAAAAGCCGGTTCTCGGCATACTCTACGAACTTTACTCACCTTCGTTCAACTTCAAAATACCACATTTAGGACACAACGTCAGGGGAACCTGTGTATTTTTACCTTCATGCACTGTAACTTTGACTTAAGTCGCTTCTTAATAAGTAATTTTGAGCCCTCATTTTTGTGCGCTGGCTAGATTTTCTTGTGCGCCGAGACTGTGCGAGCAGTGTGCAATTGCGCACGCGCGCAGCTTAGAGGGAACACTGCTCGTAACACACACCTGACATCCAAAACATATGAATAAAGGTGTTTTAACAGTTGCAGGCAGCAAGTGTAAAGCATCAATGCCAAACGCATGTCTTTGCGTTAATGTCTGCTTCTCATTCTAACTGTAACACATCCCCTCTGTCTTCTTTCTATTTTTTGACAGTTTTATTGGATTTAACATAAAACATAACTCTGTTCAATCTCAGCATGCTTTGAAAAATGTACTTCCCAATCTACGCCATGGCAGTTTTTTCCCAAGGACTATGCATACGCCCTGAAAAGAGGGCACATTCAAAACAATACATGATGCCATCCACTGGCCATAGTTGATAGTTCTAAGGTAGGGGTGTCAAACTCATTTTAACTCTGGGGCCACACGGTAGAACAAACATTCTGTCGGGGGCCGGACTAGTAGATTAAAGAGAAAGAAAAAGAGGTAAAGAAATAAGAGAAAGAGGGAGGGAAAAGGAGAGAGGGCGGGACAAAGAAAGAAAAAGAGGGAGAGAGCGTGAAAAACAAAAGATAAAAAGTCGTGAGAGAGGGGGAAAAGAAAGGGAGAGGAAGAAAGAAATCCAAAGAGAAATAGAAAGACAGAAGAAGAGAAAAAGGGGGAGAGAGAGAGAGGGAGAGAGGGAGAGAGAGGGGTCGAGAGAGAGAGAGAGAGCATTAACTTTGCATAAACTTTGCAAGAAGATTTCAGCGGCCAACAGTTCCGGTGAATTGATGACATGATTTAGGTCACCATGGCGATCCCTCAGTGTTCCTACGGACGTGCTTGTAACTTCATCCCACTCTGGCCTTACGATGACGATGGGATTTGTCATATTTTAGGAAAGGAAAACGCTTTGTTAAAGAGTTAACTGCCGGTATCTGTTCATGTCTTTTGACTCTCACCACACTGCTTTACTACGCCTAATCGACATATGTGGGCATTTACACTCACTCATTCGCCGGATATAGAAAGTGGGCTTCTTTGATGTGTGGACAAAATCAAGTCAGTTTTATTTGTATAGCCCTTAATCACGAGGAGTTTCAAAAGGCTGTACAGACTAGTATTAGAAAGATCTGATCAAAGCTACTCTTGCCACCTTATGGTGATTTTTCATAATGAAACCATTCCCAGAGGCTTGATTCTTACCGATGAGCAGTGCCAAACCCTTTATAATGTTTTTTTCCAAAAAATAAAACTACATTTTTATGTTTTGGCACTAAGGGACAATGCCTTAGCAGATGCATTTATACGTAATTGCATTAAATGGGTTCATCATAAGAAAACTCAAAGGGCTGCACAGACCACTCTTGTAACATATCTTGATCTGAAACCTAAACAATGGCAGGAAAAAACCCTATGCCTGAGGAAAACTAAGATACCTTTATAAGGGGTCGCACATGATCCCCCTTCCAGGATGACCAGGCAGCAATGGACTTTGCAAGAGCATCAAACGGAGAATACACAGTCAACAACAACATTAGATATAAGAAGTACCTGAAATCATGCAAAAAGTCCGGTTGATAGCATCGACAAGCTCTCCGTCTCAAATCCTCAACCAAATGAGCAGGTTCTAGATGAATGCAGGCATCAGGTCTAGGTGTCGGTCTCTAGAACTAGTACAATGTGCAACATCAAGGCTCTTCCTTCTACCTGAGGGACAGGGGTGCTTTTAACAGTATTTTACAGACTTAAAATACTACTTTTGAACATAAAACGTCACAGAAGCAACAAACCTAAGTGCTTTATGTGGGTTTTTCTTCTGCTTTGTATCCGGTGTGTACCCATCTTGATGTCCAATCTAGCATTTAAAAATCCTCCAGTAGGCAGTACTGCTTTATGTGAGGACAACTCTTCTTTTGCCTCACACCTAATGAACATTTCACTCACATTCAGGTAAAATCTACAACAATTAGTGAATTGGCAAAATCTCCCAATCATGTCAACACACCTCTCTCAAACTCATGGTCCACAAGCCAAATGTGACCAAAAGTGTGAATGAACAAAACAACTTACTATCATCAAATAGAAACAAAACCATGCTGATTTTCTCTTGCGATTCTTTCATCTTAATGAATTGTTTTATTGTGAAGTGTTCTGTTAACTGTGATAGAGATGTGTCCTTTGAAAATGAAATTTTGAAATTCCTGCTCTACAACAGGGGTGTCAAACTCATTTTAACTCGGGGGCCACACGATAGAACAAACATTCTCTCAGGGGCCGGACTAGTAGATTAGAGAGAAAGAAAAAAAGGAACAAATGAGAGAAAGAGAGGGAGAGAAAATTAGAGAGAGAGAGAGAGAGAGAGAGTGCAAAACAAACGAGATAAAAAGAGAAATTGTGAGAGAAGGGGAAAGAAAGAGAAAGAATGAAATCCAAAGAAAAATAGAAAGAGAGAAGATAAAAGAGAAGGAGAGAAATAGTGAAGGAGATAGCAAGAGAGAGAAAATGAAAAAAGGATAAGAGAGCAAAAGAAGGTAAAAAGACACAGAGAGAGACAAAAAGGAACAAACAAGAGAGATAGAGAGAGACAGAAAGTGAGAGAAAAACGGAGGGAGAGAGAGAGATAGAAAGTGAGAGAATAAGGGAGGAAGAGAGAGAGTGAAAGAGAGAGAAAGAAATACAAGTACAGCATTTGTGAGAGGCACCTGGCTTTGGCAACATCAAGTGGATATATTTCAACCTGCACCTTTTTTTTCTCTTGCGCTTCTCTGAGCGTTCTCGCGGGGCGGATTCAATCCCTTAGCGGGCCTGATCCGGCCCGTGGGCCGCCTGTTTGACGCACCTGCTCTACACTGACTTAATATGACTATTTATCCATCCAACCATCCTTTTTCTGCACTGCTTATCCTCTCTAGTGTCCCGGGTGTACTGTAGCCCATTATCAGGCACCCTAAACCAGTTGCCAGCTGGTCGCTGGACACACAGGGACAGACAACAATTCGTACAGAAATATTGTCCACTTGTCTCCTTACATCCAAAAATAACCCACCTGTGCAATGGCTTCAACCTCAAAAAACAGTTTCTCAATTCATTCTTCAGACCAACACCTTCTAACCGACCTCACCTTCATTGAGACCTTTACAACATTTCCTTTCTCACCTCCAAGAGCTCCATAAAGAGCTTTCCTGCCAAGCCTCGCTTTCCCTTTTGTGTTCCAAGCTCTGGAAGGAATTATGGCATGCCTTTATTTTCATTCTTTCTTTGTCAAGTAAGGCTAAAGTTATCTGCAAGGTTGCGGCGGCCCGGCTTGCTGGCGAAGTACTTGCGAAAAACTATACTGTAGCTTAGTTGATGCCAGTAAATATGAAAGAGACAGGAAAATAGATTGAGGGGACGAAGCAAAGAGTCAGTTTATTGGCATTTAGCGTCCAGAGAGCGGCCGAGGCAGTCTGCTTGGGAATGTGTTTGGAATCTAAAGCTTCTGCTCAGTCCATCACCTTCCTGCAGAGTTAAACACTATTCGTGCTTCAAATCTCCTGTGGCTCAGAAAACTATGGAGTGGGTGGGAAGGGGTTTGGGTTAACGTGTGCTTGTGTGCACGTGTGTGTGTGTTACTACTTTCTTTTCTGGCTATTACTGGACTAGAAACAACCATTGTTAGCACATTTTACAGGTGTACAGTGGAACCTCGGTTCTCGACCATAATCCGTTCCAGAACCCTGTTCGAAAACCGATTTGTTCGATCACCGAAATCGTTTTTCCCATTAAAAGTAATGTATAATCGTTTTAATCCGTTCCAACACCCTGAATGTTTACCATGAACGTAAACATGAAGCTAACCCAGGCTAATCGTACGTTAGCCTAATCTTCCGTACGAAAGATTACGCTAACATGAACATGTACAACTATAAAAATCAGGTCGTTTACACGTCATTTAGCACCCGGGTCTCCACAAAAAGTGGTGAGTGGTTAAAGGATGAAGAAAAGAATTATGAATAGGATTTCTTACCTTTGTGGTGCTCAGCAGAAGCCATGCTGTATGTATAGCAAGATCGGAAACTCGCACACCTTCTTCATATTTTGCTATTATTTCTTTCTTAAATGCAATAGTTGTACGCACTACTCTTCTTTTTTCACCTGTAGCAACTTTGCTGCTTGCACCAACCTTCTTTAGAGGCATAATTAGGGGCTAAAACACTCCGTTCACCAATATTTAAAGCGAAAGCGAAAAGAAGTGCGCGCGCACGTAATATTAGTTCTTTACGAGGGGTGGGGGCAATCTACACCCGTACGCCGCTCAGCATCGCACCCTAGCGTACCGGCGTTCGAACTCCGATTTTTTGAACGAAAAGCGAAGCAAGAATTTCTCGAAATTTTTGGTCGAGAACCGATTTGTTCGAACTGAGAGACGTTCGAAACCCGAGGTTCCACTGTATAGTTAAGATAGCTGATGTGTGATACCATATTTTTTTCAGACCAACGCTAATACACAAATCTTAAGTATTCTTCGATACCAATACACTTAGTGTATTAAATTCCCTCGCAGCTTCAAAAGATGACTGATACTTCATAAGGAAATCATATTAAATCCCAACATAAGCTTTATTCCTTACAGCATTTGTTAAATGGGAGTTTACATTTTCCTAAATTCCAGATTCGTAATTGTTAAATGGTCACCAGAAGACAGCTGATACTGGTATTGTAAGTACAATAAAGAAACAATGGGTTAATCGGCACCGGTAGCAATACCTGTGGTCATTGTGGTTGCTGTTTACGTTCCACCGGACGATAACGTTCCACCGAAAACTAACGTTAGCATAGCTCTACATCTCCTGCCCGCTGCTATCAATAAACAGCAGCTCGCTCACCCCGACGGAGCTTTTATCGTCGCCGGCGACTTTAATCAGGCATGCTTAAGGACTGTACTTCCCAAATTCATTCAATTCGTGGACTGAGCAATTAGGGGAAAAAAACACTGGATTGTGTGTACAGTAAGATCAAACATCTAGTTGGATCCGGCCATCTCTGTCTGTCCCTCTCCCCCTCATACACCTCCCTCCGGAGGAAAAAAAAGCCTATGCAACAAGGACAGTACAAACATCTTCTTTGTTTTCTTTGTCCTCACTGTAAAATGCGGTACTGGAGTGCCACGTCCAATTTCGTTGTCACAATATATTCAACCCATGTTGTAACAATGACTATAAAGGTATATTCTATTCTATTCTAGTGTCGGTAAATATTGAACCATAACTGAAACCGTATAAAACGCGTGACGTCTTTTTTCCAGTGCCCATACAACTGACCAGTTTTGCATCTGATTTGGTCCATGGTTAGCGCTATAACGGAAACGATGTTCGACACGTTTTTTGTTTTTGTCATTGGAATGGCAATGAATAAAAATTATGATTTTGTTGTTCCAAAATACATTTTTCTTTGTTGTCCGAGTCAATTGTATTTAAATAACTTAAAAAATTGTGAGCTGTAGGAAAACTAACATGTTACATCAAAACTTTTGAAAATAAGAAAGATTACCGGACAGCATGATGTATATAGGGAAAGACTTAAAAACGTAACCCAAAAATGGAACCAAGAGGTTTTCTTTGGGGCAGTTTCAAAATACTGTTTCCTTTGTTCAAAACAGGCACAAAAAAAACTATTGAAACGGGCACCAAAAGAAAACAGAACCGAACAAGTCCTTGAAAATGCAATTGGCCACATACAGTGGAACCTCAGTTCTCGACCATAATCCGTTCCAGACCCCTGTTCGAAAACCGATTTGTTCGATCATTTTTCCCATTAAAAGTAATGTAAATAGTTTTAATCTGTTCCAACACCCTGAATGTTTAGCTTGAATGTTTAACGTTAACATAAAGCTAACCCAGGCTAATCGTACGTTCGCGTTATCGTAATCTTTAGTACAAAAGATTACGCTAACATGAATGTGTAAAAATAAAAAAATCAGGTCGTATACAAGTCATTTAGCACCACAAGTGGCTAGCGCTTCATTGGAAAGGGGGCTCCGTTCCAACACCCTGAATTTTAGGCTCAGTTCCAACACGCTGAATGTTTACCTGAATGTTCAACGTAATCATAGAGCTAACCCAGGCTAATCGGACGTTCGCGTTATCGTAATCTTCCGTACGAAAGATTACGCTAACATGAATGTGTAAAAATTAAAAAAGGATAAAGAAAAGAATTATGCATAGGATTTCTTACCTTTGTGGTGGTCAGCAGAAGGTTCAGGTGGACGGTGGGGTATTACCTAGCAAGACCAGACACTCGCACACCTCCTTCATATTTTTCTATTACTTAGTACACCTATATTAAAAGCAAAACGAAGCACGTCCGCACGCGATAACAGTTGGTCACGAAAAGAGCGATCTACACCCGTACGCCGCTCCGCATGGCACCCTAGCGTACGCACTCACGCATTACCGGCGTTCGAACTCCGATTTTTGGACCGAACAGCGAAGCAAGAATTTCTGGAAATTTTGGGTCTGACTCCGATTTGTTCGAACCGAGAGGCGTTCGAAAACCGAGGTTCCACTGTAGTTCAAAATTTGCAAAGTTGCGGAACTCCCCAAAACTAACTAAATATAGCATATAGACTTCCTACAAACCCATATATTCCTGGTTTAAAAGAGTAATCCTGCCTTATTAACATTGTTGATAGAGGACTTGCCCTGCCTACCATTGATGCCTCTATAATATGTTGATGTCTCCAGGAGGTTGTTTGATCATGGGGTAACTTAATTGAACTGTTCAACGTTCGACTGCTAAAAGCCAAAATGTTCCCTAATGGCAATTTTGTCCTACGTTTAATATCCATCGATGCACAATGTTCTTTTGCAATTGTAGGCAATTGTATACGTCATAAGCTGGTTTGCACGAGCAACAGTGATACATTCAGGGTCTTTATGAAATGTAATAGATTCGCAAGTTAGTAAGCTACACAATACATTCATTTGAGTTTTAATAGAAGCATTTTTACACTGAAGCGAGTCAATATCAGTAGCATGATACCAATGTCAACCTAATTTTAGGTTGTGTTTGAGTTGTGGTTTATCTTTCAGGTTATGAGGAGGTCATCCGAATCCCCAAAGGCTCAGTCTTCATCCACATCCAAGAGCTCAACTTTTCTCTAAATTACATTGGTAAGATGCTTTATGCAAGGACTTCAACACAAAACTTCCCTAAGCGTGTGTCTTTCCTGACCTTGATTTAACAATCTATGAATGATTGAGTTTTGATTGACAAAGTAAGCAATTACAAAGCATGCACTAATTGGTTCTTTTATTTACAAAAAGAGTACTATTGGCCCATTGACGGGCAGTCAGGTGAGGCTGTACTTCACATGTGATCACTACAGCCACTTTTTATCCTCCAAAAACGTGCAATTTGAACCATACACAGGGTTGGATATCGAGATCATACTCATATTTTATTCCTGCCGTCCAAATGATTAAAATTAGATGATTTAGTAAAATTTTTCACTACACAACTGCTTTTTAAGGTCACCAAAAACATAGTGCCAGAAAACTTCTGTAAATTATTCATTCGGAAAGAGGGAAATAATAACTTAAGTTATTACTTCATAATCTCAAAGGTGAGAACCACCAGGAAAAGTATGTGTGTGTCTGTGTGTGGAGTCAAGCTTTGGAACGGATTGCGAGACGAGATCAAACGGTGTCCAACTATTCACTTGTTCAGGTTTAGATACAAAGGAACATTCCTGGCGGAATACAGAGATGAGGAGGGTGGGGTATTAGTGGTGCGGGAGATTGGGAATAGTGCGTCTTTTTAACGTTGTGTTATTGTTGCTATTCTTATATCAAAACTGTTATTATTAATATCATTACATTTGTTGTTATATCATTGGTATATTTGGTGGGGAAGATGAAGGGGTAAGTAATATAAGCATTTGCTTCTTACTACCCCTTTTCGAACATATTATGTAACGTTATTTTGTTGTTTAGTTATTGTTTTTGTTCTGTTTTTATTTTGATGTTCGAATAAAGTTTTCATTCATTCATTCATTCATTATGGAAATATAAAACTTAAATGGTTATATTCAGGGTTGGGTAGGGTTACTTTAACTTGATTACTTTCAATTACTTTTGGATTACTCCAATACCAAATATGCTAATAAAAGACAAAACAAGCAAAATATGAATAAAATTATGACTCACAACACGTGGTAAGCGTTCTCTCCTGGCTTTGATCTCTTTGATCTCTGGCAAAACTAACATAAAATGCGACAGAAACAAAATGAAAATTAATCCAAACAGCTTGCCAACATCATTTTTGCCGTTCCATGTATTCCGTTACTCCCCAAGCCTGCACAAAATTTAGTCATTTTATTGATATTTAGTTTCTTTTGTCTTTTATTAACATATTTGGTATTGGAGTAATCCAAAAGTAATTGAAAGTAATCCAGTTAAAGTAACCCTACCCAACCCTGGTTATATTTATTTAGTGTTAAAAGTCTTGCTCATTTAACTCCACAGTTTTGGGATTTTCATTGTCGAATTCATTGAATTTTCACTTTGTTATTAACATTATTAATAGAATGGAATAGTCTTTACTGTCATTGATAACAACGCAGTGAACATTGTTTGCAAGTGCAATTTTTTTGTATTGATAGTGCAAAGAAAAAGTATACCACTAGTATGTAACTTATTACTGTGCTGAGCGTTTGCAGATATGAGAGAGTGAGGCACGCAATTCTCTTGCCACATGGCAGAAGGCGATAAAGAGACAAAGAATTCTGATTTGGCACACACATTGGTTTATTAAACTTATTATACATAGTTTACTGTTAAACTAAAACTAAACTATAAAGTTTACTTAACATTGTATTAAGTATGTTTTAAGCCTAGATCTAAACAGTTCCACTGAGGTTTCGGATTGAGTCTCCAAGGGCGGAGCCTTCCAGTTTGAAATATGTCAACTTCATGTCCCCAAAGCCAGGCACCAATCACAGAAACACTGTAACTGTATTTCTTTCTCAGCTTTAGTATGCCCGGCCTCGTAGTTAGAGCTGAGGTAGTCTATTTTTTGTGCCCATGCACTGCTTAATACATATATTTTGTTTTTATTTTGTATCCTTTTCAAGCCAGTATGACAAAAACAATATTTTTCAAAGCTCCCACTTGAGTTTGGATAAGATGGTGTGTTGGTGCAGGTGTAAAACTGCATTCACTTAACTGTTACAATGATCCAGTGAATACATTCAATGGGGAAATCTGAAAATCATTTCTCCCATTGTTTCGCCAAACTAAACTATAAAGCTGTTATTTTATTGTATTGTTTACTGTTTATTTTTGCTGCATTTCAAGTGTAGAATAAATCTGTTGCTAGTGAGATGCAATAAATATTACAAGGTTCCAGAACACAACTACCTGTCTATTCTTCTTCTCGATTCAACTGACTGCTCAGGAAATTCTTTGACTCACTACTTCCTTTTAAACTAACGGGAAAGTTACTTTTCCTGATAACGAGTTACTTTTACTGTAGAGTAACTCAGTTACTAACTCAATTACTTTTTGGTAAAAGTAGTGAGTAACACTGCTAGCTGAGGCGTTTACGCCAAAGACGGGCATTTCCGTTCCTTGTTATGATTTGTTCTTCTCTCTCTTGCAGTGTTAAAGAGTAAAAGCGACCAGTTCTTACTCAATGGGAAGCTGCCCGTTGAAACAGCGCACAGGTTTGACGTCGCCGGAACGACTTTCCACTATAGGCGACCGGCTGATGGGCCAGAATCGCTTGAGGCTTTGGGACCAACAAATATGAGCCTTGTTGTCCTGGTAAAAACAACATCTGTCTAATGAGTATCTGTTTTGATGCTCTGATTGTATAACATAAGTGGATATTGTAAATCTGATTGCAGGTGATGGTCCAGGAGGAGAATCCTGGAATCCATTATCGTTTTAATCCCCCTGTTAACCGGGAACCACTGATTGGTTTTGCCTGGTATCACACATCCTGGTCACACTGCTCTGCCCTTTGTGCCGGAGGTCTGTAACTTACTATATACAACACTGCAAGATGTCTCAAATTGTTGGGAACAGTTTTCTATTTATGTGGCAGACTGAACAGAACAAGTTTTGCATTTAATAAATGGTGTGTTTTTTTAACTTTTTTTTTAAAGGAAAAAAGAAAAATTATTTCATGATTTATTCCAACAGTATTATTTATAGATTATACTGTATAAACGCTTATTAACGTAGATTCATCACCCCTTTAGTAGATAGTTTATCTTATTGTAAGCAGTGTTGGGAACGTTACTTTAAAAAAGGAATTAGTCATAGTTACTCCCTACTAACGTAACTGAGTTTGTAGCTGAATTGCTCTGTAGGAAAAAAAGTCTTTTGTCAAAGAATTTGAAAATTTCCAAGCAGTATTTGAGTCAGAGCCGGATCATTCAGATCTCAAACGGCTCTTCAGGTTGTTTTGTTGCTTGAATCCATTCATTACTAATTATTATGTAACATTATGCACAGAATAACCTAAAAGAACAAGACAAAAATGGCTAAAAATAAACAAAAGAAAATATACAATTACAAAAGGAAAAAAGGAATAAACTTTACATTTTCTATCAACAAAAAAAATAGGGAAAAAAAAATTAATATTTATTAAAAAAAAGGAAATACAAACCAAGTAAAGCTTTTTATGTTCAATAAATTTAAAGTATTAACAAAATGCATTCATACCATTTACAAGAGAACAATGGCGTCTCTGAGGGAACGAGTTGGTTATTGGTGATGAGCCAACTCCGATCGTTCACTTCCAAGAGACGTTAGAGACGTTTCGTTCACAAACAACACAAGTCGGGTGTTGTCAAAACTCAGCCCTCGTTCGCCTTTTCTTTCGGTGCATTAGTAAATACTTTATTCGCAATGGAGTCAAGTCAAGTCATTTTATTTGTATAGCCCTTAATAACAAAGAGTCTGAAAGGGCTGCACAGGTTATTGCACAGACCATTATTACAGACTATTATTACACATCCCCTGATCTGAAACCAACATGAGGAAAACGAGGAAACCTTGAGAAGGGACCGCACATGGTGATTGCTATTTTGAATGGTGACAGGATACGAAAAATCTTGAAGTTAACAACTTAGAGCAAAGCAAAAAAAACGCATTATTCAAAGCACCGCACGGTTTTGACTGCCAGTAAAGCTGATTGACTGAAAAAATAATGCGTTAGATTACCCTGTTACAGAAAAAAATAACCCCGTTTCGTAACGGCGTTATTTATAACAGGTTTATTCCCAACACTGATTGTAATTAGGTTTCATTACTATTCTTTTTTCACATATGGCAGGTAAATGTGGCCTTTTAAAAGGCGCTGTCCGAAATTTGAAACTGTTACTCTCTGCTGCCACCTACTGGTTCAAAGTCATTGTTGCAGCCTGAGTCAGATCATTCCTCAAGAACATGCATATGTCTTTTCTTACTTTTACCATTTTCATGCTACACTAACAAATAACTGCGATTACGAGCATAAAGTCAGTCTACATGTTCAAATGTCCAGTTTTAGGAGAGTGTTGATTATATGAAAAGCCAGGCAGCGAGGCAACGGTATCCAGGGCACCAGAGGCAAACAAGCGTTACCAAATTGACAGGCAGATGGTTCTAAATCAGTGAGTCCAAGATGTGTAGTCGACAGTCCAAGTTTATCAGGCGATATTCGTAGTTCAGGACAGGTCCTTGAAATCCTTGAAAAGTGCTTGAATTTTAATGTTGTGTTTTCAAGGTCAAGAAAATGCTTGAATTTTGTGTGAAGTGCTTAAAAGTGCTTGTAGTTCTTGCCATATGTTTCTCGGCAGTCTGACTTGACAGACCAAGCATTAAGGCGAGAAAAAGAAATAAAATCGGCTTTAAAATGACGCTATTTCTTGTGTGTTTTTGGCTTCCAGGTGAGCAGATCCAGCAGGTTGTGTGTCGGAAGCTAGCAGATCACACTGTCGTTTATAACCACTTCTGCGATAAGAAGCACAAACCCAAAGAGAGGCGCAGATTCTGCAATACTGAGCCATGTTCCCCAACGTGAGTGTCGGACGATTTTGCAAACGCTGCCGGTGATAAAAGTAATCAAAGACTGTGATTTTGGCTAGCTGGCGGACAGGGATGTGGTCCGAGTGCAGTCACAGCTGCAATGGCGGTCTGCGTACACGTCAGGTTTTGTGCAAAAGGAGGATCTCCTCATCGGAGGAGAAGATCTTGGATGACTCCGCCTGCCCACCTTCACGACCGTCATTCACTGAACCCTGCAACAACAACAGTTGCCCCCCCGAGTGGATGGCCTTGAACTGGTCAGAGGTGAGCAGACGTAAAATTCCCCACTTTCTGAGGTTTTTTCAATGTCTCTTTGGCAGTTAACTCATTCAGTGCCAGATGTTGGGGGAAATTGAGAGAGTCAGTGCCAGCCAATTTTATTGACATAGCGATTCAAAACAGGGTACAACAACAATAGCACGTTGCTATCTCAGTAATTGGAAGAAGGGACAGCGCAACTTCCCAACCTGTCCCACTGGAACTCTCTTCTCAACAACAGTGTTCCGTTAATACAGAATATTAATGAAACATTCATAACGCGTTTTTCCGAATATCTGACAATGTTTAACGTTTCATGTGAAAAGAAGCCGTGATATCGTTCTTCTTCATGCCAGTGTGATCGTTACAGTATTGTAGGATCTTTAATGTTTTTTCTAATGTCCAGTTCTCTCGACTCGTCTTATTCATTGACGCCATGATGTGACACTCTGCGTAGTCTCCTTCAGTGTTGTTTTGCACGAATAGATCACGACTTGAATCGAAGCACAATGAGATAGTCGGTCAGTGATAAACGGGGAAGAAGTCCCAAGAAGACAAACGCATAGAGTAATTCGTTTGTCTACGGACCAAAGGATGGCGGCAAAGTTGCGTTATCCAGCCTCTTCCGGGCAGAAGATGTCAATGGCGGCATATCGACTCCGGAATAGACATGACAATATGCATAGGAATGGATCGAAATGATTAGGATTTTGATCCGGAATAGCCGAAGATCCGGATTATAAAATCCGAAATATGCATAGATTTTTTTTTGTAACAATGACATCAGAAATCCTCCTGACCAAACAGTTTATTCAGATAAACCGAATCCGGATTACCAGAGTTTTACACTATATAGGACATATATATATATATATATATATATATATATATATATATATATATATATATATATATATATATATATATATATATATAGGACACAAAACAAAGCTTGAACTCTCATCTTTCCTTTGAAAACAAACTTTTTCCATTATTTAGTAAACAACAATTTCAGGTGGATTGGCCAGTCCAACTTGTCCCTAGGTGTGAATGAGCGAGCGAGTTGTCTGTCCCTGTGTGTCCTGCGATTGGCTGGCAACCAGTTAAGGGTGTCCCCTGCCCACTGCCCGATGATTGCTGGGATGGGCTCCAGCACCCCCGCGACCCTACTGAGGATAAGCGGTGCAGCTAATGAGATGAGAGTAAACAACAATTGGAAATTGTTAAGTTTCTTAAAAAAAAAACAGCTAGGTGCTAACGCCACGCTGGCAAAAAGGTACACTCAGGGTACAGTGGCCCCTCTACATACGAGATCAATTCATTTCCGTATCGAGCTCTAGAATTTCTCGTAACTTGAATGCATTTTCCCCATTAGAAATAATTGAAAATTACCTAAACAGTTCTCAGCCTCCCAAAACCTAAATAGTGATACACATTCAACTAAGCTTTCAACTGTATTGTCAAATAGTCCATATGCACAACATACATCACGGTTAAATAGGCTAAATAAGACACAAATACAAATAACAACAAGGTAAAAAGTATGCACATACATAAAAAGATATAAAACAAAGACAAACGCAAGTGTAATAACCATATCCAGGTGAACCTAAGGAGTCTTTAGAGATGTATTTTTCATAAATATGCTGCCTTCTTTCGAGTGGACGATGTGTTGCTAAGCTTTTTTCCCCCTCCTTGGCTCTTTCTATATCCTACTGCAGTGCACACCCAGCTGTGGTCCTGGCTACAGACACCGAGTGGTTTTGTGCAGGAGTGGAGAGAGTGGAGACACGCTTCCAGATGCAAAATGCCCCAAGCATGGTAGACCGACCTCTAGGGTGCGCTGTAACCTGAAGCGGTGCCCTCCGCCACAGTGGGTGACGGGCCCTTGGGGGGAGGTAAGCCTGTCATAGTCGCAGAGGTGACACTTTTTCCTCACCAATATTGAAATGTTGATGCTGACCATTTTCCAATCCCCTACTGGTCGCACCCAGGAGGACAGCTCTATTTAGAAAACCGGCTTTTATGGCTCATCTTACTGAAATGAGGTGGCTGTTGGGGTAGCAATTGGGCAGTAGACGAGATGTATGGTGAAAGTAAGAAAAGGACTGTTTCAAATACAGTCGAAATTCCAACACAAACCCCAAAAAGATGGAAAAAAAAGGATACATTTATTCAAGCGCATCTTAGAATTTTACACACTTGCTAACACAACAAAAGGAGCTGCAATAATAATTTCAGCCAGAAGATGGCATCAGCAAGTAGAATATTTTTGAAGTCACGGACACCACCTGTAAATTGTGACAAAAGGTCAATTTTAAAATGAGCAAAGGAATCTGCTATGCGCCATATTTTGCTTATTTTAGCAGTGCGACGAAATTCTACGATTATTTTATAGTTTACTACACTATTAACCAGCAAAAAACGAAATACGCATTTCTGAACGTTAGCAGATCACACTGTCGTTTATTACCACTTCTGCATTTATGAATGCTACAAAAATCAGGAAAGAAAAATCAAGCAGTGCTCAGTTTTGTTAAGTTTTGCTTGTTTATTTAGCATTAGTGACATCTGCTGCACGCTTGCTTTAACAGCAGGTTTGATGTGTTGTTTTAACATTGTCTAAGAATTTCATCTAAAAACAGGGTTCATGTGGGTGCTTGAACACCTTGAAAATGTTTGATGAGTTTTCAAGATCAGGAAATTGCTTGAACTTTGGTTAAAGTGCTTGAAAATGCTTGAAATTGTTGCAATTGCCGTGTTTCTTTGCACTCTCACACTATAAATGAATATAAATATTTATTCTTAAAAGTTTTTGAAAATGACCCCAACACACCTGCTCTGGCGTCTTGTCGTCATGGAGTTATCATGTAAAGTCCCCTACTGGTCACAACCAAGAAGACAGCTCTATTTAGAAACCAGACTCAGCTCACTGAGAAGAGCCGGCTCTTTCGACTCCCAAATGACCCCTCAGACTTTTTTGAATGATGTGCTAACAATAATAATAAAACATATCTATTCCATTATCTGCAAGGCATATCCTCACTATGGTCGCAGGGGTGTTGGAGCCCATCTTAGCCGTGTTCAGGCAGTGGGCAGGGAACACCCTGAACTGGTTGCGAGACAGTCACAGGGCACACAGAGACAGACAACTCACTCACTCACTCACACCGAGGGACAATTTGGACCGGCCCATCACCCTGACATGCATGTTTTTGGAATGTGGGAGGAAACCGGAGTGTCCAGAGGAAGCCACGCAAGCACGGGGAGAACATGCAAACTCCACACAGGAAGGCTGTTAGCTCGATTTGAACCCATGACCTGAGAACTGTGCCGCAGACATGCTAACTTAACCACTCATCAGCCGTCCTGCCATTAATACAACATATTGCACCGAATTATTTAGTAATTTGTCATTTCATGTGTTTTGCAGAGAATCCCTGCAAAACACATGAAATACAGATTAGATTTTCACAGATCTACAAAAAAATACAAAACAATTTTAGCTTTTTACACATTGAACAGATTTAAAGACAAACACAAAATCCCTAAAAATGCAAAGAAATAAAATAAATATTACAAATATTAACTCTTTAGTGTTATAAATAAATGATGCAAAAAGTAACTCTTTACAATTCTATTTTAACAAATTTAGACACAGTTTTTTTCATTTTCCTCATATTGAGGTTTTGAGTTTTTCCTTGCCCTAAGGTAAGCTTTAGATCAGGGGATGGTGTAAGAATAGTCTGTAGTTTGCAATAGTCTGTGGTCTGTGCAACCTTTGAGACACCTTATGATTAAATAAACACAACTTGACTTGAAAAACACGCAAAAATTACAAATTAAAATAAGTAAAACAAAAAGCAGAAGATCAGCTGCCTCTAAGATTGAAATACAGTATCGAATGCACTCTCCTTCGGAGTAATCAATATCATTAAAATGAGTCCAAATTTGTCTCATGTTTATGCTTTTTATACATACAGTACTATCTTTCTTTTTTGTCTTCTATATTAAACTCAATTGTTCCCCAACACCTATGGAGCCTTTTCCATGCCAAGTGTGACGTATTGAAGCTGCAAGTGCATTGTTAAAGCAGAATGGCAGAATTTATGTCAGTTTACAGCAGCCTATGGACAAAAAATGAAATAACAGATCATAGATAGAACATCGGGCGGCACGGCGGCGCAGTGGTTAGCGCGTGTGCGGCACAGTTTGCATGTTCTCCCCGTGCTTGCGTGGGTTTCCTCCCACATTCCAAAAACATGCATGTCAGGTTAATTGGCCGGTCCAAATTGTCCCTAGGTGTGACTGAGCTAGTGAGTTGTCTGTCCCCGTGTGCCCTGCGATTGGCTGTAAACCAGTTCAGGGTGTTCCCTGCCCACTGCCCGGAGATGGCTGAGATGGGCTCCAGCTCCCCCCGCGACCCTAATAAGGATAAGCGGTACAGCTAATGAGATGAGATGAGATAGAACAGCACAAAAACAGCACAAAGTATGTGCAAGCAGTAAGACTTTGTTTTGGTCATCAAAGGCAACAACAAAAAATTGCTCTTAAATACTAAAAGTTTCCATCATTAATCCATTCTGAAATATGAATTTTAATGCCAATAATCATGTCTTAATAACAACAAATGACTACTGTTATTGGGGAATATACAGTTTGGATGTTCTAGTTTTGGTTTATGGATTTGGTCGAACGAATTTCCCCTCAAAGCCATTTTGGTCAGGATTTCCTTTGGTAAAAATTTGACTTTTTGGATGAAATTCAGATTCTTGGGATGATGTGAATTAGTTAATTTGGGTTCAGAAGTTTTTCACCAGGAGCTCAGAAGGTAGAGGGCTCGTCTTGGGATCGAGAGATGGCAGTTCGAATCCCGGCTCCTCTGTGTTTTTGGGGGAAGACACTGAACCCCTAATGCCCCCAATAAGCAGGTTGGCGCCTTGCATGGCTGCACGGCCGCTATTGGTGTGTGAGTGTGGGTGAATGGGTAAATGTGAAGCACATTGTTAAACGCTTTGGAGAGTCTTCATTGACTTCAAAAGCGCTATATAAATGCAGATCATTTCATTTCACCATATCCTGAAGTACCTGTTCTTGATTTCAGTAACAGTGTTACAAAAGAAATATTTTTCATGCGTGCCTGTTTCCGTCTTGCAGTGTTCGGCCAAGTGCGGACTGGGTCAGGAGATGCGATCTGTGAAGTGTGTGACCCACACGGGCGTACCATCTGCCGAATGTCTGGAACACCTGAGACCAGCTTCTATGCAGCAGTGCAAGAGCAAGTGTGACCTCATAATTCCCATCAGTACGGACAATCCTGAAGGTCAGTCTAGCCTTGTCCACTGTTTTTTAGTAGAATTATTGCCATCTGCAGCAGTACCAGATATTGGGATTCTTCCTCATGTATGGTAATTTAGTGCTATCTGCTGCAGGTTTGATAACATTGTCGGCGTTCGCAATCGCACACTGCCCGCACATTCTCATCGCACAAGAAAATCTAGCCATCTCACAAAAATGAGGGCGCAAAATTGCTAATTAAGAAGCGAATTAAGTCAAAGTTACAGTGCATGAAGGTAAAGATACACGGGTTCCCCTGACGTTGTGTTGTAAATGCGGTATTTTGAAGTCAAGGTCGAAGTAGAACGATGTTGAGTAAAATCAGTAGAGTTTTTCGAGAACCGGCTTCTTCGGCTCACTAAAAGGAACCGGCTCTTTCGGGTCCTAAACGGCTCCGCAGGTTGTTTTTGCTTCTTTAATCCCAACATGACAAAATATTATGTAAAATTATGCACAAAATGACTTAAGGGAAGGGAGGAATAGAGAAAAATACCGAAATGAAAAAGTAGTGAAAAGCTGAGGAAAAAAAGAAACAAAAGGAAGAGGAAAAAAAAGAAGGAATTTATTTTGAAAAAAGACAGAAAAAAAAGAAAAGAAAGAAACAAAGGAAAAAAGTCAATAGAGAACAAAAAGAAAAAAAGTAACAGCTAGGAAAAAATAAACACAATGAGATTTTTTTAAAAGGAATGTATGTATGTATGTGTATGTATAGGTTCTATTTTATCTCCAACCCAGATGTATTCATGAAAAGATCTTAATATGGCTCTTGAGCCACAGGTTCCCGACCTTTCCAGTAAGCCTTATATTGTATCTATATGAGCCATTTTATCCTTTTGTCAAAATGACTCAGTTGGTTACAAGTCCATAATGAACCATCATGATCAAATGTTTATATTCCCTGTAGGGCATTTTGCGGAGAACGCACCACGTATATTCTCAGTTAAAGAATGCAATAAAGTTTCAATATCAACGAATTATAATGTGTTTCATTGCTTTGATTAAATTAAAAGAATGCAATAAAGAATTCTGAGAAATTTGAGGATTTGAAAAAAAACAGCATCAAGATTGACAGTGCATCTTATCTGGGCAATAATCAGATAGATTAGATATGAAGCATGCATTTTCAAAAAGAACAGCAACGTTTTGAAAAGGTAAAGTATACAAAAATCAAATTCATACTGTTTCGGTTTTATTTCTGAGCATACGTCGAACAAGCAGGGTTGGTGAGTAACGATATACAGTGGCGTGAAAAAGTATTTGCCCCCTTCCTGATTTCTGTGTTTTTTGCATACTTATCACTCACAGAGGTTTCAGACCAACAAACTGATTTTTAATATCACACAGAGACAACACAAGGAAATACAAAACATGTTGAAGTGTCCTTGGGTAAGACACTGAACCCCTAATGCCCCCAATAAGCAGGTTAGCGCCGCTATTGGGAAATGTGAAGCACACTGTAAAGCACTTTGGGAAGTCTTGACTTGAAAAGCGCTATATAAGTGCAGATCATTTCATTTCATTTCACTTATGAAATGTTAATTCCATTTGTTAAGGCACAAAAAGTCAAAACCTATGTGAAAAAGTAATTGCCCCTTGAACCAGTTGGATCATCTTTGGCGGTGATTACAGAAATCAAACGTTTACGATAATTGGTAATGAGTCTTTCACAATGATGTGAAAGAATTTTGGCCCACTCTTCTTTGCAAAATTGTTTCAAATCTGCCATATTGGAACGTTTTCTAGCAGGAACTGCCTGTTTAAGGTCACACCACAGCATGTGAATTGGACATACATCTAGACTTTGACTTGGCTCCTCAAGAACCTTCATTTTATTTTCTTGGGGAGCGGTTTAGACTGGGTGGACTTGCCAGTGTGTTTCAGATTGTTGTCCTGTTGCATGAATCAAGAGCGTTTGAGCTTGAGGGCACAAACTAATGGCCAAACGTTCGCCTTCAGGATATCTAGTAGACACCAGAATTCATTATTCCGTCAACCACGGAAAAAATGTCCTGGTCCAGCTGTTGCTCGTTTCCTGATTGGTTCCCCTCCTATTTAAACTCGGTACTCTCATTCATTCCTTGTCAGTCCGTCAGCGAACCTCCGCACATGCAAGGAAAGCACTTTTTGACTCTGGCTCCCATCTGTCCCGTCCTGTCCTGTATCCTGCTTGTCTGCGCCTGGCTTCCCGATCGTCTCCGTCTACCTGACTTGATTCCTCCCTCCGACAACGCTCCGATCTCCCGTCCCGGCTGCCCGACTTGTTTCCGCCCTCCGACCACGCTCCGATCTCCCGTCCCGGCTGCCCGACTTTTTTCCGTCCTCCGACCACGCTCCGATCTCGAGGGCTTCCTGCTTTTCCTCCCTAGCGAGTACCGGATCGCTGGCGTTTGTTTTCCCGCGCCTGACTTGTCCGCTTCCTCAATAAAGCTTGGTGTGAAACGTTACATGTTTGGGTGTACCGTCGGTTCTGGTTCTGACATTTCTTTGTCTTATTATTTTCCTTTTTTTTATTCTGTTCTGTTCAAGTTTCTTCTGTAGATGCTTAGTAAATTCCTTTAATCCAAGAGTGTGCGTGTGTTTTGCTTAAAACGCTAAAACAGCTTTTACTTAAAATTGTTGATCTGCCAATCCTTCAGATTGACTCAGATTTTTCATCCATTTTCTGACAAAATGATCTATATAACATACGTGGATCTCCTAAAAGGCAAGACGTTCTTTAAAGAATAAACTCAGCTCTTCAATTTAATTGGTCAATCGATTATTGCTTAAAATGATTGATTGACCAACCACATTCGCTACAATAAAGACAATTCAATTCAAAAGAAGCAGAAAACCAGTGTTAACTGAAGCGTGAAGGAGCGAGGGGTTCAGTATTCCTATTTCATCATTGTCTCCTGTCTCTCCCGCAGAGTGCAAAGACGTGAACACTGTGGCCTACTGCCCCCTAGTGCTCAGGTTCAAGTTCTGCAGCCGGCCTTATTTCAGACAGATGTGCTGCAAGACCTGCCAGGGACATTAAACCGGACCAGCTAACCTCACCACACACTCACCATATGAGCCTTGCGGCAGTAAATTTGCCAGTAGGCTCCGAAAAGTCTGTCGGGAGAAGAGATCGGAGTTCCACTTTCTACCTGCGGGGGCTGCTGAAATCTCGCCCTGTGTTCAAATATTTTGGTGCTACTTCTCAAGCTGCTCCTCGGCTCCAGGACAGGTTTGGTGTTCCCAGGGCCACTTTGTTTTATTAAATGTACACAGTTCACGTTTTTGTTTGTAAAGAAACTCAATTAAAAAGATATTATGTCGTTTTTTGTCCAACTTACCGTATACTTGTTAATTGAGCACAGTTGTTTTTCTTGACAATAATCTGTTTTGAATAGCCTATTGAAAACGTCATGTTTGTTTCAATATCTATTTTTTTTTTAAATTCTTTCTTTCTATTAACTCTTAAATTCCTCATTGTTACCCAGGACAGAAAAGCCTTGTTGGTAGCAATAGGAGCTAACATTTTTTTTTTTAAATAAGATGCAATTTTGTGTTGCATTCGGCAGCTTTGATTAAACTCTAAATCGGCAGTGGGCAAACATTTCAAGTTTGGTTAAAAAAAATGACAAAAGGGCCAGTAGGAAAAAAAAAAAATCACTGTAATTTCCGCACTATAAGCCGCACGTGACTATAAGCCGCACCTAATACATGTTTAAAGAAAAAAAAACATTTTCTACATACGTAACTTGTACCTGACTATAAGCCACATTTTGCTTGAGATGTGCTTTATGGATGCCATGCATGTACGTTAAACTTCTTCTTTGGCATGAATGTCAAACGTGCGGCCCCCGAGCCGGATCAGGCCCACCAACAGATCGAATACGCCCCGCAAGATGACGCTGAGAAAATCGCAAGATAAAGTCGAGTCATGTTTATTTGTATAAACCTTGATCACAAGAAGTCTCAAAGGGCTGCATAGACTACAGACTATTATTACACCAACCCCTGATCTAAAACCTTCATGAGGATAAGGAAAAACTCAAAACCTATAGATGAGGAAAACAAAGCAACCTTGAGAAGGGATCGCACATGAGGTAATCCTGTCTCGGACCAGGGCAGGAAACACAATTTAGAACCCACTCGCGTAGCGTACTCACAATTTATTAGGGAGAAGAAGAATGCGCCCACACTAGATCCAAGGATCGATGGTCGCAGAAGTGTATTGAAATCCAAACAAAAGAGTGGTAAAAATCAAACAAATCAGGTAAAAAAAAACAAAACAGGATCAAACACAGGCAGAGTCACAGAACTAGGCATTTAACACAGAGTTTAACAGAAGTCTTGCAGAAGTCTCGCAGAAGTCTCACAGATGCTCAGACAACTAACGGCTCAAAAGAGCGCGTCTAAGTACTGCCAAGGAGCAATCAGTCAATGCGTCTCAGCCGGTGTCCATGGGCGGGGCCAATTAGACGCCGTGGCAACCGCGACAGAATCCGACGCCACCCGGCTGGGACCAACTGGGCACCATGGCAACCGTGACAAATCCCCTTCCTGGATGACAAGGTTGTAATGGATGTAGCATTCACAAACAATACACAAACATCGTCAACCTGAAATATCGGTTATTCATAAGCTATAGAATAGAAGTGTGTTTTAAGCCTAGATTTAAACCGTTCCACTGAGGCTGCAGATCGAGTCTCCAAGGGCGGAGCCTTCCAGTTTGAAATATGTCAACTTCATGTCCCCAAAGCCAGGCACCAATCATAGAAACACTGTAACTGTATTTCTTTCTCAGCTGTAGTTAGAGCTGAGGTAGTCTATTCTTTGTGCCCATGCACTGCTTAAAACATAGATTTTGTATTTATTTTGTATCCATTTCAAACCAGTATGACAAAAATATTTTTCATAGCTCCCACTTGAGTTTGTATAACATGGTGTGTTGGTGCAGGTGTGAAACTGCATTCACTCAATAATCCAGTTAATACATTCAATGGGGAAATCTGAAAATCATTTCTCCCATTGTTTTTTAATAAATATGTTATGCTTGGAACATATCCCTTGTCATCCATGATTATGATACTTAGGCTATGCTACTAAAGTAGGCTTAATAATTCTGAAAAACTCCAGCAAGCTAAAAACTTGAAGTTAACATTATTTTATTGTTGCGGCCTGCCTGAGAACAAATCATCTGGATCCGGCCTGAGAGCCAAAGTTTGACAACCTTGGTTTAACGGAAAAAAGCATGAAATGAAGGTGAAAAAGCCCAAACCACTGCTGAGATAGACTTCCTACTTCGAACAGCCCTCGCTCGACACTCTTTAAATATAATCGGAAATTCAGTGTCTGAATGAGATCACCACAGTGACTCATTGTCTAATTATAAACTGTCTCCTGTTATGGTCAGCCACATGATTGATGATCTTCCTTCAAACGGGTGATTTTTTTTAAATACACGACGGAAAATGTTCTTCAAATTTACGTTATGCACAAAAATCATTGGACCGGACCTCTTAGTTGGGTATTTTATGTTCATCTTTACCAGTTCTTACCAGAGTCTGCCTCTACCTTAATCCATATTGCAACATAACCACAAACTGCAAACGTGCAATTGACAAACTACTATGCCTGAAACGACTTTTGTTGACTATGTTATTGTTTTTTTTTTGTTTTTAAATGGATGAGTGGAAAAGCTGTCAAAAGATTCCAATATCTCTGGCAGCTTCACTCTGCTTTCCAGCTCTCCATTCATGTTCACTTTGTTTATTGTGGTGCTTTCTTTTGAAAAGGTGCTATTATTTGTCTTTGAGTTCTAATTCTTTCCAGTTGGAGTAAAGACCTGTTTCATGTTTGTAGAGAATTGGGATTTCATGAGGAAGCCAATGGCGAGGGCAAAACATTTGTAAACACAGCGGAAGGGACAGTGTGTATTTTTTGACCACTAGATGTCGCCAAACCCGCTCTCCAGACTATATCCATTTTTTTCAGCCCGTTTTATTTTTTTGTTTGACATTAAATGTTTTATTACATTTTATAAAACAATAATAATGCCAGACTCCGTGTCCCATTTCAACAAATATACGACTTTAAACTGGTCACCCTCCCAAAATTAAGATCACTGAGGCTCATTTGACCATCATTATTTATCGTAAATAATGGTTTCAAAACAAGGTGCAAGCAGAGTTCTTTTGTAAATATGTCACTAAAAACTGCAAACAAAAAGTTTATGGATGTATTTTCCTTCAATGCAGTGGTCACATGTGAGCGAGAGTGGTGCTTTCTGTGTTGTATAGCTCCGCCCGACTTTACCGCTCAACTTTACTGTAAATTTCGGACTATAGAGCGCACCTAATTATAAGCCGCACCCACCACATTTTAAGAGGAAAACGGATTTTGTACTTATACAAGCCGCACCTGTATATAAGCCGCATGCGCCCACATTTAAACATGTAACACAAACACAAAATTAACCCAAACCCGACTTCAAGTCCCGCGATTGAAAATAAATGTCCTTCATTAAAGTCCACAGCCCAAAAATCACAGCCGGCAAAATGAATAATAAATGATATCGGTACTTAAGGTTTGATGCAGACCTGCAGAGTCCGGGTCCCGTTGAAAGTAATCCAAGGGAAAAAGTGTATATTTCCAAAGGTAAGGGTGGGAAAAATATATCAGATGAACACATTTACTCACGCACCTACTTTTTCTTTAACCAACTTTTTACCCCCTCTTCTTTCCTTGTCTGTCCCTCACCTTTAGCGGTCCTCACTTAAACTCGGCACCCTGCGTTTGTTCCGCCCCTCCTTTTTCATTCAACCGTGCAAAACATATCAGAATAAGTGTCTAAAATAAATACAAATAAATACATTACAAAAATATACAGTTGCAAATACATATTATACATGGGTCACACATATTTACAAAGAAAGACGGTACACCGAGAGAGTTTTCAAAGCCTTAATAATAATAATGTAACTTTCATCCCAAACGGTGCCTGTGACAGGGCAGTTAATGGTAGCAACACTCGAGCGCCGCTAGCGGCCGTTAGAAAAATTACATAAATTGGCCGCATCACTGAATAAGCCGCAGGGTTAAAAGTTAGGGAAAAAAGTAGCGGCCCATAGTCCGGAATTTACGGTAATTGTTCTGTGTGCTTGGCTAGTGTTTGTGGGTAATTACAGTTTGTTGTGTGGGTTTTAATCACAAAGTGTCTCAACAGTAAACATAGTTTATTTAATGAGCTTCTTTATAAAGGATTCATTAGTGGTGTACAGCCAAAACATAACTGCGAACTGTAGCTAAAACTGTGCCCTTTATATAATGGACACAACAGGTTCTTTAATTTTTATAAATGCGGCTATGCACTCACCATACCAGACATTGAGCATACCAATTGGAATGCCAGGGAGGAATTGACACGAGTAACATGACCCATGGGTTCCTGGCCCCTGGTGTGGTGCGACTACCAATAAGTGCTAAAAAGAAAGAACGCAAAATCCTGAGACTCAAAGCACTTAGACTTAAAGACTTCAAGCACTATTATCATTTTTTTCCCTAGCCTTTCACAAGGCTTTTGTCTTTTTTGGGTACCTTTTGTCACGACAGAACTAAGGGTAGACCCAATCGCGTTTTGTCACCAACCAGAAACAGACATAGGACCCAATAGCACTCGTTTTCTCAGTTTTTATTAATAAAGACGGAGAGCAGGGCTTGCTTCCACGCTCCGATGGTTGAAGAACAAGGAGAGCAGGAGATGCTGAAGTGGCACTTCCGTGTCTAGCGAGGAGGGTCGATGACAGGCAGGAATTACAAGTCGTTAGCCGGGACTGGAGAGCAAGGGCGGTGTCAAGTTCGGAAACGAGGTCGGCAACAGGAGGCAGGCAGGTAGTGGGGCGAAACAGATCGGGTAACAGGCAGGCAGAAAGGGGGCAAAGTCAGGTCTGGAAACAGGTTGGCAACGAAGATCAGGCATAGAAAAGCAGGGCAGGAACAGAGTCGGACGTACAGGCTAACTGAGCTGGTGGCAACAGTTCGCATAATGATCTGACAGGGATCTCTTGGAAGTCGGGGGTTTAAAAGGAGTACATCAGCCAATCAGCTGTCCGGGCTGTTGGCGCCAATTAAGCAGTTGCAGGTGCTCTGAATCGGCAATCATGACACTTTTACCACAAGTGTATTGAGCTAAAGAGGAAAGGCAGCGCCCGCGATCCAGTGCTCGCTGGCCGCGTGAAGCAAAGCGCTCACAGAATCGGAACGTGTTCCAAATGCGGAAGTGGATTTTCCGGAGCGGGAGATCGTGGTGTCAAAGACGGAAAAAACAGGTCGATAGCCGGGACAGAGAGCAAAACGTGGTCGGGATCAAAAATGGGTCATAAGCCGGGACGGGAGAGCAAAACATGGTCGGGGTCAAACAACAGATCGTAGCCGGAGAAAAACGGGGATATCAGGAACGGAGAGGTGGAAAACGGGTGCAAAAAGCGGGACTGACGGGAGTCATCAAGTGCTTGCCTTGTAGAAACAGAGGTTCGCTGACGGACTGACCACAGGCGAGTGAAAGCACTGAGCTTAAGAAGGACAAAGGAACCAATTAGGAAGCCCGCAGAGTCTGGCACCAAACAAGCGGGCACAGGTGAAACTAAAAGTCGCCATGACACCTTTTAGCAGCAAGACGGCAGACAATTATGTTACATAAAGGAAATGCATATTCTTCGATCAAGTTTAAGGTTTAGTAGACATTCAAAATAAGAGGAGGATAAATCAATGAATCTTAAACTTGCAAGAAGAACAGGAGAGGACTGTTCAAAAGAACCCTTACTATGCCAAATTCAAACCTGTTCTAAATTATCCCTAAATTGTTCGAGACGATTTTGTACTTTTTGTTATATTTAGTGTATAACATATTCCAGTATGTACCTGTATGTGTAGCTACAACTTTTCAAGGTTCAGAGTTATTTTACATGAAGTTACGTGTATTTTACACATCATTCGTTTACATGTAGTTACATGTAAAAGGTTCTATTAAGTTCTTTGAGGGCAGCCATTACGCTGAAGGCCCTCTGTGAAAATTAATTCGACACCACTGATGTGAAAAGTGCATAATAGTCAAAATAACAGTCTGGCATCCAATGGAATCTCCTTTCGGGTGTTATATATTGAAAACAGAATACATTTGTTAATAGTTCATGTTTTTTTAAAATATTTTTAAATCATTATTGTTTTTTTTTTTTAAATAAATGAAAGTTTGTTTTTACCACTAAGAAATGCTAATTGATACACACTGTTCCTTTTAAAGACTGTTCCTAATGGAATGGTTATCATTGATAGTCTAATTTAACAATGTTGATTGATATACCAGGGCAGCACGGCGGCGCAGTGGTTATTGCGTGTGCGGCACAGTTCTGAGGTCGTGAGAACCTCCTGAGTGGGTTCAAATCCAGCTACCGGCCTTGCTGTGCGGAGTTTGTATGTTCTCCCCATGCTTGCGTGGGTTTCCTCCGGGCACTCCGGTTTCCTCCCACGTTCCAAAAACATTCATTTCAGGTGAATTGGCCGGTCCAAATTGTCCCTAGGTGTGACTGAGCGAGTGAGTTGTCCGTCCCTGTGTGCCCTGGGATTGGCTGGCAACCAGTCCAGGGTGTCCACTGCCCGATGATTGCTGGGATGGGCTCCAGCATCCCCGCGACCCTACTGAGGATAAGCGGTGCAGCTGATGAGATGAGATGAGATTCTTTACCAGATATGAAATAAAGACATTTATTTTCTGTTAGCTAGCACAAGAATAAGTCACAAGGTCTCACATGAAACTGGTCTCTTCTCTCTAATTACAGTGGAACCTCGGTTCTCGACCATAATCCGTTCCAGAACCCTGTTCGAAAACCGATTTGTTCGATCACCGAAATAATTTTTCCCATTTGAAATAATGTAAATCGTTTTAATCCGTTCCAACACCACGCTAATCGTACGTTCGCGTTATCGTAATCTTCCGTACGAAAGATTACGCTAACATGAACGTGTAAAAATTTAAAAAAAGGATAAAGAAAAGAATTATGAATAGGATTTCTTACCTTTGTGGTGGTCAGCAGAAGGCGCAGGCAACACCTCCTTCATATTTTGCTATTATTTCTTTCTTAAATGCAATAGTTGTACGCACTACTTATCTTTTTTCACCTGTAGCAACTTTGCTGCTTGCACTCTTCGGAGGCATAATAAGGGGCTAAAACACCCGTACGCCGCTCAGCATGGCACCCTAGCGTACGCACTCACGCATTACCGGCGTTCGAACACCAATTTTTTGACCGAACAGCGAAGCAAGAATCTCTCGAAATTTTGGGTCGGACTCCTATTTGTTCGAACTGAGAGGCGTTCGAAAACCGAGGTTCCACTGTAGTTGCTTCTTACACCGCACCCCCCAATCAGCCATGTACATTGTTTTGAAAATAACCTATCAAATGATGGTACATTGTTCACATTTTCTGCTTGTTTTTTTGGTACATTATTAAATGAAATTATTTATAAATGCTTTGTGTCATTACTATGACTGGAAAATGTTTCACTTTGTCTATTATCAAAAGATATTCATTTTTGTCTTTATGGAATTAACATTGTGTAATGATTACTGATGCGAATCACCTGTGCGCCAGCTGCCTCGGACTCTGATTGGCTTAGTCCCATTTTAAACTTACTCCTATCTGTCCCCTTTTGTCTGGCCGTCTGCAAATCTCTGTTTTTACACGGCAAGCCCTTTTTCGACCCTGACTCACGCATGTCCCGTTTTTTGCTCCTGTTTGTCTCCCGCTACGACCTGTTTTGATCTCGACCACATCTGCTCTCCCGTCCCGAATTACGATCCGTTTTTGACCCCGACCACGTCTGCTCTCCCGTCCCGGCTTACGACTCGTTTCCGACCCCGACCACGTCTTGCTTTCCCGATCCCGGCTACCGACCCGTTTTCCGCCCCATCGCTCGCTACGGAAGATCCACTTCCGTGTTTGGATCACAAGCCGAGTCTGAGGGCGAACACCGAATCGTGGGCGCACCCCTTTCTGGTTCCTTCAATAAAACTTGTTGTAAACGTTACGCGAGTGGGTCCTGTTTCCGTTCTGGTCCTGACACATCGACATAGTTTAAGAATGTATAGAATATCCACTGTATAATAACTGAACCCACATCTTATTTGATTGGCAGAGCAAGAAAGCAATATATAAATTGTAGTGTGGGGGATAAAACGTTTTATGGTCCTAGTTTAACATTTTCATCTTATCTTTGGAAGGAGAAGGTTTTAGGATTTTGTGAGTGCCGAGTGCAGTTATCTCCGGTTGTCAAGACCAGAACAGAAGGAGGACCCAGATGCGTAACGTTACTCACAAGTTTATTGAGATATAGAGGAAAGATCAACGCCAGCGATCCGGTGCTCGCTGGACCGGGGAAGCAGGCCACTCACGGGATCGGAGCCTGTCCGGAATGCGGAAGTGGCTGGAGACAAACGGGGATATCAGGAACGAGCGAGTGGGAAACGGGTGACAACATGGGACCGACGGGAGTCAGAGTCAAAATGCTTGCCTTGTGTAAACAGAGGGTGAGTGTGAGCACTGAGCTTAAAGAGGAGGGGGAACCAATCAGGTAACCAGCAGCAGCTGGCGCCAAACGAGCGGGCACAGGCGAGTGTAATAAGTAATCATGACACCGGTTACCCAAGATGGTAACTCAAATGCCCATTAAAAATAATTAACTCACAGTCTTATCGTATTTGAAGAAGCTACACTTATTATTTATAGTATTTAATTATCTGCAGCTCATTACTTTGACAAAGAATGACTAATTCAAACAAAAATACAACCACATGCATTGGTAGATCTAAAACACAACAATAGTGCCTAGCCTAAGTATTGCACCCTCTAGGACTTTTTGTCATATTACCACATTCAAGCTTCAAACTTAATGCTAAAAAACTGGAAACATTTATTTGAAATCAGCATGTGGGGCACGATTGCGAAGTGGAACCAAATTATTACCACATTTTGTACTATATTTACAATGAAAAAACAGGGAAGTTGGTGTTGCAAAGATATTGGCCCCCCTGTTCGCTCAGCTCGGCCAAACTGACTCCAGAAGTTGGCTGATGACTTCTGAAGGATCCAGTGTCGACCTAGATGACTAACAATTATAAACATTGCACCTATGTGTCATTAAGTCTCGGTTTAAATGCAGCTGCCCTGTAATAGGCTCAGAAGTCTGTGAAAGGAGACACTGGAGAACAGACAGCATTACAGAGACCAAAGACAAAAGCATCCCCAAATACAGGCTGCTTACACCCGTGCGCATCGTCAACATTGTCATTTCTCAAGATTCGAAGACCCCCCTAAATACCCCCCACCCCCCACCGAACTGCCGATTTGCTGCACAAACACAAACAAGGAAGTTCCAACTTTCGCTCTTGGTGTCATCGAACGCAACACCGTGTATTTGTCACCCTTAAACAGTTCTTCTTCTGTGCATGTCGGAAGAAGAAGCTATCAAAGCGTCTTGGATACATTCTTGGCGGAAGGCCGCTGTGATATTTCTTGCTGCATGATGATCTTCTGATATTTTTCACCTGATTGAATCAGGAGAGAAGAAGCACCATGGTATTGTATTCCTCATTTTTTCTGATTCTGAAATACATCTTTGACGTTTATACACCACGATTACAGTTGGGAAGTTCGATATTTGTGATCTTAATAAGGATGAGTTTGTTTAGCATCATTTGAATTTGTAGTTCGAAATGAAATGATCTGCATTTATATAGTCAATGACTTCCCAAAGCGCTTTACAATGTGCTCCACATTTCCCAATCGCGGCCTTGCAGCCATGTAAGGCGCTAACCTGCTTATTGGGGGTATTAGGGGTTCAGTGTCTTACCCAAGGACACTTTGACATGTCACACGGACGAGCCGGGATTCGAACTGGGATCCCTTGATCCCAAGACGAGCGCTCTACCTCCTGAGCTGTTTCCTTTTTCAAAAAGTGAACTTTTCATTTGAAGTCAAATATCAAATTATTTTTCTAGTTCCTGAAAATGAACCTGAAAGCTCCAAAATAAAAAGGGAACCCAACCAAAGCTTGAGATATGGCCTACATTGGAAACAATAGAGTTTGGCCTAACTCAATTTATTTAGCTTTATTTTTCAACTTGTTTTTAAAACCTAAACCATTAAGTAATAGCACACATGTCTGCTCATTTTAATTAGAATTCATAAAATAATTCCGAAAATTAGACTACTCTTTGTGATTAAGGGCTATACAAATAAACATGACTTGACTTCCTCATTTGAAGTACCGGTATTATTGTTTTAATTACAGTACAGAGGTCCCAACATTATTAAAGCTGAGAGGTACTTTTCGTTTTTAATTAGCACAAAGGGCACCCAGTTTTTTATACATTTATTATAAATAAATACATTAAAACAATGTGTCATTGTATTACTATGTTATTAATATGTAATTACCAGGATACTCATTTAAAATAGTGTTAAATAGACTCAGTCAACTATGTTGTCTTTATTCTAGAAAATCACAATGTCCCATCATTGGTGAGCTATTTTCAGAAAAGGTCCGCAAACACCTCAGTGGTCTTTAGGGGGCACCCTTGTGCCGCGAGCTCCACGTTGAAGACCCATGGTTTAGTGAAATATGAAAATTAATCAGTGAAATAATACCTAATATGGGCAGAAATTTTTCTGCCTGGATTATATTTGTTGAGTCTACCATTACGATCCAGCACAGGCTTGTTAAACATACAGCCCGCAGGCTGGATCCGGTCCAATGGATGACCTATTCCGGCCCACCATTAATTTCAGAATATGTCAAAATAAGAAGTGTGCCTCTAGGTCGTTTCTATCAAAAGTTATGAATTCCAAATAAATGCAAATAAGAAGCTCTCTACGGCCACTAGAAGTCAGTGTTGAGTTTGTATAGTATGATGAGTTGGTTCGGGTGTAAAACTGCATTCACTTAACTGTTGAAATAAACCATTTAACACATTCAATGCTAAATATGAAAATCTTCTACTGATCCGGCCCGCTTCAGAACAGAAAGTCTGGCCCCAAAGCCAAAGTGAGTTTGATATCCCTGACCTAGCACAGTCAGTATAAAAGTGTTTTGTCAACCGAGATTCGAGTTTTTACATTTGTAACCTGTTTCTCTTTTTAACAAAAGAGAAAACTATACTAGAAAATTGTGAAAATAATCCCATTTCACCTAAAGGAATAATGTGTATTATTTAAACACTTGATGTCACTCTATTAGCAAGAACAGTGCTAAAAAGCAAAAGTAATAATACAGACTAAGGAGATTTAGGAGTATTTTTTTTAAAATGCACATTTATATGATAGTTCGTTTTGCTCATTATTCCAAAAAATATTGTTCGGTATTTTTGCCACCAGGAAGCGCTAAATAATACACAATGTACTAAAGTAATATATAGTAAAATACGTACATAATGTAAGTTAATGAAAAATAGCAAAAATTGGCAAATCTTTTGCCTCCGGGAAAATATATTTGGGGGATCCAAATATTATTTAGCATGGTTATTGTTTCGTTCTTATTTTTCTTCATTTTTTTAGTTATTTCGTCTCCTGAAATAAAAAGACAACTAAAAGTTTTTACATTTTTGACTTGTTTTTCTAATAAACAAGAATATTATACTTCAAAAGATCAAAATAATTCCTTTTGACTTTTAACAATTTTTGAAACATTTCTAAAATGTTCTTCTTTTACTCAATCTGCTTGTCATAGAGCAGTGTTTTTCAAGGAGAGTAACTAACATTCATCTACAACAGTAGGTGGCAGCAGATTACTGTTTTGTTCTTTTTGTATACCGATACTAAACAGGGAAATACATTTAACAAATTGTTTGATGAAGCTGTTTAAGATTTCGATGCAAAAACTAAATGGAAACCTTTGCATGTGATTTTGATGATACAATGGTTATTTTCTTATTTTGCTGGGGGGAAAAAAATATATATATCTATACAGGGTATATATATATATATTTTTTTCTAATTAGAAAGTTGTAAAATTGTTTGAGATATTTCCACTGGCAGATACTTTTTGATCATTTTAAGTATTGATTTTGTAATTTTTGTCAAAAATCCAGATATGATTATAGTAAAACTTGCAAAAAAGAAAAAAATACGATCAAAAAAAGGCCAAATTCCAAAAGGAAATTAACCAAAATAGAGAGCATATGTTTCATCCTTGGCCAGAGTGACGACAAATGATGATATTGAACTTTTTACTGTAAATTTGAGTGACATGGTAAAACTGGTGCTGGAAAATATTTTTCTATCATTTTTTATGGAAGATGTGTAAGTTTTGTGGTATGGACCCCTGTGGGGGAGGCAGAGCTGCTTAAAACAAAGATGGTATTCATTTACAACGCTAAGACCAAAGTAGCAAACAAAGCGGGCACAAAGCAACTAAAAATATGTCCGAAGAAACAAAGATGAAAAAGTCCAAACTAGAAAACAAAGTAACAAATAGAACCAGAACCATACTCACCCAATCTAGTGATGGAATGAAACAACGCAATGACCTGACAGTGTGTACTGTTCAAAATATTCTTTTAAAGCGTTCTGGGATAATCAGGCACAAGTGTGCAATAATTGGCACACCTGTCAACCTGTACGTTTTTGCCATACAAAGTACGTTTATTATGCATTTTAAGACGTGTACGACGTACAAGAAAATCTGTATGGAAAAACGCAAATTTGTCAATTATGGGTACCATCCGGTATACACCGACTATCACGAAACGGCAAATCAATTAAGTCAGACGAGTTGGCCGCGGTAGCCTCTATCTCAGTATCGTTTTTTTTCGTTGCAAACGAAGCGAGCGGTTTGATGCTACTGTTCGCATGCATCTGCCGCCTCGGATTTTATGAGGTAGTTATGTAGTGAAAGGAAGTCCGTCTCTTTTTAGAGAACCGTCTTTTTCGGCTCATTTCATTAAAGAGAGCCGGCTCTCAAACGGCTCACTTGCTTTGATGCATTACACTACGAATCATTATTGTTGTATAAAAAAGATAAGAAAAAAGGATGTATAAAAGGAGAAAATGAAAAAAGGCAGGTTTGTGGTTATCCCTTTAATCAGTATATTACCAACAATAATTTAAGGCAGAAAATGAATTCATAATTTAAATAAGAAAATGTATTATTCTACTTAATCATATTTGCATGTATTTTTTTCCTTCTCCCGTGAGCGTCCAAGCTACTTCATTTTTGAACTTATAATAAACCTCATTCATGTCGAGCAACTCGGTATCTCACAACAAAATGTTAATGAACAATATATATGATATAACGAAACACATGTACAATATAACATGTTTTAAATAAACACGTTTGAAAAAAAAATATGGTGTAAGATTATTTTGTATTTTGTAATGGAAAATACAACATTTTGTAAGGGCATGGAGCCCTGGAGTGCGACAGGTATGAATTGTAAACCCAAATTGTGCCCAGTTCAAACCCTGTTTGGGGCCCTCCATCGGTAGGAGGTATGTCAGACCCTAACAAGATGTGCCTCAAGAATATTGAATGAAAAAGTGTGTTTCTTTGTTGAAGTTTGAGAAACACTCTCTAGAGCACAGGCGTCAAACAGGCGGCCCGCGGGCCAGATCAGGGGACTGAATCCGGCCCGTGAGACAACACTCAGAGAAGCACAAGAGAAAAACGAGCTGCAGGTTGAAATATTTCAACTTGATGTTGCCAAAGCCAGGTGCCTCGAACACAGACACTGTGCTTGCATTCTCTCTCTCTCTCTCTCTCTCTCTCTCTCTCTCTCTCTCTCTCTCTCTCTCTCTCTCTCTCTCTCTCTCTCTCTCTCTCTTCCACACCTTTTCTCCCACTCTCTGTCTCTGTCTCTTTCACTCTCTGTGTCTCTCTTTTTCTCTTCCTTTGTTGCTCTTTGTCTCTCTCTCTCTGTGTCTTTTTAACTTATTTTGCTCTAACTTTCTTTTTTTCCTTTTCTCTTTCTCTCTTCCTACCCTTCGCGCTTTCTTTTCTCTCCTTCTGTCTTTCTATTTCTCTTTGGATTTCTTTCTTCCTCTTCCTTTCTTTTCCCCCTCTCTCAGGACTTTTTATCTCTTTTGTTTCTCACGCGCTCTCCCTTTCTTTCTTTCCTTGTCCCGCCCTCTCTCCTTTTCACTTCCTCTTTCTCCTATTTCTTTATCTCTCTTTTTCTTTCTCTTTAATCTACTAGTCCAACCCCCGACAGAATGTTTGTTCTATCGTGTGGCCCCCGAGTTAAAATGAAGTTGACACCCCTGCTCTAGAGCCATCATCCTGCCTGTTTTCCTCATATCCCTCCTCCGACACAGCTGGATCCATGAACAGGAGCTCGCTGAATGTTGCAGCTGTAGTAAATGAGAAAATTTGTGAAAAAAAGAGAAAAAACCTGGCTCTCGAGGATCAAAAACCTACATCTGATTTCTAAAAAACAAGTCCAAAGGAAAATCCCAACCCAGTTGTCTCCTAAGTGGGCGATACTTGGAATTTTGTTATCATTCCGATCCAAATAAATACAGGTCAGTATCAAATGATACCGATGAGCAGGGAGAGCTGGGTGACAAAGACAGAAGCAACGCTTTGAGGAAGTCAGTGGATGGGCTGAGTATCGATCCCAGGACAATGGTATTGTTCTGATCCAAGTACTTGCAAAGTACGTGTAATAGAAATGTTTGGATCTGGATTTGAATTGGTAAAAATGACACCACCATGTTTACAGTAAACATTGATTTTATCATACTTCACATGTGTCGGACATGCGGCCAGTGGGCTGGATCAAGCCCGCCAACAGATAAAATCTGGCATGCGAGACAACGCTAAGAGAAGCGCAAGAGAAAAATGATCTGCGGTTTTAAATATGTCCACTTGATGTCACCAAAGCCGGGTGCCGCTCACAAAGCAACTACAAATCTATTTCTTTCTCTTTCTTTTCCTCTTTCTCCTTCTTCTGTTTCTCTCTCTCAGTTTCTCTCTGTGAGAGATATACAAGATATAAACTCTCTGTTTGCAGAATTATTCAGATAAAAACACTTATTGAGGTTTGACCTCCCTCGGGAACGGAGCGAGCACAGCCCAGCCGCCATCTTCCGAGGTCGCCCGGGCCGTACTGACAACATCCGGTCAGTAGGCGTGGTTTATTGATTTCACACATAAACAGGAAATAAAGTCACACATAAGCGCGACTTCACATTAAAATAAAATTGAGAAACGTATTTGCAAATAATGGAATCAGACAGATCTTTGAAACGTGACTATGTGTGTGTGTGTGTGTGTGATGATTGTTTTTATATTAGGAATATAAAAACTGGTTAATTTCATAGCATGGAAGTTTGAGAAATACACAAACAAAAACAGCCAACTTTACACTCTCACACACACCCTCTCTCTTTCTCCCTCTCTCTCTTTCTTTGTTCTATCTCTCTTCTTTTCTCTCCATCTCTTTCTTCTTTTTCTCTTTTTATCCCTTCCTCTTCTTTTCTCCATAAATCTGTCTTATGTTTTTCGAACTCTTTTTTTTCTCCCTCTTCTCTTTCTCTCTTTCTCTTGCTTTCTTATTTTTATATTCTCTCTCTCGTTTTTTCTCTCTGTCTCCTTATTTTCTCTCTTACACACACTCTTTCCCTCTCTCTTTGCTCTATCTTTCTTCTTTTCTCTCTCTCCTCTTTCTCTCTTCTTTTTTATGGCTTTCTCTATTTCCCCAACGCCCCCTCTCTCTTCCTTTCTCTTTAAATCTGTCTTCTTTTTCTCTCTCCAGAGCTCTCTTGCTTGTCGTTAACTTTTTCTCTACTTTTTTCTCCCTCTTCGTTTTCTATCTAGGTCTCTCTTATTTTTCTCACTCACTCTCTTGTTGGTTTTCCTCTCTTCTCTCTGCCCATCTCTCTCTCTTTTTTTCTAACTCTTCTTTTTCTCCCTCTCTTCCCCTTTGTTTTTAACTTCACTCTTTCTTTTTTCTACTAGTGTGACCCCCGCGTGAGATTTGTTTTCTCGCATGTGGCCCCCAACTCAAATGAGTTTGACTCCCCTGTCATACTTGATGGGCACGCCCCAAAAGTGCCACTGCAACACTGTTGCAAATTGAGACAAGCTAAGTTTCAGAGGAAGCTGCAATGAGGTTTCAGAGGGGGAAGTGGAAGCCAGTTTATGGCAACACACTTCCTCATATTTGCGTCTTACGCATCTTAAAGTCCAACAATTTGTGCTGAATAATTTTGCTTCAATATGTAAAAACTATCGTTATCATTAACGCTTAGTCGTGACTCCTACATCAAAGTCTATGTCAGGAAATTCACGTTTGAAGGTAAAGGTGAATACGAATGATTAGCTTTTGTCAGAAACTTGAACTGAAAAAGTGCTGAGCAAGAAGATATGAAAGTTTTTTTTTGTCGTTTAGGTTTAACTTGAGTGTGTTGCAGGAAATTGAGTAATACCAGTGGCGGGCCGTGAGGGCCTGCAAAGCCTTCTCGAAAAAAATGTCTGAATCATGTGAAATTAGCTGGGTTTTGTCCGGCAGTACTTCCAAACTGTCTTTCAGCTTCGTTTTCATTCATTCCCTGGTTTTGCCTGGTGTGCTTCCACGTTAAAGTTTTTGATACATTAAATTTTAATTTGATATAAAAGGATAGTGGGATGTTTGGACGCGTTCAAAGTAATGGGCAGGGCACCTTTATGATGCCGCAGTGGTAAACCAGTGAAAGCTATAGGGCCCAGCTGTTGGACAGAAGCGTGTGTTGTGTCACCCTGACCCTAGTGACATGGCCGCTTTCTTGGGTGCCGAGGTGCTTAACTTGTTTGGGTGTTTGGGCATTTGGGTTGGCCATGGTCCAATTTTTTTTGGGCTTTTTTATTTTCTTTTTTATTGTATGTGTTTGTCTTGCTGTCGGTGGATAGATATAAAATTTTAGTCATTAGTTGTTGCTCGGCTCAGAAATCTTCACGGAGGCCCTCACAAAAAATCCTGAAGGCCGTGTCCCAGTACATCAGTCTTCGAGAAAGTCAGACTCCGAGTCGGCGTCCGAATGGAACCTAGGTGGTGTTGAGAAACGTCATCTCTTTTAGAAAATATGATTGGCAAGGGACAACAGTCGGTAAACTTTACGATAATGAGCTGCACAAGGAAATATATTGTTGTGTCGATTTAATAGCAATAGTTCGGACAACTTTGAAACGGGCAAGCCTTTCACAAGGGGGAAGGTTTTGTCTGCCACTTTCAGCCTAGAGGTCAGATTTTAAGCCCAAACCCACGCCCGACCCGATCTGATTTCGGGCCGGGTCAGTATGTTCGAGTCGGACCGAGCTTCTTTCTCGCTGACTTTCTTCTATTATATACCCATTATTGGTCTTCTTTGGCTCTGTTTAAACAGCCTTGTTTAGCTTAGATTTTGTTACAAAAGACAGGCTTTACATGTCACACGTCTGCATTGCCGGTTCCCCCAAGCGGACTGTGAACGGTGCGCTGCAGGAATCGAGGCCAGTAAAAATCTCCTCTTCTCACCTGTGTCCTCAGCAATTACATAGAAAATGTCACTTCCAAAGTCAGGTTCTAGGGATGGTTCGTACACAATGACACATTACTTATTTAGACTGCAGCTGAAGGCCTAGGTGTCAAATCTATGTCACTGAGTAATACATATCTGGAGGTGTACTAGCACTTGAAAATATAAGCTAAGGTTGCTGTACATTAATCTATCAACTCTAATATTGGTGTTTTTTACGGAAATGTTCATGTTCCCCGAACATAGTCAAAGAAAGCTGAATCCAAATCCAGTAATCGCCACCATGTTTGTCTGGCATCTTGCGGCCACACTGTGCTCATTTGGCACTGTTTTTTGACAATACAGTGCCATCTAGTGGTCAAATATTACACAACGCACCTATAACCTGGATTTCATAAACTGAAGGGTCAAGGAGCTGAATTAATTGTCCCATATCTTGCTAATATGGGTACCCAAATAACCCAAAACCTAGTGAAAGGCTGGGAAAACAAATTAGAAGGAAAACGATGCGGTTTGGTCTCTATGAGTATCCGTAGTTTGGATTCTTCTTTGTGCTTTTTTGCAATCGTTTTCAGTTGCACTGCAAAATACAGTGACATCTAGTGGTGAAATAATACGCACTGACAAAATTGATCTTTTTGTGTTTTCCAATTCAGGCGAAGTATCACTGGCAGAGTCAAAATGTTAAACAAAGCGGGGTGGATGACATGGTCCTGTTGTCCAAGATTACGGAGGATGCCATTGTGGAGAACCTCAAGAAGCGATACATGGATGACTACATTTTTGTATCCTTATTTTCGAAGGTGGTGATAATGTTTTCGTTTTGGACCTAAGTATAGACATATATGTATATCGGTTCACGGCAATGTTCCCTGTAATTTTCCACTGGTCTGAGCGTTCACACAAAGTCGGTGAGCAACGCTTGAAACAACAGTGAGCAACCATAATCCCAAGTGTGGCAAGTTAATTATTATCAAACATGTCCAAAACTTGACATCAAGTTTCCGGCAATGCAAAATGATTTTTCTCTTTTGAATGAATTGACTCGTGTACTATTGCAAAGGTTGTACAGCCTACAAACGTCGTTTCTTCTTACAATTTTTTCACAAGATATCTTTTTATTTCCTGGTATATTTTGTTGCATAATATTAACATTTTGGGGGGCTTATTTAGTCGGTTGTAAGATACAGAACTGTACTTAATCACATTTTTATTGGAAGTACAATGTTGGCAAAAAGATTTACTTGATATAATCGGAAATTATTTGAATGCAACACAAACTTTTTCTTCTTTTTTCTGTGTTTTTTTCTACTTTTTTTTGAAATTCCTTTAAAAAAAATCTCATTGTGTTTACTTTTCTCTATTTACTTTTTTTCCTAAAATTCTTTCTTTTCTTTTTTTCTGTCTTTTTCCTAAATTTTTCCTTGTTTTTTTCTCTTCCTTTTGTTTCTTTTTTTCTCAGCTTTTCACTACTTTTTCATTTTGGTATTTTTTCTTTTTTGTTCTATTCCTCCCTTCCTTTAAGTCATTTTGTGCATAATTTTACATAATATTTGGTCATGTTGGGATTAAAGAAGCAAAAACAACCTGAAGAGCCATTTAGGACCCGATAGAGCTTTTTAGTGAGCCGAGCCAAAGAAGCCGGTTCTCGACAAACTCTACTGACCTAACTTTACAACTTCTTTCGACATTGACTTCAGAATACCGCATTTAGGACCAACGTCAGGGGAACCCGTGTATTTTTACCTTCATGCACTGTAACTTTGACTTAAGTCGCTTCTTAATAAGTAATTTTGAGCCCTCCTTTTTGTGCGCTGGCTAGATTTTCTTGTGCGCTGAGAATGTGCGAGCAAGCTTAGAGGGAACACTGGTTCACGGATCCCTTAACTGCATGGGTCGTCATCAGGCACCATTGAGGACGCAACTGTGGGCAGCTTTCTCCACTGTTGACGGTCCCTGGCCTGTTTTTGGATCGGGCAAATTTGGCACCAGTCCATTCCTTGATGTTGACTGCTCTTTTCATTTTCGGCCTCCTGCCCCCTAGAATTGTACCCTGGATAATTATCGTGGCCAGTCCTGATGATCTTGTGACGTGACCATACCACTGAAGTTTCTGTCTGCGCACAGTTCTTCGTAGGGTCCAATGTGCCCTCTAATGGAGTTGCGTACCATTTCGTTTTTCACAAGGGCTAAGTAGCTGATGCCTAGAAGATTCCTGTCGCATCCCATCTCCATGGACTGCATTTTATTTTCCAGTTTTGCTGTGATAGTCCATATCCTGCAAGCATAGAAGAAGATCGAAGGAACCAGCACTTGAGTCTGATCTTTGATTTCACTGCTATGTTCTTGTCCCTCCGTATGGATTTCAGTCTTGCAAGTGTGACTGTGGTTTGACCTATCCTGGCCATGATTTCTGGTTCTGACCCCTCTTCTCATATGACAGCTCCACGATATTTAAATTTAGTGACAGGTTGTAGCTCTCTGTGATTTATGGTGATGTTTGTGATGATATTTTGGGGATTGTTGGTCATTACTTTTGTTTTTTGTGTGCTCGTTTCCATCCCATACTGGCTTGATACTTTGTCCAGGCGATGGACCAGATCTCTGAGTTCCTGTTCATCTCCTGCCGAACCGGCAATAACATCAGCAAAACAGAAGTAAGTGATGTTGTGTCCCCCAATACTGACTATACCACCATGTTGCTCCAGAGATTCAGGCATGATCCTCTCCAGGAAGATATTGAATAGTTGGAGAAAAATGCAGCCTTGTCTCACACTGACTCCACGCTCCAACGGTACCATTGATAAGTACGCGCTTTTGGCATTGGCATATGGTTGTTCAATGGTCTGAACTATTTTCTGGCCCGTGTTATATGTGTGGATGCTTTTGACTGTCCACCCAAAAAACGGGACAGAGTTTACACATCACCCCTGTCTTTCACTGGCAGTCAGATATGTTACCCCACAAGTGCCAAATGCCAAAAATAGATGACCATTGGTTTTATTGACTGAGCCTTTTTACTTGAAAGACATTCCACTCTCCCATGCCTGAACCACATTGAACAACATATCTTACAGGCAGCCAGGTAAGTTACCCTAGATGTGAAAAATGCTGCAAAAACTGACTCAGCACTTTACCCGCATTTTGCCTGGATTTCATCCGACCTTGGACACCCTTCCAAGAACGGAATACAAACTATTTCTTCTCTGCTTCTTAACGTTAGTCTTCAGACATACATTGGCCCTGTATTGATATCTGTAAATCCATTTAAGCAGATGCCCTACTTCTCTGACAGAGAAATTGAACTCTACCAAGGAGCAGTGAGTCTCATTATTTTATATTTTGTATTTTTATATATTTTTTATATTTTTGATAAAGTTTATACTGAAACTGTTTTGTCTCCCTTGTGTAGGCCCAGTATGAGAATCCACCCCACATCTACGCTTTGACCGACAATATGTACCGAAACATGATGATTGAAGCAGAAAATCAGTGTGTTATCATCAGGTGAACTTTTTTTCTTTTAGTATTATTTTTACCTTCTAGCAGCGCAAACACTTTTACACCATTTATACATTTCGCAATTGTTTTATTCTTCCACTTGATCGTTTTTGTCAATGTTTTCCAATTTTCCTTTACCTTATCACTAACCTTTTTGGGACCTATTATTATGGGCAGAAAAACCAACAAAATCACAATAAAATGAGATGTGGTCCCTCTTAAACGGGCCAGTTGACTGAACAGGAAGAAGAGATCACGCAAGGCATTAGCGCCATCTACTGTTCAGGAGTGTAATCGACCCACATTTTTTTTTTGAATTTGAAGTCATTATTTGTGTTGTGTTAGTGGTGAAAGCGGTGCAGGGAAGACTGTTGCCGCCAAGTACATCATGGGCTACATTTCCAAAGTATCCGGAGGAGGAGCAAAGGTTCAGGTAAGCACATGAGTTGTTCTCATTGCCTCATTCCTCATATTTATATACAGTAAGTGTCGGAATTCAAATTTTTTTAGCATGTAAAAGACATAATCCTGCAGTCCAATCCTCTACTTGAAGCTTTTGGTAACGCCAAAACGGTCCGCAACAACAATTCCAGCCGCTTTGTGAGTAAAAGTTTAATTTTGGTTGTTTGATTCAAGATTTTATTTTTCCCTATACTTTCGTTGTTTCCTACAGAGTCAAACGATGCTACAGTGACTTGCAAATGTCAGTAATGCACATATGTCATATACCCTTCAAAAATAGCTTCATACACTACAGCAGGGTTTGAGAACCTATGGCCCGCCAGCCAGATATGACTCTGAAAGTCGGCGTTAAAAAGTGATCCAACCATTTTCTCAACCGCATCAAGCTTTCTTATTTCACTTTCAAGCCTCTTCTTTACACTTTACACCAACCATATTGAATGGATGCACGAGATATTAAACAAATGTCAAAGTTCTTAGCGCGCTGGAGATACAGTATACAGTAATATGTTTACACAAACGAGGAAGAGGAAGATGATTCATTTTTCCGGGTGGATGCTGGGAGACCTCTCACAGCGCAACACGCTGGAAAGAAGCACTACAGTACTGTCCTGTACTCAGGAAATGGTGCACGCAATGCAAAATCTAACCTACAGCAATGTCTGGATATTTTTCGACATCCCGAAAAAAATGTTCATATCTACCGTTTTACGTAAGTCGATATGGTCGCAAATAGGGGAGCTTTTGTATATAAAGGGCACAGTTTTGACCCAGTTTGCAGTCACGGTTCAGAACAATATTCCTGAATTTGGTTGTGCATTGCTATGGAATCTTTTATATGGAAGGTCATTAAAAAATTAATGTTCACTGTTGAGACAATTTTTTACAAAAACCCACAGATAAAAAAATACGCCAGCCAAGCTAACAGAGCAATTTGATTGGGTGAGCAGTAGGGAGGGCCAGATCTCTGCACATATGGGACCTTCCCCTCTCTTACACGTGCCCACTGTGCTGAAGGGAAACATATTCATAATCTTTTCGTTTGCAGTTTTTTTGTGACATTTTTACCAAAGAACTCTGCTTGCACCCTGTTTGGAAACCATTATTCATGAAAAACGTAAAGGTCGAAATCAGCCTCTATGATTTTAAATAACTGTAGGAAGGAGCAAAGTTTAACATGGTATATTTGTAGAAATTGAACGCAGACTATGGCTTTATTATTATTATTTCATGTATTTCATTAATTCATCTAACGTCACACAGTGTAATCAAATGTGTTGAAGAATTAGTTTTTTTGGGGGGGAGAGCGGTTTGGTGGTTTTGCTGTATTTTGTCTTAAAATATATAGCATGGCTCGCAAAAAGAATCTAAATATTTTGCTATTATGGCTCTTTGGGTCAAAAGGGATCCCAACCCCTGCACTACAGAATGGGTCATTAATAAACTACTGAATTACATTCCTGAAATACTATTATTTATACTTCTAAAACATAGGTGTCACACTCACGGACCGCGGGCCACATCCAGCCCAGCGTAAAATTATATCCGACCCGTGAAATCATTTGATAAACATCTACTATGATGGCCCAGCTCTATGAAAGACTGATAACTCACACAGATCCCACAATGCAGCGCTTCTGCTGCCGCTACAATACTTCTCGAAAATGTTTCAGCATCAATAGAGTTAGCTGTGTACTATCGATCGACAAACAACACGTCGGCCAGACAAGTGCATTAATAATGAGTCTTTAGTGTCAGGAAGCGGGGGACGTAATGCCCAGGGACGACTTTCTACCAATCACCATGTAACGGAAGGCTAAACGGAGAAAAGCAGGGTGACCTTTCGGTTCCCGTAGATTATGCGAATGCTAAATCCCACAATGGTCACGCAAAAAGTTGATGCAGAAAACAGCCTTTCAAAACCGAAGAGAGGCTAAAAATATGTTCACTGACATTAACCGGTAAACCTGTGTGTGAGGCAGTAATTAGGAATTTAATGTAAAACGGCACTAGAAGACAAAACATCAGAGGAAGCTGAAAAACCTGAATGCAGAGAAGAAGATAACGTTGAAGAGTTAAAGAAGAATATGACGACTCAGATTATGTTTTTCACCAAAGCTGTCATGATTGCTGATTGAGTGCAGGTGCGGCGGCTTAATTGGCGCCAACAGCCCGGACAGCTGATTGGCTGTCACTCTCTTTTTAAACCCTTGGCTTCCTCTTGGAAGCCGTCAGATCGTTACGCGAACTGTTGCCTTCAGCTCAGTAAGCCTTTTCGTCCGACTCCGTTCCTGTCCTGCTTTTTCTGCCTGATCTTTGTTGCCAACCTGTTTCCGGAGCTGACTATTAGAAACACCGGGAGCTCATTATTAGAAACACACACTGCCGGGGTCAGTACAACAGTGAACAAAAATACCCAACTTCCTGTCAGCTGACAGCCACTTCTGACAGACAGCCATGTACACAGTTCAAACCCAACATGTGCTTGAGAGACAATACAAGCAAAAGTATGTAATTGCATTTCAAAGCGCCTTTCAGGACACCCGAGGTCCCTCTACAACAGGGGTGTCAAAAAGGCGGCCAGCGGGCCAGATCAGGCCCGCTAAGGGATTGAATCCGGCCCGCGATATAGCGCTGAGGGAAGCGCAAGAGAAAAACGAGCTGCAGGTTGAAAAATGTCCACTTGATGTTGCAAAAGCCAGGTGCCTCTCACAAAGACACTGTACTTGTATTTATTTCTCTCTCTCTCTCTCTCTCTCTCTCTCTCTCTCTCTCTTGCTCAGTCCGCAGACTTCTCCCTCTTTTATCAATAAAAACTGAAAAAACGAGCACTATTGGGTCCCGTCTCTGTCCCTGGTTTGCGACAAAAGCAAAATTGGAATAATATTCCTGTCTGTTTTAAATTTCCAATTATGTTCAAAAAAAGGCAAGTTTCACTGTATTCAAAAATATTAATCCTGTTCTGGCAGCGACCAAAGATTTCAGCTTTGGCCCTCTACGCTATTGAGTTTGACACCCCTGTTCTGGAACATTCTTTTCTGTCCTTTTCTTAAAACACCCTCATAACTTACTGAAATGTTATCACATGCACTGTTTTTTAAACTACCAAAATGCATTTGAAGTGAACTTATTGAGGTCAATCATGACTTTCAAGAATGTTTTCACACACCCGAATATTATTTACTCATACAGTACTCAGATGCTAAGACTGCGGTGCCTTTATTCACAACATAATTGCTTTTATTTGCTATTAAAATGCTATATTTCATGATTGCTAATGGCATTAACCCATGGCCTCCTGGATTGTATCTATAACCGACAATATTTGTAATGCAAAATACAGGGGAAATATTTCGAGATCCAGTTCAGTCGAGGCGGTGAACCAGACGGTGGCAAAATCTCCAACTTTCTTCTGGAAAAGTCGAGGGTGGTGAGCCAGAATGACGGTGAAAGAAACTTCCACATTTATTATCAGGTTGGATGAAAAGCAAACTTGGAAAAAAAATGTCCTCTATGCAAATAAACCTGCGCTGCTGCCTTTCAGGTGATAGAGGGCGCTAGTGTTGAGCAGAAGGAAGCCTTGGGTATCATGAACCCGGACTACTACTTCTACCTCAACCAGTCTGGAACGTACAAAGTTGATGGGACCAATGACAGCAAGGACTTTTACGAGACAATGGTGTATATTCAAATACAATCATATCATTTCGTTCAATTAAATGTCTTTTATGTGACCCCTGAGTGCATATATAATGTATTTTAAGGGATACTTATGTAGATAAACAAAGTACCCTCATTTAAAATAAAACAAATAGGTTACAACACTTTTAATCATAAGCAAAAATAGATGTATTGGCATGAACCTGCATTTTTTTTTTAATAAACCCAGGAAATGTGGAGCCTCACCTGGTGGGAGCTGACATATCTGCAGGGTTGGGTAGGGTTACTTTAACTTGATTACTTTCAATTACTTTTGGATAACTCCAATACCAAATATGCTAATAAAAGACAAAAGAAACTAAATATGAATACAATTCTGACTCACAACACATGGTAAGCTTTCTCTCCTGGCTTTGATCTCTTTGATCTCCGGCAAAACGAACACAAAATGCGACAGAAACAAAATGAAAATAAATCCAAACAGCTTGTCTTTTATTAGCATATTTGGTAATGGAGTAATCCAAAAGTAATTGAAAGTAAAAGTTAAAGTAACCCTACCTTACCCTGCATATCTGTCAGTTGTCCTGCTGCTACGGTTACAGGAAAAAAACCTAAAGAGCTTGCGGAAGACTTGGCTAAAGGATGAAAAGAGAGAAATGATGCCGTTTGGTCACTACGAGTCGCCCTAGGTTGTATTTTTCCCTGTGATTCTTAGCATTTATTTTTGGGTTGAATGACACAATACTGCGATATCAAGAGACCAAAAAACACACCCTGTCTATTTCAGAGGTCTCCAACCTTTATCAAACTGAAAGCTTCTTTTTGTTACTTGTTATTACAAAGGGCACCCATTTTGATATGAATTTCTAAAATAGCAACTTGGCTAAATTGCTTGCTGAATAGCTGAAAAGGTAGCTTAAAAGTTAGCTAGAAAATTGATTAAAAAAACTAAAAGGGAGCTAGCTAAATGAGTAAAAAGCCATCTAAATAGCCAGATAGAAAGCTAAAAACAAAGCTGGACAGTTAGCTAGAAAGTAGGCCAAATTTAGCTTGATAATTTAAAAAAAAAGGTCAAATGTGAGCTAGATAGCATGCAAAAATTGTAATAAGCTGGATAGATAGCTTGCTAATTAGCAGGAGAGGTAGGAAGATAATGTGCTTGAAAGCTTAGAAGGTAGCCAGATAGCTATCTTAAGAAACTGCTTTCCTTGTCTTGCTTATTTGCTTTTCAAAACCCAAAAATTGGAGTTTAGTTTGTTCTATTTTCTGTAAAATTCATCAATAAAAAGATGAATAAATAAGTGTGTTTAATCCAAAAATAAATTCTCATTCGGCTCTCTTAATAAATTGCTTAAAATCAATTATCAATACAGTGGAACCTCCGTTCTCGACCATAATCCGTTCCAGAACCCTGTTCGAAAACCGATTTGTTCGATCACCGAAATCATTTTTCCCATTAAAAATAATGTAAATTGTTTTAATCCGTTCCAACACCCTGAATGTTTACCTTGAATCTTCCGTACAAAAGATTACGCTAACATGAACGTGTAAAAATAAAAAATCAGGTGGTTTACAAGTCATTTAGCACCCGGGTCTCCACAACAAGTGGTGAGCGGTTCATTGGAAAGGGGTCTCCGTTCCAACACCCTGAATGTTTACCTTGAATGTTCAACGTAAACATGAAGCTAACCCAGGCTAATCGTACGTTCGCGTTATCGTAATCTTCCGTACGAAAGATTAAGCTAACATGAACGTGTAAAAATTAAAAAAAAGGATAAAGAAAAGAATTATGAATAGGATTTCTTACCTTTGTGGTGGTCAGCAGAAGGCGCAGGTGGACTGTGGGGTATTCCCTAGCAAGATCAGACACTCGCACACCTCCTTCATATTTTGCTATTATTTCTTTCTTAAATACAATAGTTGTACGCACTACTTTTCTTTTTTCACCTGTAGCAACTTTGCTGATAGCACTGACTTTCTTCGGAGGCATAATTAGGGGCTAAAACACATCATACACCTATATTAAAAGCGAAAGCAAAACGAAGCACGTCCGCACGCGATAACAGTCGGTCACGAAAAGAGCGATCTACACCCGTACGCCGCTCAGCATCGCACCCTAGCGTACCGGCTTTTGAACTCCGATTTTTTGACCGAACAGCGAAGCAAGAATTTCTCGAAATTTTGTTTCGGACTCCGATTTGTCCGAACTGAGAGGCGTTCGAAAACCGAGGTTCCACTGTACTTGAATAGATTTCTTTATCGTCCATGAAGCCCGTGAACTGGAATTTCTATAATAACAACTTATCATGTTGTTACTATGTTGTTACCAAGTTAACTATCAAACAATAGGGTAAATAGACTCAGCCAACCAATAAAAAAAGCTATCTTCAGAACAGGTTCCCGAGCACCTCAACTGTCCTTAGGGGGCACTCCTTTCTAACAAATAACACGGCCCCAAAGTGGCCCAATCATGGTTTTGTGTGGTCTCCAGGAAGCCATGCAGGTGATCGGGATCCCAGGTGAGATCCGGGTCCAGGTGCTGCAGATCATTGCCGGCATCCTCCACCTAGGGAACATCAGCTTCATAGAGGCAGGGAATTACGGACAGGTGGAGAACACAGACTGTAAGTGCAATGCCTCACTAGTACACGTTCACTTATCTGCTCGCGCATAATGCTCGCAGTGTACACGGACTCCCCTCGGGAGAACGGCAGCTAATTGGCTTGCTAATCTCTCCGAGGAATGTGAGTAAGTGAAAAAACAATCATTTGTTGTTCTGTGGATGCTGCATGGCAGTGCCTTCCTTAAAAAGTTCATGTCACTGGCAGCTTGGTGAACAAGTGATTTATTAACAAGTGAGCAGACAGGAGGTTTTAGTAGAGCTAGACCAGGGGTGTCAAACTCATTTTAACTCGGGGGCCACACGATAGAACAAACTGTCGGGGGCCAGACTAGTAGATTAAAGAGAAAGAAAAAGAAATAAGAGGAAGAGGGAGGGAAAAGGAGAGAGGGTGGGACAAAGAAAGAAAAAGAGAGAGAGGGAGAGAGTGTGAAAAACAAAAGATAAAAAGTCGCGAGAGAGGGGGGGAAAAAATGGAGAGGAAGAAAGAAATTCAAAAAGAAATAGAAAGACAGAAGGAGAGAAAAGAGAAAAGAAAGCGCAAAGGGTAGGAAGAGAGAAAGAGAAAAGAGAGAAAAGGAAAAAAGGAAGTTAGAGCAAAAGAGGTCAAAAGACACAGAGAGAGAAAGAGACAAAGAGCAACAAAGGAAGAGAAAAACAGAGATACAGAGTGAAAGAAACAGAGACAGACAGAGAGTGGGAGAAAAGGGGCGGAAAAGAGAGGGGGGGGGGGGGGGGAAGGCATGGAAAAGAAAGAGAGACAGAAACAAATACAAGTACAGTGTCTTTGTTCGAGGCACCTGGCTTAGGCAAAATCAAGTTGACATATTTCAACCTGCAGCTTGTTTTACTCTTGCGCTTCTCTGAGTGTTGTCTCGCGGGCCGGATTCAATCCTTTAGCGGGCCTGATCTGGCCCGCGGGCCGCCTGTTTGACACCTGTGAGCTAGACAATGCCTCAAACATTTTTTGTCTCCATTCTTAATTATGTTTTTCAGGCAAAAACAACAGTATATGTATTTGAATATTTCAAGATGGCGTACGGGTGCAGCAGTTAATGGCTCTCCAGTGATGTGGAAAAGTTTTTCCACCTTTCCTGATTTCTGTGTTTTTGGCATGTTTATAATTCACAACGGTTTCAGATCATTAAACCAGTTTTAAAATCACACAGAGACAACCCAAGGAAATACAAACTGAAGTTTTGTTGATTCCATTCATTAAGGTACAAAAAATCCAGGCGGGTAAGGCGTATAAAACTGTTCCCGTACAAAATACAAAATAATCGCACACCATATTTTTGGGGGGGAATGATGCATGATGGGAAATCCCCAGGCGGCAGACGTTGCGCACAGTAGCATCAACGACGAAACAAACAATACCGAGATAGAGGCTTCCGCGGCGAACTCGTTTGACTTGATTGATTTGCCGTTTCGTGATAGTCGGTGTATACCGGATGGTACCCATCATTGACAAATTTGCTTTTTTCTGTACAGATTTTCTTGTACGTCGTACACGTCTTAAAATGCATAGTAAACGTACTTTGTGCGGCAAAAACGTACAGGTTGACAGCAGGGGTCATCAGTAATTGATTTTTGGAAAAAAAATAAATATTTAAGTGCGAAAAAATTAATGTTAATTTTTTCGCGGCAAGGCCAATTAATGGGTATTTATTGGATTTCTAGCCATTAATTGGTAATTTAATGGTATACTAGCCGGTGACGACAGGAAATTTTCTATCGATCCAGGATTGGATGACTCCTGCTTCTTTGCATCACTTTCTTTCTTCAAGTGCTGACTTTTAATGTGGCTTTCCAAATTGCTCCAACCGGTGTTGCGCCGTTGGATGCGCTCGGCGCCACATGAGCAGAGCCATTTGCCGTTGACGACATCAATCTGCGTGAAGTACTCTCTAACCATTTTTTCTTTTGGTCCCATAACCGTGCAAAGATTACAATCAATACAGCGTAGTAGTAGTGGTGTACAACGTGTGCGTATGTGCATCCACGACGTACGTGCTTGAGGCAAAACGTGAGCCAATCAACAAGCCCGATTTTGTCCCGACCAATAAAAAGCTGCTTTGCAACCACACTACGTACGTACAGCTACCGTGTTTCCCCGAATATAAGGCCGGCCTTACTTCAAAATCATCGTCAAAAATTGAGGTTTTGAAATAAAAATATGTGCGAAAGTAATAAATTTTCGCTAAAAATTTCTTAGAAAAGCATTGCCGTTGTTAAATAACGTTGATATCTACGGTTTTCATAGGTAATATGAGCCCGAATATTTTCGCAATTAATGGGTCGCAATAATTGCTAATTATTTAAATTTTGCAATAAATGGATTTATGAGTTTAAGCAACCATTCCATTATTTTTCGCAATTAATGGCATTGATTTTTCACCAATCATTTATTGCTGACCCCTGGTTGACAGGTATGCCAATTATTACACACTTGTGCCTGATTATCGCAGAACGCTTTAAACGAATATTTTGAACAGTACACACTGTCAGGTCATTGCGTTTTTTCATTCCATCACTAGATTGGGTGAGTTTGGTTCTGCTTGTATTTGTTACTTTGTCATCTTTGTTTTCTAGTTTGGACTTTTTCATCTTTGTTTCTTCGGACATATTTTTAGTTGCTTTGTGCCCGCTTTGTTTGCTACTTAGGTCTTAGCGTTGTAAATGAATACCATATTTGTTTTAAGCAGCTCTGCCTCCCCCACAGGGGTCCATACAACAAAACTTACACATCTTCCATAAAAAATGATAGAAAAATAATTTCCAGCACCCATCATTGACAAATTTGCGTTTTTCCGTACAGATTTTCTTGTACGTCGAACACGTCTTAAAATGCATAATAAACGTACTTTGTCTGGCAAAAACGTACAGGTTGACAGGTATGATTGCACCTTTAACCTAATAGGGAGATTGGCCACCTTTGGCAACGATAACAGAAATCAAACGTAACGATTTACAATTTCAACCTCGATAACACAAAATTTTGGGGACCCATAGATCTTTGAGCATGCGAGTCGCCGGGACTTATCACTTTTCAGAGGTAAAATGAACACTGCTATTGTTTTCCTGTTTAAATAGCATCCCTTTATCTTCCTGAGTTTATAATGTGTATGATAAATATTTGCTGTCCGCTTTCCCTGCCAGTGCTTGCGTTCCCAGCCTACCTGCTTGCCGTTGACGCCAACCGTCTGCAGGAGAAACTGACCAGCCGTAAAATGGATTCCAAGTGGGGGGGTAAATCCGAGTCCATCGACGTGACCCTGAACCAGGAACAGGCAAACTACACAAGAGACGCCCTGGCCAAAGCGCTCTACGCACGGGTCTTTGACTACTTGGTGGAGGTCCTCAAATTTAAAACAAATAATCAAATCCCGATAATTGTTTTGATCCACTTTGTGGTTTTATTGTATTTTCACTTTTGATCTGTGACTGGTTTGCCCAGGCCATCAATAAAGCCATTCAAAAACCACATGAGGAATTCAGCATTGGAGTACTTGACATTTATGGATTTGAGATTTTTCAGGTCAATACTTGATGTATGATCGTTGTATTTTTATTTTACGGTGACTTATCTTTTTTATCCTTTACAGAGAAATGGATTTGAACAATTCTGCATTAATTTTGTCAATGAGAAGCTGCAACAAATCTTCATTGAATTGACTTTGAAAGCAGAGCAGGTGGGTGGCATGATTCTGTGACATGTCAACATATCAAATCAATGTTAAGAGATGTACATTACATTAAAGGCTGGGTGTGTCGTTTGAGGTGTCCTCTAAGTGACACCCAAATTCCCCCAAAATGTTTTTGCATAATATCTATATAAATATTTCAAACTCCAATCATTTCCAATATAATGCATTTTGAAGAGTCTGTCTCATCTTTGACTTCCTGAGCTGTGACTTCATTTGAAGAACACCAGCACACTAGCAAGCCGGTCACCCGATTCATCTCATCTCATCTCACCAGCTACACCGCTTATCCTCAGTAGGGTCACGGGGGTGCTGGAGCCCATCCCAGCAATCATCGGGCAAAGGGCAGGGGACACCCTGAACTGGTTGCCAGCCAATCGTAGGGCACACGGGGACAGACAACTCGTATGCTCATTCACACCTAGGGACAATTTGGACCGGCCAATCCACCTGAAATGCATGTCTTTGGAATGTGGGAGGAAACCGGAGTGCCCGGAGGAAACCCACACAAGCACGGGGAGAACATACAAACTCCGCACAGGAAGTCCAGTAGCTGGATTTGAACCCACACAGGAGGTTCCCAAGACCTTAGAACTGTGCCGCACATGCGCTAACCACTGCGCCGCCATGCTGTCCCCCGATTGGTTTACATGTTATTTAGCCAAAGAGGCGTTTTGGTGTTTTAAGTCAATTTTTGGGTAGTTTTTGTGGTGAATGGCCAGGAGTTGAGACACAGGTGGGGGCAGCAATAGTACAAAAAAATGGTCCAAACTGGCAACAAAATAACACACAGAGAGCTGACAGGAGCTAAACCAGCCAAGACACAGAAGACTAGTAGATAGATAGATAGATAGATAGATAGATAGATAGATAGATAGATAGATAGATAGATAGATAGATAGATAGATAGATAGATAGATAGATAGATAGATAGATAGATAGATACTTTATTCATCCCCGTAGGGAAATTCACACTTCCAGCAGTATCCTTATGTTGGAAATAAAACAATAATAAAGTAAAAGGAATATAATACATAAATACCCAATGTAACATGTTGATATAGAGTATTTAAATAGTGCTACATAAAATACACACTGTAATAAAAATAGGGTAATATGCAATGTGGGGGTGTGGTTTAATGTGGGCTTTTACTCCCCCGGGTGGAGTTAAAGAGCCTCATAGCATGAGGAAGAAATTATCTCCTCAGTCTGTCTGTGGAAAAGGACTGTGACAGCGGTCTGTTGCTGAAGCTGCTCTTCCGTTTGGAGATGATGCTGTGTAGAGGATGTGATGAATTGTCCATGATTGACCACAGCTTTTTCAGTGCCTGGCTCTCAGCTACAGTTGTCAGGCTGTCCAGCTCTGTGCCCACAACTGAGCTCGCTTTCCTCACCAGTTTATTGAGACGAGAGGCATCCTTGTTCTTGGCGCTGCCTCCGTCGTTTTTTTTTACATACTCCAGAATTTATGGTGGGCCAGATTAAATTATTCAGGATGATTGACATGACTGTCTATTTAAATGATAAGCAAAAATACATGAACTATCATCCATCCATTCATCCATCCATCCATTATCTGCACCGCTTATCCTCAGTAGGGTCGCAGGGGGTGCTGGAGCCCATTCCAGCTATCTTCCGGCAGTGGGCAGGGGACACCCTGAACTGGTTGACAGCCGGTCGCAGGGCACACAGGGAAAGACAACTCACTCGCTCATTCCCACCTAGGGACAATTTGGACCGGCAAATGAACCTGACATGCATGTTTTTGGAATGTGGGAGGAAACCGGAGTGCCCGGAGGAAACCCATGCAAGCACGGGGAGAACATGCAAACTCCACACAGGAGGTCCGATCTCATAACCTCAGAACTGTGCCGCACACACGCTAACCACTGCGCCGCCGTGCTGCAAATGAACTATCATATTAAGGTGTATTTTTTTTTAAATACATTCGTATGTTAAGACATGTGTATAAAATGTATATAATAAAGGTCCCACCTAGAGGGAACTGACATGATTGTCTGCCATTTTGCTGCTACAGGATCCCAAAAAAAACAAAAACCTTGTGAAAGGCAAAAGAAATGAGAAGAAAAATGGTGCGGTTTGGTCACTTTTAGTCTTTATAGTTTGTATCTTTCTTGTGCTTTGTAGAACTCGTTTTCGGTTGCACTACACACTACAGTAACATCTAGTGGTTAAATATTGCACAGTGTCCCTTTACAGAAGCAGTTGTGTTAGCATTTGTACAATTTTTTGGGCTGGTAGACTTCATCATATCCTTCTAAAACCCCACAGGAGGAGTATGTTCAGGAGGGCATCAAGTGGACTCCGATTCAATACTTCAACAACAAGATTGTTTGCGATCTTATTGAAAATAAACTGGTAAGATAATATATATAGGTAATACAGTTATATATACCTGAAACAAGTTTATTGCCGGCCCTTTAGAACCCTCCAGGCGTGATGAGCGTTTTGGATGATGTTTGCGCCACCATGCATGCCAAAGGAGAAGGGGCAGATGGTACGCTCCTGCAAAAACTGCAGGCTGCCGTGGGAACGCACGAGCACTTCAACAGCTGGAACTCGGGCTTTGTTATACATCACTACGCTGGAAAGGTACTTACTGTGACAGGAAGCTATTAGACAGACGGAATCCCCTGTAGCGGCAATACCCATCATCTTACCGGTAATTCCTTCTCAGAAGCAGAATATATTTTATTTGAACAAAAAACACACCAGAAATTTGGGATATTTCTGCACTACAATTAAGTGACTTGAAGTTGCAGTTGGTTCGTGTCTAGGGAGCAGTGTTCTGCATGTTACTTTTAAAAAAGTAATTAGTTAAAGTTACTCATTACTTCTTCCAAAAAGTACGGTTAGTAACTGAATTACCTTCTACTCTAAGTAACTACTGACCAGGGAAAGTAACTATTTCCGTTACTTTAAAAATAAGTTGTTGCATGTCTAAGAATTTGAAATTTACTAAGCAGTATTTGAGTCAGGCAGCACGGCGGCGCAGTGGTTAGCGCATGTGCGGCACAGTTGATGTCTTGGGAACCTCCTGCGTGGGTTCAAATCCAGCTCCAGACTTCCTGTGCAGAGTTTGCATGTTCTCCCCGTGCTTGCCTGGGTTTTCTCCGGGCACTTCGGTTTCCTCCCACATTCCAAAGACATGCATTTCAGGTGGATTGGCTGGTCCAAATTGTCCCTAGGTGTGAATGAGCAAATGAGTGGTCTGTCCCCGTGTGCCCTGCGATTGGCTGGCAACCAGTTCAGGGTGTCCCCTGCCCACTGCCCGATGATTGCTGGGATGGGCTCCAGCACCCCCGCAACCCTACTGAGGATAAGCGGTGTAGCTAATGAGATGAGATGAGTATTTGAGTCAGTTGAATAGAGAAGAACAGACAGGTTGTTTAATAGAACCTTGTAATATTTATGGCACCTTGCAGAAATGTCATGTCCAGCATGGTCGCCATGGCGACCGGCTGGCCCCGCCCCCTTGGCCCCGGCTGTAGCAGATTTTCTAATTTGCGTGTGTGCTTCTTAAGGGCTGGTTTTAGGGATTGCCGGTTGCGGGTTCATTGCATTACTTTGCATTATTCTGTTCTGTTTGACTTGAGGAAACCTGTACTTGCCCGTTCTGAGTAAAAGCGTGTTTTGTGAGTATTCCTAGTCTGAGTTCCTGTTTGCGTGTAAGCCTGTTTTTATTTTTGTCCCTGAGTGTTGGACGACTTTTATTTCCTTAATAAAATTAACTGATCGTTAACGCGAATGAGTTCACCCTTCCTGCGTCCTGCCTCCCGGTCCGGTCCCCTGACAAGAAAACAGATTTATCCTACAAATGAAGCCCAACAAGAATAAACAGTAAACAATATAATAAAATAACAATCATCAGTAAACAATATAAAATGACTTTACTAAATTCAATCTAATTCTCACAACCTGAGACCACTGGTCAAGTAGACATATGCTACTCTACTTCCAGTATTTTGTTCAAAACATAAGTCAACTGTAAAACAATATAAAGTGAGTTTGACTCTATAGAATACATCTTACTCTCTAGTCAAACCACTGCTCAAGAAGACATATGCTACTATGCTTCAAGTATTTTTCTCACAACAATAGTTAACAGTTAACAATATAAAATGCATTAAACACTGCAGTGTAAAATAGTTAAATCAAACTCTCGTAACCTGAAACACTGGTCAAAAAAGGGGAACTGCGCTATAAATATTTTGTTTACAACAAAATTCAACAGTAAAACAATATAAAGTTACTATCCAATTTCTCTGTCTATGTGATGTTATGTGCTTAATAACAACTACATCACCCATAATGCCACATTGTCACCGAACATATGCAGTGTGTCTCTGAGTGTGTGTGCATCCTCTCGTGTTTACAGTCGTATGTTATGGTTTACTTTACTCAATTTATTCAAACGCATCGCTTTTGACTTTCAGTGACCTTCGGCTTTGTAACGGCAAAAAAAAAAATAATTACTTACTGAAAAAATAATGTCATTACGTAACAGGGTTATTTATAACAGCATTATTCCCACCACTGCTAATGAGGCACAGTCAGATTTACAAATAGATTAATTTACAACTTATCTATTTGTACAGAAAAAATATAATTAGACATGTGCTTCAGAAAGTTTTTATTTTTGATATTTTTGGTGAATGTAAAAAATAATTATTAAAAAAAAGAGTCTATTGCAGGTCTCTCCAATGTGGTTCCCGAAACAGCTCACCAGTGCTTGGTCATTGTGGTTTTCTGGTAAAATGACTTTTTTAGTGGCTGACTAAGGTCTATTTAACCTTACTTTCAATAATTACAACCTGGTAACTCAGTTACAGTGCAGTAATAAGATGAGAAGTGATTATTTTATGAATACATATCAAACTGGTTGCCCTTTGCCCTATTTAATAACAAAAAGTAGCTCTCATGTTGAAAAAAGTTTAGAAACCCTCTGTCGAATAATTGACATGGTTTTGCAGAATGCAGGTTATTTTGTTGATTTTGAATATTGCTAATTATATTGCACTGTGATTTCATGAATCATTTTTCAGGGAAAATGGGAATAAAATACCGGATTTAGATCTTAATTGTTATTTTTCTTACTTTTTTATCCAAAGGTCGGGTGTGTCATTTGAAAGCTTGCAATCCATCAAGCCTGCAATCATGACTTTAGGCCAGGAGATCGCAGCTGATGTGCTCTCACAAACTCTTCTCTTTCATCCTTTTGGGGGTTTGTTCCTCCTCGAACAGGCCTGATAGAAATAAAACAACAGCAGATAGGCACAATGGAAAAAAAGCATAATAGCTCTTTGAACTCATTTGAGCATTGCGAACATATGCTTGATAAAAGAAACGTTTTAAGGACACCCCTAACTATGCACCCCATCTTTAAATCAAGAATTCTGCATGGTAAAATAAAATTTTAAAAAAAGTGAAACATGTGTATAAGTTTAAGAATTATATTTTGTAAAATAGAAAAAAAGTTAAGATCTGAAAAATGGGACTACTTTTCCCCCTCAATTTCCTAAATCGCCTGCTCTCAGTTGTTTTGTTTTATTTTCCGAATTGGGCTATTCAGCCACAGTGGAGTATAATTTCAATAAATGTAACCCTTGAACTAAAATGACTTAAACCCCACGGCCATAAACCTTTATTAAGTACTCATATAGTTTTTAAAGAGTATTGACAGGGGGCAGTAATGCATCAAAGTGATGGATGCCATCCACCGTTAAACCCGAAGAAGAAGAGAAAGAAGAACATTTGTCAAAATTAAAAATGGGGCTCCTACGGCATTACTTCTTTCTCAGTAATATGTAAGATTCAGTGACGTGATGAGGCTCTCGTCTGGTGAGGGACAGTCATATTTACAAATAAATGAACATCGATATCATTTGTTCTTTAATTGGCAGTACAAGAAAGCAATATATAACCTGTGGCATGAAAAAATTATTATTGTCTTACTTTATCTTCCTTGGTCTCACTGTCGCCCTCTGCTATGAAGCATGAGAATTGCGTGCTTCACTCTGTAGACACTCAGCACCGTGATACACTACATACTAATTGTGTTAATGATATTCCTTCCATAAGGTGAAAATTCAGCAATTTTGAAAAGGGAAATTCTAAAATCATGGAAAATGATTGAGAACTTTAACGTGGAATAAATAAAATCATTTATAATAGTTCTAATTTTGCATCTCAATAATGACAGGTGAGGCACAGCCTCACTTGCCTCCCCTGACCGCATGTCACTGATACAATCGAGTTTCTGTTACAAAAAAATTGTGATTAAAAAAAAGCGTATCTTAAGTGTCTTATCACAATCATCTTGATTAACTTCCAATGTCTGCTTTTCCTGGGCTGCCAATTAATCAATAAGTTAATCCAGTGGTTGTTCAATAAGGGCATTACCAACCCCGGGCTGGGGTAAAACGTTTTCATGTCTAAGGTCCTCAGTCGAGTACTGCTTAGGGCTGAAAGAACATTTTCAGGAAAAAAAGGGAGAAAACATAGATATTGGCAATTGATTTGTAATCACTGTATCACTTGTTACCTCAGGTGTCTTATGATATCAACGGCTTCTGTGAGAGAAACCGTGACGTGCTTTTTCCTGACCTCATTGAGCTCATGCAAAGCAGTCACCAGTGAGTCTCCTTGACCAATTTTCAATCACAAACACAGCTTGGTCTTAAAAATGTACTGAACACTTTTCCCGTGTTCAACAGTGACTTCATCCGTTATTTGTTTCCTGAAAACCTCAACACGGACAAAAAAAGTAGGCCAACTACAGCAGGATCCAAAATCAAGGTGGGTATGCATCCAATTTCCAAGACGGGAAACAATTCTATTTGTCATGATATTTACACGGTGTTCCAAAAGTCTTGGATACATTTTGACATTAAATATCTGAGAAACTATTATGGATATACAAAACATCTAATTCAGAAAGCTTGTTAAGCTCAAACATGGTCACACAACGCACATCAAGTCAATAGTCTGATTCTTGCCAAACGTGTCTTAGTATTGCATGGTCAATGATTGTAACAGCTTCTGTAATCCATGCCTTCAATTTTTCCACGCCTCTTAAGATGGGGGCACACAAATCAATCATTTCACAAATCCCCACCAAAAAAAAATCGCATTGTGTGAGATCTGGGTGGCCAGGACAGCAGATTGTGATCATTCTGCCCAGATTGTTAAATACTTCTGTCTGGCAGTGATGTGTAGAGAAACTGTCTAACCTTCTGTCTCCAGTAAGATGGCGCCTCATCCTCTTAGAAAAATTAAGTCACTAGACTCTTTCTCGTTCAATTTATCCATTAACCAGTTTTCCAGCATGCTCAGGTAAGTCTCACCATTCACTGTTGCTCTTTCAAAGAAGAATGGTCCGTAGACAGTTTTCTTCGACGTGGCACAAAATGTGGTCACCTTTAGGGAATCTTGCTGATGCTCAAGAAGTTCATCTGGGTTCTTAATACCCAATATGCAAGTGTTATGCTTGTTAACTTTGACATTTGCGCGGAAAGTCGCCTCATCGCTAAAAACATGCCAGTTGTCAAATCTGTGATCTTTCATCTTCTGTTGTATTACAATGCAAACGTCACTAGGAGCTGGTTTATCATTGTCCTTCAACTGTTGGACTGTAAGGCCTCCGGTGCAGTCGTCTTTAGTTGTTGTAGGACTCTGAAGTTCCCTACTGGCTCTTCTGATCGATTTCCGGGGACTCTGCTGGAAAGCAGTTTTAAACTTGTTCAATCACATATTTTGAAGTTGAGTGGCGTCCTGTTCTTTACAGTGGGCACAAGCACTAATCTCATATGACTTTACCATGCTATTCCAGTATTGACTTCCTCTCTGGTGGTCCTTTTCCAAATTGTGCTGCAAAATGCACATTGAACAACAGTCCACGAGTTTTTGCAAATTCATATACCACAACATCTTTTCTGGTTGAGTGAACGCCATTGATATGTCTGAAAAGAAGTTCAAAAAAATCAATAGCCTTACAAAAAACATACTATAATTTGCTTTAAAATGGTACGACCTTTATCTCACTATCATCCATAGTTAAGGAGATATGGGAACTTCAAAAAGACTTTTGGAACACCCTGTATTATGTTAACTCTATGCACAGAAACAAGCCAATGACCTGGTGAACACACTGATGAAGTGCACTCCTCATTACATTCGCTGTATAAAACCCAATGAGACAAAAAGGCCCAAAGACTGGGAGGAGGGCAGGTTAGTGTTATAAACTGCTCACACACATACATCTAACCCTTCAGTGATGCCTTCGATGTGCATTTACAGAGTCAAACATCAGGTGGAATATCTCGGGCTACGAGAAAACATCCGCGTACGAAGGGCCGGCTTCGCATACCGACGGGTCTTCACAAAATTCCTACAAAGGTATGTAAAAGCCTCTCAACTTAAACAAGCCCCTGTGCATTTGTTTCCATTGCTCCTCTCTGCTGTTATTAACTTTTATCAGGGCGGAACAAACCCCCAAAAATATGAATAAAGAAGAGTTTATTAGAGCTTGTCTAAGAAATAAACTCAAAACATTTTTTACTCTGCTGCCATCTCTGGCTTAAAGTCATGATTGCAGGCTTAAGTCTTCAAATGACACACCCCACTTTTAGCTTAAAAGATCTTCACCAAGGTAGTTTTATGGGCAACCAATAGTCTAAAAAACATTTTGATTATTTTTGTGTTTGTGGAATTTATTTTAAGTAGCAAAAATGAGGGCAGCGCAGGGGTTAGCGCGTGTGCGGCATAGTACTGGGATCATGAGATCAGATCTTCTTGTGTGGAGTTTGCATGTTCTCGCTGTGCTTGCGTGGGTTTACTACGTTTTCCTCCCACATTCCAAAAACATGCATGTCCGGTTGATTGGCTGGTCTAAAATTGTTCCTTGGTGTGAATGAGCGAGTGAGTTGTCTGTCTCTGTGTGCCCTGTGACTGGCAACCGGTTGAGGGTGTCCCCTGCCCACTACCTGAAGATAGCTGCGATGGGCTCCAGCACCCCCGCGACCCTACTGAGGATAAGGGGTGCAGATAATGGATGGATGGATAGCGAAAATTTGTCCTGATGGGTGGTCATTTTGAGTGTTGGCACCACGAGTTGATGACAATTTCTTTGATAAACACTCAGCTGACAACCAAGCATGGTTCATCTGATGACCGGAGCAGAACCATGATTGGTCATTTTTGAAAAAAAAAGAAGCAATTTTTAGACTATTGGTTGCCCAAAAAACATATTATCATTCGTAAATCTTTGAAGTTGACTAACGCTTACTTAGTTTTCAGCTGATATGTGTTAAAGAGCGGCCTTTTTGTGTGCGTGTCGTGCAACCTGGTACTTTAGCACACTGCAAACTAGCATTTGTTCTATGCTAAAACAAACTAGCGACGTCTTTTTTAGTATCATTTTTATTTATTTTTTTGCATTTTAGTGTGGCAATAAGAATGCTTTTCATGACAGTAAGGTAGAGATTTTTATGACAGTAAAGTAAGATCTTCGGCCCTGGCCTCAACCCGGCCAAAACCCAGCCCGAACTTTGGGCCAGGTTCGGTTATAAAATGTCAACTTGAGTAATATTATTCTGGAGTAACAGTACTTTTACTTGAGTAACACACTTAAGAGCTGGGTTGTTCAGCTCCAAAGCGCACATTTCGGCGAAGATGTACGAACGGCGCCAAAGTGCAGCTTCGGGTTTACTTAGGGCCCGTGCCCTGAAGGTAAGTTAATCGGTCGGACTCGGGCTAGTTCGGGCTTTTATATCCATGGGCCAGTTGGGCCGGGCTGGATTTTTTAGGCCCGATCTTAGTTTGCAGTAAGGGGTGCGTAAAACATATTACTTTAAAGAATTTGTGTCACGAACTCCCTCTGGATGGTGTAGATGCAAAATGCGGAAGCATAGATTCATATAACAAAACGGTTGTCTTTTATTAGGGCAGGGTTCAGAATGTGGAAAGGCAGCATGGTATCCAGAACACAAGTCCAAAGAGTTCTTCAGGCGGTGTTTGTTATCCAGGAGATCAGGCAGTGGATTGGTACACAAAATAAACAAGAGCGCTGTGACATGGGTGCTTGGAATGTGACGAGAAAGACAACAAACTAGCAAGGAACCAAGGGGACAGATTATTGAAAAGGGAAATAGGAAGAGTAGTGGTAGGAAATCTGCAGGGAAGTCAATACAAGTTAAGAAAGCTGTGAGGAGGAAAATAGAATCCATAAGTGATTGAGTAATTTAAAAAAAAAACACACTGCGTTATGATGTGCTGTTTGTTTGACTACACGTGATTTTCCTTTTCTTGGCTGTCACAGTTCACGGTTCAAGGATCCCTTAAATGCCTGGGCTGTTGGGGCACTGCTAAGGAGGCAACTCTGACAGCTTTCTCCACTGCTGACAGTTCCTGGCTTCTTTTTGGGTCGTGGCAAAGATGGCACAAGTCCACTCCTTTATTATGTCGACCCAGTTCTTTTTCTGTCTTCCCCATCTCCTGCCCTCTTGGACTGTGCCCTGGAGAATAATCTTGCCCAGTTCTGATGATCTTGTGACATGACCTTACCACTGCATTTTTCGTCTGCGCACAGTGGAAGACAGTTCTCTGTAGGGTTCAATCTGCCCTCTGATGGCATTTTGTCTGTCACATGGGCTAAGTAGCTGATACCTAGAAGTTTCTTGAAGCATCACATCTCCATGGCCTGGATTTTGCTGTGAGAGTCCATGTCTCGCGAGCGTTCAGAAAGATGGAAGTAATCAGTGCTTGCATGAGTTTTATCTTTGAATTTACTATGTTCGTGTCCCTCCAAATGGGTTTAAGTCTACCTAGTGCTCTTTGGTTTGCGCTATTTTGCCCTTGATTACGATACTGACCCCTCTTCTGATATGACTGCTCCAAAATTTTAACATTTGGTGACAGGTTTCAGCTCTTGGTGGTACTGTAAGACTTAAATAGCAGAGAGTCAGCTTATGATTTATAAATGTAACCTTTGTAATTTCAATATAGTTAGTAATTCATCATTTTGATCGTCTGCATACCAAAATACTGTAAACTGCATGCAATACCGAATGTGTTTGTGTGCAGGTACGCCATCCTGACTGCCGAGACGTGGCCACGCTGGAGGGGTGCCGAGCAGCAGGGGGTCCTTCACCTCCTTCGCTCCGTTAACATGGACAATGACCAATACCAGATGGGCCGCACCAAGGTCTTTGTTAAAAATCCAGAATCGGTAAGGAAAAATACTCTTAACTTATGTTCATAAGCATGGCAGCCTAATTTGAAACATTTGCTTCCCATAGTTGTTTCTTCTTGAGGAGATGAGGGAGAGAAAATTTGACACATTTGCAAGGACTATTCAGAAGGCCTACAGAAGATACATTGCCAGAAAAAAGTATGAGCAGATGAGGGAAGAGGGTATGTGTCCACCCCTGAAACATTCCAAGAAGACTGTTTATCTTATATCTTATTTCTGAATTCTATCCTGTTATAATAGCTTCGGACATCCTGTACAACTCAAAGGAGCGGAGAAAAAATAGCATCAACCGAAACTTTGTGGGAGACTACCTCGGTCTCGAACAGAGGCCTGAGCTCAGACAGTTTTTGGCCAAGAGGGAGCGTGTTGACTTTGCTGATTCGGTCAACAAATTTGATCGAAGGTTCAAGGTGAATCTTGGAGCGGGTAGTGAATCAGAATATTTAGAAACACAAGTCTCCTTTTACAGGTGTTTGTCAGGACTGTGTTGTAGACCACGTCTAAGGTTCTGCAGGAAGTTATTCAATTTATTGGATTATTTTCAGTCTTTTTGCTGGAAAAATTCATATAATTTTGTGAAAAATATTTTCCATGGCAGATAAATGTGCAGTATAATTTTTTTAACTGGACTAAAAAAAGATTCTAGTTTAAAAAAAAACATTAAAAAATAATAATTAAACAAATACAGATTTCAGGACTTGATCAGAAGGTTGCAAGCTAAAAATCACGTCGGGGTTAGCATTTGAAGGATGAGAGACTTTTATTCCACGTATTTTTCAATATCCCGGTTGCAAGACATGACGCCTCTAACAAATGCTAGAGTGAAGCAAAAAAAAAAAAAAAAAAAAATAATAATAATAATAATATATATATATATATATATATATATATATATATATATATATATATATATATATATATATATATATATATATATATATATATATATATATATATATATATATACCACAGCCATATCCCCCTAGTGGTAGGTGGCTAGAGTCATTTCTGACTCTTTTTGGGAGATTGATTCAGAGGAGGGGATTCCCAGCCCCCTCGCTCAACCCAACTGAGGTGTTGGGAGTCATTAGGTGACCAAACACCCCAATTCCAACTCCTAATGCTGAACGCCAAGCAGGGAGGTATGACTCGGCCGAGGCTTGAACCACAACCTCCCAGTCTCGAGGCGGGCGCCATACCCCCAAGGCCACCGAGCTGGTCTAAATAAAAAATAAAAACAAAAAAAAGTAATATTCTGTGCTCGTGAGTACAGAACAAGGCTATATGGTTTCACAAATGCGTTTTCAAATCATTTATATACCTGAGGGGCAGACCAATGCAAGCTATGATTAAAACGAATAATAGGTCAGAAGAAATTTCTCCAAATGCCAGGTTTACAACAGTCATTTTACAGGTTGAATCCTGCAAGCTAAACCCTTCAACACTAAATCAGAACACCACTTGCAACAATGTAGAGACTCTCTAACGACTAGATACATGGATACATATAACCAATGGTCAATAACTACATTTAGATATGAAAAGTTATAAAACCATGACTACATACACAATATAAGTCAAGTCATATTTGTTTGTATAGCCCTTTATCACAAGGAGTCTCAAAGGGCTTAACAGACCACAGACTCTTGCAAACTACAGACTATTATGACACCATCCCCTAAATTAAAACCTACATGTGGGCAAGGAAAAACTCAAAAACCTCAACAAGTGTCTTTATTTTTAATGCTCTCCTATAATAAATCAACAATTAAACAATAAATAAAAATAAATAAAAAGGTAATTATCTTGCTTTTGCTATGTTATACCTAAATTTTAAAAAAAATCTTAAAATGTGCAAAACGATATACCAGCTGCTTGAAAAGATAATGCTTTTTTAAAGAAACAAAATAAAATCTTTGAAAGTTACGTAAAATAAGTAAATAAAAATGAGAGAAATGTATAACTTCAATCAAGGATACATCATAGCCTGTATTGACAATTTAAACATAAGAAAATTAGATGCGAACCGAAATTCAATTTTTAGCGTTTTCTAAAAATAAAGTGCCCTGGAAAAAATGATTTATCCCAAACTTTCCAGTTTTTTCTTTCTAACTGATCATTTTCTTCTTGCATCCTAGCCCATCAAGAGGGATTTGATCTTGACACCAAAGGGAATTTACCTGATTGGTCGGGAGAAAGTGAAAAAAGGTCCGGAGAAAGGGCAAATAAAGGAAATACTGAAGCGAAAGCTGGAGTTTGGGAGCTTAAATGGGATCTCGCTCAGGTAAAGACCTCATCAATGCAAAGTAATTAAATCCATTTAGTTGCTTTCCTCAAAGTTCTCTAAAGGTTTCCGTGAGCCTGTTTGGATCAAAAGCTCTATAATTATTTGAGTATAAGTTCTATACACAGCAAGCACTGAACTTTGCTATGGACCATTTGATGCCATTTAGAATAGAATAGAATAGAATAGAATAGAATAGAATAGAATTTACTTTTATTGTCATTCTTTGTAACCATGCACAATGAACGAAATGTCGATACACCCGTACAGTTAAACTGTAGCGAGCCGATGCAGCCGCAGCCAAACAGGGCGCCGCCATTTTAGACCCAACTGCTGTGTTGGGAGTCATTAGGTGACCAACCCCCCCAATTCCAACCCTTAATGCCGAGCGCCAAGCAGGAAGGCAATGAGTACCAATGTTGTAAGTCTTAGGTATGACACGGACGAGGCTTGAACCAGCGACCTGCCAGTCTCGGAGCGGGCGCCCTACCATCTAGGCTACCGAGGAATGTATAAAATGGATCAGATCGGTAGCTGGTCCATTTTATTCATTCCAAGAGTGTACATTATTATGAACAACGCAAGAAAAAAAAACGTACTTGATGAGAAAATATTCTGCTCATTTTAGGCAAAGTATCTAAACATTTCATATTCTGTACAGACGCTGCCCTACTTACGAATGAAATCGTTCGATCGTTCGTAAGTTGAATTTATTCATAAGTTGCTTCAGTGCTATATTTTGTATGTTTAGGGTTTGTATAAGTAACCTTTATTGTTTTGTACTGAAACATAAACATATAATTAAGTAATATGCTCAATAAAGATAAATGAAGTTAAGTTTACTTACTTTTGGAAGATGAGCTTAAATAGTTAAGTGACTTCCTCCTCCGTGGTAGAAAGTGGTCGAAATAAAGCGATCCAACCATTTTCTCAACCGCATCAATCTTTCTTATTCCACTTTCATTTCAAAAGAAACGGCTTGTCTGTTCTTTACACTTTACACCAACCATATTGAATGGATGCACAAGATATTAAACAATAAAAATGTTCTTAGCGCGCTGGAGATACAGTACAATATGTTTACACACGAACTAGGAAGAGGAAACAGATTTCTTCTTCGGTGTGAATGCTGGGTGACCTCACACAGCACCACCACACGCCGGTAGAGGTGGAAAAACGCACTACAGTACTGTCATGTACTCGGAAAAAAGTTCACACAAAACAAAATCTAACTTACGGCAATGTCCAGGTATTTTCCGATACCCCGAAAAAAAATGTTTGTATCTACTGTTTTTCGTAACTCGAATGTTCGTAAGTAGGGGAGCGTCTGTAATGGCAAATGAAAATATTCAATGTTTTTACGATCGTATGTTTGCTTTCAGCACGAGACAGGACGACTTTTTTGTTTTGCACGAGACGCAGTATGACAATCTGTTAGAGTCTAATTTTAAGACTGAGTTCCTCAGCCTGCTGTCCAAACGCTTCGAGGAAGCCACCAGGAGTAAGCTCTTGATATCCTTCACCGACAGGTTAAGTAAAAAAACGCTATAAGATTTAGGTTCATGTCCAGAAATTTGAAATGTGAAATCCTCGCTTCCCAAATAGACTTGAATTCAGGGTAAAGAAAGAAGGATGGAGTGGAGGCGGCTCCAGGGTGGTGATGTTCCAGAATGGAATTGGGGACCAGGCCCAGCTTAAAAGTGCAGGAAAGACCCTCACCATCACAATAGGGAATGGACTAGATAAGTCCTCCAGTAAGTAAAAAATGTCAAAATTATACAGTTCAATTAAAATCAAAACTTAGGAATATCTTTCATCAGAACCAATGAGGAAAGGTGCCCAACAGTCTTATGGTGGGGGACAAAATTACAGACCAAGCAAAGGTAATACCATACTTATTTTCTTTGTGTTTTTATTTGTAACTTTGGTTTGTGGTTGGTTGTTATGTTCAGAATGGAAAACAGGTTTTATTTTTGCGGTTAATGGGGACCACAACCCCTGCGGAAAAATAAAAAAACAAACCTTTTGAAAATGTAAAGTAAAAAATATCACATTTAAACAGTTTAACTTTGATTTCTATGCGGTCTTTTTTTTTTCTTTTTACCTATGGTTCCATGGCCGATCACACACATGTCGTTTTGCTACCTGCCTAGCTAGTGACGTTGCCCCTCTACAAGAGGAGGGGGTTGGGCTGCATAGATCTGCTCTCATACAGGGGAAACGGAAGAAAGCAAGCAAAGGAGGGATGCGCGTACTTAAGTAATGGGTTTTATGTATTCTAATGTAGCAGAGTAAGAGTACCCTTTCTTCATCACACATCTACTTAAGTAATAGTAACAAAAATTGTGATTTAAAGATTACAAAATGTCCCAAAACTTCCTCAAGTAAATGAGATGGAGTAAATTGAACTCGTTACTACCCACTTCGGATTAATAACGCGGTATTTGGAAGGAATGGTCACTTACCGATATTGATACCAATACCTGAATGGTGTCAAAAACCCACTTGGAGTGGTGCAAAAGCAAAGTGCAGGAACACTGATTAGTACAGCAAACGGTGGTCATTTATCCTGCCAGGTTTGGGTACATGAAAAGTCAGGTATTAAGGCTAAATTTGTGTTCCATAATTTAGACGACGGGTCAGTGTTCCAGTAGACCCAAGGGGCAAAGGCGACAGACCTAGAGTTTGTCAGGCAGTACTCGTATCCGCAAAGACTTTGGTACGCAGGAATAACAAAAAGCTGAGACAAGAGTGCTTGGGTCATGACATGGGAGACAATAAGCTAGCACAAGGCAAAGGAGACAGCATGATTAAATAGTTAAGAGGGAGAGTCATCATAGGAGGGAAATCTAGACAAGTGACCGCAGTTTTGAGGAGGAAAATTGAACCCGGAAGTGAGTGACCAAATAAAGAAAGGTCTAGAGAGATATGAATGAAATTAAGATGAAGGGAAATTAAGAGTGGTCCATTTCAATTAATAAGAGGTAAAATAGAAGTCATTGCAGACGAATAGGATTGTGCAGTCTGAAGCAGAGATGGTAGAATACATTCACCTTTTTTAACAAACAAAAAAAGATCATTGGTGTCAATGCATACTTGAGATTTGGGTATTCCTGTAATAATTTGTTTTCTTGTGGTTAATGGTACGGTTGAGATAAGTCATGCATCTATTTTTCTTTGCCACAGCACACCAAAACGGCGCCACCCAGTTCTCAAGAGGACCCAAACGTTCGGATATTATGTATTCCTCCTCACATAAACAGAGCCGACCTCCACAAACTGCGCTGCCCAAACTGGGTTTCCAGAGAGCTCCCAGGACCCCGAGCAACAACTACAGCAAGCAGGGCAACATGGACTTCCTTAACGTGCCCGACGAGGGCATGTCAGGGTGAGGAGGGTTGGAAAGAGGACGCGGTACCTGTCTTAAAAAATAATTCAAGTAACCAACTATACAGAACATATGAACCTTATTACAAATGAATGAGTAGCATATTTTCCAGACTATTAAGCGCACCTAAAAAAAAAAAACAAATTGGCCAGTATATGGCATTGGTTTTCAACTGGTCTGACTTCAGGACACACAAATCCCATCCTAACGACAAGCTGTGACCCAAATCGAGAGAGAATTCGCACTTCTCAAATTTATCCACTTGAAGAATTGTGCAGTTTAAAGCAAAGATAGTAGAATGCATTCACCTTTTTTTTTAAAAAAAAAAAAGCTAAATGAACAGTAAAACTGAAGGACAGCATGTACCATGGATGTTCGCTTTGAAGCCTGCGTTGCATATAAGCGTCCCCCTAAAGCAGGGGTCAGGAACCTTTTTCACCCAAAGAGCCATAAAAGCAAAAAAATAAATTGAGAGAGCCACATCATATATTTTCAGACAAAATTGAAAAAACTGCCAAACATGCTCTCTAGACAAAAGCTAATTCTTCAGCACATTTTATTTCACTGTGTATCTTTTGATGATTTCATCAAATGTATGAAATGATAATAATGCCAAATCCTGTGTCCCAAATCAATGTAAATTTGCCATTTACAATTTGACTTCCACCTTCAGTTCAGAGTGTTGAGGCAATTTTTTTCCATTAAATTTGTCCTTAATAACGGTTTCAAAACAATGTGCATGCAAAGTTCTTTTGTAAAAATGTCACAAATGACTGCAAATGATAAGCATATCGTCATATTCACTTACGGTGTAGACTGCACTGAGCGAGAGAGAAGGAAGTGCCTTGCCCTGTGTGCAAGGATCCGCCCACCTGTACTGCTCACCCAATCAAAGTCGTTTGCCAGCGTTTTTATTGATCAGTTTGAATGGTTTCTTATCGAACTTCTGCATTAATTACTTCGGCTTTATATGGACCAAAATCGTGATGGAATCACTTAACTTTGGAACGCCACAGAGAGGTGTGCAATGGTTACACTTTATTTCTGAGCCATATGTACTCATGAAAAGAGCCATGTATGGCTCCTGAGCCATAGGTTACCTACACCTGCCCTAAAGGGCTGAACATTGATAATCATTTAACTGTGTAGTAAATAAAGATGAATACAATGGTAATAAGCTAAAAATATAAAATATTTAAACTTTTTACTGTATACTACTGTATTTACCTCCAGCAGCACTTTAACGGCAGAAACCTGTACATCATTTTCGTACTTTGCTATTGTTTCTTTTTTCGACTCCATCATTGTTGTCAGTGTTTTACATTTTCCTTCCCCTTCTCACTAACTTTCTATGGACCCATTATTATTGGTAGAAAAGGGAAATAAAACAAAATCACAACGAAATGAGATGTGGTCCCTCAATTGACTAAACAGGTAGAAGATCGAGCGGGGCGTTATCGCTATCTACTATAAAGGGGTGTAATTGACCCTCCATTATTCCTTTGCATTATTTTGCCAAAGCAAAGACCCATGATTGATATTCAGTGGAATTTGAATCCAGGTCGTGGCAGTGAGAGTTGTGACACTTAATGACACATTCAGTGGTCCAGATAACATACGAAAAGCCATTAAAGCTTGTCTCAAAATCACACTATTTTTGCTCACATGGCCAGAAATACCGATTTGTATAGTCTCGTGTCACAAGCCAGGAACGGAGACAGGACCCAGTAGCGTTCGTTTTACTCAGTTTTTATTGAGAAAGCGAACAGTGCTTGCATCCATTATCCGATGATCGTCGGTCACGGGTAGCTGATGGCAGGAACGCGGAAGTGGAACTTCCGTGTCGACCGAGGTTCGTCGTTGAAAGTGAGAAAACAGGTCGATGGCCGGGACGGAAGAGCAAAAGCAGTAACGAGTCCAGAAAAGAGGTCGGCAACAGTTATCAGGCAGGAAACAGGGCAAAATCTGTCGATGGCGGGACGGAGGATCAAAAGCAGAAACGGTCCAGAAACAGGTCGGCAACAGGTATCATGCAGGAAACAGGCCAGGATAATGTCGGAGAGTACAAAGCTTGCCTAGCTGAGGGCATAGGTTCGCAGACGGTCTGACGGCTTCCTTTTGGAAGACTGGGGTTTAAAAAGAGTTCAACAGCCAATCAGATCCCGTGGCTGTTGGCGCCAACGGGGCAGTCACAAGTGTCCCGAATCAGTAATCATGACATCTCGAATGATCGATCATTGCACCATTATATGCCATTAGTGTAGACTCAATTTCATGCGCCTTATAGTCCAGTGCACCTTATGTAAGAAAAAAATGACATTTTTTAAAAATGCTTCAATATTCTTTGTCAATACTATAGTCGCTTGTCTTTCTTTTATGAATACAGAAAACAAAGAAAGCTGAGCGTCGGTCGGCGGCCCCCTCCCGCTCCTAAACCTCAGCCCGTTCCTCAGGGGCCCCGCTGTCGAGCCTTGTATCAGTACAATGGCCAGGACACCGATGAGATCAGCTTCGAGTACAACGATGTGTTTGAGCTTGTAAAAGAAGGTACGTGGCTTGTTCGGAAATGTGCTGAGTCGTAGGTTTCAGTTCTTTTTTTACATTTAAATTGAGAAGATAATCTATGATATAGCCAACACTGATTTGTCACAATGCAAATGTCAACTGATATCGCTCCTGAAAGGATAAAGGAGATTATCTGCTGCTACTTACTGATACAGACGAATTGATTACTCGATACATGATACAGTTAAGATTGTTAAAGTTGTTTATGTCTGGGAATGAACTTTTGCTGTACAAAGTGTCTTGGAGTATGTACAGAAATTGTGAAATTCAGAAAAGGGTGAGTACTTGGTGTATACCAGGTATCTGTGCCGATACAGTACTATGCTTTGATCAACATACTCACAAATTACCATGATCTGATTCCAGTACAGTATTCTGAAAAATGATGCTGGAATTTCAAGGTATAACTCTAAACAAGTGTATTTCAGTACCTCAGCATCCATGACTACTCAAAAGATCAGTATAGGTCAGACTCATTATTTTCCAATTACAAAATGAATCTTCTCAATGTTTACAATAAATATCCAACAATAGGATTAGTGATGATAGCACATTTATTTGGACCGATTCGATACCCAAATCTTGAGTGGTCATTGGTTCAACATACCAACACTATTAGTACAAATACTTCCCTTCCCACCTGTGAAGAAATATGAATGATAGTTTTGAAGAAATACAGTGTCCCTTCTACATACAAGATTAATTCTCTCCTAGATCAAGCTCATATCTAGAATTTCTTGCATGTCAATACAATATTCTCCATAAGCAATGACTGAAATCCAATTAATCCGTAGCCTGACAAAACACTCTAATTTAACACTAAATAGCTATAAAACACATTCTCCCTGATCAATAAGTAATAAGATAAATAACACACACAATTTTAACTCGTCTCCAATTTGTGGGCCATTAACAAATTAGTCATTAATAGTTGTCGGCATCTCAATGACTGCTAATTAACAATGAAATTTCCATTAACCTTTAAGAGTCAGTGTGCTGTTTAAAGGGAGATTAATTTTATATAATGCATTTTAAAAACAGTCATTGACTTCCTGAGCTCTAAAATGTCATGTGAAGCACACAAGCACCCTTGCAAGCCAGTCACTCTATTGGGTTACATGTTAACCAGTCAAAAAGGTTTTTAGTGTTTCAAGCCAAATTTTGGTAGTTTTTGTGGAGAATGCCTAGGCATTGTGTTAGAGATGGGTGCAGCAATGTACAACAAATGGCGAGCAGCCAAAATGGGGCAAACTGGAAAAAATAACACACACAGAGCTAACAAGGGCTGAACCAGCGAGAAAATACAGCACACACCTCCAGGCAGGCTAGCCGGCTGCCATAGAGGACGAACCGGGACCGATCAGCGGAAAAAAATAGACGCTGGCTGACCAAAAACATGCAGTAAGCAGCCAGGATAACTAGGAGCCCACACAACAAAAACGATTAAGTCAACAAACATGTAAATATTCCAATCTGAAAAAGAATGACTCGTTGAAAATTTTGAAACATATCTGCATGATTGTACATGTTCTGCGCCTAATCTTTTTTTTAAAAAAAAGGTATTTCTTCATCCCCTTTAAAGCTTCGTCCTTGTAAAAAAAAACTTCATAATTAAAACAATAAAAAGAATATGTATAGGACTAGAAGCATTTATTTTACATAACATAAGCCTCACCTAGAGGGAGGTTACATCATTGCTGCTATGAGGACCTAAAAACCTCAAATCCCACAAAAAGCTGAGGAAAAAAATAGATAGGAAAATGGTGCTGTTTGGCCACTTTGAGTCTCCATTGCTTGGAGTTTTCTTTGTGCTTTTTAGCTCTAGTTCTCGTTTTTATCTCACAAAACTGCGAATTCTAGTGGTCCAATAATACACACTCCCTGTTCACTATAAAAGGCAATGCTGTATCTCTAGACAGCAGGCAAAGCGTGCTGCCATGATGGCTTTTTGTAATTTCCGCATTGCAACAATTTAAACCACATGAGCCGAAATAACCTAAACTGTCCACAAAACAGTGCTACATCGCCCCATACCTATATTTGCAGCGTGCAAGACAACAACAATGGAAAGTTCTAGGCCTCCCATATTTCAAAATTGAATTTACCTCCGGGGCCAGCTAATGGTGCTCAAAAAAAAATCTATTACTTGGATAAACATTTACCTGCAGCACACCATCCATGGTTTCAGGTCCACAGTAATTCAGAAAAAAATCAACTCCAGCACACTTAATTATTCAGTTTGTGTTTTTGTTGTTGTTCTATCGTACAGATCCGTCGGGATGGTGGACAGGCAGAATTCGAGGAAAAGAAGGTCTCTTCCCTGGTAACTATGTGGAAAAAATGTAACCAGGACTGATTGTGAAGGAACCTATTTAAAGGGGTTACATGACTCGAAGACATCTGAACATCTAAAGTGAAGTTCTGTCCCCGACCATTTAATACACACATTCAACAACCGTACGTTTTCAAGTGTGTTGTTGTCTCGGCCGGTCCTGTTTGAAATGACGTAGCAGCAAGATCTTTGACGCTTTCTGATTTTTCCATGTTTGATGATCAGTTACACGCCATCAAGTGAAATGAGCCTAATTACTGTTTACATTCTACACTGTGCTTTGGATTCTTTTGTTTATATTTTATAATGGTAAAAAGAGGCAAGTGACTGTAAAAGGATATTCATAGGCTTTCGAAAAATGTAAGCTTTTAATACAGAGCAGCTTGTGGATATTTGTATTTCTCAATAAAGCGGATATGCTTTACATTAGGAAGTAAATAACTAAATGCCATTGTGTGTGTGTGAAAGTGTCATAATTACTGATGTGATTCACCTGTGCCCGCTCATTTGGCGCCAACTGCCGCGGGTTCTGATTGGCTCCCTGTCCCGACTTAAACCCAGTCCTGTCAGTCCCCTATTGTCAGTCCGTCTGTGAACCTCAGTGTATACTAGGCAAGCCTTTTTTCGACCCTGACTCCCACCCAATGTTCCCTCTAATTTTCTACGGGTCTGAGCGTTCACACAAAGTCGGTGAGCAACGCTTGAAACAACAGTGAGCAACAGCAATCCAAAGTGTGGCAACTAAATTATTATCAAACAGGTCCAAAACTTGACATTTTGCTGAGTTTCCAGCAATGCAAAATCATTTTTCACTTTTGAATGAATTAAATATTGTATTTTTGAAGATTGTTCGGCCTACAAACGTCATTTGTTTTTACAATTCTTTCACAAGATTTCCATTTTTTTTCCTGGTATCTATTGTCGCATGATACTAACATTTTTGGGGGATTATTTAGTCGGTTGCACGATACACAACTGTATTTAATTTCATTTTTTTAGGGGAATTACAATGTTGGTGACAAGATTGACTTGATATAATTTGAAATTATTTGAATGCAACACAAACTTTTTCTTCTTTTTCCCTGTTTTTTTCTACTTTTTAAAAAATTCCTTTAAAAAAATCTCATTGTGTTTATTTTTTCCTAGCTGTTACTTTTTTCTTTTTGTTCTCTATTTACTTTTTTTCCTTTGTTTCTTTCTTTTCTTTTTTTCTGTTTTTTTCTGAAAATTTCCTTCTTTTTTTTCTCTTCCTTTTTGTTTTTTTTCTCAGTGTTTCACTACTTTTTCATTTTGGTATTTTTTTCTTTTTTGTTCCATTCCCCCCTTCCTTTAAGTCGTTTTACATAATATTTGGTCATGTTGGAATTAAAGAAGCAAAAACAACCTGAAGAGCCGTTTAGGACCTGAAAGAGACAGTTTCTTTTAGTGAGCCGAGCCGAAGAAGCCGGTTCTCGAAAAATTTTACTAACTTTACTCAACTTCCTTCTACTTCGATATTAACTTCAAAATACTGCATTTATGACACAGCGTCAGGGGAACCCGTGTATTTTTACCTTCATGCACTGTAACTTTGACTCAATTCGCTTTTTAATTAGCAATTTCGAGCCCTCATTTTTGTGAGCTAGCTAGATTTTCTTGTGCGCTGAGAATGTGGGGGCAGTGCGCAATTGCGCACGCGCGGAGCTTAGAGGGAACATTGCTCCCACCTGTCCCATCTTTGCTCCCGTCTGTCTCCGGCTACGACCTGTTTTGATCCTGACCACGTCTGCTCTCACGTCCCGGCTCACGACCTCTTTTTGTCCCCAACTACGCCTACTCTCTCGTTCTGGCTTACGACTCGTTTCCGACCCCGACCACGCCTTGCTCTCCCAGTCCCGGCTACCGACCAGTTTTTCCGCCCCTGACACCGCCATTGCTCGTTAGGAAAGATCCATTTCCGTGTTCGGATCACAATCCGAGTACGAGAGCAACTTGCTTCCCGCGTTCAGCGAACATCGGATTGTGGGCGCAGCCCTTCCTCTTTCCTTCAATAAAACATGCGGTAAACGCTACGCAATTTGGTCCTGTTTTCGTTCTGGTCCTGACAGCAAGTGAATACTCTCTAAATTAAAACTTTAAAGCAGAGGTGTCAAAACCTGTTTCCTCTCAGGGTTGAAAACCTATGGCTCCCAAGCCATATATGGTACTTTTCATGAATACATAGAATTTGTGCAATATTTACTAAATGGTTTCTTGCAGAGCTGAGGGAATACTGCAACGCACGGGGTACAGTCCAGTATATATAGGACACAATTGTAACTACAGTTTACAGTCAAGGTGTCAAACCAACAGACCCTGTTGTGGCTGTAAAACCCTAAATAATCCTTTATATGGACGCTCATTAAATAACAGATGATCACTGTTGAGACACTTAATGATGAAAAGCCACATTTAACCCAAAATAAACGTTTTACCCAAAAGCTCTAGTAGCGCATTTTGATACGCACACTCTTTGTCCTCGGCCGGAACCTTCTGCACTGAAGGTAAATACGTTGGTATCCTCATATGCAGTATTTTGTGACCTTTTTACAAAATAACCTTGCTTGCACCTTTGTTTCGAAATTTTTATTTAGGTCAAACATGGCAGTATAAATGAGCCTCAATGCTATTAAGTAACTGCAAGAGAGAGACTATACGGAAGTGTTATTTTTACATTCATATGGGACACAGGTTTTGGCATTATTGTTATTTCATAGATTTGATAAAATCATCAAACATCACACAGTGAAATAAAAAGTATATGGCGTGGCTCTGTTAAAAAAAAAATAAAACAAAATAAAAATCTAAAGATTTCTGCTTTGGGTAGGCGGCACGGCGGTTGAGTGGTTAGCACGTCCGCAGCACAGTTCTGAGGTCATGAGATCGAATCTTCCTGTGCGGAGTTTGCATGTTCTCCCCGTGCTTCCGTCGATTTCCTCCGGGCTGTCCGGTTTCTCCAACATTCAAAAACATGCATGTCAGTTCAATTGGCTGTTCCAAATTGTCCCTAGGTGTAAATGAGCTAGTGAGTTGTCTGTCTCTGTGTGCCCTGGGACTGGCTGGCAATCAGTTCAGGGTGTCCCCTGCCCACTGCCCGATGATTGCTGGGATGGGCTCCAGCACCCCCGCGACCCTACTGAGGGTAAGCAGTGCAGATAATGGATGTATGGCTCTTTGGGTCAAAATGGTTCCTGACCACTGCTCTGAGGGCTTCATATAAAAAAAATAGGTACAAGGGGTCACTTTTCACTGTACAACGCACCTAAACAATGTTGTTGTTTTGAAACCAAAACCCCATGACCCTATTGAGAACAAGCGCTTCGGAAAATGAATGAATGAATGAATGAAGCAGAGAAATTACAAATCTGATTTTGTTCAACTGATATACAATTAGTGTAAAAGCCTTTAACACATGCGATATGGGAGAAACTATAGTCATTGCCAAGTTTTAGTTTTACGACCGCAACACAAAGCATACGTCCTCGTAATATTTGGAGTATATGAAGGGAAAGCACGTACAAGTACAAACAACACACAGGCAGGACCGGTTATCTTCCTTTCCTCAAAGCCTTTTACAGAGACCCGTAACTGCACCTGTTATTTGCCTCTGCTCTCGTTTTGCTTCGTATCGCCCGTCAATCCGTCAAGGAAAGAAAAGGGAGGGTGGAGACTCAGGAGTGGCACTCGCTGTTTTCCGTTTGGATCTTCCGGTGGCGTCACTACGCTCATGAGTGATGTCACGGCGCCGAAACGCTCCACCCTGCCCAAATTCACCTGTTGAGTCACCTGCAGCTTCAGTGCATTTCTAGACCGGAGGCTCTGGAAGAAAGAAGTACAGCATGGGAGGTAAGGCGAGTCACTCCAATTCGCGCTGAGTAGTCCTCGTCAGGGTTGGGTAGGGTTACTTTAACTGGATTACTTTCAATTACTTTTGGATTACTCCAATACCAAATATGCTAATAAAAGACAAAAGAAACTAAATATGAATAAAATGACTGAATTTTGTGCAGGCTTGGGGAGTAACGGAATACATGGAACGGCAAAAATGATGTTGAATAGAATAGAATAGAATAGAATATACCTTTATTGTCATTGTTACAAAATGGGTTAACATATTGTGACGACAAAATTGGGCATGACACTCCAGTTTCACACATTCACAGTGAGGTAAAAAACCCAAGAAGATAAAGGAACAGAGAAGATAATTATGAAACAAGGAGGATAAGGTTATAGTTTATAGTTATAATTTACGCAAAATTTACACAAGAAATGTCGGTGTGTAGGATGTTACATACAGTTTGGTATCGTAAGGGTTTGTGCAATATGCATTTGGTGCAAAAATAGTCATCATAGTGTTGGCAAGCTGTTTGGGTTTATTTTCATTTTGTTTCTGTCGCATTTTATGTTAGTTTTGCCAGAGATCAAAGCCAGGAGAGAAAGCTTACCACGTGTTGTGAGTCATAATTTTATTCATATTTAGTTTCTTTTGTCTTTCATTAGCATATTTGGTATTGGAGTAATCCAAAAGTAATTGAAACTGATCAAGTTAAAGTAACCCTACCTAACCCTGGTCCTCGTAAAAGTGGATTATTATGTTAACTGTTGACTGACAGGAAGTCCATCATTTTGGTAATGGTTGGTGGTTGCTCTGTTCTTAAATACACTAAACGGAAAGTAATAGAGTTTATGAAATTCTCCATTTTGTGAATTAACAACATAAAAACACTCTATAAGATATTTTTAAGACCCAAACTCACAAAATACTTAACTCTTTATTACATTTTGTACTAAATATGGAATGTACACCTTTCTATTCCCCTTAATATTAAAGGGACACAGTGTAGTATTTGACTCCTAGACCACTGGTTCTCAACTGGTCTGACTCCAGGACCCACAATTCCACTCTCATGGAAAGGTTCGGCCAAAATCCAGGCTCCATTTCCACTTCTCAAATGTACCCAATAAAATGATTGTGCACTTTAAAGTAATTGATTTTTTTCTCTAATAAGGCACAGAAAGTGTATTGTCCTTCCATGCAATCATGCGGATATGTTTCGAAATATTCCCCGCGCTAGGATCTTGAAGAATTAATACCCAAAGCAAACAGTTTAATCTAATATCCCCTGGAGCTGTGACATCACCTAATAACGAAGAGAAGCAAAACAATGGCGCACCCTTTTGAAAAAATGACGGCGATTGTGGTGATCAGCGGATGCATAGCACTCATTCCCACTTAGAGTAATTGGAACTTTGTTTACTATGTCGCTGGGGGACTTCTGACTGTTTTGCCGGAGGCGCTTGCTTTGATCATCTCAAACTGTGTCCAGAAAGTCTACCAGCTGTTTTGTACAGCGTGCGTTCCTTTTTTGCCTTTGCCTCCTCATAGGTATGTGATTGTGACCTTTCCTTTCTTGTTTTTTCGCCCCATGTTTGCAATTAATATAATTTTGTCCAGATAGCTCCCCCCTTGCGCGCAGGCTCCCGAAGGCTTCCAGTTTTTTCGGGTCTAGGTTAGTCCCGTTAGCAGTCGGCTAGCTGGCATGCCTGCCATGTTCATTGTTTTTTCTCCTGGCTGAGTTCGTGTTTGTGTCTGGTAGTTTTTTTTATCGATGGTTATCCTGGCTGCTTAGTGCATGTATATCGGTCAGCCAGTCTCCTGTTTTTTCACCAATCGCTCCCAGTGAGCCATTTTTTAGTAGTCATGTCCCGGCTGGTTAAGCCCGTTAGCTGTCTGTGTGTTTTTTTGTCAGTTTGCCCCATTTTGCCTGCTCACCATTTGTTGTACCAATGCTGCGCACATCTGCGACACAGCGCTCAGGTCCTTGGCCCTAGGCATTTCCACAAAAACTACCAAAACTTTGCTTAAAACACTCAAAACCTTTTCGACGAATGGGCATGTAAACCAATAGGGTGACTTGCTAGGGTGCTTTGTGCTCCAGACGACCTCAGAGCCCAGGAAGTCAAACAAGAGACAGACTGTTTTCAAAGAGTATTATCTCAGATAAATGAATGGAATATACCAATGAAAAAAATATACTATTTGCTCACATTTTGTATGTTTTAGAACTTGGGAATCCCTTTAGAGCAGCGATGGTATAATCCGTTCATCCATTATCTGCACCGCCCATCCTCAGTAGGGTCACGGGGGTGCTGGAGCCCATCCCAGCTATCTTCAGGCAGTGGGCAGGGGGACACCCCGAACCGGTTGCCATCCAGTCGCAGGGCACACAGAGACAGACAACTCACATGTTCACACTTAGAGACAATTTGGACCGGCCAATTAACCTGACATGCATGTTTTTCGAATGTGGGAGGAAACCGGAGTGGCCAGAGAAAACCCATGTAGGCACGGGGAGAACATGCTAACTCCACTCAGGGAGGCTGTGGTAGCTGAATTGGAACCCTGAACCTCTGCAACGTGGGGCTGCGCGCTAACCACCAAGCCGTCGTGCCACCCAAGATGGTATAATACATTCACTTTTTTTTTTTACTAGCAAAACCAAAACGACTTCAAGCACCATATATACTCAGTTTTAAACCAAGCTCCCATTTAGGTCACCCCCTAAAACTGCTTTAAAATAGCTATATACAAAATAAAATGCACAATATTAATAAAGCATGTATCTAAACATCCCAAATTACATAATCAGGTTGTTAATAAATATGAATATACCAATAATAACCGAAAAATATAGCATTTTTATTTACTGTAACTTTCAGCAGCACTTCAATGGCAAACACTTGTACACCATTTTCATATTTTGCAATCGTTCCCCTTTTTGACTCGATGGTTGTTGTCACCATTGTCTACCTTTACTTCCCCTTATAACTAACTTACTTAGCAATCATTAGTATGGGCAGAAAAAGGAAATAAAACCAACAAAATCACAAAAACAGATGCTGTCCCTCTCAAATGCACAAATTGACTGAACAGAAATAAGACATCAACCAGGGCATTTTTGCCATTTACAGTTCAGGAGTGCAATTGACCCTCTGTTTTATCTTCATCGCATAATTTTGCTAAGGGAAAGACCGGTGACCCACTAAAAACAAGTCCGCGACCCACTTTTGAGTCCTGACCCACCAGTTGAGAAACATTGGCCTAGACTTTGCTGTATTATGTAGTGGAGGGGTCTCAAAGTCAATTCACATTGGGGAGGCCGGAGTTACAGTCTAGGTAAGTTTGTGTCAAATTGGGTTTTACACCCCAAAAAATTAGTTTTCCACAATTTTTTCATTCCCTACACAAAATAAGAATCAAAAAGCATTAAAAAAAACTTCTCATCTCTCTCATCTCATTAGCTGCACCGCTTATCCTCAGTAGGGTCGCGGGGCTGCTGGAGCCCATCCCAGCAATCATCGGGCAGTGGGCAGGGGACACCCTGAACTGGTTGCCAGCCAATCGCAGGGCACACGGGGACAGACAACTCACTCGCTCATTCACACCAAGGGACAATTTGGACCGGCCAATTCACCTGAAATGCATGTTTTTGGAATGTGGGAGGAAACCTGAGTGCCAGGAGGAAACCCACGCAAGTACGGGGAGAACATACAAACTCCGCACAGGAAGTCTGGAGCTGGATTTGAACCCACGCAAGAGGTTCCCATGACATGAAATGTGCCGCACATGCGCTAACCACTGCACCGCCGTGCTGCCCGATCAATTAGACCATAATAAGCTCTGGCTGCACTTAAAGGGACAGTGTGTGTTATTCAGTACCTCCTAGTGGTATGGAAGTGTCATTCATAAAAAAAGGAGTAATGGTTTAAATATTTAGCAAAAATACATGAATTATCATAAAGATGCGCCTTATTTTTATAATACTCGTATATCAAGAAGTTTCACCTAGAGACAGATACATGATTGTCCGCCATCTTGTCGGTACAGGTACCCAAAAATATTTTTTAAAAACCTGGCAAAAGGCTTGGCAAGAAAAAAAGAAGAAAAATGGTCGCTCTTAGTGGTCCATAAAGTTAATAATTTTGGTGATTTTTAGCACTTGTTTTTCAGTTGCATGACAGAATACTGAAGTCAAATTATACGAAATAGCCCTTTAACTTTCTTATTAAGGCAGGTGCTTTAAATTACCATCCTGAGGGTCACGGGTTTGAGACCCTAGGGTAGTGTAACCAAAACTAGTGTTATAAAGTATACAAAGAATATAAACTACAAAGACTCAAATTGACCAAACTGCACTACGTATTTTACTTAGGGTGTATTTTTTGTCATTATTCAATTCAATGTTGCTTCGTTTGAATGAACGACCACTAGGAGGCGCTAAATAATACACATTGTCCCTTTAACTTTTCTTTCCAAGTCTTATCAGCTTGTCCATTCATCGCCGTGTGTCAAAGTTGAACTTTGAACTCGGCTTTGTTAAATTGAGAATGTTTGAACACAAGGACGCAAAGGGAGAGTCAAATTCCATCAAATGCTTACAATATTTGTCTTTTTTACCCTCCATGTTTAGTAACATTTCTGACTGCACAACTGCTATTTAAAGTCAACAAAAACATAGTGTCAGAAAACATCCATAAATTATTCATTCGGAAAGAAGGAAATTATAACCTAAGGGGCTGTAGTAAATTCACAATCCCAAAGGTGAGAACCACCAGGAAAAGTATGTGTGTGTCTGTGTGTGGAGTCAAGCTCTGGAACGGTTTGCAAGACGAGATCAAACAATGTCCAACTATTCACTTGTTCAAATTTAAATACAAAAAAACATTCCTGGCGGAATACAGAGATGAAAAAAATCGGGTATGAGTAATGCGAGAGATTGGGAATAGTGCGTATAGAACTATGATTAACTTTGTGTTATTGTTGCTGTTGTTATATCAAAACTGTTATTATTAATGGTATTACAATTGTTGTTATATAATAGGGAAGATGAAGGGGTAGGGAATATAAGCATTTGCTTCTGACTACCCCTTTTCGAACATATTATGTAATATTATTTTGTGGTTGAGTTCTGTTTTTATTTTAATGTTCAAATAAAGTTTCCATTCATTCATTCATTCATTCAACGTTCAAGTTTTGTTTTAGATAGACATTCTGCTTACCTGTGTGTCAGGTGTCTATTCCAGTGAAAATATAGCCGGAGTCTTCTCCTATGAGAGTTCAGAGATCGACTGGTGTGAAGACAACTACAAACACTCTGAACATGTGGCGGAGTTCTTTAACACAGTGAGATACTGATTCTGTTCTTAATTCAGTGGTTCTTAACCGAGTGTTGATCAAACCCCAGGGGTTCGTCGAGTCAATCTTCGGTGGAACCTCCACGACTCATTGTGTCTGTATGTCATGACGAGGCTTGATTGGCCATCACTGGCGGCAAAGCACCACGTGATGCTACTGCGCGGAATCTAGAGCTGTCACGGACCAGAAACAGACACGGGACCCTATAGCGCTCGTTTGCTCGTTTTTTATTAACAAAGAGGGAGAGTAGGGCTTGCCACCACGATCCGATGCAGGAGATGAGGAAGAGGCACTTCCGTGTTGAACGAGGATGGTCGAAGATTGGCAGGAAACACAAGTCGTTAGCCGGGACTGGAGAGCAAGGGCGGTGTCAAGTTCGGAAACAAGGTTGGCTACAGGAATCAGGCAGGTAGCGGGGCAAACTGGTCGGATATCGGGAAGGCAGAACGGGGCAGAGTCAGGTCCAGAAACAGGTTGGCAACGGGTAACAGGCAGAGAAAACAGGGCAGGAACAGAGTCTGAACGTGAGAGCTTGCCGAGCTGAGAGCAACGGTTCGAATAACGATCTGACAGGGATCTCTTGAAAGCCGGGGGTTTAAGGGGAGTTCATCAGCCAATCAGCTCTCAGGGCTGTTGGCGCCAATTGAGCAGTCACAGGTGCTCTGAATCGGCAATCATGACAAGAGCACTCAGGAGTGATCCAGCGTATTTATATGATTGTAGTACATCACACTATTACAAATTTTAATCCATACTATCGTATTATCACGACCATAAGGCGCACGCAAAAGTCTCAGATGCCTATGTGTGATGTGTGCCACTCATACTGAAGAGCTTAATACTATATTCCGATTTTTGGGTGAAAACTGATTTCTTTATGAGATCGTTCACATTTCCAACTAAATGTGTCTTGTTTCTGATCTCCTGTGTCTTCTACGATCTCCTGTGAACACCACCATGCATGCGAGAAAGACGTCACATGCAATGCATTGTTTGCGGAAGTACTTGTGGATGCTAACGCTGTAGAGTGTCTAGCAATTTGAAAGTTATCATACTATCGGAGGCTGAACAGAATTGTCTCCCCAAATATGAATTAAATCGAAATCCTCACTTTCCCTCTATTGAATGCTGGTTTACTAGTGATCCCAAGAGCCAAGAAGGGATCCCCAGGTTGGAGAGCGTTCTCCATTCGGGCCCAGGTGTTGTGGAATGCTCTTCCCCCTGGGATTTGATCTACAACCTCAGTGGAAATGTTTAAATCTAAGCTTAAAACACACTTTTATTCGATAGCATATGAATAACCTATATTTTATGTTGACAACATCTGTTTATTATTTGTTATTGCAACATCCATTGCAGCCTGATCATCCTGTAAGGGGATTACCTCATGTGCAATCCCTTCTCAAGGTTTCTTCATTTTCCTCATGTTGAGGTTTTTGAGTTTTCCCTTGCCCTCATGTAGGTTTCAGATCAGGGGATGGTGTCATAATACTGCGGTTTGCAATAATCTGTGGTCTGTGCAGCCCTTTGAGTCTCTTAGTGATTAAGGGCTATACAAATAAACATGGCTTGACTTGATTTGACCTTTCGTCCGCCATTGTGCGTTGATTTCTACGGTACGCGGAAAAACTAGGAAACCGAGCAGCCGCGAGAGATCAATGATAAATTCATGAATTGACGGTTTGCAAGGTGAGGAAGCTCGAAAACAAACTCCGACAGGCTTCGATGAATGCCCATATGAAACTGGTAGGGTTTGGGAGCTCCAACAAGGTTAAGAACCATTGTTTTAATTTGATGTCGATTGCAAGATAGAAATAATCAAACAGACTAGAAAATGTTGATCCCTGCTTGTATCCAAAGGTGAAATTTTATTTATTTTTTCCCTACAGGTGAGCAGCTTTAGTTTCTTCATTATATCTCCCATTATGCTCTACCTTTTTCACCCTTATGCTAAAGAGAGAAGTTTGGCAATCCACTTGGTCTGGATCATGGTATTCTTTGTAGGTAAGTAAGTTGTCTTATATCGACGACAATTTTTTTGTGAGAGCTTGATAATGATCCAGGTGATTGGAATCACCTGTATTGGAGCAGAAAAACCTCCAAAACATGCAGGACGTGCGGCTCTCCAGGACCGGGTTGGCCACCCCTGTATTATATCAATGATAGACTTAATAATGAGTCTTCACAAACCCGGTTATTTGAATAATGCACTTTAATTATGGTTTCATTCAGCTTCCCATGTTTGCCATTTTTCATTGTTTTGTAATGATTCTGTGTTACACACTGGCACAAAGTTCCATTGTAAAAAAATGGGAAGTGATAGTGACAAATTCAAATTAAGTGAAACTACAGTGGTACCTCTGTTTAAACATTTGTAAATAGAGACACCTTTTAAATGTAAATAATTAAACCGTTCCAAGCCCGACTCAGCCGACAGAAGTATTTCTTTTTTTAATGAATCCTAAAAGACAACCAGAACATGAAAGAAATACATATTAAGATGAGTTTCTTGAAAAACTGATCCAATGACTTCTGTGTCACAGACCAGAAATGGACACAGGACCCAATAGCGCTTGTTTTCTCAGTTTTTAGTAATAAAGAGGGAGAGCAGGGCTTGCTTCCACGATCCGAGGGTTGAAACAAGAGGAGCAGGAGATGCGGAAGAAGTGGCAATTCTGTGTCTGACAGGCGGGAATTACAAGTCGCTAGCCGGGACTGGAGAGCAAGGGCGGTGTCAAGTTCAGAAACGAGGTAGGCAACAGGAGGCAGGCAGGTAACGGGGCAAAACAGATCAGATAACAGGCAGGCAGAACGGGCCACAGTCAGGACCAGAAACAGGTTGGCAACGAGGATCAGGCGGAGAAAAGCAGGGCAGGAACAGAGTCTGACGTAAGAGCTCACCGAGCTGGGGGCAACGGTTCGCATAACGATCTGACGGGGATCTCTTGGAAGTCGGGGGTTTAAAAAGAGTACATCAGCCAATCAGTTGTCTGGGCTGTTGGCGCCAATTAAGCAGTCGCAGGTGCTCTGAATCGGCAATCATGACATTCTGCTTTGGCTGGCTTTTGACATTTCGTTGGAAATGCGCGAGGCAGAAGTCATCATAATGATAGCCTGACCTGTCAACACTTTTTTTCTCGGCGATTCCTTTTGTTTCTGAACTCTTCCTGCACGGCCGTGTGTGTTTTCATACCATTCTATTTCTTGCATTGTTTCTATGGCCAGAAAAAGTATCTTCCTCTTCTTTTCTCTTTGTCCACTTTCCTGCATGTCTTTCACAGGGTCCATTGTGAATGATAGATCTTCGTAGCAGTACCTTCCAGTAGATTGTTTATAGAGCAGGAAAGGGACACAATCATGCCGGAATTCAAACATACGAACTCGTTACCAGGTAGAACTCTGAGAGCTGCGAATGACAGCGCGTACTGTACTGTATTTTTGACTTTATATCCTGAATTACCTTTTTAACTGCAATATTTTCCCTTTCAGGTACTTTGTAACCTGAAACTTTCTTATGGAGATACATTTGTAAGTTGAGGTACCACTGTATTCTACAAAATGAGTAATGTTGCTCCTACTGTTAGTAAGTAAAGTATACAGCATTGGTGGCCAACGCTTTTCAAGCTGAGAAATACTTTGTATTACTAATTAGCGCAAAAGGAACCCAGTTTGATTTCTAGAATAACATCATTTTGTTACTATGTCGTTACTATTTTAGCACCAGGTTAATTATTGGAAGTAAATAGACTCAGTAAACCTCATTTTTTTATTTTTCTAAAAATTAAATCACAAACATTTCCACTGAGGTTGCAGATCGAATTTCAGGGGGATGAGCATTCTACAGCACGGGGGCCCAAATGGAGAACGCTTTCGAACCTGTGGATCTCTTCTTGGCTCTTGGGATCACTAGTAGACCAGTATTTTCTGAGCGAAGGCTCCGGACCGGAACATAGAGGGAAATTAAATCTGTAAGATATGAGGAAGCAAGTCCATGCATAATTTTGCATACTACCAACAGAACCTTAAAATCACATCTTAAGCTGACAGGGAGCCAATGCAGGTTAGCTAAAATCGGGGTAATGTGATGTAAGACACGGGTCGCCGCCGACGCTCTAACATGGGGCATGTTACCTAAAAAGCAACACAAGAGGAGAGTTAAATGAGTTAAGAGGGTGTCGGTAACTTTTATTACCTCCACAGGTTTGTTTTCGGCCTACTTCCACATGACTCTCAGCTTTGTGGGCCAGATGCTGGATGAGTTGTCCATCTTGTGGGCAGTGGCAGTGGCGAATGCCATCTGGTTCCCACGCAGGATGTTTCCTTCGTTTATAAAGGACAGGTAAACCAGAAAAACAACTCTGAAATACGACAATCTGAATTATTCTAGAGACGTTTAATAAAACAGAACAGTAAATCGATTCTTTAAACATACATCGTTGTGAAACCTAACCTGCTGAGGAGCCTGTCTGACAGCTCCGACAGGAGTCCGTGTCAACAAAGAACAAAGAAAGTTGACAAAAAGGTGGCTCAGTACAATGGAGCTCACCTTAACCGTTATCAATAATTAACTCTGAGATGGCTTGGAATGGTCGATGAATTTTTGAAGAGCGCCCAGAGCAATCTGGCACACCTTATTTTTTCTATATAACTTCTCAGGTCCACTTTCTCGAAGCTCATCCTGGTGCTTACCGTCATCAGTTCGTTGAGCTCCTTCATCAAACCGACTATCAATGCCTACGCGCTCAACTGCTTAGGCCTGCACCTGCTCTACGTTTTTGCTATGGAGATGAGATGGTAGGAGATTCATTCAAATTTTTCCGTGGTGAAGTACAGTCTATTCTGGATGACAGAGTGCACCTGATTAAAAGTTGCATGCTCAAATTTTAAAACGAAACACAATTTTGTCTGTATTTTAAGCCACAGACTTTTAAAAGCATTTTAAGCTTGCTTTGTAGCAATATACTGACACTTGGTGATCAAATAACTACTTACTTATTATAGTCAAGTCAAGTCAAGTCATGTTTATCTGTGACGCCCTTAATCACAAAGAGTCTCAAAGGGCTGCACAGACCAAAGACTATTGCAAAGTCAGACTTTCATTTCACAATCCCCTGACCTAAAACCTACATGAGGGCAAGGAAAAACTCAAAAACCTCAACATGAGGAAAATGAAGAAACCTTGAGAAGGGACCGCACATGAGGTAATCCCCCTTCCAGGATGACCAGCCATAAAGAAAGAATTACTTTTAGTTACTCACAGGGTTGGGTAGGGTTACTTTAACTTGATTGCTTTCAATTACTTTTGGATTACTCCAATACCAAACATGCTAATAAAAGACAAACAAAACTAAATATGAATACAATTATGACTCACAACACGTGGTAAGCTTTCTCTCCTGGCTTTGATCTCTTTGATCTCCGGCAAAACTAACATAAAATGCGACAGAAACAAAATGAAAATAAATCCAAACAGCTTGCCAACATCATTTTTGCCGTTCCATGTATTCTGTTACTCCCCAAGCCTGCACAAAATTTAGTCATTTTATTCATAAAGAGAAAGAAAAAGAGATAAAGAAATAAGAGAAAGAGGGAGGGAAAGAAGAGAGGGCGGGACAAAGAAAGAAAAAGAGAGAGGGAGAGAGCATGAGAAACAAAAGATAAAAAGTTGTGAGAGTGGGGGAAAAGAAATGGATCGGAAGAAAGAAATCCAAAGAGAAATTGAAAGACAGAAGGGAAAGGAAAGCGCAAAGGGTATGAAGAGACAAAAGACAAAGAGAAAAGAGAGAAAAAGAAAAAAGGAAGTTAGATCAAAAGAGGTTAAAAGACAGAGAGAGAGAAAGAGACAAAGAGCAACAAAGGAAGAGAAAAAGAGAGACAGAGAGTGAAAGAGACAGTCGGAGAAAAGGGGTGGAAAAGAAAGAGAGAGCGAGAGAGAGAGCAAGAGAGAGAGAGAGAGAGAGAGAGAGAGAGAGAGAGAGAGAGAGAGAGAGAGAGAGAGAGAGAGAGAGAGAGAGAGAAAGAGAAATAAATACAAGTACAGTGTCTTTGTTCGAGGCACCTGGCTTTGGCAACATCAAGTTGACACATTTCAACCTGCAGCTTGTTTTTCTCTTGCGCTTCTCTGAGTGTTGTCTCGCCGGATTCAATCCCTTAGCGGGCCTGATCTGGCCCGCGGGCCACCTCTTTGACACCTGTGTTATAGTCTGTACAGCCCTTTGAGACTTTTTGTGTTTAAGGGCTATAGAAATAAACATGACTTGACTTGACTATTATATGCTATTAATCTTAATCATTTACCACATTACCACCTAATAACGGCGTCATTTTCTTTCATGTGTACTAAGCTGTACAGACCAGAAGGTTTTGAATCTGGCCAAAGTTTCTGTGGCTTTCTGGATACTGGCCATTTCCTGTTGGATTAGCGATCGTTTGGGTTGCGGATTTTGGCAGAGACTCAACTTCTGCTACTTGCACGGGATCTGGTAAGAGTGTACACTGCAGTGGAACCTCGGTTTTCGAACGCCTCTCAGTTCGAACAAATCGGAGTCCGACCCAAAATTTCGAGGAATTCTTGCTTCGCTGTTCGGTCAAAAAATCGGAGTTCGAACGCCGGTAATGCGTGAGAGCGTACGCTTGGGTGCGATTCTGAGCGGCGTACGGGTGTAGAGCGCTCTTTTCGTGACCGACTGTCATCGCGTGCGGACGTGCTTCGTTTTGCTTTCGCTTTTAATATAGGTGTACGAAGTGTTTTAGCCCCTAATTATGCCTCCGAAGAAAGTCAGTGCAAGCAGCAAAGTTGCTACAGGTGAAAAAAGAAAAGTAGTGCGTACAAATGTTGCATTTAAGAAAGAAATAATAGCTCCACCGTCCACCTGCGCCTTCTGCTGACCACCACAAAGGTAAGAAATCCTATTCATAATTCTTTTCTTTATCCTTTTTTTTATTTTTACATGTTCATGTTAGCGTAATATTTCGTACGGAAGATTACGATAACGCGAACGTACGATTAGCCTGGGTTAGCTTCAAGTTTACGTTAAACATTCAGTAAACATTCAGGGTGTTGGAACGGAGCCCAACATTCAGGGTGTTGGAACGGAGCCCCGTTTCCAATGAACCGCTCACCACTTGTTGTGGAGACCCGGGTGCTAAATGACTTGTAAACGACCTGATTTTTTTATTTTTACACGTTCATGTTAGCGTAATCTTTCGTACGGAAGATTACAATAACGCGGACGTACGATTAGCCTGGGTTAGCTTTATGTTTCCGTTAAACATTCAAGGTAAACATTCAGGGTGTTGGAACGGATTAAAACGATTTACATTATTTTTAATGGGAAAAATGATTTCCGTGATCGATCGAACAAATCGGTTTTCGAACAGGGTTCTGGAACGGATTATGGTCGAGAACCGAGGTTCCACCGTATATGTTTAAGTCATGTATTGTAAACTCCACTTTGATTGTCCCTCAGGCATATTTTGATCGTGATTGCTGCGGCATATGGGAGTACGCTAGTAGCCTACCTGGATGCCAACTATGAGATCCCCTACTCGCTGCCTGGATTGCAGTACTGGCCCTGTGATAAACTGGGAATCGGATTCCCTCACATTGTCTTGAGAGGGACGAGCAAGACGCTCAAACGATGCTAATGACTTTCAAAGTGCCATGCATTTCTATGAGAGATAGTGTCTGAAACCTAGAGTTACTGAGCTATGAGTTATCACCCACTGGAGTAACCATTAGACATTTCACAATAACTTATATCAAGAGTGTCCAAACCTTTCAGAAATTAGGTCAGATTTGGTGAGCTGAAAATGTGTGAATGCCGATTATTCGGCCTGGCATTCTTTAATAAATTCGCCCTCCGACAAAACATTGTAGTGCTCGGCGATCTGCGTCGCAACCTCGTAGCTCGCCTTTGTAGCGTTTTCATTTGACTCGCAGGGTCTTGTGAAAAAGCGCTGCTGTGCCGTTAAAACAGCTTATAGCTTTTATAGTTAGCCTTTGTAGTCCGCATGTTTTGGTCTCTGCCTCTTGATTTTATAGTCTTTGTTTCGGATTTCTGTGAAAAAATACTCCAATTTCCACTTGTCCTGAGAACAGCGGCCCGCACAATCAACTTTCCTTTTTTTTTAATTTCCATTCGCCATCTGGACTAAAATTCCCACAGAATGCCAAGGGCAAGGCGGCCAAATGACATCTGATGAAATCGTCATTTTTATTTATTTTTGTACAAATTTATTTTATACTGCAGTCTACATTACTGACGGCCCACGTAATATTAATGTTACGACAGAAGACGCAGGTCAGTAAAAATGTGCTCATGTGCTGTAACTGGCCCTCGGGCTGAAATTTGGACATGCTTGACTTATTAGTAATTAAACATTATATATTTCTTTAGATCTGATGCTTTTTCTTACTTAATTTACAGCACTATGAATAACACCGGATTCTAAGGCACACCTCCCTTTTGTGATATATTTTCCATACAATAAGGTGCAGGGAATTTAAACTAAAGCAAGGGCTGGGGTTGCATAAATGTATATACATTTCAATTAAACTATTTTATTTCATAGAGCTTAAATTAACATTATGACATTTGGTTTCACCACTAAAATGGATTCTGCCATTCAGCTAAACAGCGAGTAAACAATGTCTTGAATCGGACTTTTTTCTTTTGTTGATGTTTATTGGGCCATTGCCCTTATAAGGTCGTACAAAAAAGTCCATTTAACTTGCCAACTGTGCAGATACGGTAAATCTTCATTCACAGAATCACAATATGTTTCATACTTACAGACACGTATTGTGCAAAGCAACAACAAAAGAAGATTTGCAATGAGCATGTTAACCACAAGAGGGCACTCGAAGATCACTCCATATGTTTCTCTAAGGCAAAACAGTTACCGTACGCGGTATCATTTCATTGTAACTACGCATTTCCGATTTTTTTTCGATATATAAGGTGCCCTGGAATATATGGCGCATGTTTGAAATTCAGGCAAATTTGGAGTTTTTATAGTCTGTGTAGACGAATTTCACTAGAAAGTAAGACAGAGTTCAAACGCTAAAATATTCAGAAAGAAAATCTGAACGTTATTAAGTTATTTTCGAGATGTTTGTTGTCTAGTGAAGTTTTTCAAAGGAGTTTCACTGCATAACACTAATTGTATCACGGTAAAACACGGGAGTCTAACGTTTCTTTTTCTCTATTTCTTTCTCTCTAGATATATTTCTGTCTCTCTTTCTCTCTCTTCTTATTTATTTAAATTTCTCTGTCTCTTTTTTCTCTTTTCTCTCCTTTTTTCTCTCTATCTCTATCCCTCCATCTCTTTTTTTCTCTTTCACTATATCTTTTTTTCTCTCTTTCTCTCTCTCTCTTTCTCTCATTTTCTTTTCTCTCTTTCTCTATCAATGTCTTTTTTCTCTCTTGTTCTCTTTCTCTTTCTCTTCTTATTTCTTTTTCTCTCTCTCACACTCTTTTCTCACTTTCTTTCTCTCTCTCTTGTTCTTGCTTTCTCTTTCTGTTGTTCTCTCTATCTCTCTTGTTCTTACTCTCTTTCACGATCTTTCTCACTCTGTACTTGTTCTTGCCTGTTCTCTCTTGTTCTCTCTCTCTTTCACTCTTTTCTCTCTTTCTCTTTCTTTTGTTCTTGCTTTCTCTTTCTGTTGTTCTCTTAGTCTTTTTTGTTCTCTCTATCTCGTTTTTTCTCTCTCTTTCCCTTTCTTTCTCTCTCGCTCTCTCTCATCTCTCATCTCTAGATTTCTCTCTTTTGTTCTCTCATTATTGTTCTTGTTCTCATTCTCTCTCTCTCTCTCTCTCTCTCTCTCTCTCTCTCTCTCTCTCGCTCTCTCCCTCTCTCTCTCTCTCTCTCTCATTATCTCTAGACTTCTCTGGTTCTCATTCTTGTTCTCCTTCTCTCTCTTTAATATACCAGTCTGGCCCCTGTGAGCGTTTTCTTTTTTACCATGTGGCCCCTGGCTAAAATGAGTTAGACACCCCTGCAGTATTGTTTGTGTGTTTGAGAAAACACAGTCCTTTGTACAAAAGTAGCCACCAAGCTGTTTTCATGAGCTAGGAGGGGGCACAAGATTGTTCTAAAATTCTCAAAGATTGCTTATTGCAGAAATAAACATTGACTCTATTAATAGCGAGGAATTAGCATCTTGAAATTACAAAAAAACACTCTAAAAAGGGACAGAGAACAGGAATGTTTGTAAAGGTCTACATACAGCATATTTATAGTGTTATTGAATCATATGCACCTATGTTACACATAATTAGTACCTCCTATTTATTATTTTGTTATTCTTTCTTTGTTATCTGTGGTACCGGGGGTTCGGAATGCATTGGCTATTTATCATAGGTTTCTATCTCCCACTATACGTTTATTTCACTTTGCGTTCCCCACCTCGGAACTGATTAACGTGATGCCGAGGAGGTCTACAGCATTTCATGATCACGCATTCATACAGTACTCAAAATGTACTCAAAGATGAGAGATTGCTAAGGTTTCCTAACAATGTACAACAAAACAAATACCTCCATAATAGTCTCACACTGAAACATGTTCCTTTTTTCATGTGTTAATGTGCTAAATTATTAGTTTTGATTATATAGAAAATAAATATCTTGTTGTAGCGTCTATTTTTCCCTGGTCTTGTTTTTGAAAGTTCTTTAACAAAGCAATTTTCATACAAAATTAATACTTTACTTTATGGTCATAAATGATTATGCATTTGAAAATGTTTGTATTTTAATGTGTTTTGTTCTTACAAGTAATTTTATTCCAAATCAATCGTATGCATTGTGTTTGAAAGATTTATTTATTTTTAGTCTATGTACTCCTCATTCGTCATAGAAAAATATATCTAATCCATGTCCAGCAGTGTGTTCAATTCAACCTCCGGGATTCTGACCGAGTATTTGGATGAAGGAACAAGAGCTGAAAAGAATATATATTTTGTGGCCTTTGTTTGAAAAAAAATTAAATAAAATAAACAGAATATTCTGGGCTCGTGAACAGAACAAAGTCCCACCTAACAGGCATGACAAAATGGCTGACCATTGTTTTCAAAGGAAAGTGGAGTGGATTGACAAAAATAACTGAAAACTGAAAAAAAGAAACTTAACTGAAATGGGATTTTTCAGTCAACGCAAGAAAGTCACATGTTTACGAGAAACCTTTGTTAAGACTGCGTATAATTGGATTTTGCAGGAGGTGTGATAAGATCTGTGTCATTCCCAAAAAACCTGGCCTGTAACTCTGGGGCGCCTCTGGCTGTACTTGCCCAAGACACACCACAGAAAGAGGTTCTCAGACGACCCTAGTGGTTATTACAAATGATAAAGTATTGATAAACAAATTTGTGTCTTCACAATGTCACCAGTGAAAAATGCCACATATCATTGCAAAATCTAAACTCTTGGGATTCAAGATATAATGGCCATTTTTAAATCTACTCTGACGGAAACATTTCGATCAGTCTCAATCAAAATACCCGAAAACTATAAAGCCGACGTAGCCTATCAATTACGTCCCCTGGGACTCATCAGAGGAGACGATTCTCTGCAAACATGGTCTTGTTACTCCAGGACCGTTCACTGAATCCAACCGTGTAAAATATTTACTCCAAAATACACGATACTGCTGACAGATTTTTAAAAATCCGCCTAAAAGCATTCCTGCATCCTTTGACAATCTTTTTTTGTTATCAATTCATTTAGCTCCATAATTCCCATTCAAAAATAAACAGACTCATGGGACAATTTCCAATATGTGCGTTAGCCTCTGACCTTGATTGACACCACTTTCGGCCGAATGGAGGCTTTTTTTCACGGTCCACAGCCTGCTTTAGCCTATAAGGATATGTATTGATAAAATGGAGATTGCCTCTTTTAGCTTTGAATATCTTTAGCCAGTGGTAACCGAATCAAATGTTGATTTATACATTGGTTAGCCAATGAAATCTGAAAAAAACAATACAGGAGATATTTGGAGGGTATTCAAATTAGACCCCCCAAAAAACATGAGTAACGCCACTCGTGATTCATTTTTATTCATAATTATTATGCTCAAGTGTGCACAATCATTGATTGACTTCTGGAAAGCAAAGTCAAACATTTACAACTCTTTCAAAATGTCTAGAAAATGGTGAAAATAAAGTACACGGCTGCAATGATTTTAGTGCCGTACACTGGTCGTCTCCAAATGGTCACTTTTCTTTAGAAAACTGTGTAAAATACAATGTTTGGATTTTCAGATTGAGATCAAATTTAACAAGGTACCAGGTAAGGCTTCAAGCTATTGTCCCACCTGTTTTCCAGCTAAGATGCCCGTGCTACAATCGAAAGCAGGGGTGTCAAACTCATTTTAACTCGGGGGCGACACGATAGAACAAACATTCTGTCGGGGGCCGGACTAGTAGATTAAAGAGAAAGAAAAAGAGAGATAAAGAAATAAGAGAAAGAGGGAGGGAAAAGAAGAGAGAGGGCAGGACAAAGAAAGAAAAAGAGAGAGAGAGAGAGCATGAGAAACAAAAGATAAAAAGTTGTGAGAGTGGGGGAAAAGAAAGGGATAGGAAGAAAGAAATCCAAAGAGAAATTGAAAGACAGAAGGAGAGAAAAGAGAAAAGAAAGAGAGAAAAGGAAAAAGGGAAGTTAGAACAAAAGTTAAAAAGACACAGAGAGAGAAAGAAACAAAGAGCAACAAAGGAAGAGAAAAAGAGAAACACATAGAGTGAAAGAGACAGAGAGTGGGAGAAAAAGGGTGGTGAGAGAGAGAGAGTGAGAGAGAGAGAGAGAGAGAGAGATAGAAGGAGAGAGAAAAATAAATACAAGTACGGTGTCTTTGTTCGAGGCACCTGGCTTTAGCAACATCAAGTTGACATATTTCAACCTGCAGCTTGTTTTTCTCTTGCGCTTCTCTGAGTGTTGTCTCACGGGGCGGGTTCAATCCCTTAGCGGGCCTGATCTGGCCCACGGGCCGCCTGTTTGACACCTGTGCTCAAAAGGCATTTGATATAAAAACCTTCTACTTTTGTGTGTTCCAACTCAGATTTCTCATGTTAGTAACACTTGTAGTGATTCTTTCTGTTTGGGACAGAACCTCTAAGTTTTACCTTTAAACAGATATCAAGACTGTCCAGATTCTCCAAACGGTTCAAGAACAGCATTCAATTTACTTGGGGTACGTCTTGGATTGGGGTTTAGGGCAAATTTTACAAAAAAAAAAACGATAGGGGTTTAAGGGATCTGTGAACCATGTCCCATGATCTATCCATCCATCCATTTTCTGCGCCACTTATCCTCACTAGGGGGTGCTGGAGACAACCTGAACTGGTTTCCAGCCAGTCGCAGAGCACACAGAGAAAGACCACCCACTTGGGGACAATTAGGAGCGGCCAATTAACCGCACGTGCATGTTTTTGGAATGTGAGAGGAAACCCACGCAGGCATAGGGAGAATATGCAAACTCCACACGGGGAGGCTGTAGTAGCTGGAATCCAACTCTGGACCTGTGCACCGCAGTGCCATCCACCAAGAACCAGATATTCATGAATGTATTTGCATGTTTTCGGTATAATATTCCCTTTTTTCGTTTGTCCTTTAAAGCATGGATATATGTGTATGCTTTGATTGTAAGATAAAAGCTTTGCAAAATAAAACCTGTATGCAATGTTCCCTCTAAGCTGCGCGTGTGTGCGCAATTGCGCACTACCCAGAGCTTTTCCGCGCACAAGAAAATCTTGCCAGCTCACAAAAATCAGGGCTCGAAATTGCTAATTAAGAAGCGAATTAAGTCAAAGTTACGGCGCAAGTAGGTAAAAATACACAGGTTGCCCTGACGCTGTGTTCTAAATGCGGTATTTTGAAGTCAATGTCGAAGTAGAACGAGGTTGAGTAAAGTAAGTAGAGTTTTTCGAGAACCGGCTTCTTCGGCTTGGCTCACTAAAAAGGACCGGCTCTGTTGGGTCCCAAACGGCTCTTCAGGTTGTTTTTGCTTCTTTAATCCCTATATGACCAAATAATACGTCAAAATTATGCACAAAATGACAAAGGAAGGGGGGGAAATAGAGCAAAAAAGGAAAAAAATACCAAAATGAAAAAGTAGTGAAAAGCTGAGAAGAAACAAAAGGAGAAAAAAAGAGGAAAAAGGAGCAGGAAAAATTCAGAAAAAAGACAGAAAAAAAGAAAGAAACAAATAAAGGAAAAGGGGTAATAGAGAACAAAAAAGCAAGAAAAAAGTAACAGTTAGGAAAAAATAAACACAATGACATTTTTTTAAAAAAAGGAATTTTTAAAAAGGAGAAAAAAAACAGGTGCAAATAAAATAAAGTTTGTGTTGCATTCAAATAATTTCCAATTCCATCAAGTCAATCTTGTTGCCAACATTGTACTTCCACTACAAAATGTGATCAAATACAGTTCTGTATCGTGCAACCGACTAAATAAGCCCCCCAAAATGCTTTTGGGGCGGCAGTGGCTCAAGAGGTAGAGTGCTCGTCTTGGGATCAAGGGATCCCAGTTTGAACCCCGGCTCGTCCGTGTTACATTTCGAAGTGTCATTGGGTAAGACACTGAACCCCTAATACCCCCAATAAGCAGGTTAGCGCCTTACAAGGCTGCAAGGCCGCTATTGGGAAATGTGGAGCACATTGTAAAGCGCTTTGGGAAGTCATTGACTTGAAAAGTCCTATATAAATGCAGATCATTATGCGACAAAAGATACCAGGAAAAAAAAAGAAATGGAAATCTTGTGAAAGAATTGTTTAAACAAATTATGTTTGTAGGCCCTAGAACCTTTGCAATAGTACATTAGTCAATTTATTCAAAAGTGAAAAATAATTTTGCATTGCCGGAAATTCAGCAAAATGTAACTTGATGTCAAGTTTTGGACATGTTTGATTTAGTTGCCACACTTGGGATTGCTGTTGTTTGACTTTGAGTGAACGCTCAGACCCGTGGAAAATTAATGGGAACATTGCCTGTACGGATATGAATACTATGTGTATGTAAAACAAATGCTGGAGGATTTTGTTCCAAGTTATGACTCAACAGTGCCCTCTTATGGAGCCATGCTGACACTATTCAAAAGAAAGTGAGGCAGGAAAACAACTTGAATCAATTACAGTAATTGCTGAAAGATTGCTTCCTAAATTGTTGAAATATGAGAGTCGAAAGAACAACCCTGTTATTTGGAATTTGGATTCAAATGTAAACACGATTTGGCTTACTTGCTCTCTGTAATTGTTTAAAAGAGAAAGCCTGAACAGAATAAAATTGTTTCTGAGTTTATGAGGACAATAGATGAGGGGTTTCAAACGTGCGGCCCGCAGGTTGGATCAGGGCCAGGGACAGATTGATTCGCCTAGACAGATTGAAATGATGAGTCAAGCGCAAGAGACAAATTAGCTGCAGTTTGAACTATGTCCACTTGATTTTGCCAAAGCCAGCCACTCACAAAGCAACTGGAGCTGTATTTCTCTGTATTTATTTATTTCCCTATTTCTCCCCACCCCTCTCTCTCTCTCGCTCTCCTCCTTTTATTTTTGCCGCTCTTTTTTCATCTCTTTTCCTCACTCTGTGTCTCTTTTTCTCTGTCTTTCTCTCTCGATCTCTCTTCATCACTTTCTCCCTCTCTCTTTGTCTTTATCTTGTTTTTTCTTTCTTCGTCTCCCTTTCTACTTCTCTTTTGCTTTCTTTCTTTCTTTCACTCTCTTTCTCTCTCTCTTTTTCTCCTTCTCTATTTCTCTTTCTCTATTTCTGTCTCTTTTTCCCTCTTCGTGACTCTCTTTCTCTACTTATGTGTGCTCTCTTTCTTTTTCTTTTTCTTTTTCTCCCTATCTTTCTCACTCTCGCTCTTTCTCTCTTACTCTCTCTATGTCTCTCTTTCTCTTGCTCGTTGTTCCTCTTTCTGTCCCTCATAGTTTTTCCGTCTCTTTCTCTTAAATCTAGTTGTCCGGCCAACGTGAAAATGCTTTTTCCAGCCTGTGGTCCCCGAGATAAAATGAGTTTGACACCACTGTGATAGATGATACAAATACAGCAAACTGGAGTTAGTTATTTCCTCCTAGGCAAGCAATTTTTGAAGTAGCAAGAACTCGGATCCTCTAATGACATAGTCAGTCAAGTCAAGTCACATTTATTTATATAGCCCATAATCACAAAAATGTCTCAAAGGACTGCACAGGATTACAATGACACAATTACCTGATCTTAAACCAACATGAGTAAAGCATTTCTGCATCGTTGGATGCTCTTTGTCGCGATCCGTCTGTTTGGCCACATAATTTCCGTTTACAACTAAACAGACTCGTAATATTATTTCCAATATGGCCGCTATCCTCTGACCTTTTGATTGGCACCACCCGCAGCCAAAAGCAAGCTTTTATTTTCATGGTCCACAGCCCACATTAGCCCATAAGGGCCTGTATTAATAAAACGTACAGCGCCTCATTTAGCTCCAGATATATTTAGCTAGTAGTAACCGATTCAAATGATGAATCACACATTGGTTCGCCAAAGAAATTCTGGCAAGAAAAATACGCAGAATAGACTGTGTATTCAAATTCGACTGCAAATAAACGTGTGTAACACCAATCATGATTTTTTTTTTTACGCACCATTATTATGCCCAAGTGTGCACAATCATCAATTGACTTCTTGAAAGTGAAACATTCACAACTCTTTCAAAATGTCCAAAAAATTGTTCAAAGTAAAATTCACAGTTGCACGGGTTTCATAGCTGTAAACTGGTCGTCTCCAAGTGGCCAATTATGGAAATACCCTGAGAAAATTCTGTGAAATACAATGTTTAGTTTTTCACTTTGCGATCAAACTTCACGAGAGACCAGGTAAGGCTTCAAGCTATTGTCTCATCTGTTTTCCAGCTAAAATGCCAATGATACCCTAATCTGCATGCATTTGAATGCAAAAACAAATTCAGGCGAGAATAAAAACATTCTATTTCTCAGATTACTCAATATTAGTAGCTCTTGCAGTGATTATTTCATTGTTTGCTTTCAAAAGAGACAAAAACTATCCATATACTCGAAACAGTTCGATAACTTTTAGGAACATTTTACAGAAACGTAGAGGGGTTAGAAGAAGGTCAATGCATGTGCTCTATGGATTCATGCATAAAATTGTTTCCTAAAATGTGTGTTCAAAAAGAAAAATCTGTTTGATATTTTCACTAGATTTGGTCACCAATTGTTTCTTCATTTATGTCACAAGAAATCACAAATATAATGAAGCTTCTTTGTCTTGCTTGTGTTGTGGGGCATAGGGAGGATGCATATTTCAAAGACGACAGTAATACCTCATTTTTTGCGATGGTTGCTATTTAAAATGATAGGAATTTCGTTATCAGAAGTAGAAACATTTAATAATCATTTATTTATTACATACTGTATTATACATTAAAACCAGAGAACAACCTCAGTTTACAGGCTCAAGCATTTGTTTAATAAATAAAAGTACTGTACTTTATAAATGTTTGTTTAACAAACAACTTTTGTACTGTCAAATTGTTATAATCTTCCTGCTATATTGCATTACAAATTCTGAAAAGGAATGGAAATTATTTCAAGAAAGCACTTGATATTTTGTCGCTGGAAATAACTGGAAAAGTAAAAAATGTGGCGTAAAAATGCATTCTATGTCATTCGTACCTTTGGTTGTTTAGTGGTAATATGTCAGTGCTCTCACTGCTACTAATTGGGTTCGATCACCATTGCATACAATTAATTGTGATATGGGTTTGTGGCACATATCAATGTATTGCATTAATATGTACCTGTACTAGAGGTAAGGTCGGGCCTAAAAAAATTCAGCCCGACCTGGTCAGAGTCCATTCCTCTATCAATCCTTTTATGTTCTGCTTATCCGGGGTCGGGTCCCTGGGGCAGCAGCCTTAACAGGGAAGCCCAGACCTCCCAATCTCCAGCTGCTTCTTCCAGCACATAGTACCGGATCCCGAGGCATTTGCAGGACATAGTCTCACCAGCGTGTCCTGGGTCGCCCCCGGGGCCTCCTGCTGGTGGGACATGCCCAGAACACTTCCTAAAGGAAGCGTCCAGGAGGCATTCTTATCAGATGGCCGAGCCACCTCAACTGGCTCCTCTCAATGCAGAGGAGCAGTGGCTCTACATAGAGTCCCTCCTAGATGTCCCTCCCTCAAGGACCCTGCAAAGTGTGTAGTGATGGTCAGGGTTGGTTGGGGGTTACTTTAACTGGATTACTTTCAATTACTTTTCAATTACTCTAATACCAAATATGCTAATAAAAGACAAACTAAATATGAATAAAATTACTAAATTTTGTGCAGGCTTGGGGAGTAACGGAATACATGGAATGGTGTTGGCAAGCTGTTTTGGATTTTTTTTCATTTTGTTTCTGTCGCATTTTATGTTAGTTTTGCCGGAGATCAAAGAGATCAAAGCCAGGAGAGAAGCTTACCACGTGTTGTGAGTCATAATTTTATTCATATTTAGTTTATTTTGTCTTTTATTAGCATATTTGGTATTGGAGTCATCCAAAAGTAATTGAAAGTAATCAAGTTAAAGTAACCCTACCCAACCCTGGTGATGGTCCATTGTTCCACGGCTGGGACGAATACCACACTGCTCCTCTTGAATCCGAGATTCTTGGATATATAAACCCAAACCCACCAGAAACCCGACGTATTAACTTGATTTGATAACCGAGCCCGAAATAAACCCAAAGCTTTAATTTGCCCCCAAAGTAAACACGAAGCTTTACTCCGGCCGTGCTCACTTCAGCGCCCAACTGTACGTTTTGGTTGGGGTTTACTTGGGGCCGTGCAAGTGCAGCCCCAAAATAAACGGTTCAGCGCATCTCGGTGACGTGCAGCGAACAAAAGTAAAACTGAACAAAATTGCACTGAAAAAAAATCATATTCTACCGATTACAAGCTGCAAATAGTGAAATATTTAGCTGAAAAGCAAAAAGACAGTTTATAAAGCTTTTAAGCTATTGGCAAGAAGTGAAATGACGTTTGAGGTGAGGGTTGTGGAAGGAGGAATCCCTAGTCTTTTACCCCAACACAGAGGATGAAAATTTAGGGGGATTTAGTGATTTGATCTGATAGTTTGGTAAGCATTTTTTTATCGATATAACACCTTCAATAAAATTAAGTCCATGCTGTGCAGATCCACCACGAAAAAAAAAGAAAGAAAAGGCGATAGAGAAGCCAGGCCGTCCCGACTTAATGATTGACAAATTCAGGCCGAGTTCATGTTGGGTTCTGGCCCGGGCCCAAGATCTTACCTCTAAGTCTTGTACACGTGGAAACCTTTCCTGAAGTCTCAATTTCATGCGCCTTATAGTCCAGTGCGCCGTATGTATGATAAAATATATGCCAAATAACGAATAATGGGGAGTGCGCCTTATAGTCTTTATTATGATGAAGAGGAGGATTAAGGACTTGATGTCTCAATAAGATCGGAGAGACACTCATGTCTGGAAGCCAAGGTGGTGTTCTGCCTCTTCTGCTTCGACCCACAGCAAACTGGATTATAAAGGAGGAGGCGCCACAGTGAGAGAGTGCTGACCTTGGGGGCCAAAGTGGAGCCCCAATAATCTCCCTTCAAAGAGTTCTAGCAGAAAGCCGTGGCAGCCTCTGACTTATAAGAAAAACAAGTCTGAGGTAATCAGCGGACAAGCTGCTCAGAGTGCTTTCTTCTATTACATTGGAGAATTCTCACGAATATACTGCAGTACAAAAAAATAATTCCATTAGACTTAATGTTAAAGCAGTGGTCCCCTTTTTCATACACAAACATTGCACTATTATTATAATTTAGGCCAGTCTCTGAAACCTACGTTGCAAATATTTTTTCCTGTCTTTTATCCAGATAGTCTTTTATCTTTGTATACTCTTTAACGTCTTTGTTAGCTGTTAACTCTAGAGTTCCATGTCTAATCTTGTTGCATTTAATGTTTATTATGTTGTTGTCTGTTACAATAGACAATGCAATTCAACCAGGGTTGGGTAGGGTTACTTTAACTTGATTACTTTCAATTGCTTTTGGATTACTCCAATACCAAATATGCTAATAAAAGACAAAATAAACTAAATATGAATAAAATTACTGAATTTTGTGCAGGCTTGGGGAGTAACGGAATACATGGAACGGCAAAAATGATGTTGGCAAGCTGTTTGGATTTATGTTCATTTTGTTTCTGTCGCATTTTATGTTAGTTTTGCCGGAGGTCAAAGAGATCAAAGCCAGGAGAGAAAGCTTACCACATGTTGTGAGTCATCATTTTATTCATATTTAGTTTATTTTGTCTTTTATTAGCATATTTGGTATTGGAGTAATCCAAAAGTAATTGAAAGTAATCAAGTTAAAGTAACCCTACCCAACCCTGAATTCAAATAATGCCAGCTTTTGGTTTGGGGTACAGGCTACCAGCTTTGTTGTTGTTGTTTTTTCCAATTTCTGTTAGTTACAATCTTGTTTCTAACTGACTTTTCTTTTTATTTTATAAAAAGGTTGGCTGAAAATCATATCAAAAAGTTTTTAAAGAGAATTTGTGTACTGGTGGGGGTGTGAGAACTAAAGGAATATGGAAGTTTAAATTTGGGTTTTGTCTGTTGGACTCTGTGTTTTGTGCAAAAGTTTTGTGGGGTAGATCACGTGGGGCAGCTCTCAGGTAGTGGGAGGTGACCAGCTGTTTGGGGGCCGAGGCGGAGTCGACGCGCCATTCTTCCGGGAACGGGAGACCAATGGGAGCGGACTGCGTCGCGACCAGGCGGAGTCGACGCGCCATTCTTCTGGGGCGGAAGACCAATGGGACCCAGCCAAGGGGCGGAGGAGATGCTTTGCTGAGCAACTTGGAAGAAGGAGGAGAGTCGTTTTTTGGAAGGAGAAGCGTGCAGAGATGTAGTGATTTGTGTGTTAGAAATAAATCCACTCGTGAGTGAAATGCCGGCTTCTGAGAACTTTCTATACAGAAAAGAGCGCGCAAATTGTTTGGATGAATGGTGATTGGGAAAGGTCACAAATTGTAGTCGGATGATTAATTGAAGTTTGTGTTGATTTAACAAGAAATTCCAACAGAACGCTTACCACAGCCACTGAGATGATCTTGATTCATTAATGCAGGGGCGTCAAACTCATTTGAGCTCGGGGGCCACATGGTAGAAAATCGTGGATAAGACAAAAAGAGAGAGGGGGGAAAACAGAGAGATACAGAGAAAGAGAGAGATACAGAGAAAGGAAGTGGGAAGAAAAAGAGTAAACCGTGAAAGAGAGAAAATGAGAAAGCAAGAGGAAGAAATAGAAAGAATATTGAGAAAAAGAGAAGAAAAAACGAGAAAGGAAAATGGAGAGAGACAAATAAATAGAAAGAGAAAGAAAGAGAAAAAGAGAGATAAAGAGTAGGAAAGAGAGAGAAGATAAAAAAGAATGCAAGAAGAGAAGAAAAAGAGAAAGAGAGGGAAAAATAGAGAAAGGAAGAGAGGTAATGCAAAAGGGGACAGAAAGAGGCAAAGAAAGGGAGAAAAGAGAGATAGAAGACAAAATGTAAAAATCTAGCTTGGTAGTTTTAAAGTTAGGAAGATAGCTAGCTACAAAGCTGAAAAGGTAGCAAGATAGCTAGATTTCAAAAAGTGCACATTTTTGCTCATTTGCATTATAAAACCCATAAATTGGAATTGAGTTTGTTGTATTTCCTACAAAATAAACTAATAATAATAATGAAAAAAATATTTATTGATACATCCATGCATCATCTGTACCGCTTATCCTCATTAGGGTTGCGAGGGTGCTGGAGCCCATCCTAGCTTTCTTCGGGCAGTGGGCAGGGGACACCCTGAACTGGTTGTTTATTTATTTGAATTTCTAAAATAACAACTCATGTTATTACTATGATGCTATTATGTTAATGCCAGTTTAATTTAAAAATTAAATTTAATATAATTTTTTTACTAGAAAATCACAATGACCTAGCGTGAGCTTTTTTCAGAACAGGTCCGCGGGCAGCTCACCTGTCCTAAAGGGCCACTACACGAGGGAGCAGTGCTGCCCATTTGGAGGGGAGCAAGAGGATTTCTTCTTCTGAGGGGCGAGGAGATGTGACAGAAAATAATTGAGAAGCACTGCACTATACAATACATGTGAATGTTTTCTTTCTGTTACAAAACTATTGTTTATTGTCTGTGAGTTGCCTTTGAGCAATGCAGCTTGTCTCACCCATGCTGTGAATGTCGGTATAACGGACGTTCCAGGAGGTTTACTTTGAGTTTTGTTTACATTTGAGAAGCCTAATGGACCGGCATTGCAGGGCATTCTCCTTGGGCCAGGTTTTTGGAGCCACGGTTTGTTGAAAAAGCACCAGGGAGCCACTAAGAAGTGCCAAAGAGCCGCATGGCCGCATGCAGCTCCAGAGCCGCTTGTATACAAAGCAGGTGTTTATTTTGTTGGTATTTATTGGGAGTACCTTGACATGAAAACTAGCTAAAAAGACTCCCAGAAGCCGAGTAAAACTGTGTAAATGTTCACAAAAATCTATACAGCCGTTTCGGAGCCTATAAGCATATACAGTGGAACCTCGGTTTTCGAACGCCTCTCAGTTCGAAAAAAGCGGAGTCCGACCAAAAATTTCGAGAAATTCTTGCTTCGCTGTTTGGTCAAAAAAAAAATCGGAGTTCGAACGCCGGTAATGCGTGAGTGTGTACGCCAGGGTGCGATGCTGAGCGGCGTACGGATGTTTTAGCCCCTTATTATGCCTCAGAAGAAAGCCAGTGCAAGCAGCAAAGTTGCTACAGGTGAAAAAAGAAAAGTAGTGCGTACAACTATTGCATTTACGAAAGAAATAATAGCAAAATATGAAGGAGGTGTGCGAGTGTCTGATCTTGCTAGGAAATACAGCATGGCTAAATCTACGATCAGTACGATACTAAAGAATGATACACTGTCATGAGTCACTTTAGAAAAGTGCTGAAAAGAAGGCAGAAGCAAGTGTCATTAGATCGGTATTTTAAGAGAAAAGAACATCCTTCCAAACAATAATTTTCATTCCTCCTCCATCCCTCTCCCCACCGTCCACCTGCGCCTTCTGCTGACCACCACAAAGGTAAGAAATCATATTCATAATTATTTTCTTTATCCTTTTTTTTTATTTTTACACGTTCAATGTTAGCGTAATCTTTCGTACGGAAGATTATGATAACGCAAACATACAATTAGCCTGGGTTAGCTTTATGTTTACGTTAAACATTTAAGGTAAACATTCAGGGTGTTGGAACGGATTAAAACGATTTACATTATTTTTAATAGGAAAAATGATTTCGGTGAACGAACAAATCGGTTTTCAAACAGGGTTCTGGAACGGATTATGGTCGAGAACCGAGGTTCCACTGTACAAACGCACACACATACAAATCAAGATTTATAGATAAAGGGTGGGATTCAATGGGTTTTCTTCATCCCACTCCCTTCAAGACATTCTGTTGCGCATTGAAGTTGTGTTTGAATGTGTACAAAAAGAATGTAACTGCCTGAAATGATTTAAAAAATGAAATAAAACAAATACATGTTACGTGTATTTCTGTGTTCATGCATGTGTGAGTGTTTTAATTGAGAATATTATCAAGGTTATCATGATTTATTTTGCTACTTGATTAATTCTTTGCATTTTTCACTTTTAAATAGTCCGAGTTCTTTATTTATTTTTTTACATATCCCTACAGTCCGAATGAAATGTTACTCAATCTAATTGCCCCCCCCCCCAAAATTAAACGAAAATAAAAATAAAAATAAAATATATATATATATATATATAAAGGCAGTTGCTAAAATATGTTGCATTTGGAAAAACAATAACATCTTATTTATTTGATGACATATTTTGATCATATTACCAAATCTTCTTTCCTCTAAAAATGTAATAAAATAATATTTTGAAGATAATCTATAATGAGATGTATATTTTTTGGGACTTTCTAATAGCAATTTACAATACTTACAGTGTCCTAAGAGACAAGAAGAGATACACAGGTTCGAGAGCGTTCTCCATCAGGGCACCGGTGCTGTGGAACGCTCTGCCCTTTGAAATTCGATCTGCAACCTCAGTGGAACTGTTTAAATTTAGGCTTAAAACACACCTTTATTCTATAGCTTATGAATGACCTATATTTCCAGTTGACAAAATCTGTGTATTATTTGTCATTGCAACATCCGTTGCAGCCTGGTCATCCTGGAAGGAATTACCTCGTGCGCGGTCCCTTCTCAAGGTTTCTTCGTTTTCCTCGTGTTGAGGTTTTTAGAGTTTTCCCTTGCCCTCAAGTAGGTTTTAGATCAGGGGGTGGTGTAATAATAGCCTGTAGTTTGCAATAGTATGGGCAGTCCTTTGAGACTCGTTGGGATTTAGGGCTAAAGAAATGAACACAACTCATACCTGTTAACCTGTACGTTTTTGCTGTACAAAGTACGTTTATCATGCATTTTAAGACGTGTACGACATACAAGAAAATCTGTACGGAAAAACGCAAATTTGTCAATTATGGCTACCATCCGGTATACACCGCCTATCATGAAAGGGCAAATCAATCAAGTCAAACGAGTTCAAGTTGTGTAGTCAAAGGAAGTCCGTCTCTTTTTAGAGAACTGGCTTTTTCGGCTCAACTCATTAAAAAGAGCCGGCTCTAAAACGGCTCACTTGCTTTGATGCATTATATTACGAATTATTATGTTGTATAAACAAGTTAAGAAAAAAAGGAAGTATAAAAGAAGAAAATGAAAAAAGACAGGTTTGTGGTTATCCCTTTAATCAGTATATTACCAAAGATAATCAAATGCAGAAAATGAATTAATCATTTGAATGAGAAAATTATTATTTCACTTAAATATATTTGCATGTATTTTTTCCTTCTACAGTGAACGTCCAAGCTACTTCATTTTTGAACTTTTTTTTTCATAATAAACCTCATTCATGTCGAGCAACTCAGTATCGCACAACAACATGTTAATTAAATATATATATGATATAACGAAACACATGTACAATATAACATGTTAAACTACATAAATAAACACGTTTGAAAAAAAAATGTGGTGTAAGATTATTTTGTATTTTGTAAAGGAAAATACGACAGTTTATAAGGGCATGGAGCCCTGGAGCGCGACAGGTATGACAACTTGACTTGTTTGTTTAGGGGGTTTTTTTGTAGATGAATATATTCTCCTTTCTTTGCTTAAACTGCAAAACACTTTGATTGGATATATTTTGAGAAGTGAATATTTTTACCTGTTTTGGGCTTGTCATAAGGGTGGAATGGTGAGGCCTGAAGTCAGACCAGTTGTTGTTTTGTGGCTCTATTTACCTGAACGTTCTAGTTCACAATTAATATGTAATTACAGTGGAACCTCTGTTTTCTAACGCCTCTTAGTTCGAACAAACCGGAGTCCGACCAAAAATTTAGAGAAATTCTTGCTTCGCTGTTCGGTCAAAAAAATCGAAGTTCGAACGCCGGTAATGCGTGAGTGCGTACGCTGGGGTGCGATGCTGAGCGGCGTACGGTTGGAGATAGTGTAGATCGCCCCCACCCCTCATGACCAACTGTTATTCGTTTTGCTTTCGCTTTTAATATAGGTGTACGAAGTGTTTTAGCCCCTAATTATGCCTCCGAAGAAAGTCAGTGCAAGCAACAAAGTTGCTACAGGTGAAAAAAGAAAAGTAGTGCGTACAACTATTGCATTTAAGAAAGAAATAATAGCAAAATATGAAGGAGGTGTGCGAGTGTCTGATCTGAGGGAATACCCCACCGTCCACCTGCGCCTTCTGCTGACCACCACAAAGGTAAGAAATCCTATTCATAATTCTTTTCTTTATCCTTTTTTTTATTTTTACACGTTCATGTCATGAACCGCTCACCACTTGTTGTGGAGACCCGGGTGCTAATTGACTTTTAGAACGATCTGCTTTTTTTATTTTTACACGTTCATGTTAGCGTAATCTTTCGTACGGAAGATTACAATAACGCGAACGTACGATTAGCCTGGGTTAGCTTTATGTTTACTTTTAAAACATTCGAGGTAAACATTCAGGGTGTTGGAACGGATTAAAACGATTTACATTATATTTAATGGGAAAAATTATTTCGGTGATCGAACCAATCGGTTTTCGAACAGGGTTCTGGAACGGATTATGGTTGAGAACCGAGGTTCCACTGTAATAGGTGTACGATTAATATACCTGTCAACCTGTACGGTTTTGCCGTACAAAGTACGTTTTTTATGCATTTTTGGACGAGTACGACGTACAAGGAAATCTGTACGGAAAAACGCAAATTTGTCAATGATGGGTACCATCCGGTATACAACGACTATCATGAAACGGCAAATCAATTAAGACAAACGAGTTGGCCGCGGAAGCCTCTATCTCGGTATCGTTTTTTTCGTTGCAAACAAAGCGAGCGGTTTGATGCTACTGTGTGCATGCGTCTGCCGCTTGGGGATTTCCCATCATTCCGGGGGAAAAAAAATATGGTGTATGATTATTTTGTATTTTTACAGGAAAATACGACAGTTTGTACAGGCATGGAGCCGTGGAGGTTGACAGGTATGGATTAAAAACAGTTCGGAATCGTTAATTCCTCTTATTCCCTTCGTAATTATCAATTACCACAGTGCGTTTGACAATTGAATCAGCTCTCGTAGCCATTGGGACATTTCGCCCGTCACTCGAGAATACCACCACAAAAAGCTTTATTTGTATTTGCAGGAATCCTCCGAGCCCGCCTCCCTACGGTGTTTCAATTGGCTGTTTTCAAGAGAGCCGGAAATCTAAGCTCTCCTATTGGTCAAACCAGCTTTCTGTTTGGATTACCCTTCCAGCGGACCGTCTGGACGGGGAGGGGAGAGCCTGTCTGCCTTCCGCTTCTCGGCCGGATTGACACACAATGAGGAGCCCAGGCAGGGGAGACGCTCCGCTAACGCCGCTGTAAATAAAAACAGCAACCGCTGAAGCCAGTGAAACATGGAGAATCAGGTAGGCTTCCTTCTGTCTCTGTTTTGGGGTCTTGAACATTTTTTACGCGGGGAGAATATCGGCGTCTTTCACGCTGGGAGGGCTGGAATGAATCCTCTGTTGTAGTCGCTTGAAGAGAGCAGCGAGGGGAGGGAAGGAGGGGGGAGAGAGGGCGGGTGAGGGAATGGGTGGAGGGGGGGGGATAGCTGCTTTGGTTGCCGTACAAGTCGTAGTTGTTTGCTTCTGGAGCTATGCTAGCTACCCTCTCATACAACGGCATTTGCCGCTAACTAGCTCCACACTGCCGTTCCCAATAGTGCCAAAGCCTCAAAGACGCACTCAAAGATACACACGCACTCAATTTCAGTTCCAATGTCTAATATAATTCATGCTCTTTGATTGGCCGGCTATGCTAGCTTGTTCACACAACCAGTGGAGTATCGGCCCTTGGCTAAAGGCTAAGACGCCGGGAAAGGGCTTGCTCTTCCTCCTTGGGTGGGGGGCCGATAGCTGTCATACTTTCCCCCCTTAGTACTAAAGAGGACTGTATTCTTCAGTAATATAGGTTCATATTTGGTTTGTATTTAACGCGGGTGCACTTTTCTTCAGTGTTGATGCCAATGAGTATGGTGGCGGGGGTTGGCAAATTCCCAACATGGAATATTTGAACCGCATTCTTGCCTTGATTGGCACCAGGGGCGATTTAGAATAGAATCGAGTATACCTTTATTGTGACAACGAGATTGGGCATGACACTCCAGTTTCACACATTCATAGTGAGGTAAAAAGGAACAGAGAAGATAAGGTTATAAGACAAGGAGGATAAGGTTATAGTTATAATTTACACAATATTTACAGAAGAAATGTTGGCATGTAGGATGTTACATACAGTTTGGTATCGTAATACAGTTTGGTATCGTAAGGGTTTGTGCAATTATACATTTGGTGGTCATCATAGTGCAAAAATAGTCAACATATGCATTCGGTGCAAAAAATAGTCATCACAGTGCAAATAGAAATGGTCAACATTGTGCAAGGTGAGCAGTAAACCTAGTGCAGTCAACATGTGCAAGAAACATAGACATGAGTACGATTTTACGTTCGTACGAGGTAGTGTTTTTGCAAGAGTTTTTCATTTTTTTGTGCTGTCTGTTTAGGATTTTAGGTTGGGGGTGCGGAGCTCCCAGAGTGTCTTATCTCTCTCCACTCCGCCCCCCACCCCCGACAACCTCGTACAAACCTCTTTTATTGATTAAAAATATTTATTCAGACCATGTGCGTAACAAGCTAGTTTTGGGGGTGCTCGGGCACCCACAAATTCAACCCAAGCTGCCCCAAAAATGATATTCATTTTTTCAAGTCATTTTTATTTGTATAGTCCTTAATCACAAAGAGGTACCTCTAAGGGCTGCACAGGTTATTGCAAACCAGACCATTATTACAGACTATTATTACACATGAGGCTCTTTAACTCCACCCAGCGGAGTAAAGGCCCACATTAAACCACACCCCCTACATTGCATATTACCGTATTTTTATTGGAATGTGTATTTTATGTATATTTAAATACTCTATACAACACGCTACAGTCACGTCACATTGGGTATTTGTATATTGTACTCCTTTTGCTTTATTATTGTATTGTTCTCAGCGCAGGGATACTGCTGGAAATGTGAATTTCCCTGCGGGGATGAATAAAGTATCCATCTATCTACACCATCCCCTGGTCTAAAACCTACATGAGGGCAAGGAAAAAGTCAAAAACCTCAATATGAGGAAAATGAAGAAATCTTGAGAAGGAACCGCACTTGTGGTAAGCCCCTTCCAGGATGACCAGGCTGCAATGGATGTTGCAATAACAAACATTACATAGATATTGTCAACAAAAAATATAGGTTATTCATATGCTATAGAGTAGAAGTGTGTTTTAAGCTTAGATTTAAACATTTCCACTGAGGTTGCAGATCGAATCTCAGGGGGAAGAGCATTCCACAGCACCGGGGCCCAGATGGAGAAGACTCTCGAACCTGCGGAAATCTTCTTGGCTCTTGGAATCACTAGTAGCTCTGCGCTTTCAGAACGAAGGCTGGACCATTTCAGGATTTTTAAAACTCTTTCTTAATAAAGGATAGAGTTGGCTTGAATATAATGGAATAACGCTAGCTATCCATCAATCCCTTATCTGCACCGCTTATCCTCAGTAGGGTTGCGGGGGTGCTGGAGCTCATCCCAGCTGTCTTCAGGCAGTAGGCAGGGGACACCCTGAACTAGTCGCCAGCCAGTCGCAGGGCACACAGAGACAGACATTCCGCTCGCTCATTCACACCTCGGGACAATTTGGACCAGCCAATTAACATGACATGCATGTTTTCGGAATGCAGAAGGAAACCAGAGTGCCCGGAGGAAACCCACGCAATCATGGGGAGAACATGCAAACTCCACCCAGGAGGTTCGATCTCATGACCTCAGAACTGTGCCGCACACGCGCTAGCCACTGCGCTGCCGTGCAGACAAAATGCTAGCTATAATATAAAAAAATGATACAAAGCAAAAATGTGAACAACGTAGTCTTATAAATACTCTACTGCCTTGAAATGGTTCAGTCCATTTAATTATTAGCACCGCTCCCCGCCCCCCACCTTTCGCCCAGGTAGTCACTCGGAGCATAGCAGCTGAGTCTGTGTAGGCTCCAGGGTATTACGATGAGATTGTGTTGTTATGGAAGCCCAAGAGTGCTATATTTCAATCAAAAAAAAGAACATTTAATTCGTAAAAATGGGCTTTACTTTAATGGGCTTTACCATTTTCCACCCTTCTTTCGCACTTGCCACACATTCGGACAAGTCCTTCCAGAACTCCTCTCTTTCCTCAGCGCTTCTTTCTGAACCAGGTCCATATGCACTTATAAACATCCATACTTCAACCTCACCCACATCAATCTGGAAGATATCTCTTTCCACTCCACCAGTTTTTCCTTTGCTTTCTCACTCACAAGCACAGCCACTCCTTCTCTAGCATGTCCACCCGTAACTCCAGACCTTCTACCATACATACCTCCAAGCTGTAATTCACCCTTTCCTTTCATCTTTGTTTCACTCAAGGCTAACACATCAACCTTCCTTTTAGTCATCGTCCTTCCTATCTCCTTTTTCTTCCACTCAGTCGCTTTACTTCCACATCCTCTCACATTTAATGACCCTATAACTAGGCTTTGCAAGACCTTACGGTCTCCCGCCCCCCTTTCTTTGCCTTGCTGTCTCTTAGGGAGTAGAGATAGATAGGAGAGGATCCCTAGTCCCCTCCCTCCCTCCACTTTAGTCGCCTCTTACGACACACAGCGGACCATGGTGGGAGAATTCTCTTACCTCTCACAAGGAGATGACCCCTCACCACAGGGACAAAAAATAATAAATAAATAAGTAAATAATAAAAATAAATAAAGATAAATAAAGTGAGGTTTAACTTACTTTTGGGACTTGCGCGTCAAGAGGTCTTCCTCCGTGGTAAAAAGTGGCCAAAAAACAGCGTTCTGACCATTTTCTCAAACACATCAAGCTTTCTTATTCCACTTTCGTTTAAACAAAAAAACTGCTCGCCTCTTCCTTAGACTTTACACCAACCATATTGAATGGATGAACGAGATATTAAACAATAAAATTGTCAAAGTTCTTAGCGCGCTAGAGATACAGTACACGTTGTTATGATAACACACAAAACATTAAGTAGAAGCCAGATTTCTTCTTTGGTGTGGATGCTGGGTGACCTCACACAGCGCCACGCGGCGGAAAGAAGCACCACAATACTGTCCTCTACTCGGGAAAAGGTTCACACAGTACAAAATGTAACTTACAGCAATGTCCGTATATTTTTCGACATCCCGAAAAAAAATCCTATGTACCGTTTTGCGTAAGGCGAATGCGTCCGTACATTTTTACTTCTAATGATACTTTGACTTCATCATGTGGACGTTGTGGAAAACTGCATTTAGTGTTTTGAGAAGTACGACTTTGTGGGCTATAAGAAGCATCTTTCTCTGCCTTTTGGGCCAGCCGCCAGAGTTAATGTCAGTCCAGAGGGTGTTCTTTACATGAAGCTTTTAAGAGAAATTTGAAATTGAAAAAGATTTGTGCAAGTAATGTAGGTTTGTCAAGCTGTATTCACGAATGTGTATAGCTCAGACCCAAACGTTATTGACTCTCAGACAGAAAAAGGGTGGGGTGACTGCTTAGCCAATCAGAAGACAGAACACAATGCACAGTGATAATTTGCGAAGTAGATAAACTGCAATATAGCATGGGGATTAGTGCATAGGGTGTCATCGAATTTCATTCCAAATATTCGAGATAGTCTCCAACATCTGAGCTTGTTTATAATCGGTCCATTCAAGCTAGCTGTACCGCTATTCTATCCAGCAGTGTCTTGATGGATAATGCAAACATCCTGATCAAAGTAACTGATATTTTTGGAGGAATTGGATTTTTGCATTGGCCATGCCCTTGCACAATAGTATTGCCCTTTACACATCGGTTAGCTGCTGTTCAAACCTCATATTGTTAGAATATGAGATAATGAAATTGTGAATGTATTTAATTGCTGTTAAAAGTGTCGATAAAAACTCATATTGTTGTGATATGATATAATGAAATTGTGTGTTTAACTGCTGTTAAAAATGTCGAAAAAATTGTTCAAACGTCATATTGTCAGATATAACAAAATTGTGAATATGCTTAATTGCTGTTAAGATTGTCGAGAAAAATTGTTCAAACCTCACATTGTTTATTTGCTGTTAATAGTGTCAATAAAATTGTTCAAAACAAAAAAAATGGATATCCTAGAGCAGGTCTAAAATAATGTTTATAATGCTAACCATAAATGTCCAAATTCAAATTGTGTCGTGCCCATTTCAAAAAGAAAAAAAAATACTGTACGCCCAATGACTACACAATATTTGTTTAACAGATTGCATTATTTAAATTTTTGTTATTGTTTTGTATTTAAAAAATATGTTTTCTGCATTATCTTTCCAGCGGTCCAAAACTTTAATATTTGAATCAAGAGGATGAAATTAAAAAATGTCTTTAAGAAATTTGATTAATAGATTTATCAAGAAAATTATTGACTAATTCATCGATTATGAAAATAATTCTTAGTTGCGGCTCGAATTGTATCAGAAATTTGCATCGGGAGACACTTTATTTTAACCATAATTTCAATTGGTTTCCACAGTACTTTGTTATTGAGGAATTGACCCTAAAGTCCTCCATTGAGAACATTACTGGAAACCTCACAGCTTTCAATTTTAGTTTCTTTTAATTTTTGTGCCTACCGTGCAGATATCCCCCTTTTTCAACCTGTTGTGCCTTTAAGAAACAACTTATTGATGTCACTGCTGTTCCTTTAGATCTGCGCATTGTTTTAGTCTTGCAGAAGTCAAACACAGTGTGTCTTGGGCTCTCCGCTTTAACCCATTTGTTGTTTGTAATTGACTCTTAAGTACTTATACTACATTTTTACTATGATAGTTCTATGAGAATTATTTTCTTCAAACAGAAATAATTTGGCCTAATAGGTTATAGTCATGTTGCAATCAACTATCTATCCGCCACTGAGGGATTCATTTTTTCAGGTTGTATGCTTTTTATTCCTGTGGATGGCGTGCAAATAGTTCAGGGTGTCCCCTGCCCACTGCCAGCAGGGCTAGAACCCAGCATGAAAAAAAGTTTTAAAAAGTAATGAATTAAACATGCATTCACCTGTAGGAACCCTGTAGAATAAACTCTTCCCTTTTCATCTTTCTTGGGGTTTGGGTTGTCGTCTGGGCTCTGCTTGAAGCAGGCCTTTTCTTTCACCATTTCCATGTTACACTAAGAAATTGAAAACAAAATAGAAAGACGAGCATGGTGTTAGTCTTCAGCATTTCCCAATGCCCCATTCCTCCTACCTAATGTGTTCTGGCCCGAACAGCTTTGCTAAAAGTAAGACAAAGGCTGATAGGTGTTATCTTATTTATAAATCCCGATTTATGTGTGTGTGTGTTAATGTGTTCGGACACACCCCTCCTTTCATTAAGAATAAATTAAAAAATAATTGTCTTTGTCACAGATTACAACATGGTGTACATGGTTTACCACAAGAATAGGCGTGTATAAAGAAAATAATCTCCCAAAGTATGTTCGTATGGCCAGTCAAAATATACAAGTTAGTGCTTGAAGAATGGCCCAAGTGCATAAGACAATAGTGCAATCACATTAGCAGCAACATTGTGCTAATGTAAGAATGAAAAAGTAAATGATTAATTTAAATTTTCTTATGTCCCTATGCACATTAGTAACCGAACGACGTTACGACACCATGACGAACGGTAGTAGCCCATTGTAAACAGTGAACAAGGGCAGTAAATAGTAGACAATAACAAAAAGCTCTACTATTCAACACAATTGGCAATGACTAGTCACGAATATTGTGCAACTGTCAGAAGAGATGGCCCACCTTGTCGGAAAGTATAAAAAGCACTATTTAGAGAAACTGAGGATAGTTACTAACCCATACCTTTTTCTTCCTGGGACATTCACACATCTGCACAAATTGTCAACTCTTCCTTACTTCAGTCCACACCATCTGTACCACTATGATGTAAATGGAGTATCTCCACACACCAGTGCTGATCCAAAGGCTTATAAAATTTTGGTTGCTTACCAGTCATTCTCAGCTGGTACGCATTACTGTGCTTTGTTTTGCCGACAAATGCTCAGTGTGAAATGTACCTTTCGCTCAAACGTTACTAAAATGACTTCATATTTAAATTTTTGGGTAATGTAATACAACAGTAAAGCACAGTGCATATAACTCACTTTTGACTATGTTGAAAATATTTATTTTGGCAAAATGACGTTTCTCTTCTGAGTGTTAGTCTCTCATTTTATCCTTTAATAATTTGGCAGTTCATTTTGGCATAAAAGGCTTCATGGTAGAACACATACATTTTCTTGACATGTGATATTTGGACAATTTCTGTTTTGAATCCCTGGCTAATTACAATAAAAGCGGCCAAATTACCTAGTTATTGTATCGATTTCTTATCAGTAGAGTATGGCATGTCTATTTCAGAGGTCTCCAACCTTTATCAAACTGAAAGCTTCTTTTTGTTACTTGTTATTACAAAGGGCACCCATTTTGATATGAATTTCTAAAATAGCAACTTGGCTAAATTGCTTGCTAAATAGCTGAAAAGGTAGCTTAAAAGTTAGCTAGAAAATTGATTAAAAAACTAAAAGGGAGCTAGCTAAATGTGTAAAAAGCCATCTAAATAGCCAGATAGAAAGCTAAAAACTAAGCTGGACAGCTAGCTCGAAAGTAGGCCAAATTTAGCTTGATGATTTAAAAAAAAAAAGGTCAAACGTGAGCTAGATAGCATGCAAAAAATGTAATAAGCTGGATAGATAGCTTTCTAATTAGCAGGAGAGGTAGGAAGATAATGTGCTTGAAAGCTTAGAAGGTAGCCAGATAGCTATTTTAAGAAACTGCCTTCCTTGTCTTGCTTATTTGCTTTTCAAAACCCCAAAATTGGAGTTTAGTTTGTTCTATTTTCTGTCAAATGAATCAATAAAAAGATGAATAAATAAGTGTCTTTAATCCAAAAATCAATATTCATTCGGCTCTCTTAATTAATTGCTTAAAAACAATTATTAATACAGTGGAACCTCGGTTCTCGACCATAATCCGTTCCAGAACCCTGTTCGAAAACCGATTTGGTCGATCACCGAAAATCGTTTTTCCCATTAAAAGTAATGTAAAATCGTTTTAATCCGTTCCAACACCCTGAAGTTTTACTGTGAACGTAAACATGAAGCTAACCCAGGCTAATCGTATGTTCGCGTTAGCGTAATCTTCCGTACGAAAGATTACGCTAACATGAACGTGTAAAAATAAAAAAAGGATTATGAATAGGATTTCTTACCTTTGTGGTGGACGGTGGGGAGAGAAAAATCATTAAAAGTTTTTCAACCTCTTCCAAAACTTGCGGCAGTTGCTTGCTTATAGCGCTGACTTCCTTAGCCGCATCACTCGATTTCACAGCCTCCTTATTCTTTACTATCGTACTGATAGTAGATTTAGCCATGCTGTATTCACTAGCAAGATCGAAAATTCATACACCTCTTTCATATTTAGCTATTATGTCTTTCTTAAAGGCAATAGTTGGACGAACAACAGCATCGCACCCTAGCATACCGGCGTTCGAATTTCAATTTTTTGACTGAACAGCGAAGCAAGAATTTCTCGAAATTTTTGGCCGAACACCGATTTGTCCGAACTGAGCGGCGTTCGAAAACCGAGGTTCCACTGTACTTTATTAAGGAGATTTCATAATTACCATTCCTTCCTGAATTCTTACAAAATGGATATCTGGATTAATTGCCAGGATGAAACCTTTTTTTATGTCGAAGTTCACAGCACAGCTGGTTGCCGCCTTCACCATTTCTATGAATTTTCTTTGTGCATAGTGGAAAACAAAATCACATGACTCGGTGGTAAAACCTAATGGAGTCTGCACTCTGCAGCATGACCTATGGAAAACTGGCAAAGAACATGGATGCTGATGTGAAGACAATTTAGATACAGCAATATAGATGTTGGAAGTTTTGCATAGGAGTTGTGTTGGTACCATAAGTGAACTGAACTATGTTGTTTACAATGTATTTCTTCAAATAATTTTGAGTTTGTTGCTGGGAAAAAAACAACTAATAGTTGAGGAAGAGTATTTTAGTTTTATATAGGTTTTATGTAAATGTGATGACAAAAAGCAAATGTGACGCTAACCTTAGACCTAACATAGGAATGTACAGTAAATTGAAGAAATGTAATTTTTTAGTTTTATGTAACGTGGTCACCTTATGAAATAACTTGCTTTCAGTAACAGTTCCTTTAAATGAAAAGGAAAAAACTGGAAGAAATAATTTATTTAAAAACAACGAAATACGAGGTGAAGTGAGGAGCAGCTGTATATTTGAAATTTGAGGGATGATGATCATCCTACTAATAGAAATGAAATAAACAAGTTGGGTAAGATGGGTACTTCAATTTATTTTGCTCGGACACGACCTGTATCCGATCTGACAGGAACAAATCAGATTTTTTTTTCACACCAGACCCACGCAACATGCATGTGTAGTCCTAAATCTGATACAGATCTGATCTTTGGTTATGCGACTTCTGTGTGGATGGCCAAGGAGCATTCATGCGACATGCACGTTATCGAAAGGCGGGAGGACGCTTAGAAATTGCCAACCACGGCAAACGAAAACATGGAGACCATTCAATGGAGGAAAAGTATTGCTCCTCTTTTGCACATGCAGGACTTTTGTGGCATTCACACTGGAGACGTAAATGTGAAATGTGAGCAATCTCACAAAAACATCATTTTTCACCCAAACAAATCAAAATTGAGCATTAAGCTCTCCAGTGGGAACTTACTGCAAGTTGGATACCCCTGCCCTAAATATTGACAGTTCAGTTTTCAGCACTGTTTCATTAGCCTGGCAGCTGAAGATAAGGTTTACGTTTAAATGTGTGGGTCAGAAAAGTTTATCATTTTAATTAATACTCAACCTGTCCTTTAGTCCAAACTCGAGTGTGATCACCGGCTGACGCTTGAACGGGCATACTACTTTGTTGGGTATTGCTTATAAGAGATCAGCTGTTTTCCTTGTCACGAGACAGACGTATGCTAGCTCTGTGGGACTGACGACAGGATGATTGGTCATGGTTTTCACTAATTTTCTGCTTTTCTCCCTTCTTTAACCTGGAGAGGGGGCAATATAACTGTAAGAGAACATGTGTTACTCTATGTACGCATTACATGACATATCTGTGACCTTCTGTTTTGCAATGTGATCACAGGACTGAGGGTTGATCTCCAACACTTAACCACACACACTTAATCCCATCTCATGGGCCACTCAACTGCATGAACCAAGTGCTTAGTTCTTCTTTATTGAGCCAATTGGATCCTTGGACTAAAATCCTAGAGTGTATCAATAGTTACTAGAACAATATACTCCATACTTTGAACACCACTCCCAAACACACTACTATTAGCACAGGACACACCACCATTGTTCTTGACCGAGACAGATATGCCAGCAATGTGCTTTCTCTTTTGGTCAAATCTCTGGATATATACAGGTTAACGATTACCTACTCTTAACTGGCAGGGCAGGAAAAGAATCAGTGGGACTATAAACAAACATGCTTAGAAATGCTGCTTTATTTGATTTTATCTATTTCTAAATGTATGACACACACAGTGCCTTGCGAAAGTATTTCCCTCCCCATCTCTCCTCCCAAGAGCTTTTTGCCATATTTCCATTTTTCAGGTTCATATTTCAATATTTCGAAGAATCATTGTGTGAGACACAAATCAACAAAAGAAACTAAATGTATTCAACATTTTTATTGTGCTAACAAATACAAAACTGAAAAGTAAGAGTTGCAAAAATGTCCTCCGGGTTAACGCTCATGATCATAGGTTGCTTCTTTGATTAGTTTTCTCTCATTTTGGGCTGAAAGTTTAGAGGGACGGCCAGGTCTTGTTAGGTTTGAAGTGGGTCTATGTTCCCTCCACTTTGATGTTGCTTGCACAGTGCCCCAGGAGCTGTGTAAATGTTACAAAATCTTCTTTTATCCCATTCCTGCTTTGAACATTTCCAAAACCTTATCCCAGACTAACCTGCCTGGTGTGTTCTTCTTCAGTGTCTCCTTTCACAGACTTCTGAACCCATCAAGGAGGAGGTGCATTTAAACTGAGATTTAATGACACACAGGTTCACCCTGTTTTTTCATTGTTAGTCATTAAGTTTGACATTGGATCATAAGTCATCTGGGAGCTTATGTCTGTTGGATGAGCTGAGAGAACAGGGGGCCAATGTGATTGCAACACTTACTTTTCCCATTTTCCATTTTAAATAAAATATAAAAGGTTGAAATTATTTGGTATCACTTCACACTTGTGTCTTAGAAAACATTTTCATTTTTTTTAACCTCAAGTTTGAAGCCTGAAATGTAGCAGTATGACAAAAAGTTGTTGGGGGACAGTACTTAACCCACTGTATAATGTTTATAGTTATGACATATTTTAAAATTATTTACCCTAGATGTATGTTGATTATTAGATATATGAAAATTCATTCACGACACATTCATTTATTTATTTAATGATGTATTAATGTATTCAACTATAGCATTTTCTGTTCTCCTAAAATGGCTACTTTTGGTCTCCTCTTTCTAGTGCACAGTGCAAGTGAAACTGGAATTGGGCCACCGAGCTCAGCTGAGGAAGAAGGTAACATCCGAGGGCTTCACACATGACTGGATGGTTTTTGTCCGTGGGCCGGAGAACGGCGACATACAGCACTTTGTTGATAAGGTTGTCTTCCGCCTGCACGAGAGCTTCCCTAAACCCAAGAGAGGTATGAAAGCCATAGCAGAGCATTCATGCACTGCTAATGCACATTTCACACCCATATGATGCATATTAGCTGATGGTGTAAAGCGAATTATCTGAATACGAAAACAATCTCTAGCACGAGAACGAAAGAGTTCAGTGACAAAATGAAGATGGAACATAAACTTAATCTGGGTAGGAATGTGCAATCTCGTTATATTAGATTTGCAACGGCTTAAGATGGTGATGTAATTTTTTTAAGATCATTAGATTGTCTTTTGGGCCTATTATGTCCTGTTGCATCATTCCCTGGCAGGAAGTTAAAGCTACATGAAGTTAATCACTAGCTGGTTGAACGGATAGCATCGCTTTGATGGCTAGCTTTGCTTTTGAACGAGCATCAAATTAGCAGTTAACTGCTTGACCATTTAATTTATCAACAGTCTGACAGACTGTCAGCCGGCCGGCAGTCTGTTAATAAAGACGTGATTTCTCAATGTCACCGGTCACTGAAATATGTCATGCCACATATCATTGGAAAGCGTAAACTCTTGGGATTTAAGTAGTATTGACCGTTTTAAAACATACTCATGACTGAAACCTCACAATCAATCTGAAACGATATACCCGAAAACTATAAAGCCAGAATAGCTCACCAATAATGTCCCCCGGTAGTCAACTCATGATACGATTTTCTATAAACATAGACTAGTTGCATCCAGGACCGTTCATTGAATCCAACCGTGTAAAATCTTTAGTTCAAAACACACGACAAATATTTTTGAAAAATCTGCTTAAAAGCATTTCTGCATTGTTAGATGTTCCATGTTGGAATCCGTCAATTTCGCCACAAAATTACCGTTTACAAATAAACAGACTTGTAAAATGATTTCCAATATGGCTGTTAGCCTCTGAACTTTTGATTTACACCACTCCGATTACTCAATGTTAACTACACTTGCAGCGATTATTTCAGTTTGAAACTTACATTTTAATGGAGCCCGAAATCTTCCATTATCTCCAAACAATTCAAGATCAGCATTCAATTTACTTTGGGTACGTCTTGGATTGAGATTTTAGGCAAATTTCAAAGGAACGTTGGGGGTTATTGCTGTATAATTTAGAATCTAGTGTGAGGTTCACAGAATATTCACAACTTTAGCAGGGGTTAGGAACATATGACTTACAAACCAGGTGTGGCTCTTTTCCCTGAGTACATCTGGCTCTGTGATAAAAATGTATTTCTTATGCATTTTAATTCAATATTGTGTTTCTAACAATAGTGGCAGGAACTTTGTAGCCCTCTTCTACCATTAAGGCTGGTAAGAAGAAATGTATTGGATCTTTTCTTGTCTCTTAGCCAATATGTTCCATCAGAATACACATGTCAATGTGTCGTCTGCATTCTACCATTTCCTGGATATCTTTTCAAGCGTATAGTAATAAGTAATAAGCACAGGTAATTAAAAATGATAAAGGATCAATGGTGCACATGAGAAATTTAAAGACAGATGTAGTTTGTAGTAGATTTTGAAGATTCTCATCTATGAAACGGAATGGAGGATAAACAATGACCACTTGATTTCCAAGGTTAGAATTGTCACCAGGTCACAAAACTGACAAAGAGGTCCATACTACAATGCGGTTTTGTTGTCCTCAAAGAGACTTGTAGTGAATGGAGAGAAACAGAAACAACGGCAGGAGAAACTAGCTCCTCATCAACAACTCTTATACTAATGTTAGCTTCATGGACGTGGTCACTTGCTGTTAATGCTAGTGTCTCTGTGTTCATCCCGGATTTGTAGTCATGCAAATTTTTATTTTTAATGGGTTTTGAACTAGCAGGTCGTGGCTTTGCAGTATATTTTGCAAATATTTAACTTTTTTTTTTTTAGATAAGTATCTTTTCCTGAGTGTGTTTCTATGGTTTGTTATCATTATGATTTTTTTCAAGACATTCTAATAATGAACTTTAGTAGGACCTATTATAACTTTTGTGAAACTACAAAGTGGAATAGGTCTGCAACATGGAGATGTCTCGATGCTCTTGAAATGCAAAAAAGCTGCATTGTTCAATGTTTTTTAAGGTTATTCTATAACCAGACTTTGAATAGTTTCACGGATATCTGAGTGGAATAGTCAATTATTAATGTTATTAAAAATTTCAATGCTTTTAGGAATCGTTAATATAAATTGAGTTAAGTGTACTTTTTTTATACTTGAACTCTTTTGATAAAATCAAATACTACTCTACTGTCTTACGCTTAAGTTAGGGAACACTGATTTACATTTATGCCGCTATTTATTGGTGTAATTTATTAATTTTTCAATCCCTCAAAAATTGAATTAAGATGATTTTTGAATGTATCTGCAGTATGCAAGGAGCCACCTTACAAAGTGGAGGAGTCGGGATATGCAGGCTTCCTCATGCTGATCGAGGTATACTTCAAGAACAAGGTGAGGGGAAAAAAGGTTCTTTTTTTTATATTTAAAGCTTGGCCTTTTTAGACAAAATTCCTAAATGAGCAACTTTGTCCTTAAAAATACTCAAATGCATGCTTCTGTTTTCTTGTTGATGAGCTGGTAATATAAATATAAAGTACTTCCACTGGTTTTAAGATGGTGCCTTCAGTTGTAAACAACACACTCATTCACTTTGTTATGTCTGAGAAATGAGTCGGGCGTTGAATGAAAACTAATCTGGTAAATGTTGCCAACCATTAGAACCATTTAAAACAATGCTAGTACAAAACCAGAACAAGCTTTCCTACTGTGACTTGAGGATTTTCTTTGTGATTTGAATAATAAGTAGCCAAAGTAATTCAGAGATGCTGATAAAAAGGCATTCTCAAAATACTGTCCAGTTTGATTGTGTTGAACCAAAAGCATCACAACTAGAGTTGTCTGGATGGTATTTGTGTCTTACTAACCGGCAAAATAAAATAATGACATTTTCTTTCAAATGTTCTTTAGGAAGAGCCAAAAAAGGTGTGTTTCAACTACGACCTATTCCTAAATTTAGAGGGCAACCCCCCTGTTAATCACCTCCGCTGTGAAAAGCTCACCTTCAACAACCCCACCAAAGATTTCAGGAAAAAGCTTATCAAAGCTGGAGGGGTGAGTCTGTTAAATGTGCTTAAGAGTGTATATTTTATGTTATTATGCTGTGGTTGAAACAAATATACAACTGTCATGCCTACAATTGTAGGTCTCTGTGGTTCCGGAGGTGGCCGAAGCAGTCTCCAGGCCCAGTCCAGACTACCCCATCCTCCCAACCATCCCCCTCTCAGCCTTCTCAGATCCGAAGAAAACAAAGACTTCTCATGCGTCAAAGGTTGGTTGTGATACCAACAAACTTCTTTTCATTTTCAAAGGTCTTGGTTCTGCTCTGCATTCTCCATCTTTTAGAATTTTTATTTTCCTGTAATTGTTAAGCATATTTTTTTAATTTGTGCCAGAGATTTAACTTTGGTGCTGTATTTGACTTACAAGAACTAACAACCATAATTGGAAGTTTAGTCTTACTTAGCATGGATGCAGAATTAACCCACCAGTTTTTGAGTAGAAATTTGGGGCATTCTTTGCATCGTTCAGTTTTGCCTCTCTAATATTTATGATAAAAATATAATATACCATCTCAAGTGCAATTGTTTTTTATTTTATTTATTTTTTTACTCGAGACCAGACAGTAGAAAGTTTAGGAAGTCTAGAAAAATTTTATGTGAGGAATATGACTTTTGGTAAAAAGTATTGGGTCTTTTTTGCATTTGTGACTTTAAAAAAAAGATTTGACGTTATTAGATCACCGAACATTCTTTAGATCATCTATTTTATTTGTTGAAGCCCATTATATCCTGTTGAATTCCTATCCGTGATTTATTCATTCATTTCTTTTTATGTGGGTTCTATTGGGCTGTTTTGTAATGTTAGAACTGAATATATCTTTGACAGCAGCTCTGCGTGACCCCAAAACAGTGCACATGCACACAATCCACTTCCACGCTCATTCATTAATTTCTACAAAAAAATAACAGAGAGGACACAAAAGGATTATCACCCTTTTTTCTAGTTTCGGTAGAGTGATTGCGTGTCCAATCTTTGTAGATGTCAATTGCTCTTTTATGCGCACTTGGGGGAGTAAACTTTCAGTAAACAAGATCTACAAGTCCATATATGGGAGTTCAGTTTTTCTGATTCTGTGTTTCTTGTAGCATCATATCCAATCATCCCCCCTTTTTGTTCCATTTTATTTATGTCTTCATAGATTCTTTGCCTTTACTGTGTACTTTCCATTACCAGAAGATCCATGTAGTTGTCAGATAACCAGAAGAGGTGAAAGACAGATGTAGCAGTGTGATATTCCAAGAGCTCAATCCCCACTGATATGGCTTTTTTCGGGGGGGCGGGCTGAGTGTAAGGTGCTGCAGTGATTAGTCTGGCATGCATGAGATCCTTCACAAGGTTTGCGAATCCCTGTTTCTTCACAAGAGTCTGAGTGCCCCTGATAACTGTGTCCTTATTCGAAAACCAAAAGAGATCAGAGTAAGATTAACAAAGGCAGAGTGATACCCACAGACACCTGCCTTTCTCAACTCTAATCATGCTAGGGATACTAATAAATTCTGGTAGAGGCACTATTTCACTGTGATAGTTTTACATAGTTTTATTAACAATTTACTCTGATACTAATTCAGATCATTAGACCGTGGATGCATTAAAAACAGAGTTGTTGTGAAAAGACTGCATTAAATTCATCACATATTTTTATACAAATTAAATGTACATAAACAGTACAAGTTCAGTTTTTAACTTACCAATTATTTGCTATTCAAAAAGGAGATTAAGCATTTCAAATGTTAATCCACTTATTGCACATGCTTTTGAAGCTTGTTCATCCTCTTATTGTGAAGTTTGGAAGAAATTGAACTAATGTTTATACTGTACTATTAATTTATTTTTGTATTCAGAACAAAGCCATGTTCTTAAAGGGATTACAAAGGACCCTTTTTTCAAAGACTGTACACTAAATGCATTTTCTCACTTTTTGTATGTTTTAGAATTTTGGAATCCCTTTAAGTCTTCCATGGTATCATAGAGGTATCATTGATTAGACCAAATCAGTGTGTAATAAAGCTTTTAAAGATTTTAAAGTGTAATGTAGTCAAGGCAAATAGACAGAACCAACTGGGAAGCCTCTAAATTGCAACATTGAAGTAGAAGTACTAGAGTAGGCATGTCAAACATTATGATCCAGCCTGCCTTCAATTTTATTGTCACAAAAAGAAGCGGGTCTCTGGGTCATTTCTATAAAATAAAAGTGAATACAAATCAAATGCTCTCCCTGGCCCACGAGGGGGCAGTTTTGAGTTTGTATAGCGTGATAGATTCAGGTCTAAAACTGCATCCCCTCAACTTTAAAATAAACTAACATGTTCAATGCCAAAATGTGAACATCTTTTTTCCCCATTGTTTCTGAATAAAGGTGTTTTGTTTACATTGTCATCCTTGTCGGTAGGTTACTAATGTAGGCTGCCTGATGAAGCATAACACTCAAAACGAAGCTAATAATTCGGAGTTGACATTATTTTTCTGATCTGGCCCGCCTGAGAACAGAAAGTCCAGATCCGGCCCCAGAGTTTGACATTCATGTACTAGAGGTTTTTCAAATGTAGAACTCCCGTCCCACCAATTGAGTGAGGTCGCAAAATGAAAGTCTCAACTCTTAACAAGTTGTAATTTAATCAGGTGTGTGTAGACTTCATGTCCAATGAGATCACTTTGCCTTCTATAACCTAAGATCTTTGTTCATCTACAGCTCTTGTGGAATATTTAAGGAGTTGTAATGGATAAAAGCAATGTTTTTGATCTTTTTTCTGCCTTCAGGAAGCCAGCAAAGAAGGAAGTGGCGGCGGCAGCAAAGGACCCAAGCCACACAAGATGACCAAGGAGCACCGGGAAAGACCCCGGAAAGACTCTGAAAGCAAAGCCTCGTCAAAAGGGGACAACGACAGAGACGGAGGCAGTAAAAGTGGACGAGAATCTTCCTCATCCTCTTCTTTAAAAAAGCCATCGGACATCAAGGTTAAAGATGACGTCAAAGTCCTGCCCAAGGCGGCCTTCAAGGAGCCCAAACTCACCTTGAAGGAGTCAAAAATGGAGGGCATGTCTCCAAAAGGAGGGGGGGCTGGGAGTGGAGGAGGCAGCGGCGTTGGAGGAGGAGTAGGAGGGGCTCCTGCCGAATCCAAAGCCCCAAGCAAAAGACCTTCGACGGTAGAGTCTCCCAAACCCAGCGCTAAGAAGCAGAAAAAAGGCAGCTCTGAGGGGCCCAAGGGCCCGTCCGGGGCGCCTTTTACAGGTTCCCCTCGCGTGTCGTCATCTTCTGCAGCCAGCCAGCCCTACGCGGACAAGAAGCACTCCAAGGAAAAGGGTCGCTGGGCCAAAGGCAAAAACGACACGCAGGATTTGAAAGAACCTAAAAAGATCCCCGAGTCGGAAGAGTCCAATTCAGAGGATGAAGCGTCTTCAAAATCTGAGGTAGGATGTGCCTTAATGGACCTATGTCTTTTGAGTGTACTTATTAAAGTAAAACATGGGGGGATTGTCATAGATAGGAGTTTAAATGTTTACCGTATATACACGACATTTAGGCACAAAAGGCTTCAAATTGTGCTGTGCGGCACTGTAGATGAGTGGTTGGCATGTCCGCAGCACAGTTCTGAAGTCATGGGGGCAAATCCAGCTACCAGCCTTCATGTCCGGAGTTTGCATATTCTCCCCATGCTTGTGTGGGTTTCCCCCGGGCACTCTGGTTTCCTCCCACATTCCAAAAACATGCATTTCAGGTTAATTGGCGAGTCCAACTTGTCCCAAGGTGTTAATGAGCGAGTGAGTTGTCGGTCTCTGTGTGCCCTGCACCTGGCTGGCAACCAGTTCACGGTGTTCTGCCCACTTCCCGAAGATAGCTTTGCCTAATGTTTTGACATGCCTGCTCTAGTACTTCTACTTTAATGTTGCTCCAGCATCCCCACTACCCTGATAAGGATAAGCGGTGCAGATAATGGATGGATGTGTGGCGCGGCCTATAGTGCGGTGCGCCCAGTGTGTAATGTAAAGCGGCGGATGTAGCTGAGGACACCGTCGGGCTGTGCGGGAAGTGTGGGCATCACAGCTAAAGAGGGAAGTGTGGGCGCATATATAAGGCTAGTGTAACAGGAGAGGGGGTGTCACACTTCCTTTGACTGTGTCACCCAAGACCTCGTTTGTAACACGCAACAGAACTTTGAAATTACTGTTTTTATTCGAGTATATTTTGCACAATTGTTTTTCAACTAGAAAATAACTCAAATCAGTCAAATACTTACTTTTAGTTGTATCAGAGCCGACTCCATCCTGTCCATTAAAATGACCAACCATCTCTCTTTCCTCAGCAATCAGCTCCTTCAAGCCCTTCAAACTCCAGTTCCAGTTCGGACACCAGCTCAGACTCAGACTTTGAGCCCGGACAGAAACCAGGACAAGGTATAGTATCTAAAAGTCGACTCTGAGGAAACACCAATGTCCTTGAGAGGTCTTTGTACACCTAATACTGTATGTCTTTAAAATGCAAAATAATGTACTACGGGGCATTTTAGGATCATAGATAAAATCTGAAGTGATCTTTGTTTTGTCCAGGTCCCCTCCGATCCATGGTGGAGGAGATCCAGTCGGAGGAGTCAGACGAAGACGACAGCAGCTCGGAGGAGGGCACCCCTGTTAAGACCAACCCCCCCAATCGCGACTCTCGGTCAGTCTTTTCACAGGAACCATTTCACTCCCGCTTTTGAAACACAATCCTAGATAGCATTGACCCTTTTAAATGCCAATTAATGTGGCATTTTAAGACATGTGACTCTTTTACAGACTCAAAGTGAGCATTTTATGTGTGTATGCGCTTGCCCGACCTCTTGAACTTGTCCTTCTCCCTTGTCAGATTGAGCCTAGACAGCGAGAGTGACAGCAGTGACAACTCGCACCGCCCCAGTCGAGACCCTGCCCCACCCCCACAGAAGCACAGCTCCTCCAATAATAAAGTGAGGTCTTGTTTTGTGCCCTTTCCCTGGCATTTTTGACTACATTACAATAATTATATTCTGAATGACAAGCTTGAAACTAGAAATGCCACCATGCGCACCCTTCAATGTTATTGTGATGCGCCTATTGTACGGGCCTGAGCTTCAAAGTTGACGTGGGGACTCATTGTTTTGTATTTATTTCTTTTATTCCCCCCCCTTTCTTTTTTATTTTTCATTTTTTTAATAAACATACAAAACTCACTGAATTTTATAAACTCCTCACAACTGGAAACAATTAATTCTGATGCCGAGTAGGGCTGCCTCTAACAAAAAAAAAACTTAGTCCTAGACTATTTAAACGATTAATTGAATATTTGAATAATTATTACATTTATCACCCCTTATGCGTCGTGTCCAAGAGGACAGGTGCATGCTACATCTAAACAGGGAACTATAAAATGTGTACGAGTGCAAGGATAACATATCAATGATGGACATTTATTATAGGCCATGCAAAAAATGAAGGAAGCGTTTCCCAGTGTTGAATTGTAATTGGGGGAACTTCCTTCAACTGAAAATATAAGCTATATATTTTAGCCAACACCTATATAGGGAAGGATTTGTTTCAAGAATACACCAGTTTTGATCAAATCCACAAATGTATTTGCGATTTACCTAAAAACCATATGTTTCTTGATAGATGTACGGTCACACGCTATTTTCAAAATCTCAAGTGTAAATCACAGATATATTTGTGGCTCTGCAAAATAAATTATTCACACCAGATTTCTTCTTTTAATGCGACTGGAGAAATTGGGGAAATTACTTTTAAAGTCCCTAAGGTGCTTGAGTCGGGCCATAAAAATGTGTACGAACCCTGTATTTTATACAATAACAATGCTCTGAAAAAGTGTTTGCCTATTTCCTGATTTCTATCACTTGCTAAGATTTCAGATCATCTAACCAACAAAATACAAAATGCAGTTTTGAAATATTGATTCCATTTATTAAAGCAAAAAAAAAAAAATCTATTTGAAAAGCAATTGCGCCCTGAACCTAATAGCTAGTTGGGCAACCTTTGGCAGCGATGAGAGAAATGACCTTTTCGCATAGATTTTTTTGTGCCTTGATAAATGGAATCAACATTTCAAAACTGCATTTTGTATTTCCTTTAGTTTTCTCTGTGTGATTTTATATTTGGTTTAGTGACTTTTGTGAGTAAAAAATATGCAAAAAGAAAAAAAACAGAAATCCGGAAGAGGGAAAAACATTTTCACGGCACTGTAAATCTTCTATAATATACTTAAACCAAATTACAAAACCTTTTTACAGGCTTTTTACATGTGTTTATTAAATAAAAGTACTGTATAAACGTTTAATTTTATTTGAGTTGTTTTTTGTTTGCTCATTATCTAAATTGTCCCTCAATTGTTTGTTAAAGTGTTGCCTAAATTTTGTTTGTTTTGGAAATCTATTGAATATATATTTCATGTAAAAACATCTCAAATTTGTTGTAAGCGTTCTTTGAGAAAACGCAATGTATTTTAGATGATTTTTCACATGACAGCGGTATGCTAAAGTAAACAGAATTTAAGATCTGAATATTTTTGTCCTAAGTTAATTTACTGTGTCTTTGTGTGAGCGCAGGTATCTGGAAGAAAAAGTCCAGACTCGTCGTTCCGTTCTGAGAAGGTGTTGAAGAAGGGATACGACAAGGTAGGAAGGGTAAATACCTCCACTTTTATGTTTCACCTCACTCACCTAACCTGTGTTCACTAGTTTACTTTAAGTATATTGCGATGTTGTGCTAACTACCACTTAAACCATGTGGCAAAATACAATTGTGAAGTACAGTGTTCCCTCTCTTATCGCAGTTAATGGGGACCAGAAGCCCCCGTAAAACATACCATACCGCAAAGTAGCAACGCCCTTCATAAAAGCCTCGAAAAGTTAAACTTACCTCGAGATGATGTTCTTACCGACTGAGAGTATATGACTTCAAAAAAATAACAACTGAAGAACTACTATTTAAAACAACACAAAGATACTGTTCAATGAACAGTGTTTATTGGCATTATACAAGAGTACAAAGAAGCGATTTAGAAAGCGGTTAGCTAGCTTCATGCTAGCATCGAGTATCCTCGTGTTGACCCAGGTCCCTTTAATGATTAAAGCACAACTGTCCTGAATGTAGCAGTTTCCCAGGAGTAGTCGATCCAGGTCACCCATTTCATTGGTAAAGGATCTGGCATTGATGAGAGGCAGGGTGGCTTTAAGAGACTTGTTGGCCTAGCTGTAGCAGTACACCGGACCTGCAGCCTCGCCATTGCCTTCCCTGCTGACACCGCCTGAGTCGCTATTAATCCATGGAGCCAACCGCTGGTTATCACCATTTCTTTGTGCTCTTCTGACTTTCCTCCAAGTCCGATTTAAAAGATGGATTTATTTTTACTGTAACGAGCCACTAAAAGCTAGCTGCTGCCATGCTTCCCAGTAGTTTTGGGTGAACACATTGACTTGTGCACTCGCCCCGCTGTTTGACTGACGGCATACACCAGCCTATCACAGTCGCACACACAGTCACGCCCGCCCAAGACACACACAAACAACATGCCCCCAGCATTTGCTTTGTGCTGTCTTCTACAAAACACAATGCTCGCTATGTTGCTATCAATGACAATAAAGATAATTCAATTCAAAATCGGCAACGCAGTGGACCATGCTGTTTCTATAGGTTTTGCTATGGTTTCCTTGTCGATTCAAAACAATGGTAACCTAGTCATTTTTGAATGGAGTTCTTTCTCACTTGAACATTATGTGCTGCAGTTCTTTAACACTTCTTTCCTCCCAACTGCTGCAGGCCTACACAGAAGAGTTAGTGGACCTCCATCGCAGACTTATGGCTTTAAGAGAGCGAAATGTCCTGCAACAGGTGTGTTGCTGTGCTCTAATTAATGATATATACTGTACATATGTTATTATTATTATTAAAAAGATAATGGATCCAAATGGATTGATATTATCACACAAACCGATCATTATGGGCAATGCAAAAATTTAAGGTCGCGTTTGTCAGTGGTGAATTGTAATGGGAAGAACTTCCTGCTACCGTTAATGTAAGATACATAGAGTCATACCTCTACTTACGAATTGATTTCGTTCCCGGAGTAGATTTGTAACCTGAAACATTTGTAAGTGGAGGTGCCTTTTCAATGTAAATTCGCTAAACCGTTCCAAGAAATGCAAAAGTATGATTTTTTTTTTTTCTTTCAATAAATTACAATACCAAACAAACTTAAAACGAGATGCGCACAATGTTAAAAAAAATCAAAGGGAAATAATTTAAAAATCTCTTACTTTTTAACTATTTACTGGTCCTCAGCAGTATTTTTTTGCGTCCTGTTTCTTGTCTGCTTTTGCAGGCTTTTGACAATCCCTCGGAAATGCGCGTGGCATAATGACCAATAGGCCGACCAGTCAAAACCTTTTCTGGGTGATGAAGTTCCACGTTCCAGTTCCCTTAATCCACAGAATTAACAACCCTTTCATCTCATCGTTCGCAGGCGATATTTTTGAAATGACCAAAAGACCTTTGAAAGGAGCCATACATTTTAGCGCTTCCTTGTGTTTAATAATCGTGTCGATGGATTACGGCCATATTTTTTGGCGACATCACAAATACGCATCCTCTTTTCATCCCAATTATTTCCTGTTTTGTTGCAAGTCCAGAAAAACTATTTTCCGTTTCTTTACCAGCTCAGTAGCTTAGATGGTAGTGTGCCCGCTTTGAGACTGGGAGGTCGCTGGTTCGGGCCTCAGCCGAGTCATACCTAATTGGTAAAATGGCGGCGCCCTCTGTTGGCTGCGGCTGCATCGGCTCGCTACAACGGGTCAGGTGTATCGACATTTCGTTCTGTGTACATTGTTACAAAGAATGACAATACAAAGGAAATTATTATTATTATTTTCTCCTTGCTGCTCACTATTCCGAATGTCGTTCTTGGGGTCCATCGTTAATGTTCCGTATCGCTAGCATAAAGTAGAGTGCAGTACTGTTGACAGAGCGGGAATGGGACCGGAAGTGGACATAAAGAAAAAGCGGTAGACACAAGAGCATGCCTGCGCTCCTGCATACAAATAGGGTTGCCAGGTACAGCACTGCGGAGCGCCGAAAAACAGTGCGCACAGTTCTGGTCTGTTTATTCGTATCCTGAAAAAAAATGTGCACGCAGCCGCTAATGCCTTCGCAATAAACTTAGATTGTTTGGAGCTCACAATCTTGCTTTAGTCAGTCATGAACTAACACCTTCATGCCGGCAATCAGACTTAATAGTTTTCTGTATCAGTCTGTCAAAGAAACATTGTGTTTTACATATCGAACCCTAGTGGTGTAAAAACCCTTAATTCGTTTTAAGAGGAAAAAGATCAAACATGATATAAAAAAAAATAGCGGGTGGTGCTGAAATGGCAATTTTGTTTATCTTGCTTTTAGTATTTCCCATAGAATTTCGTGAAACCACTGGTATGTGGACAGTCTCGGGCAGGGTTCGGAAACCTATGGCTCACGAGCCATTCATAGCTCTTTTCATGGGTGCCTACATGAAAACACACACACACTATATATATATATATATATATATATATATATATATATATATATATATATATATATATATATACCCTATTTTCCGCACTATAGGGCGCACCCCCAAAAAATACTTTTTGGTCCTATATCTTCCATACATAAGGCGCACCGGATTATAAGGCACTACATTGGGAACGTCGACAAAACAGTCAGATAGTTCAGTCAAAATTATTACCCCCTTAACATTCCGAAATCTTGCAAAGAAGCAAATACGTGTCGTAGACACGTGCGGATGCGGTGTCCGTACGATGTCACTCAAATGCATCGTTCCAAATATCATTCGGAAGGTTAAAGTCTTGGGATTCAAGAAATGCCAACCATTCCTTAGTTTCTATTTTCTTTTTCGCTCGCGACTTTACTGTGCATATGACAATAAACACTTGGAATTGAGTTTAATTTAAAAAAAGACCCATCACAGAAACATCGAGATCACTCTGAAACAAGATACTGGGAAAATATATAGCCGGAGTAGCTCACCGAAGTCGTTGCGTTCAATAATAATGTGCAACCATGGTCCTCTTATATCCGTGAGTGTAGTAAATCCAGGAGAGTAAAAAATTTACAAATACAGAATGGTAAAACATGTTTTCTCTATGCCGTAGACAACCAAACTTGCTATTCACATTCATCTTTTTCGGCCAATTGCAGGCTTTGTTTTGCCCCTTTAGCCTATGCGAGCCTGTAAATGATAAAAAGGATCCGCCCCCTTTACCTCCGAATAACTTTAGCCAATAGTGATCGATTCAAATGATGATTGACACATTGGCTGGGAAATGAAACGCCGGCATATGTATCCCAGCATGCACCGCGGACCACATCGCCTACGAGGAAAAATCTTGTCGGCGGCTGCTTGCTTTTGTTGCGAGACCTTGCGACTTAATATTGATCCATATATAAGGCGCACTTTATTATAAGGCGCATGGTCAGCTTTTGAAAAAAATAAAGGCTTTTAGGTGCGCCTTATAGTGCGGAAAATACGGTAATATAACTCGCGCATACTTAGTGTATTGTTACATGCGGATCGTATTGACGAGTAAACGGACCAAATCACCACTATAAGTTCTAAATTTGGTCAAATGGAATACTCATAATGGTGATTTGGTAAATTACAGTATTAAATAGCAGTACCGCTGCTTTTCTGATTGCTGCTATGACAGGATGCCAGTTCCTCTTCAATGGGTTACAGGAGGTTATTGCATACCTGTCAACCTCAGCAATGATTGCATTTCCCATTAAGCGATAATAAACCTTACAAACAAAAACGCCGCACATATTTATTTAAAGCAAGACAGACTATGTAGAACAAAAAAAAATTCTCCGTTATTTTTTTTCTTGTGCAAAAATTGTTATACAGCGTACACAATTTGAAATAATCCCCCCCCCAAAAATCGAGGGGAAATATGGGGGGAAAGTAACAGTTATGTTGCTGTAACGTGCAACTCATTAGTGATTGGAAATAGGGCTCTTTTTTGAGAATAAAAAATGTATTATATTTCTATACTACCTCTTGTCTACGGTTATACTAGCTTTTATTTTTTAATCCTTCAGTGAACCTTTTTTACTAGTTTAATCTTTTTTTATACTAAGCAACTACTTTTAATTATTTACAATACAACCTTAACCAATGTAAGTTGAAACAACACAAAAACCCAGAAAAACGCAAAATCATTAATTAAAACTTGTACAACAAAAAGGTAAATATCATCAGTCATTTCTGACTAGCATTTAGGAGCACTCATGTAATTGCAATGAGTCCAAATTAGGTTTATTTTCCTGCTTAGCGTTTCTTTCCTCTCGATCAGTTCCTGTGCACAATATGCTGCTCCCCCGACAACCCACACCCCGCCCCCTCTGCTCAGCAAACAAAAACACGCATAATAACCGTTCAACCAATTAACCCAAAAAAGGTGTAAGCGAGCACATCATGAGTTTGAGATCATTCATGTACTCTGATATCCTAAAGAATTTTTTATTTACTTTGCATTTATATAATATATATTTAAAATATATATTTAAGAATATTTTTACCATTTTTAATTATAAGTTAATGACACCCTAGTGGGACCAATTAGACCCTGGCGGCCCGCCAGAGACTTTATTTGGTATGGAAAACACTGCACGTGAAGGATCTACTTTGACAGCAGCATGTATATGATTCATATTGAAAATGGTGCTATTGTTTACGTGGCAGATCGTCAACCTGATCGAGGAGACGGGCCACTTCAACGTGACCAACACGACCTTCGACTTCGACCTCTTCTCACTGGACGAGTCCACCGTCCGCAAACTACAGAGCTACCTTGAGGCCACGGCCACGTGACCGGCATTCCAGCCGGAGGTCGCCGCGTCTCCCCCAGGAGCCCACCCGCTACCGGGACCCACCCAATCGCTGAAGGGCGAGCGACCGCAACAAAGAAGCACAGGCCCAGACGCCGCACCTTGAAAAAACAGACTGGAGAAGAAGAGGGAGGCATGAATGGGACGCCGAGGGCTCGGACGGGACGCCGAGGGCAGGAACGGATTTTCCATCCGGGGGGTTTCCCTTCTCGTCCCACTTGAAATTCACACTCCTCAGCGGCTAGGTCAAACCACATCCCGCCGCCCCTCCCCCCTCATTCTGCCTTCCTGACTTCTTTGTTTTAACGCACAAGAAGTGTGTGCGTGACTCACAGGTTTGTACGCCGTCTGAACGCGCATGTTGTCGACTTGGCCCGTTTCGCACTGAAATCTGAACTGTGACCTCTCGCCAATAGCCCCTTTCCAAATGGGTCTCCCCCAGGTCAGCCTGCACCAAAGGGCTCCTTTATTGCCTACTGGTGAGTTTTGTTTTGAAAACAAACAAGTAGCCATACTCCCGCAATCCAAAAATAAGGAAAAGTTGCGTTCCCAACCTTCTTTTTAGTTCTTTTTCTAAGGGGAGGATGGGGGCTAACATTTTATTTTTCTACAAATGCATTTGTGTTTCTTGTAGCACCTATGCTGTTAGGCAGAGGAAAGAAGTCCTACTGGACTAGTTCTAGGTTTGATGAAAAGGTAAAAGTGATGGATGGAACACCAGTCCAAATTATTTTGATCAAAAGCCCGCAATTAAATGAACAATGGACAACACAATAGACAACTTTAACATAAATTTTCAGTAAAAGAACACTATTATTTGGTTCAAGGCAGGGGTTGGGACCTTTCTGTTTCAAAGAGCCATAAAGCAAAGTATTTTGATATTTGAGAGGGCCACACCATATATGAGACAAAAATCTACAAAACCGGCAAACCAGCTCCCCAGACAAAAGCTAATAATTCAGCACATTTTATTTCACTGTGTGATATTTGATGAGTTGATAGAATTTATGAAATTATAATTATGCCAGAGCCTGTGTCCCATATCCACAAATATACCACTATAAACTTGTCTCCCTCCAACAGTTACTTAAGATTGTTGAGGCTCATTTTGACCATCATTTTTTCGTAAATAATGGTTTCAAAACAAGGTGTGAGCAGAGGTCTTTTGTAAAAATGCCACAAAATAATGCAAACAAAAACTTTACAGATGTATTTCCCTCTAGTGCACGTGCAAGAGAAAGGGGAGTGTGTTGTGTGTGCAGGATACCGCTCACCCAATCAAATTGCTCAAAGTGCTTGGCTGGCGCTTTCGGGTTTTTACATTTTTTTCAGTGGGTTTTCATCATAAAGTGTCTAGACAGCCAAACAGATAGTTTAATGAGCTTCCATATAAAGGATTCCTTGGACACGTACATAAAAAAACTGGGTATGTTGGTGTAACAGAGTGGCTGTAAACTTAAGTTGACACTGTGCCATATATATCCTGGACCGATCCCATCATCAAGTAATTGAGATTTGATATCGCATACACTGAAATTGAAATGATACGAAGAAGATATTCCTGAGCCACGTTTTATCTGTGAGACGGATGTACATATTTAAAAAGCCATATCTGGCACGTGGGCCATAGGTTACCAACCTCTGGCTTAAGATGTTAGATGAGAAATCATAAATTTGGTTAGTCTTCGTTTACTAACACTATTTATTTTTTTAGTTTGATGACCGGCCCTTTACTCTATTTTGGTTGATGACCTATTGTTAGTCACAAATTTACATTTGTGCGCACTTAGAGTATTATAATCAACCAATATCTGTTTTTTGTCTGAATTTAAAGCCACACAATAATACACTTCAAATCTATATGACAATTCAATTAAATGACAAGAAAGTTCTTTAAATAAGCAATGTTTTCCAAAGAAAGGGATCTCAAATTCATGGGTATCACTGGTTTCTCAAAGTTCATGAGTCTACAGTTAAGTTCAAGGAAAAATCGATTTCCTCCCGCAACTTTGATGTGAAGCTCTATAATGAATCTGATAGTGGCTGGATCTTGGGTAGCCTGCTACACCGATCACCGAGATTTCTCACGGTAATAGGGATTGAGGATATGAAATATTTCCTTTTTTCCCCTTTTTGTTTTTTCACTAATAAACTTTGACAACGTCTGCGGCCACGTGTGAAGAAACATGATGGCGCGACTACTCATAGTCCGAGTTAGTTATAAAAACATGTAAATTTACACAGAAATTAGGAAAGTCAACTAACAATAAAAAAGTACATTCAACAGACACATCAAATATTAAAGATCTCAATTTTGATGTAAATGTTTGAATCCGTCACCTCTTACAATGTTTTCCTAATGCATCAAAGCAACTTAGAGTATTACTTCAAAGAGAAGCGGAATCAAAACACGTCTAGATCGGGTTTTTGTCCATTGCAAATAAAACCGTCACATGGTGGAGTCAAGATGATGAAAAGGAGCGATTTGGTTTCCCTATTCCTAGCAATGTTGTGCTAACGATTGCTATCATAATCTCAGGTTCTGTCTGTCGTCTACTCTGACGTGCATGTTCTGAATCTGCCCACTGAGCAACGATGAGGGACTGGCTATCGGCACTCGCTATGATGTCTATGATGTCTTTTTCATTTATTGCTAACTCACTTTTTAAAGGGGGTTACGTCATACTCCCAAATTTTTGCTGTTAAATGACCTGTGAGCGTTGAATGTATATCCCCTTTATTTTTCTATGCCCAAACGGCAACAAGCCCACTCTAGTGCCTTTCTGCAGTGTGAAGTGGGTGTTATTAAGCATCCCACCCCCCACGTTAGGAGGGGGGCAGACCAAGTGTTAATGGGGTTGCCTGATTATTCAGTATTGTCTTAAAGGCTTCCTTTTTCCTTCCTCGGTGTCCTTGTATGCCGTCGACCCGCATAGGCATTCCTTATAGTCATCGCTGTAGAAACTGTACAATGTTTGAAATCAGTGTTTGCATTCTTGCTTTCTGTCACTAGCTCAGTGTATAATGTGGGGTGGGGGGTGCGTCAACATGACCTAGCTGTAAAAAACATCGATTCGGGCTGCTGTGCTCTCGCAAGTTGGCTGGCTTCAGGGTTTTTACGGCTGCTTGAAATCCTTGAAAATACTTGAATTTTAGTGTTGTGTTTTCAAGGATTGTTAAAGGCTTGAATTTTGAGTGAAGTGTTTGTAAAACCTTGACATTGTTGCCCTGTTTATCAACAAGTCTGCTTAAAAATCACACCGACACACTGTTCTCTGATAGCTTCGTTTTGAAATTGCATTTCTTCTTCCCTTGTGATTCACGGCAGCTGGCATTAGCTTGTACGGTACTGCTCTATGAAGCGTCAATACGGGTCGTGCCCATAGGACAGGTGCATGCCACACCTTAACGGGGGATTATGGAATGTGTACTAATGCAAGGATTCGTTATCAGTGATGGACATTTATTATGGGCCATGCAAAAATTAAAGTAGTATTTCCCAGTGATAAATTGTAATGGAAAGAACTTCAGCATCTGAAAATGTAAGCTACATATTACTGTCATTTTGTTGCCGAAAAAGATGCTTATAGCAGTGTTTCTCAACCTTAGTGCTGCAAGAAATCGTCCAATTTGCGACAAAATAAACATTTTTGCTCTGTGGTCGGGTGCCGTCCTCCACTAAACTGCAGTGTAACTGTAATTTTCTTCTGAGTCATTGGGTGGCGGCAGATATCTCATTGGTTTGAATACGAAAAGCAGTCACTTCTGAAAGTATTAGGCGATTTTGAAAATTCAGACCCGGACGAAAGGCTAAGTGAGATTGGGGTCAAAAAAGCAAAGGCAGCAAAAAAGCTCAAGAAACATCTAGCAAGAAGCGTTAGAGTCAAAGAATAAATCGTATTCTTAGCCCATTTGTGAAAAATTTTTTTTTGATTTTAGATATTTTATCTTGTCCTTTAATAATAATGATGTCCTTTAAAGCAGTGGTGCTCAACTGGTCCACCCTAAAGACAAGCTGTGACCCCCACAAAAAAAATCCACTTATCTAATATATTGGATGAAAGGATTGGGCAGTTTAAAGAAGAGAAACCAAGACAACTTATAGTACTGTACATACTAGCCTATAATCCTACATCACATGTAAATGACCTCCTAGAATTAGTTTTAAAAAAGTCACTTAGCAAAATAAGTTTGTCCCCAACAACAGCAATAATTATTTAATTGCGTAGATAAAGATGTATATACTGGGAAAATAACTAAATGTCTTAAATGCCCTGTACCTTCAAGCAATTCTTCAATGGCAGACACAGAATTTCGTACATCTCAATCATTTCCCACTTTGACATGATCGTTGTTGTCACTGTTTTCCACTCTTCTTTACCCCTATCACTTACTTTCTTGGCATCCATTATCAGAGTTAGAAAAAAGAAATCAAACAAACAAAATCTAAATAAAATGAGACGTGGTCCCAGTCAAACACAATTGACGGAACAGGAAGAAGAGATTGAGCAGGGCAATATCGCCACTAAGTGCGTAAATGACCCCCCGTTTTATGACTCTTGCCAGGCCGAAGGCCCGCAACCCACTGAAAACAGGCCTGCGACCCACTCGCTGAAAAGCATCATTTAAAGGGTCTTATCTTTTCAAAGGTAAATTAATTGTGCTTATTTTGAAAGGGCTTTGTGTATTTTTTAGCACTTCCGGGGTTTTAAAGCAACAACACATTTGATATTGACAGATTTAGAAAATCTTTAACACATCAATGAGAGATGATACTAAGGGGCATTGTTTATTATTTAGCACCTTCTAGTGGTTAAAAAAAACGTTTCACTAACACGCAAAAATACATGAACTATCATTTAAATGTGCATTTTTAAAAAGTACTCATAGGTCAAGAAATGACTATACATTTTTACAGTATCCCCAAATATCAAATCCTTGTGAAAAAATGAGAAGAAAAATGGTGCGGTTTGGTCAATTTGAGTCTCTGTAGTTTTTATTCTTCCTTGTGCTTTGTAGCACTTGTTTTTGGTTGCACTACACAATACGGCAACGTCTCGTGGTCCAAAACCCAAAGACCCTTTGAGAAATCATTTAACCCTTCTGTTGTCTTCCGCCACTTTGTGGTATCCATACACCTCCCCCCTCCTTTATTCTTATAATCCCATAAATTATATTTTTTTAACTTGAAACTTAACTTTTCCTAGATTAGCCACGACTGTAGAAATAATGAAATGTTTTAAATCACAATTCTACGTAAGCCTGTACTAAAAAAACTTACAAAGATGGTCTTTGGGTCAAAATGACCCTGAGGCAAATAAGGTTGAAATCAGGGTCAGAGTTTATGACATGACAGAGAATGTTACATTGCTTTTGTTGTGTCTTGGATCAATCAGTAGCGGATGTTATTTTTTCGTATTTTTGTATTGCTTTGCACTGTTTTCTACTGTCCCAAATCATTTACCTTGGAAAAAGAAGAAATATGCATCCCAAACTCCTTTTTGCCCTTTTCTTTAGTTATAGAAATACAGGTGAAGAGAAGAACTATATTTATTGGGGTAAAAACACGTTTTTTCTTTAGGAAATAGGTAATTTGGTGTTTAAAATGTAATCAATCTGCATATAGTGGGGTTGTAGTAACGACGGGTCATTTTGACCCAGAGGACCCTGGGTGTATACAGAAAATGAGGACAACAGGAGGGTTAATATGATTATAAAGAAATACTGAATTAGCGTCTATTATCTGATTACATATATACATATTTTTCAATTCTACTAAAAAAACAGATTAAAATATTTCAAGACAAGAAAAATACACTTAAATACACAAATGGGTTAAAAAAATATATTTTGATGTGTGAATAATTTCACTAACTAATTTTTCTTTTAAAAGAGTTCAGTTGACAAAGAAAACAAAATCTTGTCCCACAGGCAGATCATTTTGCCTGATTCCGTATAACATATATTTTTCAAAGATTAATATCTGTCAAAAATCTGTTCCAACAAAAAAGTGTGCCTTGACTGAGGCTGAGAAACACTGCACTGTCAAAAAATATCGTTTTGTGGTTAGAAAGACCCACCAGGATGAAACTCCTACCCCTACTTCAATTTAGCTCTTGTATGCAGGACCGATCCTGTCTAATGTAGATATAAATGTATGAAATACCTACAAATGTATGCCATATTAATAAATGAACACCTAATTAAATCACGTGACGTCTAAATTTATGGCAAAAATGCCATTAGTTTATTCATTTTATTTATTTTGTCTTTTATCCTATAGGAATAAGGAGGTTGACATGGCTTTTCACCTGATGATGGATCAAATAACACCACAAACAACCAAATACATGACAAAATAAACTACCAAATACACAACAAAATTAACAATAAGATACACGACAAAATTAATTACAGAATAAACGAAAAAATATGTGACAAAATAACGACATAATTCCGAAAATAACTATAGACATACAAATACATGACAAAACAAAAAGCAACTTAACATAAATCACGACTTTAAAAATGGCAAAATTCACCATAAAATATTTACAAAATATGTATAAAAAAAGTGACAAAAAAAGTACAGGACAACATACAGGACAAAATTATCTAATAAATATATGACAAGTTACTTAACAAAATATATGCCCAACTACACGACAAAAAATCTTGACAACCTAAAGTGCAAAACAAATATCAAATTAGACGACTTAATAAATTAGAAAATAGACAAGAAAAAACACAAAGAAATATATGACAAAATGCGAGACAAAATGAATGCTAAATGAAGTGTCCAAATACACGACAAAATTAACAATAAAATACACGACAAATTACAAAATAATTGTCGAAATAAATGACAAAAAAGACAATCAATAAAAAATGACAAAGTGCACGACAAAAAAAACGACAACACAAATGGCAAAATGAAGGAGAAATAGGAAAATAGGCGATATAATAAATGACAAAATACACGACAAAATATATTAAAATAAAAAAAAGCCGAAAACATAACATAAATTAAGAAATACATGACAAAAATATGATTAAAATATTTTCAAGTCAAACATTTAGATACTACGTGATTTATAATGATACTAATTCATTTTCTCCAACTGTAACAGGGGAGGGTACAGTCAGTGCTGTCGTAGCAGAGCGTGCGCCAAAGACCTATCAACAGTCTCCCATTCGATAACTTATGGTTGTGTTCTGATGGTTGTTATGCCTGTAAACGGGTTATCGATATTTCCGTGTTCATTTATTCATATGACGAATATGTGTAGCTATTTATTTGGATCCTCAAGCATTTGCCTTGAAAATCAAACCATTATGCGAAAAAGCGGCACAGCAGCCCTCCCAGGTCAAGGTCCGCGTCGTCACCGTTTTGCCTTTTTTTGTATTTATTGCGACCTTTGTGTATGTAGCTTTAAAATTTGCGCCGTTCGGGCTCGTCCCCCGACTCACCTTACAGTCCGGCCCCCTGGCCCCTCCCCCCCAGCTCGAACCATCCAGCCTGTGCCTCGACAAAACAAACACTCCTCGCTAACTTTACGCCGGAAGGACAAGAACAAACTCGACTTCCTTTCCTCGGCGTACGTCCCCGTTGGTGAACTTTGACCCTTTGACCTTTTCAGGCGACGGGGTCGCTAAGGCGAATGTGGCCCCCGGGCGAGCCCCGCAGTCTCCGCACAGTCGATGTTTTATTTATGGACCTCTGCACTTTTGCCTGTGACGACTTCAGTACTTAGTTACCCAAACTGTATTTTTCAAGATTTTATACAATATTGACATGCAATGTGATATTGTTTCTTTTTTTCTTATTTGTTTTTGTTCATTTCATGCGTCTTTTTTTTAGATCGGAACTTTTTTACATTTTTGGGATGTTCCCTTTATGGAGGACAGATCCTGCCAGATGTAGAAATAATGGAGGGAGAAATATATAACCTACAAATAAATGCCATATCAATTAACACATAATACGTACGTATGACATAAATCTAAATTATTTTTATCAAAATAAATGTTGTCGTTTGAATAACATTATGTTGGAAATGAACGCACGAGAAACTACTCGACAGAATATGTGACAAAAATACTTGACCAAATACACAGCAAAATACTCGATGAAAAACTCAATGGAGTACTCGACAAACTACTTGACAGAATACACGACAAATGTTACGATAAAATAATTGACGGAATACTTCATGAAATACACGACGCAATAATAGAAATACATGACCGAATAACGAAGTACACGACAAAATACTCGACAAAATATACATCAAAATACATGACAAATATTACGATAAAATAATCGACCAAATACTCCATGAAATACACAACAGAATATTAGAGATACATTACCGAATACATGATGAAATACTCAACCAATCACACAACAAAATACTCGACAAAATACACGACAAATGTTACGATAAAATACCTGACCGAATAGTCAATGAAATACACAATGTAATAATATTAAAACATGACTGAATAACAAAGTACACGACAAAATACATAACAAATATTCCGATAAAATAATCGCCCAAATACTCGATGAAATACACAACAAAATATTAGAGATACATCACAGAATACACGATGAAATACTCAACCAAACACACAACAAAATTCTTGACGAAATACACGACACAAATAAAAATAATCGCCTGAATACGCGAGGAAATACACAACCAATATGAGAAATTACATGACCGAATATTGAAGTATTCAACAAAATACATGATAAATATTACGATAGAATAATTGACGGAATACTCTATGAAATACACAACAAAATATTAGAGATACATTACCGAATACACGAGGAAATACTCAACCAAACACACAACAAAATACTCGACAAAATACTTGACGAAATACACAACTGATGTTACTATAAAATAATCGACCGAATACGCAATGAAATACACAACGCAATATAAGAAATAACAGTATTCAACAAAATACTCTACAAATTTTGTATCAAAATACCCGACAAAATACATGATAAATATTACGATTAAATAATTGACGGAATACTCTATGAAATACACAATTAAATATTTGAGATACATTACCGAATACACGATGAAATACTCAACCAAACACACAACAAAATACTTCACAAAATACTCGATGAAAAACGCAATGAAAGTCATGACGAAACACCCAACAAATAACACGGAAATACACTTCAAAGTACTCGACAAAATACGCGATGAAATAAATACACAGCTAAATACTCGACGAAATACTCAAAGTACCCAAAAAATAACACAATGAAATACTTTATGGAATACCTGCAAAAAGCACAACAAAATACTTGAAGAAATACACTACGAAATACTTGAAAAATACACAACGAAATACTTGCTGAATAACGCAACAAAATACATAAAGTATAATAACAAATCATTGGACTAAATACTCGATAAATAACCCAACAAAATGCATGACGTACTAAATACCAAAGTAAACAAATGACTAAAAACATGAATGAGTACATTACATTTATTTCATATTTTTATGTATTCTACAATATATTTGTGTTCTTTTAATTATATGGCGTATATTTGTATATCATTATTCTATCCCCATGTTTATTTCTACTCATGAGAGGACCAGTCCTCGATTTTCCCTGTAATGTTTTTGTGTATCTGATCAAAAGATTTGAAGAAGAAAGTGTCTTGGATGTTTGCTTTGATGTCTGCTTCCAGTCACAATAACTGCGAGGACGTCACACTTGTTCAGGGAGCTGCTAAGCTAAAAACACACAAAAGTACTGTGTTTTTGTTTTTATCTGGTAATTTTTCTATACGTTGTACACCAAAACATAGGAAAGAAGCAGGACTGCGGGAACACTTTGAAAATGGACGCTTGGATAAAACATCTGAGGTGTAGGTAAGATCTTGAACCTGAGCCCGGTTGGGCCTAAAATGTCAATCATTACGTCAATCATTACGTTCAGGTTTGGGTCAGGCCGAGCTCTCTCTCGCTGACTTTTTTTTAATTCATCCACCTGTCATTGCTCTTTGTATATTTTTCTTTGTGTGGAGGATCCGCGCAATGGATTCATTGCCATTCTCGCGCAACACATCCCGCGTTGCTGCGGAAACAAAGAGAATAAGAAACTGGGTTCGTACAGGTTTTTCAAATTTTAGAAAACACTTACATTTTAATGTTTTTTCTAGATTGATTTTGGTGCTTCAAAATATTTGAAATGATTTCTATTGCAGTGTTTCCTGGCAGTGACTCATTAGACCATGCTTTTCAATAATCATTTTTAAATGTGAAGTGTTACTGCCCCCTACAGGTTTATCAGACTAGTCATGGGAATTCTGGCTCTTCTTCGAGGAGCGACTCTTTTGGTTTGGCTCATTGATGAGAGCCAGGTCTTTTGGCTCCTAAATAGCTCCTCTGATTGATTTATTCTTGGTTGATATAATATTCACCCTGTGAGGAGTTTGCATGTTCTCCCTGTACCTGCGTGGGTTCCCTGCGGGACTCCAGTTTCCGCCCACATTTCAAAAACACGTGTGTCAGGTTAATTGGCTGGTCGAAATTGTCCCTAGGTGTGAATAAACGAGTGAATGGGTGTCTGTCCCTGTGTGCCTTGAGATTGGCTGGCAACCTGTTCAGAGTGTCCCCTGCCCACTGCCTGAAGATAGCTGGGATGGGCTCCAGCTCCCCCGTGGCCCTACTGAGGATAAGCGGTGCAGATAATGGATTGATATTAAAAATAACAATGAAATAGTATCTACGTAATTATTTCATATATTTTGCGGGGGTTCCCAGAAAAACACATGAAATATACATTCAAATATTAACAGACCTACAAAAACATTTGCAAAATACACAGCAAAATACACGTAGAAAATATTCACTTTTCAGTGCTTCAAATAAATCAAATGCAAAAAAATTACTATTTACATTTGTATTTTAAACAATAAAGACCCATCTTCTGAAAAATATGCAAAAAAATATCATTTCATATATGTAAAACAAAATATTAGTCTCTAAGATTGAATGCACTCTGCTTCAGAGCAATCCATCCATCCAATACTTGCACCGCTTATCCTCAGTAGGGTCGCGGGTCAGAACAATCTTTATCATTAAAATTAGTCCAAATTTGGCTCATTTTTCAGTTTTTTTATACAAACAGTACCGTGTTGCTTTTTGTCTTCCATATTGATCTCAAATATTACTTAACACCTATAGAGCCTTTTGTGTGTTTGTAAACAAGTGTGACATAGCCAAGCTGCGCGTGCATTGTTAATGCTTAATGGCAGAATTCATGTCAGTTTACAGCAGCCCATTGACACAAAAAGATGGTCGATCATAGATGGGGACCGCTCAAAATAGCACAAAGTATGTGCTAGCAGCAAGATAGCCACTTTATTTTAGTCATCAAAGTCAACAACAACAAAAAACCTTATGATTGGCACTGGATTTTTTTTTTTTTTAAACTGGCCTTGAAAGTCATTGAAAAGTGCTTGAGTTTGGACATAAAAAAGGTGTACGAACCCCGAAGAGCAATGACAGATTATTTAGAAAATGTCCATTGGAGGAATAAAATACGAAAATTAGGGTTTCCTTCGGGCTCGGTCCCTCAAATTAAGTACATTTCGTCGGGCTCGGGTTGGGTTTGGAGTCTTTTCAGGCCCGATCTTCCCTCGAATCCGAGGTCAATAATATGCCTGAACCACCTTTACGTAAATAACATATGAAAAGTCAGAAAAGAGCGTTCATTCCTTCGAGCGGGGTAAGCGGACGAGGGAACGTGACGTTATCCGTCGTGGGGGTGGGCTTAACAAGAGCAATTCGATTTGGTCAACTTTGCATTGGAACGCCACCATGTGGCCGTATGACGCAACATGTTTTTGTTATTTCGGATTTTCAAGTAATAATAAAAAGTCATGTACTGTTGATACGCCGTCTCGTCATTGACCCGGTCACGGGGGTTCAAATGGAGTTCGTGCGACCTCGCCTGGGGTGAAAAGGACACAGAGGGGCTCCTAGGGGCCAAACTAGTTCAATTGTCCTTTGGGGAAGTGTTTTTTCCTTGAGTGGGGGGGCCTTATTGCTACAGGTCTGATCAATGGGATGTCAGGTCGGCTTTATTAAGAAAGAGCGTTTGGGAAAATGGCGATTTGACCTCGTTGGCCGTGATGTGGGCCCTCGTGAGGTCGTGCCCGCCTTGAATGGGATCGCTGGGAAGTTTCCATTTTGATTCTTTGTTTACACCGACATTTTTGATTTTATGACTTTATTACTTATATGTTTGACACTGTTAGGAACTAATATTAGAATATGTAGCGTTTACCAAATTGTTCGAATTAGTTATCTGACTCCATTAACCAAACACCACCTAACAATGCGTGCTCGTTTCTTTTTGTGAAAAGACGGACAAGAGACCGGCATTTCCACACGTGGGCAGATTTAATTTCTTAAATAATTTAACCAAGTGAACTCCATCGAATTAGCCGAATTAGTGTCGCTCGAGTCTTCGTCGAGCCTCTTTCTCGATTCTCCCTCGATCTTCTCAGATCTTCTGAAGTTCTCCCGGCCCACACCTTTTTCCGCTAGCCGGCGCCCCGGCTCCTCCCATGGGCGCGTCAGGAAAACCCCCCACGTGGGCTCCACCTCGTCGCCTCGATGTCTGGACCCCGAGCGTTCCAGCGTCACGAAGGCCCTCTTGTGCCAGGAAACTCTGATTATCATATTAGCCCTTCGTCCCAGTTCCTGCTGTTTTCTGTAAACATCATTCTTCACAAGGTTGCATTGAACTCGCCCCACAGCTCAGCCAGTGAATATATTTTGCATTTAAATGTAATTTGTATTTGATCTTACAAAATATTTTATAGTCGAATGTATAAAATCCTTTAACACTAAGAAATACATAGTGGTCAATTTCTGGGATGGATTTAATTCTTAAACAGTGTCCATCCTGCCATTTCGTAACATGTTTAACCCAAAAATGTTTCGTTCTTAAAAACATACACTAAAAGTTGGACTATAAGGCGCACCTGAATAAAAGCCGCACCCAGTACATTTATAAAGGAAAATCCATTTTGTACATACATCTGCCGCACCTGACTATAAGCTGCATGTAACCAGATTGAAACATGAGATATTTACAAAGAAAGACTGTACACAGAATGGGTTTTAATAGTATACGGTACCTTAACGCCGAAATATTGATAAACACACGTCTTTGAAATACGTCATGTCATTGGAAATTGCAAACTCTTGGGATCCACGATATGATGCCCGTTTCAATATTCTAACAGGGTGGAAAATTACTACTGGAACATGTAGAATTTGAATAAAACAGTGTTGGTGCGTACCTTTTTCCCGTTGTCCCTTTGTACGACAAAATTATGACTACGGAAATACTACAAAAATACTGCAAAATTCCTATAATACTAAATATACAATTTAGTTCTCAAACAGACCTGAAATATTTTGCTTTTATTTAAAAAAAATAGATATTTTACTCCAAAAATACAACTATAGAAAATATTACACTAGAAACATTACAAAAATACAACTACAGTAATATTACAAAATACTACAGAAATGCTACTTTGTAGATACTGCTAATATACTTACACTGAAATACTATTGTGCATACTATTACAGAAATACTGAAAAAAAATCAACTACTGTACTTTTAAAAACATTATCATGATATACAAAAAAAATACTGTGAAAATACTACAAACATATGGCAGAAATATTACAAAAATACTTCTACAGTAATACTATAATTCCGAAATACTATTCCAGAAATACGACAAATACTACAGAAAGATTACGGCAGAAATACTGCAAAAATACAACTACAGTAATAGTACAAAAAGACAACAGATATACTTTTACAAAAAAATCTATGGAAATACTACAAACTTCCTAGACAAATACGACAAAATTAAAACTAGGAAGGTACATGAAATACTATTGGAGAAATACTACAAATATACAACTACAGTAATATTACAAAATACTAAAGAAATAATACAGAAATGCTACTTTGTAAATACCTCATATGACAGAAATATTACAAAAATGCTTGGACAGTAATACTATAATGCCCAAAATACTACTCCAGAAATACCACGACAAAAATAATACAGAAAGATTACGGCAGAAATACTGCAAAGATACAACTACAGTATTAGTACAAAAAGACAACAGATATACTTTAAAAAATATGTATGAAAATACTACAAACTTTCTTGAGAAATACTAAAAAAAAATACGACTGAAGAAATTCGATAAAAATATGAAGGTACGTGAAATACAACTGGAGAAATACTACAAAAATAAAACTACAGTAATACTAAAAAAATGGGTAATACTACATACTTAATATCAAAATAGTGCTTAAACAGGCACCTAATATAATTGTCAGCATTTCGAAACCCTTTTGGTTAAACTCATCTATTTTAAAACAAAATGAAAAAAATATTAACACTTATTCATAAATGAAAAAAATGGATGAGGTCTCCAGGATTGGCCCCTTGGCCACATTTTTTAAGCCAATGCGGCCCCAAACTCCAAATAGTTTCCCACTACCCTGCATAAAATGGTGTTTTTGGTGAGTATGGGAATATAGGACCAAAATGGGAATGAGTTGCAGTAACACTGCCCCCTGGCGGCGTTCGAAGCGATTTCCTTCCTTTTCAAACGATTTCAACTCTTTAAAACTGACGAACCCTGGAGTTTATTATTTTTAAATATGTCTATTGTATCGTCAATGTTCATATACTATTAGTTCAAAAAGTCACTTATTTCAAATTTAAATCAGGATATTTTTATATTGCGTTAAATTCAAACGTTGTACGATTTTCTCATTTTCTACCTCCCAAAAGGACGCACATTTCGACTAAACAATTTGAAAAAATGTCTTATGTATTTCAAGGAAATAGTTAAAATTAGGGGATACTATTTAATGTAGGTATTAGCTTTTATGGTCCCTTTTAAATTAGTCGTAATTCCATAAATGTAATTTTATTAAATAAACTCACCTTTAACAGTTAATTCTATATTTATCATATTTTAAGGTTAATTTAAAACATTTTCACAGCAGTTTTCCCAGCAGTTTTTTTTGGGTTTAATGATATCATTCAATATGTTTGTTTTCTAAAATTAATCATTCATTACCTACTGTTATTTCTACAAGCAATATCACACTTTTCAGACGGATACCCAGATTATGAGTAGCCATTGATACCATGAGTGCATACTATTTTCATCCCTCTGCAAAAACGTTATTTTAAAATTTGAATAAAATAATTTCCTTAAAGGGACATTCAGTGCCTCCTAGTGGCTGAGAACTTCATTAAAAAACTATTGATTTGAAGACAGACGCTGCCCTACTTACGAACGAGATGTGTTCTGGACGATCGTTCTTAAGATGAATTTTTTTCTTGAGTTGCTTCAGTGCCATATTTTCTATGTTTAAGGCTTATATAAGTATGTTTAAGGCTTGTATAAGTAACATGTATTGTTTAGTACTAAAGATGAAATAATATGCTCTATTAATATAAATAAAGTTAAGTTTAACTTACTTTTGGAAGATGAGCTTCAACAGTTAGGCGACTTCCTCCTCCGTGGTAAAAAGTGGCCGAAATAAAGCGTTCCGAACATTTTCTCAACCGCATCAAGCTTTCTTGTTCCACTTTCATTTCAGAAGAAACGTCTCGCCTCTTCTTAACACTTTACACCAACCATATTGAATGGATGCACGAAATATTGAACTAAAATGTCGAAATTCTTAGCGCGCTAGGATACAGTACACGTAGTACTGTAAATTAAACATGAACTAGGAATTAGATGCTAAGGGATAGAAGTTAAGGGTTTCAACCAACCAACCAAACGCTATTAGAGGGCAGCTGATACTTTAAAAAGTCTAGTATTCGTACAATAGTGATAGTTTGTGTTATGTTGCTAAACTACGACACAGCACCCCGAGGCCATCCTGTTAATCTGTTTATAAGAAACACAAGGATACTGCTGGAAGTGTGAATTTCCCTACGGGGATGAATAAAGTATCTATCAATCTAGTATAAGTATTGTCCCGTCCCTAATAGTTTTGATACACTTTGGTAATCATTAACAATTCTTTTTGTGTAAAATTCCGTGTTTAGTCACTGCAAGGTATAGATACCTTAGTTACTATACTTTTGATATAAAAGTTGCACTTTGAGGAAAAACGTAGCACTAACACACACCATGGCATTTGAAATCATTTCTTGCTGCTAAGGGTACCCCCAAAAACCCACAACTCGAAAAAAGTCCAGGCAAATGAGAAAAATGGTGTGTTTCGGTCATTTTGACTATCTATAGAAATCTAAAAACATTTTTGGATTAACTTCTTATTTACATGTATTTTTAAAAATATATATTTTCTAAAAATGCAAATTTAAGAAACTCTGCCAGGACTCCCTGGCGGCCTGCAAGGGACTTTATATAGCATGAGAAACACTACAAGTACCAATATACAAGCGTGACACTTAAAGGGACAGTGTGTAATATTTAGTGCCTCCAAGTGGTACAAAAAAAACCTTTCATACAGTAAAAGAACAAACATTGATTTGAATATTTAGGAGAATACATGATTATCATTCCAATGTTAATTTTTGTTTTTAAAAAAATCTGGTTGAGAAATTTGTATTTCTTTGACACATTGATATCCCCACTTCGGTATGTTTGTCCGGCATCCTGCTGCCACCCTGTGCTCGATGGCACTGGCATTCGCTTACACCAAATAACACAGTGCCATTGTTGGAATTAAACTGGCTGATTTATTTTCCCTAACAATTTGACTAAGTGTATTCCATCGAAAATGGCCGAATTAGCGACGTTGGAGTCTCTGGGAAGCCTTTTTCTCAAGTCATTTAGCTTTCTTCTATTGGCCAATCTTCTCCCCGCATAATGGCATGCCGACTCCTCCCATGGGCGCGCCAAAGAAACCCCCTGGGCTTCACCATCTCGTAGAAGAGCATCCCGATGTCTGTGGTTCCTCAAAACAACACAGAGCGTTTCTCAAAACAACGCCTGCCGTCCTCCGTCAGAGTCCTGTTATCAACAGAACTAGACAAAATATTCTGCATTTGGAACAGTCTGACCTGGCATTGAACTAAAGCCTATTCAGTGAAAATCTTCATTGCATTATGAGTCAATCGTATAAAATCCTTTATAGTCAAATGTGTAAAATCCTTCACCAACTACAGGGTTCGTATACCTTTTTCATGGCCAAATCCCAGCACCCGGCCAATTTTTCCAGTACCTTCAAAGGAAAAACTCCAGCATCAGTCGAAAGAACATATTTTTGTTGTTGGCTTTGCTGACTTGCCTAAAGTTGCCATCTTGCTGCCCTCACATACTTTGTGCTGTTCCTAACTATGATCTACGATCTTTTTGTGTCAATGGGCTGCTATAAACTGACATGAATTCTGCCATTCTGCTTCAACAATGCACATGCAGCTTCAATTAGTCACACTAGTTTACAAACACGGAAAAAGGGCTTAGTAAGTGTTGGGTAATTGACACAGACATTGTAGATCATAGGTGGGAAGAGTGAAGTATAGCACAAAAATGTGCTAGCAGCAAGATATAAATTTAATTTTAGTATTCAAAGCTTCATAAAAAGCAAAAAAATGAACCAAATTTGGACTCATTTTAATGGTATTGATTGTTCCGAAGCAAAGTTCTTTCAATCTGCTGATCTTTTGCTTTTTGTTTTTACTTATTTAATTCTTTGAGTGTTTTGGGGAAAATGTGTATCTAAATTGGTTAAAATAGAATGATAAGTAGTTAGTTTTTTTGCATTTTGTCATTCATTAATAGCACTGAAGGGTGAATATTCTTAATTTATATTGAATTGTTATGCATTTTCAGGGTATGGTGTTAGTATGCTTTAAATCTGTTTAGTGTGTCCATCCATCTATTATCTGCACCGCTTATCCTCAGTAGGGTCGCGGGGGTGCTGGAGCCCTTCCCAGCTGTGCTCGAGCAGGAGGCAGGGGACACCCTGAACTGGTTACCAGCCAGTCACAAGACACACAGAGACAGGCAATTCACTCGCTCATTCACACCTAGGGACAATATGGACCAGTCAAGTAACCTGACATGCATGTTTTTGTAATGTGGGAGGAAACCGGAGTGCCCGGAGAGAACCCACGCTCGCATGGGGAGAACATGCAAACTTCGCACATGAAGGTTTGATCCCACGACCTCAGAACTGTGCAGCACCACTGCGCTGCTGTGCTGCCCTGTTTAAAAATCTAAAATAGTTTTGTATTTTAATTTTTGTTTTTGTAGATCTGTGAATATTTTAATTCATATTTCATGTAGAAGCAGAAGTAAATGGAAGGACACCAAGAGGAAGGTCGCGATTGATGTAGATAGATGGTGTTGTGAGTGCACTGCAGGAGAGGTTTAGACCTGTTAGTGGAAGCTAGAGCTCTTGGTGATAGGAATGAGTGGACAGGTGTTGTAAAAGGATAGTAGGATGTTTGGACGTGTTCTAAGGGATGGGCAGGACACCTGTATGATGCGGCAGGGGTAAACCAGTGAAAGCTGTCGGGCCCTGCTGTTGAACAAAGGAGTGTGTTGTGTCACGCTGACCTGAGTGACATGGCCGCTTTCTCGTGTCCCGTTTCATCTGGAGGGACGAAAGCATGACCGACTTGGGTGCCGAGGTGCTTAACTTGTTTGGGTGTTTGGGCATTTGGGTTGGCCATGGTCCACAAAACTTTTTGTGTGTGTTTTATGCTACTTTTTCCCTTTTTTAATTTTCTTTTTGTGTGTGTTTCTCTTGCTGTCGTTCAACCCTCTCGAGGAATATGACCAGGTATGACATCTAGTAGTTAAATATTACACAACGGGGCTTTAACAAATCTGTCCTTTAAATCTGTAAATAAAAACCAAAAAATGGGATGTACAACTTTTATTTCCTTTGAACAAGTGCCTCAACAAGTTTGATGCTTTGAAAAAAACAAAAAACAAAGCAGTGCCTCCTTCATTAAATCGAGGGGAATGTGTTAAAGTATTGTGCTGGTAGCACATCACATTTGTAACTTAACAAGAGGAAACCGCGCTTACATCCCAAATCCCTTCAAAAAACCTGTCGATTTTAATTACACCACATCAACTATAGGGAATTTCTACACAACCCGGAACCTTCAAACCACTGTTTTGTAACAATTACAAGCGTGCTACATATTTCATACATTTACAGTTCAGCTCTTTGGATCTCCTCGTCTTCTTTTTTCAAGTAGGGAACTAAATGCTTGCGGCTGCCACGTTGCAAAAAAAGTCGCGGGACAGAAACGGAAAAGCATCCCATATGTATACAGGTTGACTGTAATCCAACTTTGTCTCCTTCCCCTTCGTTCAAGTAAAATCTTTTGAAACCGAGAGCGTATGTACAATACAGTATTACGAAAGAGCACAGAACGTGAACGCGCAAGAGGCTATAATCGGTTGCGTTGGCCATAAAGCTTCACAAATGGCTTGAGGTTTTAAAGAAGATAAAAAAAAAGAGAAACCGCCATACTCCTTTTGAAAATGCTCCAACAATGAAGTATTTGCATTAAGACAAAACGTAATATCCTGCATTTCATTTGAAATGTATCTCATTCCGAAGCTAACTTGGGCTCCTTCCGTTCTACAGTGCAATGATCATCACAAACAACTTCACGTCTGGATGAAACAAATAAATAGTTGGAAAGAAATGATAAAGCCGATGACATTTACAAGTTTCTTCTCCTCCGCATATGTAAATCGAAACAAGTAAAGCAGGTCTAAAACCGAGACCCATGAAAAAAACGGTTAACAGGTTAAATGGCAAAAACGAGCAACGTTTACCGAGTGAGAAACTGGTTTCTCTATTTGGGAGGAAGCTGGTCTTGGGGAGTCGTCGCTTCTTTGTAAAAGTTGTCAATTTGCTCTTTGTACTTTTGGGACACCACTGGACGCTTTAGTTTCATGGTGGGACCTGAGAAAAACACGATCAAAATGGCCGCATTAATCATAATAATTTAATTTGCAACCCTCGACAAACCCAATTGGATAAGTATACAGTAATCAGGCATCAAATAGGGGTCATAATAAATAGACAATTAAGCTGGGAAAACACACATCAGACACATACAAACTAAAGTATCTGAGAGCATTTCAATAATGAATAAAGCCAAATTAAATTTAAACTGTAATGCATTGTATTTATTATATTGTTCTCTAGTTCTGCCATATTTAACATATTGTGCAGAAGTCTGGGGCAATAATTACAAAAGTTCACTACAGACCCTTTTTTTCCTTCAAAAACGTGCAATTAGAACCATACACAGGGTAGGATATCGATATCATACTAATAATTTATTCCTGCAGTCCAAACTATTAAAATTAGATGATTTAGTAACATTTTTCACTGCACAACTGCTATTTCAGGTCAACAAAAACGTAGTGCCAGAAAACATCCATAAATTATTCATTCGGAAAGAAGGAAATTATAATTTAAGGGGCTGTAGTAAATTCATAATCCCAAAGGTGAGAACCACCAGGAAAAGTATGTGTGTGTCTGTGTGTGGAGTCAAACTTTGTCCAACTATTCACTTGTTTCAAATTTAAATACAAAAAAACATCCCTGACGGAATAGAGATGAAGAATATCGGGTATGAGTGATACGAGAGATTGGGAATAGTGCGTCTAGAACTATGATTAACTTTGTGTTATTGTTGCCATTGTTATATCATAACTGTTATCATTAATATTATTACAATTGTTGTTATATAATTGGTGTATTTAATAGGGAAGATGAAGGGGTAGGGAATATAAGCATCTGCTTCTGACTACCCCTTTGCGAACATATTATGTAATATTATTTTGTTGTTGTGTAATTGTTTTTGTTCTGTTTTTATTTTAATGTTCGAATAAAGTTTGCATTCATTCTTCCGTTCATTCAAATAGGTAAGGCGTAAAAGGGTACAGTGTGTAATATTTAGTGCCTCCTATTGGTACAGAAAAAAAACCCGTTGATTTGAATACTACGCAAAAATACATGAACTATCATACCTTTCATTAAGTTATTTTTTATAAAAAAAAATCATTGGTGGTGCTATGCAGAGATCATTTGGCAATGGTTTTCTTTCGCATTAGAGAGCAGTGCCCTCTAGTGGTCAAATGTTACGCAGTCGGTAGAAATAAAAATATATGATCTGGTACACTTGTACAATACAAAGAAAATATTGGGCTGTCGATCCACGCTGTGTTCCAGTAATCTGCGGGAGGCACCACACACACATACACTTTTGGGATAATACATGATATCAAGATAAGGAATTAAGCCAGGATATAATTAGCCTCAAGTCAGTTGCACGAAAACGGATTGAATTCAGCTCCACAGTTATTATGGTAATTTGTTCTTTACAGCTAGCCTGCTCCAGACCAGACTGACAACCAGAAATTGTGTGAAAAATGATTGGGTTTTACGGCATATCCATGGACTTTAATATGTTGTATTATTTTAACTATCCTCCATTACAATTTTACATGTAGCCTTTAATCTCATCTCATTAAACTATGCTGATTGTATCATTGCAACAGGCATTTTACGGGCATTCATGTGGAAAATTTATTGCTAAAGTATAAACTGAAACTCAAAAAACAAAAACACAGGAAATAAAGAAAAAGCGCTGTAAAAATGTGTATGTGAATGTTCATTTAAAGTTACAGTAACTTTAATTTTAAGTGTACAGTAAGTGCCTACATATCGTCAACTGTCTCGTGCTCCATCAACACAGTTCTAAGTGCAATATCTCGGTTGTGTATTTTTGACGTGAATACTTTGTCAAAGGTGAATACTTTATAATTTTTGATACTTTATACTATGCCAACTGGAGAGCAACTCTAATTTCTTTGTAGCAATATTATGATAATAAAGGTGATTCAGATTCTGACGCATACCCCTCTGTTACATTAGCAACTGCCAACTTCTGGTCATGATAAACTTACATTTTTATCATATTTTTTATGATATTACTTTATTTCTGTAGCTCAATTACTATTTAAATGTGTTTTTCGTGCTTTGGTAACTAAGTAGGGTTAATATGGATGCTTTCGGGAGGCAGGTAACAAGTTAATTTTGGAGATACGAGCTTGAACTGGGAACAAATAATCTCGTATGTAAAGGTATCGTCGTATAAAGGCCAGGGAAATGACTTTGATTGATTGATTGATACAAGCCTTTTTTAATCCTGTTTTTTGAAAATGAATCTGTTAATCGGAATGCCCTGTTGTCCACCGCTAGATTTCAAACCAGCCTGCACTGCATCCAGCCAATCCCCACAGAGTTTCTCCTTTCCCTTACCTAGCTCTCCTCCGACGATGGAGAAATCCTGGGGGAGAATGTGCCACTTTTGGACGCGCTGAGCATTGGAGGTCGCTTTTTCGTTTATGCGGTTGATGGCCTCTTGGATAGCGCTATTGACGGCGCGATCGCGGCCACCTGCCAGCTCTGAAACGCGAGTGGCTTTGCTGCCCAGTTTCTTGCAGATCTCCACCGCTTCAGGAGTCAGCTCGTCCAATGGGGCGCCGTCGGCGTTCACCTCGCACTGGTAAAACCACAAACTAGAATTAAAATCATAGCAACTCCTTTGTGAGGGCCATGTAGTGATGCGATTGGCCAACAGATGGCAGTCACGGGTTAAATTCGACAAGAGTCGTTTATGAAACATTACCTGTGAGAGGCCATATGAGAAGTAAATATGCTTTTTCAAATAACATTATACTTTTACACCAGCGCAATTACACCCTCATACCCATGCATTATTATACTCTCATCAACACACATTATATTTTCATACAGACTACTTTACTCTCTCACAACTACTATGATGCTGGTTTAAGTTTAGGTAATTGTGCAATTTTGTAATTGTAACCCTGTGCAGTCCTTTGAGACATTTTTGTGATTAAGGGCTATATAAATAAATGTGACTTGACTTCACTATGCTTCTATACAAACTACTCTCGACTCTCACACACTATTATACTCTCTCACTTTTATTATTTCTCACACACCATTAAACCCCATGGACTAACACTATAATACACAATCATACACACTACTATGCTTTCACTAAGATACTACTATGATTAAATGGAGGGATCACCTAACCGCTAGGATTGTAAGGGCACCATTTCCTGTGCGTCTAGGGCACGTACAACCTGGTGGTGCCCATCCCTCTGCAGGCTCCAAAAATTATACAATACTCTCACACACATATACTACTATATACCTACACGAAGACTACTATACTCTCACACACATACTACTAGAGACTCTCACAAACACTATCATACTCTCACACACTATTATACCCTTACACACGACTCATACACAAAAACATCTTTCTTACAAACATACTCTCACACAAGTATCTCTTTCTCTCTCTTTTTATGTACTTTGGGTAACCATGGCAATGCACACTGATCTGTGGGTATATGTTGCTCAGTTAAACACGAAACAGGAGCGGCTCCCAGTATAGTCGTTCATGTGAGAGTATAGTAGTATATGTGAGAGTCTAGTCGTAGGCGTGTACAGCATAGTTGTGCGTTTATGAAAGTATAGTAATATGCGTGAGTATATTAGTGCATATTAAAAGTAAATTATGTGTGAAAGTACAGTGGTGTGCTTATGAGAGTTTTGTAGTATGCGTGAGAGTATACTATTATGTAAGGTATAGTAGTATTTGTGCTCAGTATGACTGTCTGTATGAGAATATAGTTGTGCATGTGTGAGTGTATGATGTTATATGCGAGAGCAAGTACGATTGATTTTTCAAACGGCTTCTTGTAGTCAACTATGTTATTTAAAAATGACATCATCTTGTGGTGACGTTCTGGTCCCACCTTAATGGTGAGCAGCATGGAGAGAAATTTCCTTTTGTCTCCAATCAACATGGCGTTGCTAATAAGCGGCAGTGCTTCCTTGATGGCGTCCTCGGTCGGCACGGGAGGGACGTTCTCTCCCCCTGCTGTGATGATTAACTCTATGAGGAAAAAAAACAAAAAGCGGCGCTTGAGAGAATTTCTCACTCAGGTGTAAACAAAGGAAAAACATTTAAGGTGTAATTTGATATTTCGTTTTCTGGCCAATTCAAATGATCGATTGATATTTAGAAATATTAGAAATCAAGTTTACACTATGGGCAATTAGTCTCATCTCATCTCATCTCATCTCATTAGCCGTACCGCTTATCCTCATTAGGGTCGCGGGGGGGCTGGAGCCCATCCCAGCCATCTCCGGGCAGTGGGCAGGGGACACCCTGAACTGGTTGCCAACCAATCGCAGGGCACACAGGGACAGACAATTAGTAATTAATAAAATATATTCATCCTAAAATTATTTTTTATATTATTTTCTCATTTAAAGCCCAAAGGAAGAATCCCCCGCCCTCTTGTGGTTTAGTGTGAAAATAACATGTGAAAGCATGTACAGGTAATACCATTTTTAAACTCAATAATATAATAATGTGTGAATAATTTCACATAAAAGTCACACCAAAGTATAAGTCGCATCCCTGGCCAAACTATAAAAAAAAACATATGATGTATGTGTAGGGGTAATACAGTAGAACTCGGTTTATCCGGATTCGATTAATCCGGATCTTCGCGAAATTCGGATAAGGATAAAAAGTGTGGTCTAATGTATTTCTTTCGAAAAATCTTTGCATATTCCGGATTTTATGATCCGGATCTTCGGCTATTCCAGATCAAAATTCTTATCGTTTGGATCCATTCCTATGCATTTTGCCATGTCCATTCCGGAGCCGTATTCCAACTCGACATGCCGCCTTTGACGTCTTCTTCCCGAAGAGGCTGGATGACGCAACTTTCCCGCCATCCTTTCGTCCATAGACAAACCAATTTCTCTATGCGTTTGTCTTCTTGGGACGTCTTCCCAGTTGCTGTACTGCCTGACTATCTCATTGTGCTTCGATTCAAGTTGTGATCTTTTTCTGCAAAACAACACTGAAGGAGACTACGCAGTGTCACATCATGGCGTCAGTGAAAAAGAGGAGTCGCGAGAACCGGACATTAGAAGAAAAATTAAAGATCCTACAATACTGTAACGATCACACTGGCATGAAGAACGATTTTGAGGCTTATTTTCACATACAACCTAAAACATTGTCAGATATTCTGAAAACGTGGTATGCATGTTTCATTAATATTCTGTAGTGGGTTTGCATAATTCACCCACAAAACACTGTTGTTGAGTAGAGAGTTCCAGTGGGACAGGTTTTCAAGTTGCGTGGTCCCTTCTTCCGGTTAAAGACAAAGCAACGTGCTATTGTTCTTGCATCCTGTTTTGAAGGGGTATATCAAAAAAGCTTTCGTTTGCTCTGACATTTATTACTCCGCCTCAGACTCCTGATCCTACACGCTACAACTCTCATTTGAACTGTATGAATATAAATCCGCGAATTCAATTGAAACCAGATGAGTTATTCATGTATTTCCCATTAAACATCCTTTTGAGGTCAGGGGGTCTGTGAATACCAGACATCGGCTAATCCAGATACTCGGATAATCCAGAAAATTTTCCCAGTCCATTTGAATCCGCATTAATCGAGTTTTACTGTAAGTGGGGAATAAAACTAACAAGAGGTAGGTCGCACAAAAAGGTTGAGGGTTTTAAAATAAGACGACTGCATCACAAAGCATACCTTTAATCCGTCCGGTGATAAATAGGAATCCGTTGGGGTCGTGCTTGCCCAGATCGCCGGAATGCAGCCAGCCCTCATCGTCCAGCGTTTCCTCAGTCTTGTCCAGCATGTTGAGGTAACCCATGAAGACGTGGCGACCCCAGAAGCAGATTTCGCCAACCCCGTCTTTGTCTGGGTTGTGCAACTTCGTCTTGCATCCCGGAAGCTCTATGCCGCAGCTTTAGGGGGAAAAACACATTATGAGACCAATTTTGCACATGTGTTGAGCTGTGAGCGGTCGGAAACCTTTAACAATAATGATGGTAAGCCCAAATCTACTGTGTAATCACTAGATCACTAATGATCTAGATAACATATGAAAGGGCAACGTTGTACAATGTGGCATTGTGGGTAAAAATAGTGTAATGATGAGATCAAATCTAAGCATTTTCCATTGTCTTCTACAACCGTAGTGGCCTAGTTATTGGGATTCAGCGCTCTCACCTACAGTTTAAATCCCGTTGCATCCAATGCTGAGGAAATGAGGTCAGCGATATTTGTTGACTGATAAATGACTCATTTCTGTGTTGTACTACCAGAAACCTCAGTATAACGCGCATACAATTTTTTTATACTGGTGTAAAAAATGAATGTATACACTAATAAATACAGTAAAAACAAAAATAAGGCAGTGCGGTGGTTGCCAACCACCGGTCTAAGTCATGTGTTTTAGGATCATGTGACCATTCAAGATGGCGATTACAGGAAAGTCAGATAGAAATTACAAAGACGAGCATATATTCACCACTGCGCCAATAAAAAACATAAAAGAGGGCTGACTCACTTCAAATTTGACCCTTTTATCTCTAAATGAAAGTGCCAATCCAACCATACTATGGAGAATAGTGCCAGAATGCAAAACAGACAATAGATGTTGTAATTTTATGCTGTTGTCGTCACTCGTGGTTGCCGTTGTAACAGACCAAATTGCATTTGCTTGTTATAATTTCTTGAGGATTAAAAGAAACACCAATGACCTGACAATGACTCAGATGATACAGAAAGAAAACTAGCATTTTTGATGGACAAGTTTCAATGCTATCCAACAAACTAATAAATTGACATGATTTGTGAGTGAAAAAGTTGAAATAAGAGTATGAAGTCAATATTAAAACACAGTCAAGCCTTCCATTTTGCTCCTATGTATTATATGAATAATGTTGCCAAATGCATTGACTCATTTCTCCTCTTGGAGCCCGTCATAAATGTTTCACTGTGGCTCCTTCTCTCTCCTGTACTTTTGCGACCAAGCACCAAATGTTTGAGACTTGACGCCATTTTCACCGTGCAGTTTTTCTCCCAAAAGTGCCTGAGCAAACATGGCTTTAGATTGTTTTGTTGAGCATATTTGGTGAACGTGTACAGAAAAAAATAAGTAAGGATTTCAAAGTTATTGTTGCAAAGTTATGAAAGTAATTATTTGTAAAAGCCTTCATTTGAGCTTAATTCATAATTTGTTATGCCGTGCTATAATCTTGATACCACCTTGTGGTGTGTGCGGTCCCTCTGAAGGTTTCTTCATTTTCCTCATGTCAAGGTTTTTGAGTTTTTCCTTGCCCTCATGTTGGTTTTAGATCAGGGGAGGGTGTAATAATAGTCTGTAGTTTGCAATAATCTGTGGCCTGTGCAGCCCTTTGAGACTCTTCGTGATTAAGGGCTATACAAATAAACATGACTTGACTTGACCCCAAAATCTAAATACTTATTGCCAGTTTCCGCGGGGCTTAAACCTTTCATTACCATAGGGGCGACAGCGCCCCCGTTTTACAAGCTTAATTTACATTACTGCAACTCCGTGATGTTGGGCTATCACAGGCAGGAAATGACACAGACGGGGCATAATGGTAAATGGTCTGCATTTACACAGCGCTTTTCAAGTCAATGAAGACCTCCCAAAGCGCTTAAGAATGTGCTTCACACTTACCCATTCACACACACACACTCACACACCAATAGCGGCCATGCAGCCATGCAGGGTGCGGACCTGCTTAATGGGGGCATTAGGGATTCAGTGTCTTGCCCAAGGACACTTCGACATATAACACGGAGGAGCCGGAAATCAAACCTGTGATCTCTTGATCCCAAGACGAACGCTCTACATCCTGAGCTAATGCCGCTAATGCATTCAGTAAAGCATTTTTTATTGTCTGCATCCAATTAAAAAACATTTGAATCGTTTTAACATTACTCGTTTTGATTGTCAGATGGGCATTGAATTGGGGTACTGATGGGTCATGAATGATATGGGTCTCTGTCTCAAGGAATTGCTCCACTATCTATCACACAGGACCATAAAACCCGTGTTCTTGGTGAAAAATAGTTGACAATATATGAACAAAAGATTCAAAACTTTTTTGGGTAAATTTTTCTACAGTTCCTTTTTCCAGTTATGTTGTCGTACAATGGGTTCATGTACAGTTCCGGTCATTATAATCCTGAAAAAAGTCTGTTTTTTGTTTTATTTTTCATTTTAAACTGTTATTACATTGTCTTAACACACAGTGATGTTAGATGTCGCTCGATATTGAAAGTTTCGGTTGTAGAGTGTTTAAAAGAGTAATCACTCATAACATGATTTCTGAATGTTTAAGGGCTCAAATAACAAAATAATTCCAGGCTGCCTGAATGATAATTGGTCAATAAAGGATAAGGAAAATACCTGGTGATCCTAAAGGCATCCGGAAGAGACATGGTGTGCGGCCCAGTGCTCTCACTCATGCCGTACAGTTCGTAGACCGGAATGTCCAGGCTGAGGAAGAACTCCAGCGTATCCCTGGTGATAGGGGCCGCACCCGTGTAGCACTTGCTGCAGCGGTCTAGACCCAGAGCTTTGCGCACCTTCTTAAAAACAAGCTTCTTGGCTATTTGGTAGCTCAACGGCGTGTGTTCCGCTTCTCTGATGCATTCAAACAAAAGTAATAATCAGGCAGGCTGTATCCAGTCTCCGACGTCAAAAATGCGTTTGTGTACCTATTCATCTTGCTCAGATTGGTCTGCAAGCCCACGTCCTTGGCCCAGGCAGCGATTTTGCGCCGAACTGTAGAGGACTTTGCTCCGGTTGCCTTCATCTTCTCTTGCATCTTCTCCCAAACACGAGGCACCCCCATAAAGGCGGTGGGTCGCACCTCTTTCAGGGTGTTCACCAGGGTTCCCTGAAAATCAGACAACCACACATAGCTATAAATGCCAACATTATTCTTTTTGTCATGGAATCAGTACCAACTAGAGGTAAGATCTTAGACCTCACACTGTCAATAATTCTGTTTAAGTTTGGGCCGGGCTTCTCTCTCGCTGACTTTTTTTTAAAGAAATTATCCACCCGTCATGATTTATGTTTTTTTTTCTGAATGGAGGATTCGCGCAGCATGCAGCTAGTCAGCAATGTGGAAAACTCCTCCCGTGTCCTCACAAATAAATCATTAAAATTCGGGTTTGTTTTCAAGTTAACTGGTCGGGCTCGGGTCAGTTGGGCCTTTTATACCCGTGGGCCGGGGCCATCAGTATGTACCTGTATTATCTTCATTCATGCAATGTTTGCGTTACGTCGTCTGCTACAAGCCATGTGAACTCCTCTTTCCACGATGCTTTTAATGTACGTTTACGTTTTGTAGCGCCAGAAATTTTGTAAGCTTCTTTTGAATATTTCTTCTGCGGCTGAGGTTTTGGCTTGATTCCTAACCACTTATCAATTTTTCTTGTGTCGTATGTGCGTCTACTTTGGAAAATGATATGCAAATGCACAACCTTATAACGCTTGGGAAAGTCCAGAAGCACCAAGTCATTCGGTGCAGTCTTCTGATTGGCTGCCGAGTGAGCAATTTGCCAAAACGAACCGAAATTCCGAAATTTCCAAACCGAACGAATATCTCGAAATTGGAATAAAGCAAACGTTTGTTTTGGAAAAAAATATATATATATCTTTCGGGGGGTTTTTTTTTTTGTCCCCCTTGAAAAAGTTGTCGGCTACCTAGGCGGAGACGTTTTGTAAGTTGTACACCCGACGTAAAAGATGCACGCCCCGGGCAGACGTTATTTCAGACACTGATTTTGTGTTTTATAATTTGTTTATAGCACTGCAGAATTAATATTTTTAAGTTATGTTTTGCATTAATTTCAGGGACTCTATTTTGATTTTTACTTTAAATCTGTTCAGTGCGTAAAAAACTAATTGTTTTGTATTTTATGATTCATTTTTTGTAGATCTTCAAATTATAGATAGAGATAGAGAGAGAGAAAAAGAGAAAGAGAGAGAGAGAGAGATTTTTTCAGGATCCTTTGTTTTACTTTAAATTTGTTGTGTGTAAAAAAAGTTAATAGTTTATTCTTGTATTTTATATTGCATGTTGCATTGTTTTACTAAAAAGTAAATATTTTTACTTAACATTTTGTTGTGGGATTCTATGTTCCTTGACATTAAAGTTTGCTTAGTATAAACAACTGGAAACTATAAATAAGGTAAAAGTTGACTGTAGATTGACATTTATCTCCAAACCAGATGTAGAGCCATATATGGCTCGCGAGCCATTGGTTCCCGACCCCTACGCTAAATAATACACACGTTTTCTTTAAGTTCACCAACGAGCACGACGGCAGGTCTCACCTTGAGTGCGTCTGGATCTGCAAAGTGTGTCATTCCGCCCACCCTCATGGTGATCCAAATGTCCACCATTTGTGCAGCGATGTGGCTGAGGGGGAGGTAGCTGACAACAACCTCCTGAGACTCTGTGGCCTCTGTCAGGCGCACGTGCCGGCAGGTGGAGAGTGCCGTCCAAGTCAGCTGAGATTGGTGGAGATGAAAGCATGATTATAAACAAGGGAGAGTTTAACATCAAAGCGATTGGTGCTTACGTTATCGTGGCTGAGCATAACTCCTTTGGGCTTGCCGGTAGTCCCTGAAGTGTAGATCAGCGTGCAGCACTGATTAGGCTTCTGACTGGCGAGGATTTTATCAAGCGTAGCGTCTGGCACGTCCCGTCCAAGTTTCATAAAAGAGTCCCACTGCACAAGGAGATGACGCAAAACTATAACTTCTTGTTTGCACACGACACGCCCCATCGATCTTCATTTACTTACGCTGTACAAGTTTGGTCTCTTTTCTTTCAGTGCACCTTTGTACTGGACAATGGCTTTCAAGTGGGGCAGGTTATCTTGCACCTGGAGGATCTTCTGCAGCTGCTTTTGGTTCTCCACCACAATGACATTGGCCCTGCAGTTTTCCGCCACATACTGGCAGGCTTCTGGGGAATTGGTGGTGTAGATTCCTACGCCAAAGCCACTGAAACGCATAAGGACTACATGTTTTCCTGCTTGTTCAAACTTGTTTGGGCTCTACAGTGACTATGATTGGTCAAAGAGTAGAATGTCAGTATATTGATAAATTATAGTTCAGTTTTTTGTTGAAAAAAGAATCTATAAATCAGGGAAGCAGGTACTTTATATTTATTATAAAATGAAAGATACTCCACAATCTTTTAAACCACAGAACAAAACTTTTAACAAGCCCAAGCATTTGTCTGACAAAAAATACTGCTTACTGTACATGTACATTCAGAATGCAGAACAAAAAGCAAATCCATGAAGTAAAGAGACTGTGAGGGGTGAAACAAGTGATAGTGAGGGATTACTGGATATGGAAATATTACTCTAATCTGCACTATTTGAGTTAAAGCAAAAAAAGTGTACTTTGTATCCTCAATAAACATACCTTTGTTTTCGAACGAGTATCGTAGAATTGTAAATCAGATGATAATCCATGTATGCAATCTGTTACCATTGCATTCTCTTCAATCATTTTATTTTAGTTTTTGGTGCATTTAATCCTGTGATTGAACTCGTGGTCTTTCAGTTTAAGGGCAGTCTACCATCATGACTGTCTTGATTTGTGAATGTATGTTCCTCTTCTCAAGAAAATTCTTAGCATGTATATTCTTCATCACATCTGTTCATCCATTTTCTGCGCCGCTTATCCTCACTAGGGTCACGGGGCCACTGGAGCTCATCCAAGCTATCTTCAGGCAGTTGGCAGGGGACACCCTGAACTGCTTGCCAACCAGTCGCAGGGCACACAGAGACAGACAACGCACTCGCTCATTCACACCGAGGGACAATTTGGACCGGCCAATTAACCTGACGTGCATGTTTTTGGAATATGGGTTTAATTCAAATATATCTTGGACCTGTATGCTTTTTATTAAAAGTCAAGTTTATTTCGTTATAATTTGTAAAATGTCATATTTTGAGTTATTGTTTGAACAACTTTCTGCTAAGGCTGTCATGATTACCGATGTGAATCACCTGTGCCCGCTCCTTTGGCGCCAACTGCCTTGGACTCTGATTGGCTCCCTGTCACTATTCAAACCCACTCCTGTCGGTCCCCTTTTGTCAGTCCGTCTGCGAACCTCAGTGTATACGAGGCAAGCCTTTTTCGACCCTGACTCCCACCTGTCCCGTTTTTGCTCCCGTCTGTCTCTGGTTACGACCTGTTTTTGATCCTGACTACGTCTGCTCTCCTGTCCCGTCCTACGACCCGTTTCCGAACCCGACCGCGATTTTGCTCTCCTGTCCCGACTATCGACCTGTTTTTCCGTGTTTGACACCGCCATCGCTCACTACAGAAGCGTAACGTAATTGGCTGTGTCAGTTCTAGTCTTGACAAAGGCAGTGTTTTTCAACCATTGTGCTGCGGCACACGGTGGGAAATTATCCAATTTGTGTGCCTGTGCGGTTTAACAAAAGCTATTTTAGATTTGGATTTACTTTTACCAAAGATGCAATGGCACAGACTGGTGGTGTACCGCGGGATTTTTCAATGAAAGAAATGTGCCTTGGCCTTAAAAAAGGTTGAAAAACACTGCGCTAAGGGGAAGGATCCTTCTCTGGTTGAAAGTCATAAGTGTATTGCTCACTCTGAATTCATTGTTCAACTTCTGAATATAACACCGAGTGATACTTCAATACTGACCTGTTAATAAGGAGTGCAGACAAAACCCTAACCAATCGCAGATCAGCTTTACCTCAATGTTTTTCGTTTCTAGATGACACAATACAACTACTTGAGTTTCACTATCCATGAGGAAGTGTGGTGAATTATCAAGCTTGTGTTTCGCTTCATCACTAGTAATCGTTTACATCATTATTGACAGTTTTTAATGCAAGACAAAGAGGACTACTGGTCAAAGCAAACACCAATTTCACACAAATGAAGGAAGAAACTGACCAGCATGCAAATCGCTACCCTGTGATAAGTTCTTATTTTGTGACTATGGGAACTTACCCTGCAAAAATGGCTCCAATGTCAGCAACCACCCACTCAAGAGAGTTGAAACCGAGGATACCGACGCCATGGTAACGCTGCAAACCAAGCTGGAGAGAGACAAACCTTATGTTACAATAAGTATAACACAAAGGAACATGCATGGCAGGTCTTTTCATTTGGGATTTTTTTTGTAAATATGCAAAGGTAGAAATGAGATTTTCCTACATTACGGATACGATTGCAACTTCTAATTTTTCACTTCTTTCACATTTTGTTTAAAAGAAAATATATTTGTTTAGAAGCAATAAACAGTTAACCCCCTTTAGCCATCTATGTTGAAGATCAAATGCTCTAAATAATTATTAACGGGTCGTTGAATAGGGCAGCACGGCGGTGCAGTGGTTACCGCGTGTGCGGCACAGTTCTGAGGTCATGAGATCGAAACTCCTGTGTGGAGTTTGCATGTTCTCCCCATGCTTGCGTGGGTTTCCTCCGGACACTCCAGTTTCCTCCCACATTCCAAAATCATGCATGTCAGGTTAATTGGCCAGTCCAAATTGTTCATAGGTGTGAATGAGCGAGTGACTTGTATGTCTCTGTGTGCCTTGCGACTTGCTGGCAACCAGTTCAGGGCGTATCCTGCCCACTACCCGAAGATAGCTGGGATGGGCTCCAGCACCCCTTCGACCCTACTGAGGATAAGTGGTGCAGGTAATGAATGGATACTCAACAACTAACCAAGTTTCCAGGCTCAACTATTTGTTTATCAAAAGAAGTAATGTACTTTAGAAACTTCTTTTTTTTTATTCTGAACTGTCGCATTATAATTTTAAAAATAATCTAGCCTTTTTATTGCACTGTATGGACTAAGAAAACGATCCACCTTACTTTACTTCATGTATCCATCTATTTTTCCATTATCAAACATTTCAGAAAAAGTTGCAGGGAGCCACTATGGAGCGCAAAAGACCCGCATGTGGCTCCAGAACAGGTTTAGTGGGTCGAGAAGTGCAAATTTGTCGGGGATCGGAAGAAGGGTTATTTTGTTTTGCTGATCAGAATGCAGAAGACAATGCACGATGAAAATCCATCAAGTAGAGAAATTGTGATAAGAAAAACTAGGATACTTCGGGGGATTACTGTATTCTGTATCCATTAACATACAAAATGACATGTAACTTTATACTTTACAAGTTTGCCCACCAACGGGCTTTTGAGTAACAGCAGATGAAATTCAATATCAGTGGTTGCAAGGGGAAAAACAAAGCTTTATGTTACAAGGTGTGAAGCGTGTAAGTTGACCCCTAAGAATCTAATGATCTAAATGCCGCATGATGACAACCAACGTGTACAAGCACAGACATTTTTCCATACAAGCAAGCACGTGTGTGCTTCCCATAAAGCCCAAAGGGAGGCTTGCGGTTCAGTCAGACGACTTCATGCTTTTTGCCGTTGCCCACATCAACTTGACTTTTCAAAGCAGCTACCACATGATATCTCAAAGAACAAGACTGCATAGCTGTTCGGTGGGGGCAAGTGACGAATGAGCTCTAATGCCAAACTGGAAACATCAAAATGTTATTTTAAGGAAATACTGAAATATTCACTTACAACAAAAGATACATTTGATGATTATTCACGGCATAAGCTGATAAACCAACATTCCATGGGCTGAAATTCAGTCTAAAGTGTAAAACCTTATCTTGTTCACGCATTAACAAGTGAGGCTTTTGTAACACCTGGCTCAATGACTAAGCGATATTTTTCAGCATTTTCAGTTCCCATCACGTAGTCTACATCCAAGCAACCCTATTTAGGCAGCCATATCTGATAGGTGTAAGCTCACCTCATTATTATTGTGATTCACATTCGAAATATGGCGATCAAAGCTCGGGTTTGGCTATCATTAAACCTTAAAGCTACAACAACACATTTTCACTGATGTACAAACAATGTACTAGAATACGTGTATGGTGTTGGATGGGGGTCGGAAACCCACGACTCTGGAGCCACATGCGGCTCTTTATGACGATTTTTTGAAAAAAATGTTAGAAAATGGTTTCTGTTGAAAGACATGTATGACAAAATTATTAACGTTTTCCAATGCTGTAAAAAATGTGTAGAATACATTTAAAATGTCAACACTTCTGTCAACAAAGATGTGCATCATAGCTTAAGACACAGCCGCAGGGCGGGATAACATGCAGTTTTAAACCAATTGATGGGTGTCAGATGGGTCAAAGACCCCAAAGGAAAAAAGAGAAAATTTACTAAGGATCTCTTTTTGTTACCCATTTAAGGGGTATGTCACTTTCCTTTTTGTTGTTCTTTACAAATCCTCAAAATAAAATATGGATTCATTTATGGTATTTCTTTAATTTTATCATAGCAATGAAAAATAAACTCCATTGTGAGATTGTTCACATTTCCAATCAAATGCGACATATTTGATCCTCCTTTGACTTTCATGCCTTCTCCCTTGTTTTCCGCAGGTTTCCAACAAGCAGAAGATGACACGTGACATCACACGCAATGCATTCACTGTTTGCGGAAGTACTACTCACAGATGTTAACGCCGTTGCATATCTAGCAATTTGAAAGTTTTTGTTATCATCTTGGTGCTTTCATTTTAAGATAAGGTGTCATTTCTCCATCCGGAACAGGACAACGGTGGCACAGAAACTTCCTGCTGATTATAATTAAAAGAATGGATTGTCGACGCTTGGGCTAATGTTTCTGCTGAGATTGTTGTTCGATCTTTCGGAAAGTGGCTCTGAAAGTAAAAAAAAGTCAACCCTTGATTTAAGATTACGTGAAGCTCTTCTGGCCGGAAACCAAAAAGAAACTCAGTCTTGCTTACGTTGTATTTTTAAATGCGCCCCGTGTTATGTCTTAAATATAGATATAGAACCAGCTACTGTGACTGCGCCCTTCCACATGGTGTGCCCTAAGGTGCCACAGCAAAAGCAAAAAAACCAACATTCCAAAGGCTGAAATTCACTCTAAAGTGTAAAACCTCATCTTGTTCACACATCAACAAATGAGGCTTTAGTACAACTTGGGTAAATGACTAAGCGATATTTGCCTGTACCTCGAATATCTCCCCTAAAGCCCCCCGCACACCTAGGGCAACGCCACTGGCAATCGTCATTTTGCTTCTGGCGTCAGGTGTGCTGGGGAAATTTTTGGAGGGAAACAGCGCGGCGCCAATGGCGCCGAGGATCCGTCCAGCCATCCATTATCTGCACCGCTTATCCTCAGTAGGGTCGCGGGGGCGCTGGCGCCCATCCCCGCTATCTTCGGGCAGTGGGCAGGGGACACAACTGGTTGCCAGTCAGTCACAGGGCACACAGAGACAAACAACTCACTCGCTTATTAATACCTAAGGACAATTTTGACCGGCCAATTAACCTGACATGCATGTTTTTGGAATGTGGGAGGAAACCGGAGTGGCCAGAGGAAACCGAGGCAAGCACGGGGAGAACATGCAAACTCCACACAGCAAGGTTCGATTTCATGACCTCAGAACTGTTCCGCACACGTGCTAACCACTGCGCCGCTGTGCTGCCCTGCGCCGAGTATCATACATGTTTGATATTTTGGCGCTCGGTCGCCAAATTCTTCAAGTGTGCTGGGGTAGCGAGAAAACCCGCGACTTAATGCAATACATGCTCTCAATACGAAACACGCTTGAACCGGAGTTTTTCTTCAAGGAATCGAATGGTCCGATGAAGAGATGGGAATTCAGACTTTTTTTTTAGAGAACCAGCTTTTTCGGCTAAAAAGAGCTTTCGCTTTCGGCTCCCGAACAGCTTTACAGGTTGTTTTTGTTGTCTAAACCATTTATTAGGTATTTTTGTGAATAAATTAAAAGGACTTAATGAAGCTTTTGGCTGCAGAGCAGCAGGTCCCAAACCACATGGTTTGACGTTCTCAAAACTCATCTAGATTTCAACTACTTAATAAATCCATAATTTTTGTATGTGACTTATGGACTCTGAAACAACTGAACCGTGTCTTTTGCTTGGTTTCGTGTCAAAGCACCCCCAATAAAACCCCGACAAAAAGTCGATAAAAATCAGCTCCCGACCAACGACTACTCCAAGCAGTTGAAAGCAATCTTCGGCCCAGAAACCCTGGACCATTTTGCTTGTAGATATTATTTTGAATTTCCCTTTCAGATCTTATGTTATCATACGAACTAAGGTGTATGTTTTCATTGCAGATATGTTTTACGATATTCACAGCAAAAGCAAGAAACCAACATTCCAATGGCTGAAATTCAGTCTAAAGTGTAAAACCTCATCATCTTCACGCATTAACAAATGAGGCTTTTGTATCACCCTGATAAATGACGATGCGATTTTGTCAGGATCTCTAATATCTCACCTTAAGGAAACGCTAGGCTGGAGGGCAGCAGGTTTCTAACTATATGGTTTGACATTCTTATTTTCATTTAAAATGTTTTGAATTTCTAATTCAGATTATGTGTTGTCCTACCAACTGAGGTGTATGCTTCCATTGCAAATAAGTTTTACGATTATTCACAGCAAAAGCAAGAAACCAACATTCCAATGGCTGAAATTCAGTCTAAAGTGTAAAACCTCATCTTGTTCACGCATAAATAAATTAGTCTTTTGTAACACCCAGATGAAAGAATAAGTGATATTTCTCGGCATCTCTAAAATCTCACCTTGGCTTGGCTGCAGAGCAGCTGTCCTCAGACCATATGGTTTGATATTCTCAAATCTTATTTAAAACGTTTTACATTTCTGATTCAGATCTTGTGTTGTCCTACCAACTAAGGTAAATGCTTCCATTGTAGATACGTTTTATGATTATTCACAGCAGGAAACCAACATTCCAAAGGCTAAAATCCATTCTTAAGTGTAAAACATAATTTTGTCCACGCATCAACCGATGAGTCTTTTGTAACACCCAATGACTAAGTAATATTTGTGTTGCCATCTTAAATATCTCACCTTCAGGAAGCTCTTGGCTGCAGAGCGGCAGGTGTCGTAGTATTCTTTGTAGTTCAAGCTTTTATTTCGCTCGCCTTCTTTCCAGCTCACAGCAGTATACTTGCCAAATTTCCTCACAACTGATTTAAAGAGCTGGTGGACCGTCATAGGGGTCTCTGCGGCCAGGCCGGAACCCTCGGTGCGAATCTTCACTTCGCCATTGGGCTCAATTGTCCACAGGTTGGACTTTGGCATTGGGGCTGGCTCTGCTGCTGCTGCTGTTGTTGTTGTCGTTTTTGGTGCTATTGTTACTGCTGTTTTTGTGGATGTTTCTGTTGCCGGTTTTGCAGCTGCTACTGGTTCTGCTGCTGCTACTGGTTCTGCTGCTGTCTCTGGTTCTGCTGCTGCCTCTGGTTCTGCTGCTGTCTCTGGTTTTGCTGCTGCCTCTGGTTCTGCTGCTGTCTCTGGTTCTGCTGCTGTCTCTGGTTCTGCTGCTGCCTCTTGTTCTGGTGTTACTGCAGCCGGCACTGGCAGGGAGTCTGGGCGCTGGCCATTAATGGGAGGACCTAAAGATTTGTATTAGATGTAAATTACCATCACAAACTACACATTCTGCTACATGTAGGATAAACCAGAAATAAAGGACAAAAAATGGAAAAGAGACACCAAACTGCTTGGTCAAAGTTCCCCCAACACATTTTGTAGCATTGCCTTAATTAAATGCATTTGATCTGACATTACCTTTATCTAATGTAGACACTTTGTAGCAAGGGTTTGGTATTGATTTTATCTGAAACTGGGGCCAGTTTGATTCTTTGCAAATTATAATCCTTTTGAATTTGTCTAGTCAGGGTTCAGGGCTAATCACTCTACTGACACTGCCATGGTTGAAGTAACCATTGATCATCTCCTGGCCATGGATTCCAGCGCCTCGTCAATATTATTGCAACTGGATCTCAATACTGCCTTCGACACCATCAACCACAACATACTACTGGATCATGAGAAAAAATGGATTGGTATCTGAGGAATCATACTCTCATGGTTTAGAGGTCCTTCCTCTCAGACAGGACGTGTTGTGTTAATTACGGCAATGCAACCTTTTGGTCTTTAGGTGTCACGTATGGAGTCCAATAGATCTCAGTAGATGGCGCCCCCTTTAGTATTTACATTCTTTGGCTAGTGATAGAATCTGCAAGTAGGTCTGAGCAATAAAACAATGACGATAATTATTGTGGTATAATTAGTGCCACGATAAATAATAAAACTGTTTGATGAAAATCAATATATTTGAACTGCAATTACACCACCCGAACACCAGAGAAAATGGGGGCACTGATAAAAATAACAGCGGCAGCATTTATTGCAAACTTTGCAGATGTGAGGCTACCAAGACGATACGACAAATTTGTTTCACCATTTAAAACAATATCACCTGCTAAAATATACAGAATTAGAAACAATTCAACCCCAAACTAGTGCTAGCGGGCCAAGACCTGGCCATCGATTCTTGAACCCCTAACAGCAACAAACGCTCATTGCAGTGTTTTCTAGCAGCATGCCATTTCCTTTTGTTAACATCGTAAGACACTTTAAAATGCATTGCACATAAAAGCTTTAACATGTTTGTTGCTGAGTGTAAATTAAAATTTGTTTATATATGGTTATATAATTTTGGGGGAATGCAGGTCTACCCTTTGGTTGTGTGCAATGTTCTGCTTTTTGATTACCGGGTACCTTGTTTTGTTAACTTTTAATTGTGTTCAAATGTTCCACATTTATTGTAAAATTCTTTGTAGTAGTTTGTCACCTTGCACCTTTGTTCTAACATAGGAAATTCGTCAAAGCGGCATCTGGTTTTGTCAACTTTCATTCAGGGGAAAAGACTAAACTTAAAATGTGAAAGAAAAAAATATGTCATAATTAAGGTGATAATTATCTATATCGAATAATAGATTTTATATCGTGATAACAATTTATGTCATATCGGCAAGGCCCATCTCCAAGCATGAGTTTTCATTGCTATGCAGATAACATACTATTAATGAATGGTGTTTTTTTTACCACCAGGAAGTGCAAAATAATACACAATGCCCTTTTAAAAGTTTATATTTATTTTCATTCTAATTTTGGATTTATTTTCTATCTTTTTAATGAAATCTATTTTTTGAGAAGAGCTCAGCCTCATCAGACCTGCTTTAAACTACTTGGGTCCACAACATCCGTCAAAACATTACAGATTATGAAACAGAAAGTAAAATGGCTGACTCTATTGTTTCAGTCAAGTCACATTTATGTGTATAGCCCTTAATCACAGAATCTCAAAAGGCTCTACAGGCCACAATTACAACATTCCTTGATCTAAAACCAGCACAATGCCAAGCAAGGAGAAACCCTAAGCTCACCTGTGCACAACAGAAGTAACGGATAGCAAATTTCATGACCAAAACCCACCTGCTCTTTGATGGGTCTGATAGCAGAAACTAGCTAAATACTTTTAACACTTGCCACCCCTCAAAAAGTCTTCAACTCCTTGTGCATTGTGTTTATTTTTTTGTAATCTCATACGAAATAATGAACAGAAAAGCCTAAGAATTTTTAGGATAATTTTGCTATTCAATACAAAATGAGGAAATGAAGTGTGCAAGTGAATGATTGATGGCAGGAAGCACATTCACTTCCTCAGAATGAGATAGAGAACCTGGTAAGTCCACAAAAACCCTTCCCACATAAAGCCATTTTTGTTGGTGAAACTCTACTGTGATCATAAACCATCCACACCACCCATGACAACATTCAAATGGCAGAGCAAGCATATGCAAACAGTGTTCTTATCTTTCTTCTGTGTGTTCTGCTTCACCTGTTTGTGTGTTTAACGTTTGATCATCAGTGACCTGCTGGACCTCCTTGTTGCCAGTGACCACATTGAGGTCAGCTTTCACCTCTTCCTTTTCCACTGTGGGTTCGTCCTCTGACAACTCACTGAGGTGAACAGACAGGAAAAACGCGTTAGAACAAAGGAGGGTGACTTCCTAAAATGGAGTGCGCCTCTTCCTTGTGGGAAACCAGAGACAGAAACATGAGCCTTGCACAGAAACGGAACAGTTGGCATTTCCCTAATTGACTCTACTGCAAGTATTTGTCCATTATTGAGTGTTATGAACTTTTTGAATAATTTTGCTTTGAGACTTACGTTTTCAAGGGAGAAGGTACTATTCTTTGTTTTATTCTAAAATTAAAACAGCTATGATTACAAATATTCTATCAATCTGAGTTTGACGCATGAAACACAAATAAAAACATATGGCTCATCTATCATTTTGTCTTGAAGTCTTTAAAAATCAGTTCCAAACAGAATTAGTCTCAATCTAAATTAAGAATTGTAGCAGTGACAGGGAAGGCAGGTGAGGCTATCACCTGTCATCATTGAAATATAGAATTAAAAATGTAATAAATGGTTATATCTACAGTATTCAGTGTTGAAGTTATGCCTCATTTCACTTCTCAATTTTTGGATTTTCTTTTTCTATATCTCACAATTTTCTCATATTCTGAATATTAATAATACAACGTATTACTGTGCTGAGCGTCTGCAAATGCAGAGTGAGGAACACAATCCACTTGCCCTGGTTGAGGGCGATTGTGAGATTCCGATTTGTAGCAGACCTCAAACCTGTCTTATTTTTTTATTACTCTGCCAATCAAATTAGTTCATTTAGTTGTAAATCTGACAGTACCTCACCAGACACGTACTTCACCACATCTCACTGATTTAAAATAAGTTTTCAAATATATCGGGTTTAATATCAAATCTGTAAACGTCTGTTTCTTTTGAAACTCGAGCTTGTATGCACAGTGCCACAAACATGAATGAATTAAAAAAAACAGTAAAGACCAGGTTTAACACCATTTATAGGCTAAGAGTGTACAAATTAGGACCCAGGGACATTTTAATCAATTTGGGATGGGAGTTTGATAGTGGTTATCGACTGGACACGCCCCCAAAAATATTTTCAAAAGTTAAAAATGATTGATCAAAGAATCGTCCAAAGTTTTTAGTGGGTGGGTCTGCTTTAAGACTTTGGCTTCAACCAGTCATCCTTTTTTCCTCCGGGTGATTTGTAAATTTTGTGGTGTGATGTTTGATGCAATATGCTTAAAATTACAGTCGTATACTTCCGTAATGACGTCATGAAAGTGCTAAGCATTTTCGCGGTGTTTCGGTTTTCGTGGGGGGTTCTTGTCCCCATTATTTGCCAAAACCGAGGGATCTCTGTATGCGAGTGTGAGTGTACACACTTGGTCGTTTCCGAAGCATGGTCAAGGGGTGCTGAATTGTTGCCTGATGCACATGTCGATTCAGTTATGTCGCCGTTTTGAAACTGCTGAAGGACACCAGCCTCGGCCATGGTTGTGGGCTCACACGCGGTCACTGCAAGAGACGGTGGTACAAAAAGGAAGCAATAACATGAGAACAGAGCTCACCCAAATGTTTGTGAAATCACTATCTGATAACAACTCTGGATGGACCCAAGTTGAGCGTGACATCTTGGTTGTCAAAATGATCCTTTCAGAAGTATAAACATAATGTACAATAAGCCATTTGATAACATGGAGCTAAATACCTTTTCTACTCAAACTGTGTGACATATTGCTGTTGTACACACAGAACTGGCACTTGGGTTTTTTCACCGTCAGACCAGTGACCCTTCCAGCCAAGGTTATTCTGACATCTTCTGCACACATATCTGTGTCAAACGCATTATAATGTAAGACCAGAGAGTATTCGGAAACTGTTTGGTCATCTCCTGTCATCGAATTAAGGCTTTTACAAATGACAATTCGAATGAGAGACTAATCTGCTGATAAATTTATCCATTAATCTATAAGGAGGACAAAGTAAAAATAATCTTGTTTCAATCTATGTCGTATAAAATGTCAAATACATTCATTCAAACATACATCGTAATAATTTAGTTAGTGTTTTGTCCAGTAGAGTCAGAGAATAAATTAATTAAAATTAATAAGTGTTGATCTTAATTTTTCCTAAGTTAAAGCATCTTGCTAGTTAGTGTCTGATGAAAACAATATTCCTTCTAAATCATTTATATAAGATATCCCCAAATTATCAATGATTAGGAAAAGGATACAATCAGGTGTTGTCTGAACAATATTAAGGAATGTAAATAAACATGAAATTGACCTCACTGAGATTGATACATTTTATTACCAACATCAGTGAAATATTTGGTTTAAATTTAAGCTAAGAGTAACTGGTCACCTTTTATTGGAGATATATATATAAAAAAAACACTTTTAAGAAGCTAAAATTTTGAGGCTTTAGATGATTTCTAATTCTATTGATATCTAAACGAGTAATTTAGTATAGTTGTCAATTAATCACCATGTAGTCAGGTTTCTAAACAAAACTTACCAATGCAAGCAAAATAATGCTCATGACTCTTAAAGTTTTTCATCACATCAATAAATGACACCAATAAAAAGCTGAAATCAACCCAAAGATTCCTAAACTATGTTGTGTGAGCCTCTATCAGTCCCAACACGGTGCTACGTGGGTTGTGTCTGTGTTAGGTGACCTGTTACCCAGTTAGTAATGACATGTCAAGACAACTGGACTGACATGACTGTGAGAGGTCATATGAGATATTATTCCATGACACGGAAATAAAAATTAAATGACAATTCTAGATCATCTGTCATGTGACAGACCAGAAGTTAGCTGACCTCGTGCACACTTGATGTGAGATGAGTCAAGAGTTGTGTTGCTGCTCACACGCTATGAAAGGCTGAAGTGAAGTGTGTTTGTTTTTCTGTAACGTAAACATAACAGTGTATCTTTCAGGTGGCAAATTGTTGCACGCCTGTTTGAAAATGGAAACTTTCACTTCTCTCAGAGTGATATTGTGGTTCTGTCATGACTTTGATCTTGCGATTCGTTTCATTTGAAATGGTACATCAACTCTAAAACTAGTCAAACCAGATCTAATTATTTTCAAAGGATTTGAACTTAACATTTCAAATAATAGTCTCATTTCATGAAATAATATTAGAAAAAAACAAAAATCAACATCAACTACTTGGAAAAAAATAATAATTATATCTATATATAAATATATAATCGATCAAAATGATCAAATTCCAAATATGGCATTCAGGTTGTCTCCAGTGGACAATGGAAGTAGAGCAGTTTCTTTCCAATGGGAGTAGGAGTAAAGCAGTTTTCCTAAAATACAACTGTGACAAAACCCATAAATTATGCCATAGTTTATACTATATTTTGCTAAAATATTTCAGTACGATGTTATTAAAAAATGAATACAATTTTCATTATCATGTTTTTTCCTACTGTGCAAAGTTCCTTGCCCTTAAATATGTTGTACATTGAAAAGACATGGTGATGTCACTGCTGTTCCTTCAGACGTATGCATTGTTCAATCGTGCAGAAGTCATGACACGAGAGACACAATATGTCTGACTCTGACTCTAAATCTTTTGTGGAGCGTAATTGTCTCTGAAAGAACGCTAATTATTTATCCCATAGTTCTTTATGAATTACTTTCTTGCAAAAACAGAGAATTACTAAGTTAACTGTCACTTGGGGAAATTGTGTTTAAAAAAGTCCTTTCAAATATACTTTGATTCAAACATTTTTCATTAAAAATAAATAAATGGAAATGTTGTCGTGTCAATATCATATATGCAAGATTATACTATAGAGATCAATCAATCAATAAATGCATTGGTATAGCACTTTTCAGGCATCAAATTGCAACTCAAAAAGTTGCTTGAATACATTTAATGTGAAATTTAAAAAAAAACTCTTCTTTTTCACAATCCAAGACCATGGAACGTCAAATACACAGACAGACACAAAAGAAAATAAGTAGGAAACTAATAACAAAAAGTTATTAAAAAAATATTGCAAGGAACATTTGGATCTCAGCAGTTTGATTCTTTTGGCTTCATTTGACATATTTTACATTTAAAAGGATGAATTCCACATTGTTCACCTGCTGCTTAACTGCAAACCACCCAGATTAGCACCCTTTATATAGAAAGTTGAGGAAAAGCGGATAAAAGAAGCAAATCAAAGTATTTTTGTTTCAGACCATTTCACTCCTTTAAAGTACCATTGCTCTTATTTTGCAGGCAATGTTTGCTCTTAGTCACATGCAAAATTGTCCACGTTTTAAGTTTATTTTCTTACATCAACGGAAAAGAAAATCCAGAAAAACAATATTTGAAAATGAGAAGACATATATGGCAACAGAGATTTTTAAATGTATTTAACAGTGTGTTTCTGGTTTCACCCTAGGCATTCTTCCTTATTGCATGACAAGAAAAATGCCACCACTTTGTCAGTCTATTTCACATACGCACTATAAAAACCTTTCATTGATCTCCTTCCTCGGATAACATTTAACATTGACAACAAGTGCTACTGCTGGACTCGGTTGGGTTACACCCTTGCTGCACTAGACCACATTTCCACGTGTCATTATCAGACATTTTTCATTGCATTGAGATAATGATGCACTAGAAAAGGGGAAAAAACTTAATGCTTGGAGACGGGTCTATAATTTTTTTTAATTTTTGCACTCTTTCTTTTGTTTTCTCTTTGAAGTCTTTATTGCTTGTTTAATCCCTGAGTGGTATGACTAATGCCTTTATAAACAATGTTCACTACATTGTTATCAATGACCATATAAGCCATTCTAATTCCAAAATTATCATCCCAAACGAATCATGCGTCTATGGATTTGGTGATCAATAGTGAAATTAAGAGATGTAGGTGCACCATTGTAATTGGAGCAGAATTTAAAAAAAAACAATTAGCTTATATAAACATGAACAAAAATCAGAGAATCCCAAAGTACACACAGCATCCAAACACGTATTCTTGTACACGGGTGAGAAATAAATATAAGTGAAAGTAAAGGGATGAATACATTCCATTTACATGACAAACCGAATAAACGCTGCAGTAATACAGTACTCACGATGCATCCCTGAAAAAAAAGCTTTCACTGCCTTCTTGAGATTTCGGGGTAAAACGTCCCTTAAATATATTTACTGAGCTCGTAAAACGTCCTGATTTTCCAGTGTTGTCTACGATTATAACACAAGCGTCCGATCATTCATTTTGGAGCGGCAGCCGGCTTCGATGGTCCCTCCCTCGCCCCAAAAAACCCCACCCTACCAGGTCTGCCTACTTCCTACTACAGCTCGCACACCTCCCCCCTTCTGAAGACTTCTGATTGGGTGATATTGCTCACGCCACAAGACTCACATACCGTATAAGGTCATCCGAGCCAAATAAATCACACTGAAGGGGTTTACGCTCTGTCGCTACTACTGAAGAATGACGATCCAAAAACACACCCCCCCTACTGCCGTAATACACATTTAGGCAGGCACGCGGTTTAACAACAATCTGCAGGCATGCCGGCGAAGGTTATTGCAGTTCAAACGGTTTGTTTAACATTTCTGGACTCTCTACTTGATTTTTTTTTTAAATAACCCCCCCCAATATCACTATACCTGTCTACTTATCAGGGTTGGGTAGGATTACTTTAACTTCATTACTTTCAATTACTTTTGTATTACTCCAATACCAAATATGCTAATAAAAGACAAAAGAAACTAAAAATGAATAAAATTATGACTCAACACGTGGTAAGCTTTCTCTCCTGGCTTTGATCGCTTTGATCTCCGGCAAAACGAACATAAAATGCGACAGAAACAAAATGAAAATAAATCCAAACAGGTTGCAAACATCATTTTTGCCCTTCCATGTATTCCGTTACTCCCCAAGCCTGCACAAAATTTAGTCATTTTATTCATATTTAGTTTCTTTTGTCATTTTTTAGCATATATGGTATTGGAGGGAGTAATCCAAAAGTAATTGAAAGTAATCAAGTTAAAGTAACCTTACCCAACCCTGCTACTTATACGTTTCCGCTGTATCTTATTTTTTTGGATCACTCCAAGTGCAGGGTTCCTACAGCTCAAGGCAAGTTAAATTAATATATTTTTTTAATCAAATTTAAGACCAAGTCGACAAAAAAAATACACAATTGAAACAAGAAAAAAAAAAAACACTACATGAATTAGAGGCAATTTTTAACCCCATCCATCCATTATCTGCACCGCTCATCCTCAGTAGGGTCGCGGGGGTGCTGGAGCCCATCCCAGCTATCTTCGGGCAGTGGGCAGGAGACACCCTGAACTGGTTGCCAGCCAGTAGCAAGGCACACAAACAGACAACTCACTCTCTCATTTATTCCCAGGGACAATTTGAATCGGCCAATGAACCTGATATCATACCTGTCAACCTGTACGGTTTTGCCGTACAAAGTACGTTTATGATGCATTTTAAGACGTGTACGATGTACGAGAAAATCTGAACGGAAAAACGCAAATTTGTCAATGATGGGTACCATCCGGTATACACCGACTATCTCGAAACGGCAAATCAATCAAGTCAAACGAGTTCGCCGCGGTAACCTCTATCTCGGTATAGTTTTTTTCGTTGCAAACGAAGCCCGTCTCTTTTTAGAGAACCGGCTTTTTCGGCTCAACTCATTAAAGAGAGCCAGCTATCAAACGGCTCACTTGCTTTGATGCATTATATTACGAATTATTATGTTGTATAAAAAAGTTAAGACAAAAAGGAAGTATAAAATCAGAAAATGAAAAAAGACTGGTTTGTGGTTATCCCTTTAATCAGTATATTACCAACAATAATTTAATGCAGAAAATGAATTCATAATTTGAATAAGAAAGTGTATTATTCTACTTAATTATATTTGCATGTATTTTTTCCTTCTACAGTGAACGTCCAAGCTACTTAATTTTTGAACTTCTTTTATAATAAACCTCATTCATGTCGAGCAACTCAGGATCTCACAACAAAATGTTAATTAACAATATATATGATATAACCAAACACATGTACAATATAACATGTTAAACTACATAAATAAACACGTTTGAAAAAAAATATGGTGTAAGATTATTTTGTAAGGGAAAATACGACAGTTTGTAAGGGCATGGAGGTTGACAGGTATGTGCTATGCCTGTTTTTGGAATGTGGGAAGAAACCGCAGTGCCTGGAGGAAACCCACACAAGAGAAGGGAGAACATGCAAACTCCACACAGGAAGGTTCGATCTCATGACCTCAGAACTGTGCCGCATACGCGCTAACCACTGCGCTGCATGGCAGCGACTTTAAACCAATATTTTTGTAAATCACATTTTTGTCCTGTTGAAACCTTTCAATCCAAAAATACACCTTTCCTCAACTTTTTAGCCTTCTCCAAGGTTTTGGACATGGAAAACAATGAATAAAAGGATGTTTACAGTACTTCATGAATCCTCAGTCATTTGTTTTGAAATAGATGAGTTTCATCAAATTGGTTTTGAAACGCTCACAATTAAAGCAAAAAAAAATTGCGTCCCTGTCTTAAGCACTAAATTTGATTTTTGGGTTTGTAGCATTACTGTGGTTTTATGTTTGTAGTACTTTTTTAGTATTTCCATAGTAAAGGGTAAATGATCTGTTTTTATAACACTTTTCAAGTCACCGAAGACCTCCCAGAGCACTTTACATTGTGCTAGTAGTTGTGTCAGCCAATGCAAAGCGCCTACCTGCTTATCAGGGTTCGGTGTATTTTTGTAGTATTTCTTGAGTATTTTTAAAGTATTTCCGTCATAATGTTTTGTAGTATATCTGTAGTATTTTGTAGTATGTCGGCAGTCGGATTTTTTTAGTACTTCTCAAGTGTTTTTGTAGTATCACTCTCTATATCTAAAGTATTTCGGGATCATTTATGTAGTAGTATGTTTGCAGTTTTAAAATAGTACAATTTTGTAGTACATCTGTAGTGTTACTGTAGTTGTATTTTTGTAGTATTTCTGTTGTAATATTTCTGAAGTAGTATTTTTGTAGTTTTTAGATCAGGGGATGGTGTACTAATACTCTGTCGTTTGCAATAGTCTGTGTGGCGCTTTGAGACTTCTTGTGATTGAGGAGTATACACATAAACAGGACTTGACTATTATTTTGGTTGTACTATTTCTGTGGTAGTTTTTTATTTCTGCTATTTTTTAAGTATTTTCATAGTAGTATTTCTGGAGTATTTTCGTAGTATTTCCATTGTAATTTTTTTAGTATATCTTGAGGAATTTGTAATATTACTCTAGTTGTATTTTTTTAGTATTTCTACAGAACTTCTTATGGAGTGCCATTTTAGTTGGCATCAAAAAACAATTCTATAAGTACTACCTTTTTTACTATTATATATATTGTCATTATTATTTTGACTATTTTTCTTTGGCAGGAAAGATGAAAAAGTCTGACATGGTTTGTCTAGATAGAGATAGATAGATAGATAGATAGATAGATAGATAGATAGATAGATAGATAGATAGATACTTTATTCATCCCCGAAGGGAAATTCACATTTCCAGCAGCATCCCTGAGCTGAGAACAATACAATAATAAAGCAAAAAGAATACAATATACAAATACCCAGTGTGACGTGCAAATGCCCTCTGTAGCGTGTTATATAGAATATCTAAATAGTGCTACACAGAATACATGACACAATAGAGTGACAGATAAAAATATAAATAAGAATATATTTTAAATAAAAGTGGCTCGAAGTGCCAAGTTGTCAGTATACTATGTCCAAAATTATTTTAATGTGAAGAGTGTTCTCGTTTGCCCGCGTCCCTTTTTGCTGTCAAATCATCGTGCGTCCCCAGGACGCAACTTTTTTGACAAAAAATTGTCATTATTACCCAATTACTTTTTTTTTGGACAAATATTTACCGCACTCCAAACTCAGGCAGATCCGCCATTTTTCTTTTGGTCTCGCGTTTCGAGTTTGGTCTCGTCACTGTAGTGGGGGTTGTCGTCGAGATAAGGTGAAGGTTAAGTATGCCTCCGAAAAAACAGTATTAGGTGAAAATCAACACAAAATTGGTAATTTCTTCAGTGTCAGTAATATGTTGAAACATAATGCAGAAAGTGATAACAACGGCAATAATTCTGGCACGAAAAAAGGCGGAGAAATTCTTCGGAAGGTCGCGGAGGCAAGGAAAACACGTGTGTTGAAGCGAACGATTTGACTAAAGAAAATAAACAAAAGAATACTCCTAGCAAGGAAAGGACTTTTCTTCCAAAATGGACTGAATTATATTCCTGGTTACGCTATGAGGAGGATGATAATGGGTTGGACCTTGAGAAGGCATTACAACTGTGGCGGGACAGCAAACCACGAAGAATTTATGAACTGAAAAATCTTAAATGATAACTGCTTTGTATTGCCAATTAACTGTGATGATTAAAACTGCATCAATATATAAATTAATATTTCAGCAATATTATTTTGTATAATGTACAATATTGTTGTGAACTGAAAAATCTTGGAAGAAATAACTGATTTGTATTATCAATAAATTGTGATGATTAAAACTGAATGAATATATAGATTTATATTATATATTTGTCGCCGATTTACGATTTCAACCTCCACAACACTAAATTTTGGGGACCCATAGATCTCTGTTGGGACCCATAGATTTTTGAGCAAGTGAGTCCCCGGTACCCATCACTTTTTCAACACTGTCATATGTATCGTTAAGATGTGCATGTGGGAAAATGCAAAAAGCCAGGTCATGGAGTTCTGCGAAAGAGCAATGAACCACCGCAACGCCAACCAAATACTTTATTACAGCAGCAATCTGCATACAAACAGGTTGTTGTTTTGCAACCACATAATAATACTGTACTACCTTCATGTGAACAGAACTATTTGTTTGCATGTAGCCAGGTCAATTTTGCAAATGGTTTACAGTATGGACTCCACAAGTATTTCTATATGATTTAGCCTAAATGTAACTGCAAAGTGAAAGCAGCCAAATTCGTTTTTATTAAAAGTTTTACTCTCTTGTAAACTTTGAATAGTGTGGAAAAAATGTTGCAGTGCTGCTTTAATGGTGTGACCGTGCACACCGAAGAAACATACTTGAAGTAGGAAACATTCAAGCCATTTTTCTAATGTTGCAGTACTGTCTTCATTCTAGAGGCCGACCGATATTTGGCCCGCCGGATTATCGGCATCGATAGGAACTTGACGGAAATATGTGTAGTTATTTTAATTCATTCAATGGACTGATTACTTAAGCTCCGAGGAAACCGAGCCTTTCTCTCTCTCGCTATTTTTCTTTTTTTTTTTTAGAGCGCTCGTTTTGGGACTGAGAAGTCGCAGGTTCGATTCCCGGCTCCTCCGGGTTGAATCTCAAAGTGTCCCTGGGCAAGACACCGAAACTCTAATTGCCCGGATAGGCAGGTAGGCCCCCGCGACCCTACTGAGGATAAGCGGTGCAGCTAATGAGATGAGATAATGAGGCGGGTAGGTGCCTTGTATGGCTGCCTCTGGCTAATAGTGTGAGAGTGTGTGTGTGTAAGTGAGAAGCTCATTGTAAAGCACTTTGGGAGCTCTTCAATGACTTGAAAAGCACTAATTGAAATGCAGAATATTTACCATTTTTATGCATGAAATTTGGTATCACTAGGAGGCGCTAAATAATACACAATGTCCCTTGAAGAGTTGAAACTGATTACAAGCTTTACACAATTAGCAGAATTATTGTTTCAATGGTTCACAAAAGGTAATTGTGGTTAGACACATGCAACAAATGCCTATTCTTTTGCACAAAAGCTGAACGCTAACTATTTAAAGTAAGTTTTATCAGATATTTGTACAAAAATGTCTTTTACAAATATTTGTTTGTTTTATTTTATCTAAAATAGATTTTCAATATCTATATTCATATTTTAATATTTATTTTATCTTTAGAAAAAAATCTCTTTGTTGGATTGAGTGTTTTAAAATTATTATTTTGTATTCTAGAAATGACTACAAGATGTTGTCTCACTTTAAAATAAAGCAACCATAGACTCAAATACTGGTCTCTTATCAAGTGTTTTCAAGGGGCGAAAAAAGCTGTAATCCAACTCTCCAGCCCAACCTCCCTATTCCCCATTCCTCCTGCCTAATGCGTTCTGCCCCGAACAGCTTTGCTTAAATTAAGATAAGAGCAGATGGGCGTGATGGAAAGTAAAGCCTAAGGGCTCTCCGTTTGGGAATTGTTAACACATACGTAATAGAGAAAATATTTTAACTTTTTTAAGGACTCCTCAAACGACGCCCCCGACCTTCAATAATAATTTTTTATCATTCATTCAATTCAAATACTTTTTAAAATATGATTGGATTAAAATACCATATAATAGCGAGCAAAAAATATTAACTATAAACAACACTTTCTTCAAGTAGAAGTATTTTCAGTGAAAAAATATACACAATGATTCCTGCTGTATGTTATAATTATGTACGAGTGTCAAACATGGGCTATATTCCGGTCCGCTAGACAACACAAAGGGAAGCGCAAGAGAAAAACGAGCTGTAATTTTAAACATGTCCACTTGTAGTCGCCAAAACCAGGCGCCACTGACGATGACAGTGTTGATGCTTCTCTGTCTCTCTCCCTCTTTCTCATTTTTGTCTCTCATTCTTTCTCCTCATTCTCTTTCACTGTTGTTTTCTCTCTTTGGCCATTACACTTTTTCTTTTCTCTCTCTCTTTCTTTTCTCCCTTTCTTTGTCGCTTTCTGTCCCTTTTCTATTCTCTTTCTTCCTTTCTTTATTTTTGTCTCTCTCTCTATTTCTCTTTCTTCCTTCTCTCTCACAATCATTTTACTCTTCTCTCTTTCCTACTCTCTATCTTTTGCTATACCTCGGTCTCTCTCCCTTTCCTCTTCCTCTTTTTCCATCTCTCTCTCTTTTACTTCTCCCATTTCTTTCTTCTTTCTCATGTTTTTACTTTCGCTTTCTCTCTTTGTCAAGTCAAATCATGTTTAATTGTATAGCCCTTTTTCACAAGGAGTCTTAAAGGGCTGCACAGACAACAGATTATTGCAAACTACTTTTTCTCTTTTTCCCTCTCTTTCTTTCTCTTTTCCCTTCTATTTTTCTCTTCTCTCTCTCTTTTCTCCCTTTCTTTGCCTTTCTCTCCCTTTTCCATTTCCTCTCTCCCTCTCTCTATTTTTCTCTTTCTCCTTTCTCTATTTGCCTCCCTTTCTTCTATTCTCACTATCTTTCTTCTCTTCTCTCTCTTTTGCTCTCGCTCTTTTTCTATTTCCCAGTCTCTCTCCCTTTTCTTCTCATTTTTTCAATACCTTCTTTCTTTTTCTTCCTGTGTCTTTCGCGTTCTCTCTCTTTCACGGTTCACTCTTTTTCCTCCACTTCCTTTCTCTGTATCTCTCTCTCTATTTCTCTGTTTCCCCCCTCTCCCTTTGTCTCTTTTCTACGACTCCGGCCCCCACGGAGTTTATTTTCTACCACATGTCCCCCGAGCTCAAATGAGTTTGACGCCCCTGCAATAATGAATCAAGATCATCTCAGTGGCCGTGGAAAGAGTTCTCACACAAGTGTGACTCCTGCACTATAAAAGGAACATTTCTCCAATCTTACTCGTCGACGAATGCCCTCTTGACTGCGCGCCGCCGCATCTTCCTATAGCAAGATTAGGCTCAGCCAATCGCTCAGTGAGAAAACACAGCACAGCATCACCAGACAGCAGAATCTAAAGCACGCACGCGCGCATGCCGACACGCTATTGGCCGCGGTAGATGCTGACGTGTCGCTCAAAAAGGTTACGTTCAGTCATTGACCTCACCAGTCACTCGACAGATGCTCCACTAGAGCAGGTTTCTATGGCATCATGTCAGGACTACTAACAATATGCTATTGTGAGGCAAGTTCTGATGTCCTAAATGACATATTACAATACATGTTTTATAGCAGGGGTCAGCAACATTTTCGATGCGGAGTGCCACTTTCAAATGTCCTTGTACATCAGTGTGCCACACCAAGATTAATGACTGGCACAACATTTTTTTCATATCCAACAGAGCTGTCATTTTACACCAGTCCAAATATACAACATGGATAGACATTTTAATCATATAACTCAGTGTTTTTCAACTCCTTTTTGAACCAAGGTACACTTTTATTTATAAAAAAGTTCCGTGGCACACCGTCCGTTGAAAATGTTTGAAAATGAAGTTATGTCAAATATTTCACTGTACTACCTCATAAGCAGATAATTAGTATTTAAAAAGAAGAAAATAATACTTAATATAAAAAAGAATGACGTGCTTTATGTTTTTATTTTTTACAGTACAATCTTAAACCGCTTTGGTAAACAAATTAAATTAAATTTATTAATTAATAAATTAAGTTATTAAATGTACTGTGTACCTCAAGAGCAGATAATTAGTACATAAAAAGTATATAAAAATCGACTGCCACCTACTGATTTGGATGACTGTTACAGTTCCTCGTCTGAAGAGTGCAAAAATACTGAATAATGGCCTAAATTTTGGAAAGACAAAATTCCAGCGGCACACTGGTATAACTGACCAATTTATCTTCCACTATTCTTGTTAATCAATTAACTAAAATATGAATGTGAACAACATGTGGAAAGACCTGTAGCCATCCATGACTTCAACTTTTTACCACAAGAATTAGCCAGAATCAATCATTCTTCATCAACTATAAACTACAATCAAAAAACAAGTAATATGGTCATTTACTATACCTTTTATCAATGATATCTTGTTGTAGAAAATATCAAAACTTGAAAAAACAGCAGCAATGCAGAACACACGCGCACACACACCCTTCTTTAAAATATTGGCCATCAGTAAATGGTTTTCCGTGCTATGCTATTCAGTGAACAATTTATTAAATAGCTTCAGTGGTGGAGTTTTAAGGATTTATATTTGTTTGCCGTATCTGGACACAGCGAGTTTTAATGTCTCCGCCTTGAATTCATGTTCATGTTTCGTCTCGTAATGACGTTTAAAACTTGACGCTCTCGGGGCATAATGCACAAAACAGCACGGTCACTTTTAGCACAAAGACCCAGTCATCTGTCCACGCTGGCTGGAGAGAGCGCAATCTTTTCGCTTGAGGAGCCGTCATGATTCGTTCATTTATCGCGCGCGCGTGTTTCTTCCTCTCTCTCTCTCTCTCTCTCTCTCTCTCTCTCTCTTTCTCTCTCTCTCTCACTCTCTCTCTCCCTGAGGCGCAGGGCAAACTCACACTAAAAAACCCACGTAAAGCCTAACGTAAATCCTTTACATAACATGGCGCGCAACTGAGGATGTCTAAATTTCAGGTAAATACGCTTTAAAAAAAAAAAAAAAAAATAAATCATTATTATTTTGCCGTGCGCTCTCTTTCCACTGGTTAACCCCTCGCGTACCACTGCTGGTACGCTTGCCATAGGTTGCCGACCCCTGCGTTATAGACTCATTTCATGTAACTCCACTCAGGAGAATCAATTTGGTGTAAACCAGGCAAATAAAACAATTCAATAATAGTCTTGATATAAAACAAGTTTCAAACAAACATGTGTAATATTTGACCATTAGATGGCACTGTATAGACTAATGCGGATAAAAACCAGTGCCAAAAGAGTACTGCGGAGCAGCAAGATGCCAGGCAACCATAGCGGCAACTTCTAGCCGGGGATTCCACAATATTAAAGAAGAAAAAATCTCAAACTGTGATTTATTTTATAGTATTCAAATCAATGATTGTTTGTTTTTTTTTACTGAATGATTTTTTTGTACCACTAGGAGTCAGTAAATATTAAACTTGTCCCTCTAAGTTTTATGTCATTACTTTAAGCCTCAAGCCCAGGGGTGTTAAACTTTCGTGGGCCACATGGTAGAAAAAAACTCTCACAGGGGCCAGGTTAGTAGATTAAAGGGGGAAAAGAAGGAGAAAAACGAGGCAGAAAGAGAAAAACATTTTGAAAAATAGAGAAACAAAATCAATAATCTTGGGGGTAATGCAATTACTCTTTAAATGAAGTAACGGGTAACTATATTATATATATTATATATATTATATATATTATTTAAAAAAAAAAAAAATATATATATATATACATTATATATACTGTATATACCACAGCCATATCCCGCTAGTGGGAGGTGGCTAGAGTAATTTCTGATTCTTTTTGGGAGATTCAGAGGAGAAATGAAATGAAAAATGAAATGATCTGCATTTATATAGCGCTTTTCAAGTCAATGACTTCCCAAAGCGCTTTACAATGTGCTCCACATTTCCCAATAGCGGCCTTGCAGCCATGTAAGGCGCTAACCTGCTTATTGGGGGTATCAGGAGTTCAGTGTCTTACCCAAGGACACATCGACATGTAACACTTACGAGCCGGGATTCGAACTGGGATCCCTTGATCCCAAGACGAGCGCTCTACCTCCTGAGCTACTGCCGAGAGGAGGGGATTCCCAGCCCCTTCGCTCAACCCAACTGAGGTGTTGGGAGTCATTAGGTGACCAAACCCCCCAATTCCAACCCCTAATGCTGAAAGCCAAGCAGGGAGGCAACGGGTACCCATGTTTAAGTCTTAGGTATGACTCGGCCGAGGCTTTAACCACAACCTCCCAGTCTCGGGGCGGGTGCGATACCCCCAAGGTCACCGAGCTTTTTCAGTTCCAGGCCCAACACTGCACAACACTCACCATTTCTGTTTATTTTTTTTGTTAACATTTCTAAGTTAGACACTTCAAGTGATGTTTTATGGTATACAGGTATTTACTTTTAAAACTGTTACTTTTGCGCCACTGTCGTGAAAAAAAAATTGCCTCCAAATTCTTTTGTTCAATTTTTAAAGGGACACTGTGAAATATTTGACCACTAAAAGTCGCTGTATTGTGTAGTGCACCTGAAAATAAGTGCTACGGAGCATAAGGAAGTATACAAATTACAGGGACTCAAAGTGACCAGAACGCACCATTTTTCTTCTCATTTTTCTGCCGAGCTTTCCGCAAGGTTTTTGGGGGTACCAGTAGCACAAAGATGGTGGACCCCATGCTATGTAAAATACATACACGTTTCTTGATCTACAAGTATTTAAAAATGTAATTTTATTCAATAGTTCATTATATATATATATATATATATATATATATATATATATATATATTTTTTTTTATTTTTTTTTTTTTTTTTTTAATCACCTGGAGGTGACAGTTAAAGGAACAGTGAATAATATTTAGTGCCTTTTAGTGGTACAAAATAACTTTCATTCTGTAAAAAAGCATTGACTTAAATAATAGGCAGACAAACATGTACTATCCAATATTATTTTATAAAAATATTCATAGGTCAAAGTGTTTTCATTTCTTTTACATAGCGGAATCCGTACCTCGTAGTTGCCGCCATGTTTCTCTGGCGTCTTGCTGCTACACGGTGCTCATTTGGCACTGGTTTTCATTCCCATCAGACTTTACATTGTCATCTAGTGGTCAAATATTACACATTGTACATTTAATTAGACTGTGGTGAAAATTATTTCAACTGTTTGTTCGTTTTTTGTTTTTTTTTTACAAATGAAAGATTGAAGGAGGCAATGGACGTTCTCTACCGAACTGTGAGTGAACTGCAGCATGCTTACTCCGAGTGCATTTTTATTGCGGCGGGGGACTTTAACCAGGCCAATATGAAAACAGTTCTCCCGCATTTCCATCAGCATGTAAACTTTGCTACAAGAGGTAGGAACACATTAGACCTGGCCTACACAAACATCAAAGGTGCATATAAAGCAGCCCCCCGCCCCCACCTTGGCTCATCAGATCACCTTTCTATTATGCTAATTCCAGCATACAAGCCCCTGCTGACCAGAGAAAAACCTACAGTGAAGCAGGTGAGGGTGTGGTCTGAGGGGGCAATGGAGGCACTACAGGACTGCTTTGATTGCACTGATTGGGACATGTTTAAATCGGCTGCCACTTACAACAACAAAATAAATATAGATGAGTACGCCATTTCTGTGTCAGCCTACATCAGTAAATGCGCAGAAGACGTCAGCAATAACAAAACTATATGCACCCGTGCCAATCAGAAGCCCTGGATGACTGCTGAAATACGAAAACAACTAAAAGTACGGAACCTTGCCTTTAGATCTGGTGACAAGGAGGCGCTGTTATCAGCAAGGGCTAACCTGAACCGGGCTATCAGACTAGCAAAGCGAACGCACAGTCAAAAAATCCAGGAACGTTTCCTCAGCACAACCAACACCAGGGATATGTGGAAAGGCATTCAGGCCATCACCAGTTACAAGCCAACCACCGCCCCAGTGCAGAACACTAGCATGGACTTTCTGAATGACCTCAACAAATTCTTTGGAAGGTTCGAGGCACAAAACGGCACCACTGCAGCGAAAGCGGTTCCAAATCAGGACGAAAGGGCACTCCACCTGGACTCATCTGACGTGAGGAAGACCCTGAGAAGGGTCAACACAAGGAAGGCTCCAGGCCCGGACAACATTCCGGGGCGGGTACTTAGGGAGTGCGCCGATCAGCTGGCTTGTGTACTAACAGACATTTTCAACACCTCGCTAGACCAAGCCAAAGTACCATCATGCTTCAAATTTGCCAACATCATCCCAGTGCCAAAGAAACCCCAGATCTTATCACTCAACGATTACCGGCCCGTTGCACTGACTCCTATCATAATGAAGTGCTTTGAGAGACTGGTTAAAGAGCACATCACCTCCAGTCTCCCCTCCTCATTCGACCCCTTTCAGTTTGCCTACAGGACAAACCGCTCCACCAGGGATGCCATCTCCTCTGCGCTTCACCTGAGCCTGACACATCTAGAGGAGAAGAACACCCATGTGCGGATGCTGTTCCTGGACTTCAGTTCAGCATTCAACACCATCATCCCACAACATCTGGTAGACAAAATGAGACTCCTGGGTTTCAACACCCCCCTGCGGAACTGGCTGCTGGACTTCCTCTGTGACAGACCCCAATCAGTGCGGATAGGTCAGAACAGTTCAGATGTCATCTACCTCAGCACGGGCTCCCCCCAAGGCTGCGTCCTAAGCCCCTTGCTGTTCACCTTGATGACACACGACTGCGTCCCTAGGTCCGCCACAAACCACATCGTGAAGTATGCTGACGACACAACAGTGGTGGGCCTCATCAGGGATGACAACGACCTGGCCTACAGAGAGGAGGTGGAGCAGTTGGTGGGCTGGTGCAGGGACAACAGCCTGGTCCTGAATGTCGACAAAACTAAAGAGATCATTGTCGACTTTAGGAAAAACCAGCCCAACCATGCCCCACTTTGCATCAACAACAAGGCTGTGGAGGTTGTCAGCAGTATCAAGTTCCTAGGGGTGCACATTACAAACAAACTCACCTGGTCCGTGAACACTGCATCACTGGTTAAGAGGGCACAGCAGCGCCTGTACTTCCTGCGGAGGATGAGGAGAGCCCACCTGCCCCCACCCTCCCTCATTACATTCTACAGGGGCACCATAGAGAGTATCCTGACCAGCTGTATCTCTGTGTGGTGTGGAGGCTGCAGCGCTACCGACTGGGGTAGTGTGAGGAGGATAACGAGGACAGCAGAGAAAATAATCGGGACTACACTTCCCTCCATTCAGGACATTGGCCAGAAGCACTGCCTATCCCATGCTAAAAACATTACCGGGGACCCCTCTCACCCCCATCATGGACTGTTCACTCTGCTAGCCTCTGGGAAGAGGTACTGCAGTGTGCGGTGCAGGACCACCAGGCTCCGCAATAGTCTAGTCCCCCTGGCCATTAGACTGTTAAATGGTCAATCTAACATATAGTTAACTTAAATCTAAACGGCTGCTAATCTGACTTTTTGCACTACTGGCAGTTTTTTTTTATAGCTTGCCACTCCTTGCACATTGCTCTCTGCACTATTGTAATTACAGCGTTATTGTTACAGTGTTAATGTTACTGTGTACCTGACTTGTTAACCTGACTGCCCATTTTGCACATCTGGTTAGCTACTCTTCTTGCACTATCGGCACTATGGTAAAATACTATACGTAGCCAAAATACAATACAACATTATTTATATCTGTACATTCAAGGAAACTGTGGGGGTCAGATGCATCGACATTTCGTTCTGTATACACGTGTACTAGAATGACAATAAAGTAGATCTGAATCTGAATCTGAATCTGATTGATAAACACTTCGAGAGATTAAATCTGCATGAAAGAAGAAAATCGCTTTACGATCGAATTTTACATTCCTGATCCATAATTTAATTTTGAGCCTCCAAAAACAACCCCAGCCCTTCAGCCAAGGCAGACGTTGTATGCCATTAATTTCCAAGCCCCCATGTGAATCTTTTTTCTAACATGTGGCCCCTGAACTAAAATGAGTTTGACACCCCTGCAAGAAATTCAGTGAGCTTTTTATTCACAAGAACAAAGGGAATCAAAGGGAGTTGTATTCAATTTGTCTTTTATGTCATGTTCACTTGTATAACCCTAAATCACAAGAAGTCTCAAAGGGCTGCACAAACCACGGACTATTACAGACTACAGACTATTATTACACCATTCCGTGATCTAAAACCTACATGAGGGCAAGGAAACACTTAAAAACCTAACTATGAGGAAAATGAAGAAACCTTGAAAATGGGGACCGCACATAAGGGTAATCACCCTTCCGGGATGACCAGGCCAAAATGGATGTTGAATTTGGTAATATCTGTTAAGATTTATCTACATAAATGTAAATTCAGCAAGTCAAAACTTTCTTTGTGAAATTTTAAAGGAATAAAACAAATATTTGCACTTTATATCTACTTCTTAAAACAATGCGGCTGTAAAAACTTCTAAAGTGTGTTCCTGTTTTGATGTTTTGAGCATAGATTAGTTTGAGACCTCTTTTATGTGTTTCAGTCTTTTCCTTTACCTTTGTCATTCAAATATTCCTTTGTTTTATGCTGTATAACCTCATTGTTTAGTTTTCTGTCATCTTCCATTTGTAAATTAGTCTTTGTTAAAGAGACACTGTGTATTATTGAGAGGTAAAAAAAGGTCATTCGTTGAAACAAAAACACAATATGTAGTGCCTCCTAGTGCTATGAAAAACTTCAATCAGTAATTGGGTTTCATAAAGCGAATGAGCAAAACAAGTGCAGGTTTTTTTAAGCTAGCTATTTTCGTATATTTTTAGCTATTCAGCTTTTTACATTTTTGCATGCTATTTTTCTACTGTTTTAGCTAGCCATCTAACTCCAATTAATTTTACTTGAGTATGAATTTTACATTACAATATTATAATTATTTATATAATCATATTTGGCACTTGGATTCTATGTTAACCAAGTTACATATTTATTTTTCCATATTTTTCTTGACATATTTCCGTTCCTACAAACATATTTTATGTAGCTGATGTTATATTTTACTAGTTATTTTGTTGTTGTTGTGCTCTGTACAGCCCTTTGAGACTTTTCATGATAAAGGGCTATACAAATAATTATGACTTGACTTGACAATATAAATTTAAAAAATGATACAAACATAACTATCACGCAAACGTGTTTTTCCAAATACTCATAGGTCAAGAAATGTCTGTTTTTTAACATAACAGGGATCTAACATGATTGTCGCCCATCTTGCATGAAAAGAAGAAAAAAAAGTGCAGTTTGGTCACTTTGAGTCTCCATAGTTAGTGTTCTTATTTGTGCTTTGTAGCACTCGTTTTTGGTTTCACTACACAATACAGTGATATCGTGTAGTCAAACAGTGGCCCTGTAATAAATCAGATGAGGGGGGAACATGGGCTAAATTGAGAACTACGTGTTTACATTTACATATATCCCCAAAAGTTAAATACACACTTTGAAATTATAAAAATATTTATGAATTTGAAAAAAAAAAATCACATTGAAACCCTTATGCATATGTTCGTCTCATGCCCAATGACACAAATGTTCCGGCTCGACAGTTCCCCTAGCAATATATTTACATATTCAATGTAAACGTTGCTTTAAAGCTTTCAAAACTTTAAAATATTAAAAAAAGAAATTTAGAAATAAGGTCTTACCCACCCTTGATCCTAATTTCGGTGTCAATGCTCTCGTCTGACATTCATTTTTCACTCAGGCGACCACATAGTTACAGAAACTCACAAGCCGAGGCCTTTCTCCACTTTTAGCGTATTATTGTAATACAAAATACAATATGAAATAAAAATTAAGGTATGTTATCATTACTAAATCTGAGCAGTAAAATCCACGAGATGTTGTTGGTATGGTTAAAACGCCTGGCGCTGTGATATATGGTACATGAACAACATCTCAAAACAAAGCCAAAAAATAAATGTATATATATATATATATATTTAAAAACTTAACCTTAAAGATGCACGAAGGACACTGTTTATGTCGTCACGTTTGTGGAATCTGACGAACCCGAGCTGGTCTTGACCGTCGCATATGTGGAAATGCGAGTCTTCTCGAAGAAACGTTATTTCGCAGTGTGTTTGATCTCACAAAGTCAGAAATCTTTGATGTCACGGGAACAAAGGTTCAAGGAGTGAGCAGATTTTTTTCCCCTTGTTACATTTTTCAGACAACAGTTAAGTCATCTTATTTTCCTTTTTTAATAATAAGAAATTTTGTGGTTTATGGAGGTTAACCTCTGGGTTCAACACACGCTTTATTGGGGTAAGTCATTGCTGTTGTATGTGCTACATTCAATTACAGTATTAAAGTCGACTTAAATTGATAAACGGTTCACAACGTTCACTCGATTGTGGTGTTTGAAAGTTACATTATGTTTCTAAATATTCCCTTGATTAAAAATTATATTTCGATTTTAAAAAAAGCTGAATATTTAGTCACTTTAATGCTTTTTGCAATTGAAAATAAATCTATGCTGCCATCGTGCGTTGAAACTTGGAAGTGTATAAAGACAAGGACGCTCGTAACAGACGTTGCTGTCTTGCTGTCATCTAAATTGATGTTGAATTCTATCTATCTATCTATCTATCTATCTATCTATCTATCTATCTATCTATCTATCTATCTATCTATCTATCTATCTATCTATCTATCTATCTATCTATCTATCTATCTATCTATCTATCTATCTATCTGTCTATCTCTCTCTCTCTCTCTCTCTCTCTCTCTCTCTCTCTCTATCTATCTATCTATCTATCTACATCACTCCATCCATCCATCCATCCTGGTCATATCCCTCGAGAGGGGTGGCCGACAGCAAGACAAACACATACAAAAACAAATAAAATTAAAAAAGCGGAAAAGTAGCAAAAAGCACACACAAAAATTTTTGGACCATGGCCAACCCAAATGCCCAAACACCCAAACAAGTAAAGCACATCGGCACCAGAGTTGGGTAGGGTTACTTTAACTTGATTACTTTCAATTACTTTTGGATTACTCCCATACCAAATATGCTAATAAAAGACAAAATAAACTAAATATGAATAAAATTATGACTCACAACACGTGGTAAGCTTTCTCTCCTTGCTTTGATCTCCGGCAAAACTAACATAAAATTCGACAGATACAAAATGAAAATAAATCCAAACAGCTTGCCAACATCATTTTTGCCGTTCCATGTATTCCATTACTCCCCAAGCCTGCACAAAATTTAGTCATTGTATTCATATTTAGTTTCTTTTGTCTTTTATTAGCATATTTGGTATGGGAGTAATCCAAAAGTAATTGAAAGTACCGTAATCAAGTTAAAGTAACCCTACCCAACCCTGATCGGCACTCAGGTTGGTCATGCTTTCGTCCCAGAATAGAATAGAATAGAATAGAATAGAATAGAATTGAATTGAATTGAATTGAATTGAATTGAATTGAATATACCTTTATTATCATTGTTACAAAATGAGTTGAACATTGTGACAACAAAATTCAACGTGGCATTCCAGTTATACATTTAGACTGTATAAGATAAAAGATTAAAAGATAGAAAGATAAAAAATAATTTGGATATATATGAACACAAAATATTTACACAAAAAATGTGGACACGTAAAAGCAGAAGATATCTATAGTGGGTGGTCAGGGTGGGAAATGTCAGTCATGTTTATTTGTGTAGCCCTTTAAGCTTTTTATATTAAAAAGGGCTGCACAGACCACCATTAAAACATTCCCTAATCTGAAACCAACATGAGGGAAAGGAAAAACTCAAAACCTCAGAACGTTTTACAATAAATACTGTAATACTTACAGTATTAATTTAAGTAACTTAATACTTCAAGTTTAAAAAAAGATTTGTATTTAACATTGTTTTTATGTTATTCTAGATATTTATATTTCTTGACTACAGTCATTAATGTTGATTAGTAGCTCAGGAGGTAGAGCGCTCGTCTTGGGATCAAGGGATCCCAGTTCGAATCCCGACTCGTTCGTGTTACATGTCGAAGTGTCCTTGGGTAAGACACTGAACCCCTCATACCCCCAATAAGCAGGTTAGCGTCTCACATGGCTGCAATACAAGGCCGCTATTGGGAAATGTGGAGCACATTGTAAAGCGCTTTGGGAAGTAATTGACTTGAAAAGCGCTATATAAATGCAGATAATTTCATTTCATTTCATTTCATTAGGGCTGCCTTAATCAACATTAATGTCACAATTGACTTTTCTGTTTGGCTTTTATTCCTTTTACTCTTGTGAGTGATGGATGAAAGTGAAATAAACTAGCAGTTCCCACCTTCAGTGTTACTGCCCGAGTGTGTATGAATGTCACGATATGTATTTCTAAATGAGGTATTTTCTATATTGAATGAAATGAACAAAATATTCTAAATTATAGCACAATTTGCCTATGTATCCTTTCCCCTTTTAAGTCTTTGTACATGTTTATCCATGAAGGCCTTGTTTAACCTTTAAATGGAACCATCATTTCTTCTACTGCATGTTCAACAACAAAAAAGTAAACTACATTGTGACAAAATTTTATAACCCATTATCGAAGTTGTTATTTTGTTAGAAGTGTCTTCTTTTCACACAAATTGATGCCATCAAAATGCAATTTTGTATGTTGACGAGTATGATACAATAACAACAATAATGTTTTTTATGGGCTGTAGAAAACCAATATTTCGTGCCTTGGATGCAGGGGCAGTTTTAGGTTCAGAGCTTTTGAGATGCGGAGCATCCAATGTATGGCTGGTTACTTTTTTCATTTCACTTATTATCATTACTTATCCATATCAAAATACATTTTATTTTTTATTTTTTGAACATGATGCTTTTTTAAAGATAACACTGTGAATGTCCATGCTGGGGAGTCCAGTTTATTACCTGTTTACCTTTCTAGCTAACTATCAAACTACCTTTTTATCTATTTAGCAAGCTATCGGGCTAAGTTGCTATTTTAGAAATTCCTATCAAACTCTGTGCCCTTTGCACCATTAATAACAAAAAGCAGCTCTAAGCTTGAAAAAGGTTGGAGACTCGGCTGATCATTGTTGCATTCAATTCAATACAACTGAAATGAGAACTAATATCTGTTGATTCGAACAAAATAATGGTATTGGGTGGTAAAAATAGTTGTTCAACATAACCACTGTACAACATACTCTCGCCATAATACATCGGAGCCTCCACAGACTCCGCCGCTATGCCGCAAGTGACGCCGAGAGCAGTGCTAGGAATCAGATGGACGGAACAATTTCAAAGCAGTGGAGGATTACTGACATCCATCCTTCCATCCATTATCTGTACCGCTTATCCTCAGTAGGGTCGCGGGGGTGCTGGAGCCCATCCCAGCCATCCACGGGCAGTGGGCAGGGGACACTCTGAACTGGTTGCCAGCCAGTTGCAGGGCACACATGGACAGACAACTCACTCGCTCATTCACACCTAGGGACAATTTGAACCGGCCATGCATGATTTTGGAATATGGGAGGAAACCAGAGTGCCCGGAGGAAACCCACGCAAGCACGGGAAACTCCACACAGGAGGTTTGATCTCATGACCTCAAAACTGTGCCGCGCACGCGCTAACCACTGCGCCGCCGCTCCTAACATGTTGTTCACATTTTTTACTTCAAAATAAAAAATATTTAGCATTTTGAATCATATTTAAGCCTATCTTGACTTTTTTAAGGAAAATAGTTTTTAAAATGACATAAATTTTGGGGGTGCTTGGGTTGAATTTAATAACGGGCTAGGAACGTCCATGCTTGGATGTATGGTAGTTTCACTTATGAATTAAGATAGATAGATAGATAGATAGATAGATAGATAGATAGATAGATAGATAGATAGATAGATAGATAGATAGATAGATCGAATTCAACATTAATTTAGGTGACAGCAAGACAGTAACGTATTTTGGTTATTTGGTTATTTTGGAGAGATTGATCGATAGATATCCTTGTGTTGAAAATAAAACAATAATAAAGTAAAAGGAATTTAATGACACAAATACCCAATGTAACGTGACGTTAATTCCAATTTAAAAAAAACATGAACTTATAATGTGGACTATTGATGTTATATTTATAGTAATAGACAGGGTTGGGTAGGGTTACTTTAACTTGATTACTTTCAATTACTTTTGGATTACTCCAATACCAAATATGCTAATAAAAGACAAAATAAACTAAATATGAATCAAATTATGACTCACAACACGTGGTAAGCTTTCTCTCCTGGCTTTGTTCTCTTTGATCTCCGGCAAAACTAACATAAAATGCGACAGAAACAAAATGAAAATAAATCCAAACAGCTTGCCAACATCATTTTTGCCGTTCCATGTATTCCGTTACTCCCCAAGCCTGCACAAAATTTAGTCATTTTATTCATATTTAGTTTATTTTGTCTTTTATTAGCATATTTGGTATTGGAGTAATCCAAAAGTAATTGAAAGTAATCAAGTTAAAGTAACCCTACCCAACCCTGTAAAAACATGGGCGTTGATCGGTTTTGAGCGTGGGCGAATGGCGCGCAGCCGTTGTCGCCTCTTAGTGGCAGGGGTTAACACGACAGTTTAATGGTCCGTGGGTGGGATTTTCCGCGTTGGCCCGTCCCCCCGCGAAGAGTGGACTGTGACGTGTAAACTCAAGGCTAGCAACAGTTGCCTCGAGACCCCGTCGCGCCATAGTGACTGTAGCCGTGGAGACAGTTTCTTGCCAACGGGCGCAACACTCAGCAACAGCAGCCGCAGCAGCCGGAGCAGCATCTGGAGGTCTCCGAGAGAGTGACAAGAAAGACACGGGCACAACTTTTCCTCAGACTAAGGTGATTCTTTTTCAAAAGTGACTTTTGTTCCTCCCCCCCAAACTGCACGATTTTATGGCAGGCGCGCTTGATTATCAATCACACCACATCGGGCGAAGTTGAGTGGCTGGTTTCCGCGATGCCGTTTAACGAGTTGAGAAAGCCCTCGATGGAGGTCGACTCTCAAAATGTCGATTTATCCATTTACGTTCGCGTGTTTGTGAGTGGCGTCAGCGCTATCCCAACTTGGGAAGCTTTCGACATCACTTTCCCCCACTTGTTGCTATGTTGTGCGTAGACGCGAAAGCACTCTCGCTAGCTTTGTGAGAGGCTCCACGAAGGCTCCGGCTAACGTAGACCAACTCCCTTTTCGTTAGCTTACTTGGGCTATCGTAATTAGCTTATTTTTAGGGTTTTGAGGAGACTTCGTTTTGTTAAAAGGCATCTGTTGGTTTTCTTCACTTTTGATTTGGAGTGCAGTTACCCGAACTAGCGCTCTGGCAGGTGGCAGCGGAACCGGGTTAGCTTAGCAACGGCAGTACTACCCAACAGAGATTTTGGCTCAAGTAGTTACAAACTTTGTTTTTGCTGCCCCATCGGCAGTGTTGGCCAAGTCACTTTAAAAAAATAATAATTATAGTTACTCACAAGTACTTCCAAAAAAAACAGTAGTTGAGTTTGATAAAAGATTACTCTATAGTAAGATTAACTAGTTACCAAGGAAATAAACGATTTCCGTTACTTTACTCCAGGGCTCCTACTCTTACAAAATGTTGTATTTTCCCTTACAAAATATAAAATAATCTTACACCATTTTTTTTTCAACGTGTTTATTTATATATATTAACATGTTATATTGTACATGTGTTTCGTTATATCATATATATTGTTAATTAAATATTTTGTTGTGAGATCCTGAGTTGCTCGACATGAATGAGGTTTATTAAAAGAAAAGTTCAAAAATGAAGTAGCTTGGACGCTCACGGGAGAAGGAAAAAATACATGCAAATATGATTAAGTAGAATAATACATTTTCTTATTCAAATTATGAATTCATCTTCTGCATTAATTTATTGTTGGTAATATACTGATTAAAGGGATAACTACAAACCTGTCTTTTTTTCATTTTCTCCTATTATACCTCCTTTTTTTCTTAACTTCTTTATACAACATAATAATTCGTTATATAATGCATCAAAGCAAGTGAGCCGTTTGAGAACCGTCTCTCTTTAATGAGTTGAGCGGAAAAATCCGGTTATCTAAAAAGAGACAGACTTCTTTTCACTACACAACCACCACATGAAATCCGAGGCGACAGATGCATGTGCACAGTAGCATCAAACCGCTCGCTTAGTTTGTATAGGAAAAAAAGATACCGAGATAGAGGCTACCGCGGCGAACTCGTTTGACTTGATTGATTTGCCGTTTCGTCGTAGTCTGTGTATACCGAATGGTACCCATAATTGACAAATTTGCGTTTTTCCATACAGATTTTCTTGTACGTCATACACGTCTTAAAATAAATAATAAACGTACTTTGTATGGCAAAAATGTACAGGTTTAAATGTATGTTTACTACTGAGCAATATTTGGGTCAATTTAATCAAGTCAAGTAAAGTCACATTTAATTGTGACACCCTTAATGACAAGAGGTCTCAAAGGACTGCACAGGTTACAAATACACCATCCTCTGATCTTAAACCAACATGCTGGCAAGGAAAAACGCAAAACTTTAGCGTGAGGAAAAAAGGAATCTTGAGAAAGGGGCCTCACAAGTGGTATGCCCCCTCCCAGCATGACCAGGGTGCAATAGATTTAGCATTGTGTAACAGTACACACTCATAGTGAACATCAGGTAACATGTTGAAAAAGATAAGATCAGACAGGTAGTTGTAATATTTATTGCACCTTACCAGCAACAGATTTATCCTACACTTGAAGTAGCAACACATTTAATCACTAAATAATATAATAAAATAACAAAACAGCAGTAAACAATATAAAGTCTGTTTAATATATTAAATGCAAAAAACAAGAAGAAGAAAAGAAGAAAAATTCAAGAACACAATGAAAAAAGTGAGATAAAAGAAAACTATAAATTGTTATAAAAACACTTTAACACTGGAATAGCACCGGTTATCAAATGAAAATATTCATAAATCTACAAAAAAAGATAAAAGAAAAACAATGCCTTTTTTATGCTCAACAAATTCAAAGAACAACACAAAATTGTCCCCAAAATGCATATTGACCAATTATACAAGAAAAAAGGCGTTTCGGAGGTTACAATCTGTTGATTGCTGGGGGAGCCCGTTTCCCTGAGTTCACTTTCAAGAGCCGGCTCATAGAGACGTTTCGTTCCTGAACGACACGAGTTGGTTGCCGCGGCAACGACGACAGCGCATTTGCCTTTCTTTCGGTGCACTAGTAAATACTGTATTCGTAATCTCTATCCAACTATGTGGTTGTCGCTATTTTGAATGGTGACATGTTCCGAAAAGACATGATGTAAACAACTCGGAGGAGAGCCGAAAACCGCGCCGCTGAAAACAGGGTCAAGTTTGCGGGGGCACCGCTTTTGACCGTCTGTGACGGTAACGTCAGAGAAAGTAATTAGTTAGATGACCCCGTTACTGAAAAAATAACGCTGATACATAATGGCGTTATTTGTAAATGCGTTATTCCCAACACTGCCGATCAGTGCTCTCAACCTTGTTTTGTGATGTACTCCTTTCGGCATATCTTTTTAATTAGACAATTCTACTAGAATACATTCTATTTATGACTAAATAAAATGAGACATCAGGAAAGGGGTAATTCCCGACATCCTGAAAAATAAAGAAAACAACACACGTAGAGTACTACAAATTAGATGAAATAAATACAACCTACTCACTCCACCACTTCTTGGATCAATTTGAACTACATATCAGAGTCGTTTTGCACTAAGTTATATAGGGCCCTCCTACTTGGGGCCCACCAGGGTTCCCCCCAAAACAGCTGAGTTGATGAACATTTGTAACCCATTTTGGGGCATAGTGGTTTTAAGCGAACACATTTTTGGGGATTTAAACCAAAATTACACAATTTTACTGGTTGTTTAGAGACCTCATCTCATCTCATTAGCTGCACCGCTTATTCTCAGTAGGGTCGCGGGGGTGCTGGAGCCCATCCCAGCAATCATTGGGCAGTGGGCAGGGGACACCTTGAACTGGTTGCCAGCCAATCGCAGGGCACACAGGGACAGACAACTCGCTCGCTCATTCACGCCTAAGGACAATTTGGACCGGCCAATCCACCTGAAATGCATGTCTTTGGAATGTGGGAGGAAACCGGAGTGCCCGGAGGAAACCCACGCAAGCACGGGGAGAACATACAAACTCCGCACAGGAAGTCCGTTAGCTGGATTTGAACCCACACAGGAGGTTCCCAAGGCCTTGTAACTGTGCCGCACACGCGCTAACCACTGCTGCCCAGTTGTTGACATTTTATTTCATTTAGCATCTTTTAGTGCTGACAATTACTAATTAAAGGAATAATGTATATTATTTAGCGCCTCCTAGTGGTAAAAGAAAACCTTTCATTAAATACAATATTACAATGTTGGTTTAAATAATGGGAAAAACTACATTATCTATCATATAAACATGCATTTCTTTAAATACTCAAAGGTCAAGAAATCGTTATTTATTTTACATACCCAGAGGCTTAAACAGAGGGGACTGACATTATTTTTGGCCATCTTGCTGCTACGGGTACCCCAAAAACCTTGTGTAAGACTGGGCAAAAAATAAGTAGAAAAACTGTACTTTGCTTAGTAGCACTGTTTTTTGGTTGCACGACACAATACGGTAAAATCTAATGGACAAATAATACAAATTGTCCCTGAGAAAACAATATTGATTTTAATATTAAGCATTACATTAACTATCTTATAAACCTGCATTTTTTTGAAGTACTTGTAGGTTGAGAAAAAAAATACTATTTACTTTATATGAGCCTCACCTGAAGAAAATTTACATAATAATCCGCCATCTTGCAGCTACGGGTACCCAAAACATTCAAAAAGGCTGGGAAAAAAGATGTAAAGTAGTGCTGAAACAATTAATTGACAATCGATTAAAATCGATGAATAAAAACGTTGGCAACTAATTAGATAATCGATCCGTTGTATCACGTGATTTTTGAGCCATCAAGAATTTTAAATCAATGCAAAGTAGAATGCACACCATTTTGTTGGGACGCTGGGAATTGTAGTACCGCTTTAATCTGGCATAGGGTGCCAAGACAGTTTTATTTAAAAAAAAAACTCTTTTACATTTTGTATATACTGTATTACATTTTGAACATAGCATAATTTACAAACAAAATTGCCATGAAAGTTTCAACTTTGTATCGTTTGACTGTTTCATCATGAAACACAGTTAACCTTCAAGAGAACAGACATAACAGAAAATAAGTATGAAATAAATAAAGTATAAAGAAAAATAATAATAATGACATGTTGTACTCTACCCAAGGGGTCAAATTCTTGAGCATATATATGGCAATGTTTATCATGTTCCAAAATTTAACCTCCCAAAATGTGTTGACCACATTTTGAAAAGTAGGTTTGTTTAAATTTTTTTATTTTTTGTGGATACAAAAAATCTTCACAAATAGAAATGTATTGTTCTTTTCTTTTTTTGTATGATAAGTCCAAATTGAATATGATCTGTGGATACGGTGGTCGGAAAAGAGTATCTTACATATTTGCAAGTGTACAGCATACATTTCTATGCATTTTTTAAAATTATCAATTTAATTGACACTTATAATCGTCTAACTGTCCAAAACTTCAATATTTGAAGAAATAAGAGGGAAATTATAAATGTTATTCATCGATTAATCGGAAAAATAATCGACCGATTAATCGAGAACTAAATTAATCGTTAGTTGCAGCCCTGATGTGAAGTAAACTCGTGTGTATTGTTTACTGTGAGTCTCGGTAGTATTCTTCCTTGTGCTATGTAGCACACGTATTTGGTTGCACTACACCAGGGGTCTCCAACCTATTTCAAGCTTAGAGCTACGTTTTATTACTTATTAGCGCAAAGGGCATCCAGTGTGCAATGCATTTCTAAAATAACAACTTATGATGTTATTACTCTGTTAAGAAAAAGTTGATTTTTGGATGTATGGTTAAATAGACTCTGTCAACGACAAAAAAAAATATTTTCACTAGAAAATCACAATGACCCAGGACTAGTGATCTATTTTTAAAGCAGGCCTGTAGGCTCCTATATATAGATTTGTTTTTGAGGGGGGAGCCATAACACATATTGTAAGACAAATTTAATTTTGTTGCTCTGTGTGACGTTACATGATTTGATTAAAAAAAAAAAATGAAATAAGAATAATGCCAGGGCCTGTGTCACATATCAACAGGGTTGGGTAGGGTTACTTTAACTTGATTACTGTCAATTACTTTTGGATTACTCCAATACCAAATATGCTAATAAAAGACAAAAGAAACTAAATATGAATCAAATTATGACTCACAACACGTGGTAAGCTTTCTCTCCTGGCTTTGATCTCTATGATCTCCGGCAAAACTAACATAAAATGCGACAGAAACAAAATGAAAATAAATCCAAACAGCTTGCCAACATCATTTTTGCCGTTCCATGTATTCCGTTACTCCCCAAGCCTGCACAGAATTTAGTAATTTTATTCATATTTAGTTTCTTTTGTCTTTTATTAGCATATTTGGTATTGGAGTAATCCAAAAGTAATTGAAAGTAATCAAGTTAAAGTAACCCTACCCAACCCTGCATATCAACAAATAACCACTTTAAACTACTTAAGATAGTTTAACCTTATTTTTTTCATAATGGTTTTAAAACAAGGTTCGAGCAGAGTTCTTTTGTAAAAATGTTCTAAAATACTGCAAACAAGGATACTGACGTAATCACTTTCTGTGCAGCCGGCACTGGGTACCAGGAAGTGTGCCGTGTGCACAGCTCCGCCGACCCCTACCACTCTCCCAATTGAATTGCTCTGTGTGCTTGGCTGTCGTTTCTGGCTTCTTACAGTTTTTTGTGGGGTTTCATCATAATTTGTCTCAACAGTGAAGCTAAATTGTTTAATGAGCTTCCATATGAAGGGTTCCTTCGCGACGTACAGCCAAAATGAGTTGTGTTAATCTCACACCTTGACTGTAAACTGTAGTGGGGAGTATGCTCTTAACATACTGCACTGAACCATAAGCGTAATTAACGCTACGCCAGCTAAGTGAGCACTAGACTTCGACTCCACACTTATCTAAATTGGAACACTATAGATGAGATTTGCATGAGTTTAATTTTATCTCCAAGCCGTATGTACCCATAAAAAGAGCCATGGAACCCACCCCTGCTGTACAGTAGTAAGCTTTTATCAAAGACGCCAAATGCACAGCAGTTTGTGGCTATTTAGTTCATTTCAATTGTACAAACCAATGTTTGGGTATCACGGGATGGTGTCATGGTGGTAGAGCCTTTGAGACTCCTTATGATTAAGAGCTATACCAGTAAACTTGACCTGACTTGACTTAAATGCACACGTCAAATATGTACCTCGATGTGATTCACACAATGCGATAAGACACAATAATTTAACTACCAGCTTTCTTTACTGCATCCAAGTTTTTACCAAACACACCCAATACTACACAAAATATCTCTTCAATTAATTGGATACAAGAGAGATTGAAATAATATCTGAACAATAGCTTGTGTAATGATACATTTTAGATGACGAGAGTTGGAAAAAAACATTGATATATTGAATACCGTCAGTGAATGTTAACTGTGAATCTCTTTGTTGACACATGGGAACAAACTTTAAGAATCAAGTGCTCACAAACTCCCTCAGAATCAGACATTTCTTTTAATAAGTTGTGTATTGGAGCTATATTTTGTGTACCCACATTCTCCCGGGAGTCTGTTCTGTTTGTCTCCATAGGGACAGTGATTCTAATGACGGATCTTTTCAGAGACAGCTGTCAGGTGCTCGGTCATTTGTAATGCTGCTTACCGCTGAAGCATCAAGAAGAATCTTTGCAGCATGAGAGTGTATCTAATTAGGCCCCTCTCTTCAAAATCACTTGAGTCAAACTTTCACTAGAGTAGTTTATAGTGATGTACTAAAAGCCATACACTTTTTAAAGATTCTGTTTTAACAAGCTCAACACTAATCGACCACGGACAAATAATTTTATACCTCTAGTACAGGGGTTGAGATCCTTTTTGAACCAAAGAGCAATAAAAGCAATGTGTAAATATATATACGGGCCATGCTAGAACTTTTATATGCTTCTTACAGAGCCACTCCTTGGCTTTCCTGGCTGTGTGCCTTAGGCCATTGTCGTGTTGGAAGATCAGTGTCGACCCATCTTCAATGCCCTGACTGAGGGAAGGAGGTTTTTCCCCAGGGATGGTGTTCTTCGGATTGCACTATTCATTCTTTCTTCTCCAAACACACTTTGTGGAATTTTGACCCAAAAACTCTATTTTGGTCTCATCTGACCACAAAACTTTCTCCCATGACTCCTCTCTATTATCCAAATGGTCAGATGCAAACTTAAGACGGGCCTTGACATGTGCTGGTTTAAGCAGGGGAACCTTTCGTGCCACGCATGATTTGAAATCATGACGTCTTAGAGTATTATCTACAGTGACCATGGAAACTGTGGTCCCATCTCTTTTCAGGTCATTGACCAACTACTGTCGTGTAGTTCCGGGCTGATTCCTCACCTTTTTAAGGAATCATTGAGACCCCACAAGGTGATATCTTGCATGGGGCTTTCACTCCGATTGAGATTGACCGTCATGTTTAGCTTCTTTCATTTACTAATGATTGCTCCAACAGTGGACCTTTTTTCACCAAGCTGCTTGACAATCACTCCGTAGCCCTTTCCAGCCTTGTGGAGGTGTACAATTTTGTCTCTGGTGTCCTTTGACAGCTCTTTGGTCTTCGCCATGTTACAAGTTAAAGTCTTACTGATTGTATGGGGTGGACAGGTGTTTTTATGCAGCTTAGGCCCTCAAACAGGTGCATCTGATTCAGGATGATACATGGAGTGCAAGTGGACTTCTAATGGGCGGACTAACAGGTCTTTCAGGGTCAGAATTTTAGATAGTACACAGGTGTTCACAGGTGGATTCACTTTAGTTTATCTCTCTCGCAGTAGACATGCTCCTACGGTGAAAGTTTCAGACCCCCCCATGATTTCTAAATGGGAGAAATAGCAAAATAGCTGGGTGTTCAAATACTTATTTTCTTCACTGTATATATATATATATATATATATATATATATATATTCTCCAATGAGTGTAATTGATGTCTAATTAATTTCATACTTTGGGTATTGACATTGCATTTCTCTATTAACTGTCACTACTGCCACTTTCGGCATGGTTTGTGACATTCTTTTTCCTTGAAAAATATTGTGAAATTAAAAAATGATGGGGCCTTTTATGTACGCCAAATAACTCCCCCTTAAGGCGGGCTGCAAAGGAAGTCAGTTCCTCCTACCCCCAGTGTGTGAGTGACAATATTATGTTTACATGGCAACTTGACACACAAATACACCCAAGTCATGGAAAGAGAGAAGAACGCAAAATGTTATTCTTTTCAATGGTAGTGGTTTAATCACGTTATTTTCATCTTGCTGTGTGGTTAAAGTGCATACTTCTTGCTTGCAGAGACAGGCCATGAAGAAAAGGCGCCTGAATGGGGTAATTGAATTATGTGTAGATGTATTTCTTTTGACAATGGTCGGCAACCTTTTCTGTACCACGGACAGGTTTAATGTCTGACGATATATTCTCGCGGCCTAGCCAGTTAATAACATTAATAATAAAAACCAACAATAATAATAATGATAATAAGAATAATATTACTATTAATAAGCTCAAATCCATTGCGTAAATAGAACCCTAGGGATCAAGATGGCATAGGAAAAAGCATTCGATTTTATCACAACACCACACTAATTTTACTCACAGTACGACATTGTAAAGCATTGTTTTGTCTGAACTCTTTCCCATAATGCTCCATTACAACATTGTACAACGTGGCACCGTATAATTAGTGTTATGATGAAATTAAACCTCAGGCGGGTATACAACAATAAATATGTTAAAAATGTAAAAGCCTTTTTTTCCCTTCCGTTCGGTCTGGTACCAAGCGACCTACGGTGGTTGCAGACCACTGTCATAAACAGGGATCAGAATTTTCTGCGGATCCGCGGATTTCCGCTGTTTTTGAACCCCAAAGGCATTCCGACTTTTTCACTTTTTCTCTTGCGTAGCAAACAAATTCAAAATCCGACTGTCTCACTCTTTCCTTTATTGCTCTGGCGCACCCTGGCGGCCGTTAGAAAAATTGGCCGCATTGTTGGCCAAACTGCAGGGACTGAACTGCATTTGAACTTATCTTGCAGTATTTACAAAAAAATCAGTTATGTGGGCAAATTATTTTAATCTTCTAAAAATGTTACTTAAATGATAAATATAAGCATGGTTTTGGACAAGTAAATTGCCTACAACCCAGGAGCTTGGGGGGCGGGGGGCGGGGGGTGGTTGGGGGTTGGCTCCGCCCTGCTTTATTCCTGGACCCTGGCTATTTCAGCTGAAAATGAAAATCTCCACTCTGATCCCTGCATAAAATGTACATAATGCGCAGGGTTGTTATTTTCACAAAGAAACAATTTCTTTCTGACTAATTCACTTTAGAGTGGCATCAAGTGCAGGATTTGTGGCAGTATCATTGGCGCAGTGGTTAGCGCGTGTGCAGCACAGTTCTTGGGAACCTCCTGTGTGGGTTCAAATCCAGCTACCGGACTTCCTGTGCGGAGTTTGTATGTTCTCCCCGTGCTTGCTTTGGTTTCCTCCGGGCACTCTGGTTTCCTCCCACATTCCAAAGACATTTCAGGTGGATTGGCCGGTCCAAATTGTCCCTAAGTGTGAACGAGCGAGCGAGTTGTCTGTCCCTGTGTGCCCTGCGATTGGCTGGCAACCAGTTCAGGGTGTCCCCTGCCCACTGCCCGATGATTGCTGGGATGGGCTCCAGCACCCCCGCGACCCTACTGAGGATAAGCGGTGCAGTTAATGAGATGAGATTAAAATGTGCTTAACAGGGTTCCCGCAAATACTTGCTTGAAATCCCTGAAAATGCTTGAATTTTTATGTTGTGTTTTCAAGGTTTGACAAGTGCTTGAATTTTGGGTGAAGTGCTTTTGAATGGTTGAAAATGTAACCATTTCATGGCAGTCAGACTCGATAGACCACGCATTAAAGGAAGGGGGAAATACTGCTAAAAAGGACAATGTCACGCCTGCTCTGGTGCCTTAGATTTACCATTGCGTATCTTCTACCGTCGTGATTAACAGCAGCTGGCATAAGTTTGTATGAAATTGTCATGGGAAGTGTCATCGCCCCGTACAGGTGCATGATGTGTATCAAACCAACAGGTTGTGGTTTTAATAAAAATCGCATACTGTGTGTGAATCGCGGCTAAAGAGCCATTTCCGTGTTTGTAAACAAGTGTGACGTAGTCAACTTGCACGCACATTGTTGAAGCAGAACGGCAGAATTAATTTATACCACCCAATTGACAGAAAAAGATCGCATATAATAACTTTTCAAATAAACACAAAGTATGTGCATGCAGCAAGATAGTGATTTTATTTTAGCGATCATAGTCAAAAAAACAAAACAAAAAACTGTTCTTTTGATCAGTGCTACACAAAGATTGTGCGAGCCACTTTGTGAAGTTCTTGTGTGTGACTTTTTCGTTTCATATTCAACACTGGTCCCGATTGTGTAAGTGTCAAGTAAAACATCTTTTTATGCCAGCAAGTTACCGGTAAATGGAAGGAAATAGTGGCTCAGTTAACCAATTCTTCTTTACGGTTGCTTAGTTGACACACAAGTTAAACTTCAGAACAATTTACTTTCAATAGTGTTTGTTGGTGGGATCAATAATAATAATGATAATTATTATAACAAACAATATAATAATGGATTATTTCTTTTTGGAATGATACTGGAGAAATTTGAATATTGGCTTGGAAAATCCTTAAAATGAGCTTGAAATTGGATCCTTGAATAGTCTCAAAAGGCATTAAATTCATTATTTTAAAAAAAAGGCCTAAAATGGCATTGAAATGTTTTTTTTCAAAGATTATCAGATTCAAAGATTCAAATTTGTTTGAACTAAAACGATTTAGTAACATTTGATTTTTTGAAAATAATTCACCGATTTACTTTGGTGGTACCATCACATGACCGCAATAACGGAACCATCAAAACAGTCATGCGATCTCAGTCGGAGCCTTCCAGAGAAGACGTATGTCTTAGGTCTACCCACAATACACCTGGCAACTTCAGACAGAGACTTTTACTTTGGACCATTGGAAAGTGTCCATTTAATCAGAACGACAAACAAATATCGCCATGGCTAAAAGCTGTTCCAGTGTACCAGGCTCAATGTATTGTGTGCAATATTCTTAATTGTTTTTTTTTGTTTGTTTTGCTTGTCTCAATTGTGGGTTTTTTGTCGACTTGGTCTTTTGATTTCAAAAGGCAATAAACAGTCTTGAATTGAACTTGCCTTAAGCTGTTGGAACCCTGTTTGAACTTTTTCATTAAAAAAGTGTACGAACCCTGGTTATACATTTCGTGTTGGAAAAATATGTTGCACCTTCCTAGAGCCAGCATACTAATGCTATTTGGGCCCATGTGCATTGTATAGTGTAGCTCCCGAGGGGACAGCTGCAATGGTCTTTTGGACAGCGGGTGACCTGTCACTGCTTTTGATCACATGATCTGCCTTGTGTTTGCTCATGCTGTATTTAGCTGATCTTGATGAGGACCGCCGCAGCCTGTAAGGAGAATCACCGGCTCTTCTCCACTTAACCTACAGATATAGAGTCCGTGTCATTAGTGTCATTGCTGTGCAGTGTTGGGAGTAACGTGTCACGGAGAAATGGGATCCTGGAATGCAATTTATTTTCTTGGTAACGAGTACGGTTCCACATTATTTGTCACAGACCAGAAACAGACTCAGGACCCAATAGCGTTAGTTTGCTCAGTTTTTATTATTAAAGAGGGAGAGTCGTGCTTGCTTCCACGATCCGATAGTACGGACCTGGGTACCAGGTGGCAGGAGACGCGGAAGTGGCACTTCCGTGTCGAGCGAGGATGGTCGAAGATTGGCAAGAAATACAAGTCGTAGCCGGGACGGGAGAGCAAGGGCAGTGTCAAGTTCGGAAACAAGGTCGGCAACAGGTGTCAGGCAGGTAGCGGGGCGAAACAGGTCGGATATCGGGAAGGCAGAACAGGGCAGATTCAGGTCCGGAATCAGGTTGGCAACGGCTATCAGGCAGAGAAAAACAGGGCAGGAACAGAGTCTAAACGTGAGAGCTTGCCGAGCTGGGAGCAACGGTTAGCACACCGATCTGACAGGGATCTCTTGAAAGCCGGCGGTTTAAAAAGAGTCCATTAGCCAATCAGCTCTCAGGGCTGTTGGCACCATTTGAGCAGTCACAGGTTCTCTGAATCGGCAATCATAACAGTTGTTAATACAATTTTGTAACTCATCCGACGTTAAAGCACGTTGCTTTACTCCGCTATTTTTTAAAAACAGATCATGAATTACAACTTCATCCGACATTTGACAGAATTCTCCTGTGCTCACAGAGTAATATACAAAAAAACGATCTACAGGCAACACAACGCTAGCTAGCATGTTTATATCTACCTACAAAAAAACAAAATACAACCTATTACGCTCACTGTGTTGCTGTCTCAAGCCTGACGTACAAGGATGCGTCATTTCTCCCTATTAATAGTCTTATATTCTTTTTACCGTAATTACTCACATCTAAGTTGTTTTTACAACTATAAAATAAAATACTGTAATCAGGGGGTCAGTTTATATGTGCATATCTGGTTGTGTGTCACCGGAAACGATTAGCAGCATGTGGGGAAGGGGGGTGGCTTGTACAGAAAAAAACCAAAATCAATTGGGAAAACTTGAGTCTAGAATTTATGGTAATTTCGGGCTTTTCATTTGCAAAATTATTTTTGCAATACACCTTGCTTGGAGAAAAAAAGAAAAATATCTTGGACATTACCTAGAAATTAAGAAGGAAATGACAATGTGGATATGGGGTGGCTCATCTGTTTTGGTTTGCAAGATCGCAAGATTCCACAAACCAATAAATATCACGGGTTCACTGCTTCCACAATCTCGTTGTACATGTTTTCTTTTATTTCTGTTATAGGAAGTTCTAAGGGGTCGGTTTCAACTCAAGTATAGATGGTGATTTGTAACTAAATAGTTACTTTCAGAGATGCGTGCTACTTTGAGACTCTTCGTGATTTAGGGCTATACAAATAAAAATGACTTGACTTGACTTTTGGGTTTCAGTAGTCTGTGGGGTTACGCAATTACCTTTTAAATGAAGTATCTAGTAACTGTAACTAATTATAGTAAAACGCCCAATCTTGTTGCTGTGTGCGCTACTTGGGCATCTGAAATGTTTTTACACTGTTTGTTGTATTGTAGGAATTCTGTGTTGTGAATTTTCCCTTTAAGTGAAAAGCATATCCTGAAATCATACAGCAGAGAATGCCTCGTGGGGCTTATTACGTGGAAATCAAAATTACTGCTTGGACGTGTTAATGTGGCAGTTTCACCATAGGAAAGAGTTTTAATTAACGTGGCAGTATGTTTGAGTGCAACTAGTTGAGTCTGCAGGATTGGAGTCATTTTGCAAATCACTGTGGCTTTACGTTGCTAGGATACAAAATAACACATCTTGTCATTTGGGAATGAAACGTCGACACTGACTGGTACATAGACCGTGGCAACAAGTTGTAACTGGTTGTGAAATTAAATGTTTTTAAGTCTGTCTATGTGTGTTTCATCACGAGCATTCTTTACATTCCACCTGTTTGCACCGTGGCTACACAACTGCTAATTAAATTTCCTGCCACAAACAGCAGACAAGGCAGTGACATTTGCATCACAATAACCATTCCCTCCCTCTCCTTCTGGCAGGGATAACGGGAAATCCCCCCTCCCAACCCACCCCCTGTTCACTTTTCCTTTCTTCAATGGACTTAACTGCTTTGTTGAAAGATGTTTGTGCCGCTTCAAAACTTGCAACAAAATCATCCAAAGCTTGAGTGCTCTTGCCAAGACAAAGACTGTATTTTCAAATCAGGATCTTACAATTAGCTTTAAGGAAAACTCTTCCTCTGGAACTCTTATCGGGGTAATAACTTTACAACAATATAAGACCATTTCTTGAACGTCAACATCAGTTAATAGCAGGGATCTCCAAGCTTTTTTCAAGCTCATAGCTTGTTTTTGATCATGATTAGGAGTAAGGGCACTCAGTTTGATATGAATTTCTAAAATAGCAACTTACCTAGATGGACTTGCTAAATGGCTAAAAAGGTAGCTTGATAATTATCTAGAAAGGTAAACAGGTTAAAAAAAACGGGTGCTAGATAGCTAGCTAAAAGAGTAAAAAAGTCACAACAGGCAGATTGAAAGCTAAAGAGGAAGCTAGCTAGAATGGAGGCCAATATTTAGCTTGATAACTAAAAAAGCTAGCAAGATGGCTTACTAAATATCTAAAAAGGTTGGAAGATAATTATCTACAAAGCTAAAAAAGTACCCAGAGAGCTAGCGAAAAAAAATGGACATTTTGCATACAAATTGGAATTTATTTTGTTGTCCTGCGAAATAAATCAATAAAAAAGATGACTAAACAAATTTGTAAAATACATAAATACATTCTCATTCTACTCTTTTATTTAATTGCTTAAAAACATCAATACTTAAATCAATTTTATTTTATTCATGAAGCCCATGAACTGGAATTTATTGATTTGAATTTCCAAAACAACTTATTCTATTACTAGGTTGTTACTATGTTATTACCAGGTTAATTATCAAAAATAGGCTTGACTAGACTCAGTGAACAAGTAAAAAAATACTAGGAAATATCAATGACCTATTACTGGTGAGCTGCTTTTAAAACAAGTCTGTGAGCACCTTAACTGTCCTTAGGGGCACCATGTTGGAGACCCCTGGTTAATGATTGAATAGTGCTTGAATTCTGAAGAAAGTGCTTCTATGTGCTTGAAATTGTTGCCCTGTTTCTCAACATGTCTGTTTAAATATGACACAGACACTGGCTTAGCTTTACCTTTGCATTTCTTCTTTCCTCATAATTAACAGCAGCTGGCATTAGGTTGTATGGCTTTGGATTATAAAGCCCCATCACCCCTTTCAGGTTGCACCCAAGAGGGCAGGTGCATGCTACATCTAAACAGGGCACTGTGAAATGTGTATTAGTGCTGGGATTATGTATCTATTGTGGACATTTATTGAGGGCCTTCAAAAAATTAAGGTAGCGTAAATTGTAATGGGAACAACTTCCTGCAATTGAAAATGTAACCAGCATATTACCGTCAATTTTAACCATGGACAGATATTTATCTAAAAAATTACCCACGTATTGTTTAGATCTCCAAATATATTTGTGATTTACTCAAATTCTATAAAGCTTATGTCTTGATAAATGCACGCGCAAGATTGAAAATTGCAAATATATTTGTGAAACTGCAAAATATTTAGTCCACACTGGATTTCCTCTTTTAATGGTACTTGAGAAATTAGAAAATGCCGTTGAAAGTCCTTAAAAAGTGCTTGAATTTGGCCAGGAAATTATAAATCCTGAGTCAAACACTCTTTACAATGATATAATAATATAATAATAATTTCCTTGTATTGTCATTCTGTGTAACAATGTACACAGAACGAAATGTCGATTGCACCTGACCCGTTGTAGCGAGCCGATGCAGCCGCAGCCAACAGAGGGCGCCGCCGACCACTTTTTAAGTCTTAGGAATGACTCGGCCGAGGCGCGAACCCGAACCTCCCAGTCTCAAAGCGGGCGCCTTACCATCTAGGCTACTGAGCTGGTCATTCTGATTAAAATTGTATTATTGGAATATAAATAGTGCAGGACTATCAACCTGTTTTAAATTATATTCTTGATTGAATTAAATTTCCATTGCTAAGTGACCTTGTTAAATTTGTTTTGCTTATCTGATGTTTGCTGTATGGAAAATCAATGACTACACTTGAATGCAGTCAATGGGTATTTTTTCATAACAGGGTATCAATCAAGTACAGAATTCGTATGTTGGACCTATTCTGATAAATTGTTAACGTGACGAGTGACACATAAGCAACCTCATACTGTATACATAGCCCTATACAATCAGAATTGAGGGGGCGAAGCACGAGCACTGTCATTAAATAAATAGATGCCGTTTCCATTATTAACTTTTGACATTCTAAATAAGATTACAGTGTTTCATTTATGTCACTGACCTCAATCGTTGAAGTATCGAGCTTGTTTCCTCTTCGTTCCAAAAGTGTGCTCCTTTGCTACTACCCATGGCTTGCCCCCCCCTCAAAAAAAGAGAACTACACTATATAATGTATGGATACATCTTTGGTATTAACACTGTGGGGGCAGAAAATGAAATGGAAATCAAATAATCCACATGAGGCTTGTTTAGCTAGTTAGCCAGAGTTAGTGTGTACCATTCGTCTTTGTCATGACAGTTCTTTGCGGCACCAACGAAAAAAAAGGAAATATCACGGATGGAGAAACTTAGCGTTAGCAGTAATACCCACAAGGAGTTGGATCAGTCGTACGGGTATGCATGCACGAGTAATGAAAGGAGTAATTTGATTTTCTGTGTGCATTTACATGGTTTTAAATAAACGGTATATCGACGGTACTCTTATTAATCGTCTTAAGGACCTATGTAAATGTACCCACAGTTTGGTTTAAAATGAGAATTAACCCTTCGCATGACTTCTGACAAAATATAACCCTGTTTACATAGTTTATAGAAATAACCCAATTGGGAAGTGCAAAACACAAGCAACATCACTACACAAAGAGACGTTGTTTCTGCAATTTACATTTAGCACAATAACTCGATTACATAATTTTATACAATTTCCATGTCACTCACCACACAGTATTTAATACTGATAGATATATCCGGGGTTATGGGTTCAAATTCAGCTACCAGCCTTCCTGTGCGGAGTTAACATATTCTTGTTTGGGTTTCCCCCGGGCATTCCAGTTTCCTCCCACATCCCAAAAACATGCATGTCAGGTTAATTGGCCGGTCCAAATCGTCCCTAGGTGTGAATGAGCGAGTGAGTTGTCTGTCTATGAGTGAAAATTGTCCCAACTACTTTCTTAATAGCCCTGCCATAAATCATATAACTAAGCATTAAATATAACTTGTTCTGTTCCAAATCCATATGATTATTGAGGCCCAGTGTATAATCTGAGTATTAGAATAAATTAATAAATTATGTATTATTGAAATATTTTTTGATTCTTATGGCTTGGTCCTCTTTAGTCTTCTGGACCAAGCAGCATCATTTGTTTATAATTTTTTGTGAATTTAATATTAAATTCAATTTATTTGCTATTGATTACGATTAAATGACCATTTCATAGTAAGTTGAAAAGGATGTCATCAAACATTTGTGGGAGTAAATTTTAACAGACCTGGTTTAAAACAAGTTATTACACAATTTTTATTCAAGTTACGTGTGTGCCACTCTATTGTTTATCACAAAATGCATAGTAGTGAGATAGGTGGCTCGGGTGTCGTGGCTTTATAGGTGATACTTTTATTCTGTTTCTAGTATTGGACACCTACAAAGGAGATTCCATAGGATAGTAGTTTACTATTTTGACCATCATTGCATACAGTTGTTTGTTGTTTTCACTATTACATAAAGTTGCTGTTCTTTGATTTTCACGCCCTTGTGGCAGATCTGCTTTTGTAACCTGGATTCACATTTACAGATCCCCTAACTATCTTGACCATTCTGGCACAACTCCCTGGAAAGCCTGGTGGCGCCCATCCTTCTCCAGGCCGGTCTTTGGGTAGGGGTTCGCTCCTCCACATCGAATAGAAGTGGGTTCCATGGATACCAGTAGCAGGAGTAGCCTCCTGATCTGACTCAGATACAGCACATTCATCATTTGGTCGCCATTGCTGTTGGTGTGACCTCCGATTCTCCAAAGATCCTTAATCACTGCGGAAAAACTTTTTAGTAGGCCTGTTTTGTTCCCATTCACAGTGTACATCACACAATCACTAAGATATGTAATAGAAAAAGAGGAATTTGCGGCTGGAGGGGTGCTTAGTATGGGATGTAATTCCTTATCTGAAGGCTTCCCTCCCTGTCCTCCTTGCAAGTTCAAAATCCATTGTTGTCTTCTCTCTTTAATTTGAGTGTGTATGAAAGGTTAACACTGATGTTGCGTTAGGGTCTCCAGTGACCTGTTTTCAGGTTAGAAAATGTAATAACTGATGTGTCTCAGGGGACATGAAATCAAATTACAATTGGTATATATAGTTCTGGATATATAGAATTTTTGTTAGGATTTTGCATTGACTATATTGAGTGATACTTCTTCCTTTTTTGTGGTCAGGTTAGACCCCGGGTCAAAATTGACCCACTAACAATGATTAGCGGTCCCAAATATTAACAACATGAGGGTTAAACTTATCAATTGGGTAGTTCTACAAATTTAAAAAGGGTTGGGTGTGTTACAGCGTTGGGGGAGGAAGTTGCCTGCGTAGAGGTTGAGCAAACGTATTGTCGCCATAGCAACAATTTGATCTGGCTGTGACAGTCAGGCCTGTAATGTGCACGGCAATGAAGTGGACATGTTGCTTTGCTGATGACCTGAGGTAGAGAGTTGAGAGGAGAATATTTAGCATGGTGGTGGGGTGCTTAGACTCTCCTGCCATCTGCAACCGTGCAAGCCACTGCGATTGGATTAGCCATGAATTAATGAGTCGGCTTGAAGACCAGCCTCTGTTGTGGAAATCTCCATCATCTTAATGCAGGCCTTTGTGTAATGGCGGGCATGTGTCATTTCACGAAATCAAAGTGCTCACTCACAGGCCGTAGCTGTAATCTGCCGGGCAATGGAAGTTATTGATTGAACATGGAATTAAATCACTTTACCAGCAACCTGTTGCCTGTGTCCATTGCTATCTTACAAAACAGGACTACTGTCTTCATGCTCTCCCCCACCCCCTTGCCCCCTGAAGTCTGTTTTCAATTCAGAGATACGATCCTAAAGGTATTCCCAAACAAATTTTTTTTTCAGTCAGGCACAGAATGTATAGTGTTCCTCCCCACAATCATGCATATTTGTTGCAAAATATTACACTTCGTCTCAAAGTTCACCCAACTGTCTTGTTTGCAGTGGAGTTTTCATGTCATTGAATGAACGCAACACTTTTAAAATTGGGAATCTCATTACCACAATATATGAGGCCACTTCCAAAACAGATTGTAGTGATCAGCGATTGCATACCGCTCATTTCTGCTAGGAGAAATTGGAACTATGATTACCCTGTAGCTGAGGCCCTTGTAGGTGTTTGGTCTGAGTTGTGTGCTTCGACATCCAAAAGCTACGTGGGGTAAGTTTACCTGCCGTCGTTACAGCATGCGTTCCTTGTTTGCGTTTGCCTCCTATTGTGTAGGTGATTGTGGCTTTTTGTTTTTCGCCGCATGTGTTGCTGTTAGTATCATATTGTCCGGCTAGCCCCTCATTAGCGTCGGGGCTGCTAAGGGCTTTCCTGTTTTGTTTACTCCCAGTTGGCGCTCGTTGGCTGCCTGTCGTGTGTTGTTTGCTCGGTTCGCCTGGCGAAAGCGCCAATTTTGCCATGTACTTTGGTTTGTTTAGTCCCAACCGGCTTCACGTGTATTGCCATAGCCGTTGCTGCTTTTTGATCTTGGCTCCCTGTTAGCTTCTCACCGCGAGTTTTTTGATCGGCTAGCCTTGCCTTGGCGCCGGTTTTGCCATGTACTTTAGTTTGTTTATTCCTGGCCAGCTTCCCAGCCTGGCTGCTTGCTCACTGCCCGTTTTTTTGGTCAGTCGGGCCTGATATTGTCAATCATTACTTTCGGGTTGGGCAGGGCTTATTCCCCTGGAACTGTTTGTCTTTGTCTCTCTGCTCCTCTCTGTCTTAAAGTGTGCTAGATACTTTAGGACATGCTGTTGCTCTGGTTTATAGCCTAATTTTCAACCCACCTTAACATTTTCCTCTCTTTAAAAACCTGTAAATGATGTAAATTGTTGGTTAATATAACCTCTGCAGAGACAGAAATATAAAAGATGTAAATGTTTATACAGTTTTGTTCAACATAGATTTCATTAAAAAAAACAAGCTTTCATTTGTCATCATAAATCACCTCTCCTTCTGCCGAGTCCTCACAAATAAAATATAAAATTTCGGTTTTGCTTTGGGCTCGGCCATGCATATCAGGTTAATTGGTCGGGCTCGGGGTGTTTCTTGCTTGAATACCTGCAGGCCTGGGTCTGGTTAAGCTGGATTCTTTTAGCCAACCCTTATTTCAAATTCAACAAGTGTCCCTCCTTATTCAAACAAAAACAACTCCACGAACTGCTTGACTGTTCTCTGTTAGTACAAGTAACTTTGGAGAGATCAGACTTGGCTTTGGATAATTTTCAGTTGGCGTGAATGTAAAGCAGCTTTGAAGAATAGGCCGTTTTTCACTTGATGACTTCAACATTCCTCCTTCCTTCCTCTGACCAGCACAAAGTGTATAACAGCATAAAGTCTTCAAATTCTTCAATAATAGCGACACATAAATAGCTTTGTGTCTCTCAGGTTCTAAAATGAATAGCTTACATAGTGTTTATTGTTGTAAGTTTCTACTTAGTATGAGATAGACGGGTCAGGTGGGGGGATGGCATTGTTTGGTTTGGGAAGTATTCTGTCGGTCGCGTAGCAACAAGCTCCTGGAAACGGGAGTGGACCTTGTTGCCACTGGCAACGGTTGTTGCTCTGCAAACAATGTGAGTCTGTGCAAACACGAGCCAAGACTGTGAGCTCCTTCATTTAATTGAACATCTGTATGTATTTTTCCTCTGATTGAGTCGTGTTAAAAGTTTGAACTGTCAGAGGCACATGTTTAAATCTTCTCAACATCAGAGGCTGCAGAACTGCTGACTTTTTGTAAGCTTTTAAGAAGTCTTAGCGTTTTTTTGTTGTAGATTGTAAAAGACGTAAAATCCCGAAAGTCATTAAGGATCGGCATGAACAAGTTTCACAGATCTACCCAAAAAAACGTGTTTTGGCCGGAGGCACTGTGGCCTCGCCCCAAACAGCGGGCCAACCGCAAAAGAGTTTTGCAGTCATGTTCTCCATCTCCTGCAGTGTTGCACTTTCGACTGCGTAAAAGGTACTTGGGGGAAGTTTGTTTGACTTTTTACGTTTTTTTTTACCCCCTCCCCATTTGTTTAAGTTTCCCTTTTAAATGCAGCAGTTTTGGAGTCTGTAGATAAGAGCTACAAAAAAAATCGCACCTTTTGGGAGGGTAAAATTTAGGGCTGCAACAACTAATCAATTAAATCGATTACAATCGATTACTAAAGTTGGCGGCGACTAATAAGATCATTGATTTGTCGTATCACGTGATTTATGCACCACTAAATATGGTAAATCAATGCAAATAAGAGCGCACATAATTCCATTGTGACACTGACGGTACAGTACCTCTTTGGTCCAGCAGACCGAAAAAGTTCTTCATTTTTTCAATTTTGCAAAATGGCATGAAAATTTCAACTTTGTAGTGTTTGACTGTTTCATCATGGAGCAAAGTTAACAAGTTTGAAGGGAAGGGAAAGTGCTGCAGAAGTACAAAGAAAAATTTAGAGAATAAATAAATTAAATAAAACTAAAATAATAATAATAATAATGACATTACTCTACTCAAGGGCCAGATTATTAAGCATACTATATATAATTTTCAAATTGGGAGTGTTAATCATATTAAAGGATTCAACCCAAAAAAAAACAATTTTGTTGACAACATTTTGAAAAGTGGGTTACATTTTTGATATATATTTATTGTTGATAATAAGTGCTATTAACAAAATGAAATGTGTTGCATTTTTTATGATAAGTCCAAATATAAAATGATGATATCTTTGAAAATGGCAGTAGGAAAAGAGTATCTTAAATAATTGCAGTTGTCTGGCATAAATTTGTATGTATTTTTGTTTATTATCAAGTTAATTGAAAAACGTTTGGATTTGTTTTATTTTAATTGTTTTATAGAATATTCTAAAACGGGGGGCGGCAGTGGCTCAGGAGGTAGAGCGCTCGTCTTGGGATCAAGAGATCGCAGTTCAAATCCCGGCTCCTCCGTGTTACATGTCGAAGTGTCCTTGGGTAAGACACTGAACCCCTAATACCCCCAATAAGCAGGTTAGCCTCACATGGTTGCACGGCCGCTATTGTGAAGTGTGAAGCACAATGTAAAGCGCTTTGGGAAGTCATTGACTTGAAAAGCGCTATATAAATGAAGATCATTTAATTTCATTTCATTTTTTGCACTATTTTTCCTGTCTGTCCAAAACTTCAAAATTTAAATAAAAAGGAGGAAATTCAAAATGTTTTTAAGAAATCCGATTCATCAATAATCGACCGGTTCATCAATTATGTTAGTTGCAGTCCTAGTACTAAAATTGCTACTTTCTAAGCGTGTTTTTGTCTCAATAATAACACACATGCACACAGTCACACACGATCGCATTGGGACTTCAAAATACTCTCCCAGTCTGTTAGTCATGGCTTGTTCTTGCGGAAAAGCCAGTGGTGGCACACCCACACCATGTATTGTTTTCTGTCTTGAAGAAGACATACTTCCCCTCCACCCTCTGCTGATTCCTGACAGTTTCCAAGTGGTTTAAACAATTGTTTAAATTAAAAATCTTCTTAACTGTCCTAAGTAATTTAGATTTTTTTTTCTTTCATTTTGTTATTTTTTAAAATGAAATACAGACACTGCCCTACTTATGAGTGAGAGGTTCCGGACGATTGTTCATAAGTTGAATTTGTAAGTTGTTTCAGTGCTATATTTTCTATGGAATGTATGTTTAGGGTTTATTCAAGTATGATTAAATTAAGTTTAACTCAATTCTGGAAGATGAGCTTCAAGAGTTAGGCGACTTCCTCCTCCGTGGTAGAAAAAGCAATCCAACCATTTATTCAACCGCGTCAAGCTTTCTTATTTCTTTTTAATTGCACAAGAAACGGCTCACCTCTTCTTTACACTTCACACCAACCATATTGAATGGATGCACGAGATATTAAACAATAGAAAATGTCAACGTTCTTAGCACGCTAAAGATTACACGAACTAGGAAGAGTAAGCTGGATTTCTTCTTCGGGGGGGATGCTCGGTGACTTCTCACAGCGCCACACGGCAGTAGCTGCGGAAGGAAGCACTACAGTACGGTCCTGTACTCGGAAAAAGGCGCACGATACAAAACCTAACTTATTGCAAATTCCGGATATTTTTCGACATGCCGAAAAAATTGTTTTTATCTACCATTTTTCGTAAGTTGAATGTTCGTAAGTAGGGGAGCGTCTGTACTTCTCAGAGTATCTCTTTTAAATAAGTACATTGGGCATGTCACATTAAAGGCTTTAGTTAAATTTTAAATCTAATGTCAGGTATTAAAAAGTGACCAAACATTACACATTGCACACATACAATTTTTATATAGTTTCTGCCTCTCTTAAACAACAGGACAATGATCCTTGAGATACATCCAATTCTACCACTTGGTTGCAAATATTCTGGAGTGGCCATCACAATCACCAGTCTTAAATCCTGGGACATGAAAAAGGCAGTTAGTTGCAGCATGCAAGTCCCAAAAAAATGAGACATTTGCTCATGAGCAATTGGCATAGATAGCTGTGGATTGCTGCAAGCAACGAGTGTCAAGCTTTGCTTCACGTATAAAGGAAGGTATTTTTTGCAAAAGTACAAAAGTTATACATACGCACAGAAAAAACATTAATTGGTGTTTTATAATACATATTTGTTTTCTGGAATTACAGTTGTATTTGTATATTGGATATGTCAATAGTGAATATGGTTATAAGAAAGGTGTAAAATGAATGTTAAACTTGCCATAACACTTTGCAACCCCCCTACTTTCAACTTGAATCATTTTGAACATATTCGAATGGTTAATTTGTCTAATTGATTTTACGTTTACTGCTAGCACCAGCGCTATTTTTAAAATTAGTGTATTTTTTGACTAGTGAAGAACCACCAGGTAACCTCGGCTGAACTGAATTGAAATGAAATGCCTACCCTGACAATTATTTTTTTGTAACGATGTCTAAGCCAAAAAATAACGCTTTTGGTAATAAAAAATCAATTGAATTTTGTTTGTTTGGTCTGGCTATTATTTATTGGGCCTTGTGTGGTTATTGTTATTGTTCTTGGTTTAGGATGTTTACTCATTTTCAGAATTATACTGAAAACTGAATGTATTAGACATGTGTTTTAATTAATTAAAAAATATGTTTTGATCTGGTTAATAAGAAGCGTTTATGTTGCCCATCCCTAACTGACATGACACATATATTGTACCACTGTTTTTTTTTTCATGTTTAATAAAGCTCATTAAAAAAGTCGAGCCCTCCTGCCCTATGTATCTTCGTCGCTTTTCTCCCCCACTCAGCTCTTTGCAGTCACACTCCAAAGTTCTTGTGCAAGAAAGACGGAGGTTGGTTGGTGGGGGTAGGAGTTGAACAGGGAGGGAGGTGAGGTTTGAGTTAGGGGTGGTTGCCATGGTTTCTTCGCCATGGCAACCAAAATACGTTTGCAAAGCATTCAGGAATTTCCTCACATCAGCTGGTTTATTTGGGCCCTTAGAGAGTATACCTGGTTCTAAACAATCACTAGATATTAGTACCTTGAACAGTCCTGCGGATCTTTTGTCATTTTTATCCCTTTCATTACTATTTTTCAGCGGAGAAGTTTTTATTCCCTCGTGTCTTATGGATCATCTCATAGCCCCCAGTGCACATTATTAGCCAGAGGACAGTAGAGTGTGTCCTCTTGGTCTTGTCATTAGTTAGCAGCACTGACTTTTTTCCTTCTTTGAAGGAACTTTTATTGTATACAACCTGCTTAAGTGTCTAGTGTCGGCATTTTAAAAAAAAAGTCTATAATACAGGGTAGTTGGGCTACTAAAGCTTAGCCTCATTATATCAACTGAAAGTGGTAAACCACAAACTCCCCCCTTTTTTTTTTAGTAATGAATTACAATATGGGTTGATGAGGGGATTTTAATTTCTTTCAATAGGTTTTATCAACACGGTGAGACCAGATCAGTAGCCTAGATGGTAGGGCACCCGCTCCGAGACTGGGAGGTCGCTGGTTCAAGCCTCGGCCTAGTCATACCTAAGACTTACAACATTGGTACTCATTGCCTCCCTTCTTGGCGCTCGGCATTAAGGGTTTGGTCACCTAATGACTCCCAACACAGCAGTTGGGTCTAAAAACCCGGCGCCGATCGAAGGCGACGCGTCACGTCGAAAGTTTGGGTGTCAAATGATTTCCTGTAAATATCATGTTTATGGTTTATACTGGCTGAATAAGATAATAAATACAAATGCAATACAAGGGTGATAAGAGTGATATCATCACAGAATTTTGGTGATATGTCTATTTTGTATTATTTACTTCTTCCTAGCGGTAAAAACAAACTTAATTCATTACTTCATTCAGTGCTAAGAAGTATAAAAAACTTTATTTTTAAAAACGATTATAAAGCTTTTGGTGCAGTGGTATTTGTTGGCCTGGAGAGGGATGGGCGCCACCAGGCTGTACTTGCCCAAGACATACCACAGGAATTGTGACTCTAATGGTGAGGGGATCCTTTGGTTGCAATAACAGAAATCAAATGTTTATAAAAATTGGTTATGAGTCTTTCACAATGCTTTGGAGGACTTTTGGCCCAATCATATTTTTTTTATATGTCGTTTTGGAGGGTTTTAGGTGACCCCACAGCATCTCAATCAAATTTGAATCCTCACTTTGACTTGGCCAATTCAGAACCTTCATAGAGCCATTCGGAGGTGGACTTTGGATCGTTGTCCTGCTGCATAAGAGTGACTGAGTTTGAGGGCCTGAACCGTACGATCAGTCCAACCACTGGGTTGTGGCTTAGTTTTTTATTTTTAAGCTTTATAAATTAGGAAGTGGAAGTAAATGGTCATCATTGTGCTGTTTTAAGGCATCAAAACTATTTGTGGTGTAAAGGGAAGGCCACACATCATGTAAAAAGCATTGGATCCTTGTCTTGTTTTACAAGTACGTATTGTGAAATTAAACTTTTTGTGCATCATAACCCAGAAATCTGGTCAAATTCAGATAGCTAGCGAATAAGCCCTTTTGATCCACTTTAATTTTCATTCAAATGTTTAGGGATTGGCCCAACCCCGAAAGAATACAAACAGCAATGGACAGAATGAATGGTCATTTAAACTTCACTCTCAGATGTTTTTATTTCACATTATTTGTTAACTCCTTCTTTCTTTTTGCTTAATTCCAACCTCTATGCAAAGCAGCATGCAGAGCTCTGAGGGAGGCTCCGACACTTCGCCCAGCGTGGCGACGCTGCGGACGTCCTCATCAGCGCAGGCCCCCGTGGTACAGCCTGTCCCAGCTTCCCAACAGGTAGCTTGCTAACTCCGCTGCTGCAGATTACTTTGGATGCCAGACAAGTCCTTTCATCGTAGTAGATGATTTTAACAAGGGATTGGGAACCTTTTTGATTTAAAGAGCCATGAAAGCAAAATATTTTTATTTTATTTTATCTATTTTTTCTTGAGAACCATGGAATCTGTTAGATACAGTGTGTCATAATACAACATGCATATCTTTGTGATGGCGATTTGTCTTATTCTACACAGAGAGCGCTGGTACAACCAACAGGCTCAGTTCAGAAAGGAGGACAAGCACAGCAGCTTTCAGTATCCAGGGCTCAACATGTGCCTTCACAGGTACACAGTACTGTACCTACTAGGGGTGTCCCGTTTTAATATTGATATTGGTCCAATATCAGGCCCCAAACCAGATTCCGTAACCTAGATTTCATGGATTTCCTCTAAAATGTTCGATATTATTTCCAATCTTGGCATTTTCATACAGACAGTACATTCCAGATTCCCCGCATTGTTTTTTATTCAGCAGCGTCTTGATGTTGCATGCAGATCCTAGGTGATCAAAATAAGTTTGCCTGAATCAGTTAGCATTATGTGTAATAATGAGAATAATGCATTATATTATCCTGTATATTGGACATTGCTTGAAAACATCTATTAGGTAGTTTAGAAAAGTTGAATATCATCCCTTTTTTTTAAGAAAATGTAATAAAAGTAATATTCTGGTTTGATATGTGCTGTTGAAAAAACCCTTTTGTTTAATTTAGTGAAATTCATAAACAATAAAAAGTTAATACTATTTTGAAAAAAAGGTGCAAATAATTTTTTTTAGCCACTTGGCCAACTAAAATACTCCGGGCTACAAATTGTTGTATCGGGACATCCCTAGTACATATGTAAACAGTGCTGTGAACGTAGTCATACCTCCTTGATGTTTAAGCTTCTGAGTCTGAGCTTTACTTTCTGGAAAAGCAAGGTCGCAAGATATTTACGTGGGTGATTCTCTGTTTGGAGAAACATTTCATGTCCACATCCTTCTTTATTTTCACTTGCTACTTTGTTCAAATTATACAGTACCAGTGGTAGTTTTTCACCCTGTTAGAATATACTCAACTACAATTTCATCAAAGCCATTTGCAGGAAGTGACATAATTAGATTTTGGTAGGAGTTCAAGTCAGAAAAAAGAGGTAAACTTTAACTTTTACTCTCCTTACTTCTACTTTTTTTATTTTAAATGAGTTATACTTGTATGAGGCACTCCTAAAAGCCTACTCTGTTATGGCAAATTATGGAAAACATGTATTGAGTACATTTTTTTAAAACACATATTAGATTTAGTTATTAATGTTTTGTTAATCTGTTGAAAGTTAGCTGGCTAAAAGTCGACAAGCTAAAGAGCTACAGTTCGATTAGGTAAAATAAATTCCACCCCGTTAGATCCCACCCCACCCTATTAGGTCTGTGAACATAATTTGTTGGAGAAAGGACCTAAGAAAGGGTGGAATTAGGTCAGGGAGCAATTTTATAATAATAATAATAATAATCATAATATTTATAGTATTAATAGTATAACAATAATATTAACTTCATATAGTATTGCTCTATGTGTCTTTGTTGGTAAAATGTTTCTGAGGAAATAGCAGAGTGGAAAACTTTCAGAGACATTGTTTAAGAAAGCAAGCTATTATTAGAATTGTATCCATCCCATAGTTTGACCACTATGTATTTCTTAGTGTTAAACATATTAGTGTTGTATTAAAATTATAAAAACAGGAATTGTAGGATGGCAGTTTTTTTTTTCATTTAAAACATCATGACATCACATTGTTACTGCAAAAAAAGAATCACCCATATAGTATTTGTTTTTGGAGTCAGAATTTGCTCTCAGGTTATATAATACCTGACTTTTCTGCTAATGGCCTTGCTGTCCATCATTAACTGAAAGCTGCTGATTGAAAGTTGAATGCTTTGCTCACAATTGCCTTTCTCTGGTTGAGCCTGGCCCCACTGCCTGTGTTTTGCACTGCTCTTCCCTCGAAGTCCTCTCAAAGGTTCTCGGAAAATCAGTTGGGATATTTGTGTTATGACGAGGATCTTGGCATGCTGGCTGCACAATTTTATGGCTGTCAACTTTTTGGGGCCATACTATGTAACCTTCTGTGTACATTCGGCCTGGCCATTCATTTTCACACCTATTTGTGTAAAATTACCACTCCGAGTTTTTTTTTTTACTTTTGTTATTTGCTTTTCACACAACTGTGCCTCAATGTTTCCCAGCAGAACTACTTGCCTTGCCTTCTTAGCTTCATTGTCACTTCTTTTATGAGAAGACTTGTGTCTAAATCTAATTCAGGATTTACAGCCAGCTTCCATGTTTATTTGTTTTATTCATTTATTCATTGTATCCTTTTTTGTTTTTGCATTGCTGTTTGTAAATATCTTATTTTCTTATTATTTTAAAGTGTGAACTTAAAAAGTGGGGTATTTTGATTTGCAATTGCTTTTTAAATAATTCCCTTTTTTATGTGATGTTAGAATGTATGTTAAATCCTAAAAACATAGCATTTTTTTCTATAATTGACCAGTGCACATGCATCTCAATTTATTTTCATTTTTCAGGTTTGAAAACGTATTAACTATATATCTGTTGTTTTTTTATTTTTTTTCATTTGTTTTTGCTTTACCGATTCAAACTATAAAAGCACAAAATAACCCAAAAAACAAAAGAGCATGAAAAATAAATCAAAGTATACTAAATAAATACAAGCCACCCCCAGAGTTATAAGCTTTTTAAAACTTGATTGCGGACCCATTTGGGTCTTTCTAAATCTGTAATATATGTTTTAAAATTACTTAATATCATAACCAGCATGATTTTTGTTTGTAGTTGTTTCTCCAATGTGTATTAACTGATACACGAGCAAACCATTATGTTTTATCACTCACAAATGCTTTATAATGCAAGTGGGAATACATCTAAACATGTTTTTCCAGTCCAACCTCTTACTTCACATTTTCAGGTCTGTGCTACCTTCCTTTAATTTATGCAAGCAAACAAAAGTTCTTTTTTTATAACACAGAACAGATAGAAAAAAAATAAAATTAAAAATCACTTAAACAGTGCACTGAGCTGTCATTGGGTATTTGACACTTGCTTGAGTTTCTTGTTTATGGTTTTAGTTGGGGGGGAAAATAATTTACAAATGTAAAATAAGTGTTCTTTCAATGTATGTTCTCTCATTTTAGGTGCAGCAATCACAGCATGTATACCCATCCCAAGTGCACTATGTAGGGGAAAGTGGTGATGGTGTTTACACTAACGGGACAATGTAAGCTTGAATTCACATTTACAGCAATTGAATGGGTGGTTCAAACATGATGGCAAGCACTATCATAAGTCATTAGGTTCTCAGCATTTAAACTAAAGTTAATATGTTTACTTACATGTTACAGATTTTCCTAACTGAAAAAAATGCATTGTTTCAGTGCCCTCCAAGTACTTTTTTTATATATTGTCACATTTCACTCTTCAAACTTCAAACTTAAAAAAACTGAAATGTTTTTCTAAGAATCGACAACATGTGTGACACAATCAACTACATTTTTTCACTATTTTGTATTATATTAAATACAACAACATTAAAAAGTAGATGTCGCAAAAATATTGGCCCCCTGTTCTCTTAGCTCTGCCAACTAAATCCAGAAGTTCCCTGTTGACTTTTGAATAATCTGATGTTGACCTAAATGACTAAGAATGACACAGATTGTATCTGTGTGTCATTAAGTCTCAGTTAATATCAAAATAGAAAGAGCATAAAACCACTGCAAACATACCAAGACCTGGCCGTCCCTCTAAACTTTCCGCCCAAACAAGGAGAAACCAAAAGACCCAAGATCACATTGGATGACCTGCAGACTTACACAGCTGAGGTATGACAATCTGTGCATAAGACAACTTATAGTTGTACTCTGCATAAATCCACCCTTTATGTTAAAGTGGCAAGAAGAAAGCCTCTGGGAAGAGGTACTGCAGTGTGCGGTGCAGGACCACCAGGTTCCACAATAGTCTTGTCCCCCTGGCCATTAGACTGTTAAATGGTCAATCAAACACATAGTAAATCTACACTGCTGCTAATCTGTACATGTGTTGGTTTTGTTTGACTTTTTTGCACTACTGGCAGTTCTTTATAGCTAGCCACTCCTTGCACATCTGTTCTCCTCTGCACTATTGTACTACAGTGTTATTGTTACTGTTTACCTGACTTGTTTACCTGACTGCCCATTTTGCACATCTGGTTAGCTGCTCCTCTTGCACTCTTTGCACTACTGTAAAATACTATACATAGCCATAATTGTTTAGTATATTATTAGTACTCAATAGTCCAACTCAATACAACATTTTATTTATATTTATGTCTGTACGTTCAAGAAAACTGTGCGGGTCAGATGTATCGACATTTCGTTCTGTATACACGTGTACTAGAATGACAATAAAGTAGATCTGAATCTGAATTTCTGAAAGAATACCATAAAAAGGCCTGTTTGGTGTTTGCAAGAAGCCACATTGGAGACTCAAATAATATGTGGAATAAGATGCTCTGGTCAGATTAGAAAAATTGAACATTTTTGTCTGAATAAGAAACATTAACTTAGGTCTAAGAGTAACACCGCACATCACCTTCAAAACACCAACCCCAATGTAAAACATGGTGGTGGCGACATCATGCTTTGGGGTTTCTTTTCTTCAGTAGGGACTTTGAAAATTGTTAGAGTTACTGGGAAGTTGGATGGAGGCCAAATACAGGGCTCCATCTGTTGGCAAGAGACCTGAGAATGGGGCGCGGGGTATCTTTCAAACAGGACAACGACCCTAAACATAAAGCAAATTCTACAATTCTAACTAAAGTTTAGGCCCTCAAACCTAGAAAGCATTTGTGGAAAGATCTGAAGAATGCTGTGAACAAATTATCACATCAAACCATAAGGAACTTTTGCACAGCACTGTAGATTTATATTGTGAGTTGAAGTCTTGGGTGCATGCTAACTACAGTGATTCCTCCCAGTCGTACAGCAGCCTACTACAATCCTGAGGGTCAGTTGTACGGCCAGAGCAGCAGCGGCCCATACTTTGACTCGCAGGCTGGCGGAGGGCACGTAGCCACTGTGGTCTCTTCTACTAGCGGCGGGCTACCACCCCACAGCATGGTAGGAATCGCCATGGACGTAAGCAGCAGCCATATCATCTCCAGTGGCAGCACCTATTTGATCCACGGGGGGAACATGGAAGGAAGCCGCAACCATATCTCCCACTCGTCCCGCTCCTCTTCAGCCATGGTGAGCATCAGGGAACCACATTTCTGGTTGCATTTTTTTTTTTAGTTTGAGCAATATCTTGGGATGATCAAATACGTTATACCGGGGGTCAGGAACCAGCGGCTTTGAAGTCATATGTGGCTCTTTGGCGCTTCTTAGTGGCTTCCTGGCACTTTTCCAAAAAGTTTGATAATGGAAAGAGATTTGGTTTCTCCAGGAGGACAAATATGACACAAACATTCTTAATTTTTTGCAATAAATATAAATATATGTAGTAGAAGCAAAAAGCCCGGCCTTACTAGGCGGATTTGGCTGCTTGGAGTGGTCGGTGGTTGTTGGTCGGGAGCTGCATTACCCAATTTGGCCTCCAGAGGGCAGTAGAGACCCACAAAACACAACAACCGAAAGAAGATGTTTATCAATTTTGTTGGTGTGTATTAGATGTGCCTTGACACGAAACGCAGCTAAAGACACGAGTAGAGGCCTAAAATACAACTTCGTACATTTTCACGAAAAACGGTTCTGCCGTTGCGGAGCCTATAAGTCACATTGATATAGTCATTGCATAGATATTTTCTTTTAAATGTCTTTTAAGCAATACTCCATTAGGGTGGTAGACTTAAGCGCTGATTTTGGCTGTCCCGTACAGCCTGTAAATTTGGGGCACCGTCTTGAATAATTCAGTCGTGCCTTGTTTCAGAGGTTTTCACAGGCACTTGAGCGCCCTGCGAAACAAATCAACCCCTAGGGCTCATTACCATTTGGCCAGGAGCCCTCGGGGGCATTCTTAGGGCTTGGAACGATGCCTCTTCTTTTTATGTTTTCCCTCTTCTTCCCTGTCCCCAGTTGGCTGAAGGTGCACGTCCTTTTCTTTGGGACTTGATTTCTCCCTCCTTTTCAAATGATTGTCCCTATCACTTAACTAATCAAAGACAAAATCAGTTAATGCACTCTGTAAATAGCCCAATACAGTATGCGAGTGTAATTTTAACTCCTGCTTTTCCAGAGTTTTCCAAAGGTATTGTTTGGTAAGTTGTGGTACTTGGGGGTGGCACTGCTGACCCATTGTCTCTGAGCTTGAGTTGACCTGTGCCCCTACTTGTGGGTCTTATTTGCATACATTGGAGTTTCTGACTGCCAGCCAGACCAAACTAAACTTAAGATCCCTTGATTTGCATGCTTTTGTGTGTCAATAATGGTTTTGGCGGCAATTGACTGATTTGAATGGAAATGCAGAGATCTGGCTGCATGCTAACAGTCTTATTTCCTTATACCTTTTTTTGTGTTTAATGTACTTCTGCCCATTTTTCTTTCTCTTCTCTTTTGCCTCCCCCCCTCTTTTGTCCAACGCTGTTTGCATGCTCATCCTCTCTTTAGCTTGAAATGGCGATTGAAAACCTCCAAAAGTCTGAAGGAATTGCAAGTCACAAAAGCAGCCTGCTCAACAGCCATGTAAGTCAATCTGGAAGTTTCTTTGAAAAGGACCCGAGAACTTGTGAGAGGGGGTGAAATCTGTGGCTGATCCTGTGGGATGTGTGTTTTAACCCCTGTTTGTGAAACGTACCACACAACCTACTGCTTTTGCTTGACTGACACAGCACTTTTAAGGTCTGCGTTTTGCATTGAAAACTCTATTCTGCAACACTACACTCTATACTGTGTGTACTTATCCATTTAATATGTGTGCATTGTGTGGAAAAATGATAGATTCAATCTAAAAGCAAACAACTTTTTCTAATTACTTGAACACTTAAGCAAATCATTACCACTCTCCCTTACAGGTTTCCTTGAAAAAGTTACTTTTCTGATTACCCTCTTTTAGAAGTGACTAAGTATCATTATTGATTACAGGTACTGTGTTTTAACAGTTACATTACAAGTTACTTTTTCTATTACATTCTGCAGCTGTTGAGAACATCACCGTAACGCAAAATTCACAAAAAGTATTGCAAAGAAATAAAAGTTTAATGAAAAATATTGTATGATTCCTGTCATCTAATTAATTCTATATGAACATTTTTTAAAGGTAGGGTGCGTAGTTTGAGGTGTCCTTAAAAGGTTGAAAGTAGAACATTTTCTCCATTAAGTTTGTGTTAACAATGCCCGAATGAGTTCGAAGAGCCTTCATATTTCCTACAGTGTCTATCTGCGTTTATCTTACTTTTACCTTTGCTTTTCTCACGACACATTAGGTAGGAGGAAAAGGGGAGAGGTTGGAGGGTGACCTTATGCTTCTCATCAGTTAGTGTAGTAAGAAAATGGTAAAAGTAAGAAAAAGCCTGTTTCAAATACTGTCCAAGCACCATCCCAAACCCCCCAAAATATGAAAAAAGACGAGTTTATTCGAGAACATATAAGATATGCACAAACTCAGGAATGATCTGAGGCTACAATCAAAAAGTCACAAATTTTAAATTCCGGACAGTGCCTTTAAACATATAGAATACAAAATGAAAAAAAAATGAATATGTAAAGTTTATTTAAGTTAAATAGTCTTCAAAACTAGCTCTTTACAGATTCTAGGCTCTTTCTAGGATGTTTGAACGTACATAAATCAGAGGCAGTGTTTTTAAGACAACGTATAATTTTAACATTAAAGTAAACATAACGAAAGTCATTAAACCTGTGTGAAACATTTCACTATCTTCGAACTCTGAATGTTTTTTGGGGCGTTTTTGTGTGTGTTAGATTTTGTTTTTTTTTTGTATAATTTGATGGACTCAATATAATTATAATACTTCTAAATCAAGAATGCAAATCCTCATCATTCTTCCATTGTGGCGCAACAGAACATAGTGCAATTATGACATCACTTTCCTAAAGCGATGTGGGATTTAAATATGTTACTTTCGCGATTTCCCAAAAATGAGGTCCTAGCCGCTTGGGTTTGGAGTTGCAAGAGTCCAATTTTGTCTTCTGATTCCGTTTCACTATTGATAGCTCTGCGAGACAGTTTATAAAACACGTTGGTAAACTTGGATCTGTGTATTCATGACAGCGATGACCTCATCCCATATAATTATGTGGCTGATGGATAATGAAAATACAGTAATCCTTTAGTTATCGTGGTAATATTCCAATTGTATCCACTGTATTTTCCGTTATATAAGGCGCACATTGAAATTTCTGGCCAATATGGGGTTTTGGGATGCGCCTTATAGTCCCAAAACATACAGTAAATATTAGTTGTACATTTGTGTCTCGTCTACTCCGCTATGGCTCTTTACTTTCTCCAGCATTTGATTTCCATTTGTTTTTTTGTGTGTTTAGCTCCAGTGGCTACTGGACAACTACGAGACAGCAGAAGGCGTTAGCCTGCCCCGATGCTCCCTCTACAACCATTACTTGCGCCATTGCCAGGAGCAGAAACTGGATCCGGTCAACGCTGCCTCTTTTGGCAAACTGATTCGCTCCGTCTTCATGGGACTCAGGACCCGGCGCCTCGGAACCAGGTAGGACTTCATTTTAAGTTTGTACCTCACGCTGTGATGCAAGATCTTTTGATTCTGTTTGTGTTCCTCTAGAACCCAAGGTTCAGTTTTAGGGACAGTATTTTTAAATCTGTATAAGCTGTCCCTTGGGGATGTCATCAGAAGACACTGTGTCAGTTTCCATAGTTACGCAGACGACACCCAGCTGTACATTGCCGTGTCCTCTGGTAAAATGCATTTTAGATATTAAGTCGTGGATTGCAGAGAACTTCCTACAGCTCAACAAGGACAAAATAGAGGTCCTGAGATGTCAGATAAAGAAACTTTTACAAAAACTACAAGATTTTAGACCTTCAGATTGTGTTAAAATGTCGTAGTTCTTTTTTACTCTGAGCTTAATTTTATTCCACCTATCAAACATATAATTAAAATTGTATTTTATTATCTGAAGAATATAGCCAGAGTCAGCCCATATCTCCCTCAGGCACACACAGGTGTGCTGATGCCTCCTTTTATATCCTGCCGTTTTAGATTATTAAAATGCCCTGCTCTCCGGTCTTCTCCAAAACCTATCCATAATCATATTTTATTGTTATTATTATTTATTTTGTTGTAATTTAATTTGAAACATCGTGTGTCCGTTTATTAGGTGTTGTGTATTCGGGTTGTTGGGTGGGGATAAAAGTGGGGATTTAATTGTCTTATTGTACCCTGAATATTTTTATAAAGCACTTTGAGTTGCAATTTATTTCCTGAAAAGTGCTTTACAAATATATTTGATTTGATCACAGTAATAAGAAAGGGATTAGCCACGAAACTTGGATGATGGTGCTTATTGAGATTTGTGTCATTGTAATAACTGTGATTACTCTGATGACATCTTTTGCGTTTTGGAATCTTCCAGAGGCAACTCAAAATATCATTACTACGGCATCCGGGTAAAGCCAGACTCGCCGCTTAACCGTCTGCAAGAGGACACGCAGTACATGGCCATGAGGCAGCAGCCCGTCCACCAGAAACAAAGGTCTTTATATTTAACCTATCGGATACTTCTTCTGGTGAAATATGTCTTGAAAACGGTGACGTTAGGATGGCCCACCAAATCAGGGGCTTTTTCTGGAAACTAAGTACATTGTCGATGTGTAACCAATGATGGTTCTCTCTGTTCTTGAAGCAAATTGAAACGTAATTCTCCAAAATGTTCAATCTTACATCTGTAGCGTTCACCCAAACTACTTTAATGTTACCGTATTTTCCCCACTATAAGGCGCACCCAAAAGTCTTAATTTTTTTCAAAAGCTGACCATGCGCCTTATAATACAGTGCGCCTTATATATGGCTCAATATTAAGTCGCAAGGTCTCGCAACTTACGCAACAGCCGCCGACTCGATTTTCCCCCGAACGTGGAGTAGTCCGCGGTGTATGCTGGGATTTATATACCGGCGTTTCATTGGCTAACCAATGTGTCAATCATCATTTGAATCGATCGCTATTGGCTGAAGTTATTCGGAGCCTCGGATACGCTAGAGGGCCAAAACAAACCCTGCAATTGGCCAAAAAAGGTGTGTCAATCCTCAGTTAAATCGATCGCTATTGGCTGAAGTTATTCGGAGCCTCGGATAGGCTAGAGGGCCAAAACAAACCCTGCAATTGGCCGAAAAAGATGACTCTGAATAGCAAGCTTGCTAAAGTACGCCATAAAGAAACATGTTTCATTAGTCTGTATTTGTAAATATTTTACTCTCGTGGATTTACTTCACTCACCATGGTTGCATATCATTATTGAACGTGAGAACTTGAGCTATGCGGCTTTATATTTTCCCAGTATCTTGTTTTAGAACGATCTTGATCTTGATGTTGCTGTGATGAGTTGAGTGAATTAAACTCAATTCCAAGTGTTTATTGTCATATGCGCAGTAAAGTTGCGAGCGAAAAGGAAAATAGAAACTAAGGAATGGTTGGCATTTCTTGAATCCCAAGACTTTAACCTTCCGAATAATATTTGAAATTGTGCATTTGAGTGACATCGTACGGACACCGCATCCGCACGTGTCTACGACACATATTTGCTTCTTTGCAAGCTTTGGGAATGTTAAGGGGGTAATAAGTTTGACTGAATCATCTGACTGTTTTGTCGACGTTCCCATTGTAGCGCCTTATAATCCGGTGCGCCTTATCTATGGAAGATATAGGACCAAAACTAATTTTTGGGGGTACGCCCTATAACCCGGTACGGAAAATACGGTACTTTTTGTATCTACAAACCATACACATGGACATCCAATAAAACAAACAGATAATGTGTAAATAATAAAGACATTTCACAATATATTTGTTGCTAAAAATGTTTTATAATATTTTATCATGTTTAGTGGTTTATTTTAATCTCTTGTTTGAAGTTTCACTTCATAAAATTGATAAGTTTAAAGTTTAATAGACGCTCAAAATAAGGAGAGAAGACATCAATGGATTTGAACTTGCAAGGAGAACAGGAGAGAGCTTGGACTTCAGATAAGAAATTCCAAACTCTTCCAAAGCCCCCCCCCCCCTTTTTTTTCCCCTTAATTAAATCACCTAGGTTACAAAATTAACAACATAGTAGTCGAAACAACCAACTGGCATCCTATGCAATCTTTTTTGTAAGTCTGCAATATTTAAAACATAATAAAAATATATAATAACATGGCAGCCTGTTTCCCATATAAAAAAATAGCCCGGAAAGAGTTTATGTCCCTACAGCAGTCAAGTAAAATCTTAGTTTTGTGTAAATCATCAAATTGGTTTCAAGATGGGATAAGTATTTTTGTAAAAAGTACTCAAATATTTCATCCCCAAATATTAAAATATCAGAAAAGTTTACTAGTTGGGTGTAAGCCGTAATCAGCAATATCAATATAATTGGTAAATGGTGTGCATTTATATAGCGCTTTTCAAGTCAACAAAGACCTCTCAAAGCACTTTACAATGTGCTTCACACTTACCCATTCACACACACACATCAATAGGGAGTCAGCCATGCAAGGCGCCAACCTGCTTATTGGAGGCATTAGGGATTCAGTGTCTTGCCCAAGGACACTTCGACATATAACACAATATGATAAAATGTTTTAGGTAATTTGTAATAAAACGGTAATGTATGATTTTTTTTTTTTTGAGTGCACAGATCTAAAACATTTTTTTGTAAAATTAAAAACAAATTTAGCTTTTAACACGCTGAACATATTTAAAGTTGAACAACAGCACAAATCGCTGAAAACGCAAAACAATGAAATATTAATTAAAAATATTAACTCTAGACAGTTATAAATAAATGTTAAAATGCAAAATAAACTATTTACACTTCTATTTCAACCAATTTGGACGCAGATCCTCTGAAAAACACGCATATTTTAATATAAATCAAAATGAGTGAAACAAAAATCAAAAAATCAGCAGTCTCAATGTCATTAAAATTAGTCCAAATTTGGCTCATTTTTCTTTTTCTATACATACAGTACTTTTTCTTTTTTGTCTTCCATATTGAACTCAAATATTACCGCCTACAGAGCCCTTTCTGTGTTTGTAAACAAGTGTGATGTAGCCAAGTTGTGCATTGTTGAAGCAGAATGGCAGAATTTATGTCTGTTTATAGCAACCCATTGGCACAAAAGGATCATAGATCATAGATAGGTACAGCTCAAAATACCACAAATGATGTGCTAGCAACAAGATAGAGACTTTACTTTTGATAAATAAATAAAAAGCATTCTTTTTTAATCGGCGCTGGATTTCTTCCTTTGAAGGTACTGGAAAATTTAGGGGTAGATTGTTCTTGAAAAGTGCTTGCATTTGACCATGGAAAAGGTGTTCGAACCCTGCAGTATTTTTATGTAGGAGTTTCATTCGTATGAACTAGTCTCCTGCCTTGTTTAGATTCAAACCTCTGCAGAAGGTGGACGGAATGCCTGACAACCTGTGCGTGAACTCACATTGCAACAATACTCCGGAACAGTCTGTTGCAGCTCAGAGCCAACACCATCAACAGTACATAGGTCAGTGCTTGTCCCAATGCAACTTTTTCACTTCTAATAATGCTTTTGCAGCACAGAGCGTGATCCGATCCTGATATAAATCCGATGATATATACATTTACAAGATTCTATTGACACTCTCTCTGTAATGTGGACTTCTTCTGTCTCTTTGTAAACACACCTGTAACATACTGTACGTGCTTCACACAGACACAGCCCACAGCTTACCTGAGTTTCCTGCCCCCGATGTGGGAACTCAGCCTCTGCCAGACCGCATCACTGTAAATGACATCAAGAAGCTGCAGACCCTGTACAGAGACCACTGTGAGGTAGGTGGCGGTCTTGATCATTGGAGCAATTTGATCTAACAATTTATGACTTAAAATTGAATATATTTTGGGAAACTTTTAAACTCAACTAGCCATAAAAACAAAAACCCAAAAAATTTGGGGGGAGAGACAAATAAAATATTTAAGATAAAATTCAACAAAATCGCCAAACACGCTCTTGAGACAAAACCTAATCCTTCGGCACATTTCATTTTACTGTGTGACGTTTAATGATTTGATAAAATCTATGAAATGAAGATAATGCCTGGGCCTGTGTCCCATATCAACAAACATACTACTTTAAATTTGTCTTTTTCCCTTTGTTATTTAAGATAATTTTGTCTCATTTTGTCAGTTTTGTCGTGAATAATGGTTTTAAAACAAGGTGCGAGCAGAGTTCATTCATAAAAATGTGACAAAATACTGCAAACAAGAAGGATATAAATGTATTGTATGTATGGTAGTGCGTTATGTCTGCAGAGATAATCCCACCATTAACTGCTTTCCCAATCAAATTGCTCTGAGTGCTTGGCTGGCGTTTTCAGGCATTTACAGTTTGTTACGTGGGTTTTCATCATAAAGAGTCTCAACAGTGAACATACATTGCTTGTTGAGCGTCCATATTAGATACTCACAGCCAAAACAGGGTCGGTTGGTGTTACACCGTTATTGTTAACTGTAGTTGAAAAATTGTCCAATACATTTTGGACCAAATTTGTTCCTTTTCAGCTTTTGTTTCACATAGAGAGAAATTTCAAAGTTTCAGAGAATATTATTATGGCTTATTTTACCTCGGGCAGATAAACTCATGAAAAAAGCCATATGTTCCTGACCTCTGTATTATAAGATACTTCCACAGCTGCGTTAGGTCTGTGAACAATCCATCGGAAATAGATATATATAGTCACACACCAAGGACCATTTTTCTTTAAATTGTATAAACGGTGTCCTGCCTGATATCCACTAATACTTTATGTTTTGTAAAGCATTAAATATAAAAATATATGTATTGCTTACAGAACAGTCTCATGAATGAATCAAGGATTGTATGGGTGATTAAAATCCTTAAAATGCTTTAATTTTAATGTTGTGTTTTCAAGGATTAAAAGAGCTAGAATTTTGGGTGAGGTGCTTGTAAATGCTTGAAATGGTTGCCATGTTTCTGAATTTGCTGGTGGCTATGCTACTGCATTTCTTCTTCCCTCGTGATTTACTGCAGCTGGCATTAGTTTTTACGGCATTGTCCCATAAAGGGTAATTTCCCCATACAGGTCACTCCCAAGAGGACAGTTGCATGCTACTCCTAAACAGGGCATTATGAAATGTGTATTAGTGCAAAGATTACGTATCAATCATAAGGCCATGTAAAGATTAAAGCTATTAAAGGTATATTGTAATGGGAAAAAATTTCCTGCAACTGAAAATGTAAGCTACATATTACTGTCATTTACAGACGCTGCCATACTTACGTCCATTCGACTAGATGCGGTAGATAGGAACATTAAATTCGGGATGTCGATAAATATCAGGACATTGCTGTGAATTAGATTTTGTATTGTGTACACCTTTTTCTGAGTAGAGGACAGTGCTGTAGTGCTTCTTTCGACGTGTAGCGCTGTAAGAGGTCACCCAGCATTCATCCTTTACTTCCTGTTTCGTGTGTAATCATAACAACGTGTACTATATCGCTGGCGTGCTAAGAACTTTGACGTTTTTATTGCTTAATTTATTGTGCATCCATTTAATATGGTTAGTGTAAAGTGTGGGGTAGAGGCGAGCCGTTTCTTTTGTAACGAAAGTGGAATAAGAAAGCTTAATGCGGTTGAGAAGATGGAGGAGGACCTCTTGAAGCGTATCTCCCAAAAGTAAGTTAAACCTCACTTTATTTATCTTTATAGAGCATATTATTTTATGAAATGGTTATTTTTTAGTACAAAACAATACAGGTTACTTATACAAGCCTTACATACTTATATAAACCTTAAACATACAAAATATAGCACTGAAGCAACCTACGAACAAATTCAACTTACGAACGATCGTCCGTTACCTAACTCGTTCGTAGGGTTAGGGTTAGTATATTCACGATCATATGCCACGTACACGCGAGACTAAAAATTGCATATGTAAACCACAGATATATTTGTGGTTCCCCAAAATTGATTCATACCAATTTATTTCAATTGTACTGGAGAAATGATCAAATTGGCTTTGAAACCCCTCAAAGAGTGCTTGAATTTCGACGTGTAAAAGGTGTACAAAACCTGCTAAATATTTCAGCGCACTTTAAAAAGAATAGTTGCAAAAATACAACTAAAATGTTTTACATTTAGTAAGTAACGCCGTGGACTAAACATAGTAGTGTTCACAAAAAAATATATATTTCAACTAAATAAATCCATTGCAAAATCATTACAAAAGCTAAATGAACTTGTATTCACAAACGAGACTTTTGACTTAAATGTCAAGATTGAAGAAGCTATAACTATTATTTACTTTCAAAGGTTCAAATTGTATCAAAGTGACTCTTAAATAGCCCAGCAACCCAAGACCAGGTGCCTTCTCTGTTAGCTTTGTCAGGCGTCAGATGATTGCATAATTCACTCGAGGGCCTCCATCATGAATTTGCGAATTAGCTTCCACCGTACGATGAAAAGGGAAATAATAGGAAACATTACAATCAGGGGGCTTAACAGACAGCCGCTTGTGTGATTAAAGCAGCCAAGTGCTTTATCGCATTATCACCGGCCTCCCTGTCCGTCCTCCCCGTGCTTCTTTTGTTCCGGGCTCCTTTTCATCCACAAGCGGCTTTCAAGACATGCCAATTAACCTTTCGGCGTGCTGGCTGGACATCTTGGTGTCTTTGTGGAGGCCTCCCCGCGGGCTTTTGTGTGGCCTCGTCTGCGGACGGGCTCACGGCCTATCGCCTTTGTCTGCCACTCTGGCACTGTTCCTTGCCTGCGTGTGTTTAATGTTCACGCAGGGAACTTTCTTATTTTCACTAGGAGCTAAGCGTGACCTGTTATCTCATTAGCAGATCCTTTTTGTGTGCCTTTAAAGTTACCATATTTTCTGGATCATAAGGGGCACACTAAAACCCAAAACTGACCAGAAATTTGAACGTGCGCTTGATTAATGTGCGACAATCGGCTCCATATATATCAGAATATTAAGTAATTGCCCAAGTTCTATTTTATCTCCGAGCCATAAGTACTCGTGAAAAGAGCCATAGGTACCGGACCCCTGCTGTAATGGGTCAGTGATATCCTGGATTATATGTGTTGAATATGATGGACCCGTTATTTAAGTCTGAGATGTTGGGTGTGGGTACGTCGATGGTTTTAGCTTCTGTGAATATGATTTTTACATATTACCTCTGTTTTTTTATTGGTGTTTACTATGTTTTGTGTATATTACCCAATGCTAAATCTATTGCGCCCTGGTGATCCTGGAAGGGGGATTACCACAGGTGATCCCTTCTCAAGGTTTCTTATTTTCTTATTTATTTTTTATTTTTCCTTGCCCGCATGTTGGTTAAAGATCAGGGTATGGTGTAATTGTTCTGAGACATTTTGTGATTGACGACTATACAAATAAATGTGTCTTGACTTGATACATGTGAGTTTGGTTCGAAACAGAGAGCATATTGGAAAAAACAGGTTGAGCAGTACGGAAGGATGGGTTGAACAATCCTTTGGTACAAAATAATAGGAGGTGAGGTGCAACATGTTGTTGGCTCCTTTCAAATTGGAAATGTGTGAACATATTTTGCAATTATTGATCATTTAATGAATGTTATTGACCACAATTGCATAACAATACAGGCAACGGGGATTGTACCGTACAGCAATGGTAAGAGCACTGAATCCTAACCACCAGGCATCTAAGGACATGAACAGTTGTTCACAATTGCATAAGATTAGATGCAACGGGAATTGAACTCGGATTGCGGCGGGGTAAGCGTGGAATCCTATCCACTAGACCAGTTTTTTCCAACCTTTCTTGAGCCAGGGCACGTTTTTTTTACATTGGAAAAATTTCGCGGCACACTACTAACCAAAAATGTTATAAAATGACACTGAACAGTATGTTTAATTACATAATTTATAATACCCCCAGTATTTACAGCACAGACACTTGACAATGACATAATGTTTGCAGAAAATGATTCATAAATGTTTTATAAAATTGTAAATTTTAAAAAGCGACATTGGATAATTTCTCATGGCACACTCGCGTGCCGCGGCACAGTGGTCGAAAATTACTGCAATAGACCACTTGCAATACAGACGTGTGCAATACAGAATAAGTACGTTTTAGTCCTGGTACTCTGATATGGTGGCGAAATGAGAAAACAGAAAGTGATTAAAGTTCTGTGTAACATTTTGTTTCACTTTTTCTTAGCTCAAACTAAGCATTGTAAGTGCCAAACATTATAGATAGATCGATACCTTATTCATCCCTGCGGGGAATTTCACATTTTCAGCAGCATCCTTCCGCTGAGAACAATACAATAATAAAGCAAAAGGAATACAATATACAAATACCCAATGTGACATACTAATACCCACTGTAGCGTGTTGTATAGAGTATTTAAATAGTGCTACATAAAATACACACTGCATTAAAAGTACGGTAATATGCAATGTAGGGGGTGTGGTTTAATGTGGGCCTTTACTCCGCCGGGTGGAGTTAAAGAGCCTCATGGCATGAGGAAGAAAAGATCTCTTCAGTCTGTCCGTGGTACAAGACAGTGACAGCAGTCTGTCGCTGAAGCTGCTCTTCTGTCTGGATATAATGCTGTGTAGTGGATGTGATATGTTGAGCCATGCGTTTTTATCTCTTAGGATGACTGAAATAGTTCCCACAATGTCTATATTTTCATGTTCAGAACGACCAAATTACCTCCCACAATACCATTTTCTTCATTCATTTCAGAATCTCGTGCTGTTCATAAAGACTTTGCGAGTGGGTGATGCAATACTGTGTATCAGTGGTCCCCAACCTTTTCTGTACCACGGACCAGTTTAATGTCTGACAATATATTTGTGGCCCGGCCCAATAATAACTTCAACAATTTGGCACCGTGACTAAAAATAGTGTGATGATGAGTAAAGCCTGATGACTGTTTCGTTTGTATCCCTAGAGGTCGAGTGGATAGGAAGTGGTACGTTCCCTGCTTTGATCTGAGTTCTATTCCCGTTACATCTAATGTTATGCAATTGTGGTCAATTGATCAATCAATGCACAATGACAGTATCATTTTAGCCCTTAATGTTGTTCTATTTTCGTGTACTTTAAGCCTTTATTTATGAAAGATGATATTTTGGAGGTGAGCTTTATAGCCGGTGCACCTTATAGTGCGGAAAATACTACGCAATTAATGCTCATTTGCTATATCGACTGCAGGTTGGTTGCAGTCATGCCACAGGTTGTCTCTGTACACGATTTTGTCACATTCTCCTCAGTCGGATTTTCTCTATGCTGTTTTTCCTGTGGGACTACAAACCGCGCTTGTTCAAAGGGGGATGGGGAATTCTACTTTTTTGTTTTGGAGTTCCGTGTTTGACCTGTTGCCGGGGGCAACCATAAACAAGGTTGCCGTGGCGACGGCTAAGTCGACTTGAAAACATAGCCTGTGATCGAAGCCTACGCTGCTGTGTAAAAAGATCCAGCGGCAAGCGGGCGCACACACATAGACGCGAACACTCATTGTACTGTTGCCAATGTCTTACTACAAAATATGCTGGGCTACGTAATAGCTCAACAAAACATTGCTTTATCTCTTCCCCTTTAGCTCTTTGAGTGTCAGGCGTTTTCTGAAAAGAAGATCTGCTAATGCACGCCGATTTGGAGTTTTGACCGATTTTTTTAAGGCAAGGGTTGGACAACTATGAGTCACTGGCCGTACTGGGTTGAAAAATCTGGCCCAGGGGCAGGGGTAAAGAAATGACTGATTTTGAATTACCGTAAATTATGGACTGCGGAGTGCACCTGATTTGAAAACACATTCTCAAATTTAACTTTTTCAGTGCCAGACACTTCTCGCAAATCGAAGTGCCGGTTCTGGTGAATTTTTGCCATGTTGACTCATTTTTGAAGGCCTACAGAAACTTTTGCTCTGTAGCTATATAGGCATAGGACACATCCAAAGAAAGTTTGAACCCTCATCTTTCATTAGGAAAAAAAATGCTTTTAGCTTTTACCATTGTGTAGTAAACAACAGTTGAACATTGCTAAGTTACTTGCTAAGTAACATCTGAGAAAAATTGCTCTCTGTGAAAGGAAGCGCTTCAAGCAGAACTTTCACTTTTGGTATTTTTTTATATCCAGTATGTTTTTGATACCAAGCCAAAAACTATGATTCTTATAAACACAAGGGCATTTCCTTGCAAAATAACATTTTATTGCAAGAATACTAAACTTATGCATGAACTTTGCAAGAACTATTCTGGTGACGTGATCACATGATTCAAGTCATCATGGCGATCGCAGCGGTACAAGAAACGTCATCACTCTTTGTCCCGACGATTACGAATGCATTTCATCTTTTTCAGTAAGAATAAAGTTGTGAAGCGTTTACAGTCTGTACTTATATATTCGCTTTTATTACCACACTGCATACTCAGCATCAATGTCTACACACCGCTGTACAGTATAATACAGGACACAGGAGCGAGTCATTAATGGTTGACAAAAGATCTGATCAAAGCCACTCCTGCTATCCAGTGGAGATTTATTGTACTGATATAATTCCCAGAGGCTTTATACTAAGGGAAGGGCTGCACTCAAGCCTTTAGAAAAGTTTTTAAAAAACAAGAGAAAAATTGTTTTTGCACTCTGGGACAATGCTTCTAAAAACATATTTACATTTAACCAGCCCTAAGAATGATCTAATTCACCTCTTTTTTAGCTTAGCTGCAGAACGCCATAGTTGCTGTGCCCCCCGCACACCTGACGCCGTTTTCAGCTGCGTTATATTTAGTTTTGTTCTGGAGATTACAAAGACTTGCACATATTTACCACTGCATTAAAAGAAAATACAAATAAGTGTAGCATCGTGTAAAATGTGAGTCTTATATCCCCAGATGACAGTGCCAGGGCAACCATACTGCGGAGAGTAGTGCCAGATTGCAACAAAGATGTGTCTATTTTGGTTGTTGTCATTGGTGGTGTCTGTGAACCAAATTGCATTCCCTTGAGGATTAAAGGAAACTCCAGCGACCTGAAATTGATGCCGATGATAGGGAAAGAAAAATGTATTGTTTTGATCGATAACTTCCACCGCTCTTCACATCAGATATATAGCTTAAGGACTTGATTTGTGAGTGAAAAAGTTGAAATATCGTGAAAAAACTGTAAATATCAGTCATAAAGTACTGTCAAACCTCCTTTTTCCTCCTATTATATGAATAATGTTGGCAAAAACATGGACTAATATCTCTTAAAGTCATACATATTTTCCAGAAGACACGGTGGCTTAAAAAGTGCATGAATTTGGCCATCTAAACAGTGTGCTGTTATCATTGTTATTTGTAAAAAAGAAAAAGTAAATTGTTGATTCACATTTTTGTATTAAGGAAAGATGCTCTACGTAAGTGTGGACCATTTCATTTTCATTTCTGTGATTCACTAAAAGATTTTTGAGCAGGGTGGAATTTGCCCTCGGCCTGTAGTGCCCCTAGTATGGCAAACCCTTTGTGATTAAAAATAATATTATAGTGTAAATGTTCCTCAATCCATGTGCCCAGCATAGTGGTAGAAAATAATTCTCCATTTGCATTCAATAAAGAAAATATTTTGGTAGATAATTTATCCTATTTATTAATAATAATAATAATAATAATAATTTCCTTTGTATTGTCATTCTTTGTAACGTTGTTTCTATTTTTTTGTATATTTATTTTAAATTTAGTAATTGTATTCGTATTATGTTTGTTTGTGTATCATTATCACATTTGATATCGGAGTAATCCAAAAGTAATTCAAGGTAATAAAGTTGTATACTGCAAAATTACGTTACCATTTATAACAGATAACTAGCAACTGTATCGGTTCCCTCCAATACTCTGCCTTAATCTGAGCGACCTTTGGGGCAAAGCACCCGGGTAATTGAAGTCTTGCGTTCCCGTTGGCTCGCCTCGGAACCAACCGGGGGCCCACAGCTAGCTGGAGCTGCCTGCAGAATCTGTGTTGTGTATCTGGTTGCCATGGTTCAATTCCCCCTCCTTCTTCCCTTTTTCTCTCCCTCCCCTGCAGGCAACACTAGATGTGGTGATGAACCTCCAGTTCCAATACATCGAGAAACTCTGGCAGACCTTTTGGTGCTCAACAGTGACATCTAGTGACGGGAGCACCACCATTCCCAGCAGGTCAGTGTGCACTTGATGTACTTTCCCTGTTTAATGGTGATGCTTTTTATGAATATTTTTTTTATAATTCACCAAATTGCAACAACGATTATAAAGAAATTAAAACATATATCAAAACAAGTGAAAACAGCTTATTTTTATAGTAGAATTGTCTTGTACCATTGGCAGATGTTTTTTTACATTTTAAAGGGATATTGTGTATTATTTAGCACCAATTAATTAAAAAAGTTGCCGCCAAGGGTACTTTGTAAGACAAAAAAAACTTTGTGAAAGGTTGGGCAAAAAATTTGAAGAAATATGTTGCGGTTTGGTCACTTTGACGCTCTATAGTTTGTTTATCTTTGTGCTTTGTAGCTCTTGTTTTCTGTTGCACCACACAATACAGCGATTTGTAGTGGTCAAATATTACATAGTGTCCCTTTAAAGAACAAAAAAGGCTTTTTATGAATACTAGAGCTGCAACTAACAACCATTTTAGTAGGCGACCAGTCACCGACTATTGAAGATATTAATTAGTCAGATAATCTGCTAATGTTTTTTCTCGAATTTAGCATCAAGTTGATATGATTATGTGGCAAATGATGATAAAAACAAGAAACAGGGTTCAATGAAAATGCATCTTTTAAAGAACATAGTGCCGATTAGCACAAAACTTAAATAAAACCAATTGCACACGGTGCTCTGTCATACATAAACCTATATCCATTTTTAGGACCAGGCAAATTAATAATTAATTAAAATCAAGTACCTTATTTTTTTGGACTATAAAGCGCACTAGATTGTAAATTCGATTCCCCAAAATTAATGTTTTTTGATATATTTTTTTTCCATCTATAAGACGAGTAGATTTAAAACTACAGAAAGGCTTGAGGTTGCACTAGTAATAAATAAGTACCATATTTGTGCATTAATTGATCCGTCAAATGTAAGTGGTCTGCATTTATATAGCACTTTTCCAGTCAATGAAGACCTCCCAAAGCGCTTTACAAGATGCTTCACACTTACCCATTCACACACACTCACACACCGATAGCAGTGTCAGCCATGCAAGGCAACTACTTGCATTTCGGGGGCATTGGGGATTCAGTGACTTGCTCAAGGACACTTCGACATATAACACAGAAGAGCTGGAAATCGAACCTGCGACCTCTTGAGCCCAAGACAAGGGCTTTGCCTCCTGAGCTACTGCCGCCCAAAATATATCGCTGATGACAATTGCAAAAATTGGATTAGGCAGAAATCGAAACTGAATTGCTGGGGAGAGTGCCAAATCCTATCCTCTATTCTACTACGAATACGATCGACACATGAAAAGGCATTACATTTTTGTCGTCATCATCACACTATATTTTTAGTCACTGTGCCACGTTGTTGATGTTATTATTAAGCCGGCCCTCATAATATTGTCAGACATTAAACCAGTTTGTGGTAAAGAAAAGTTTGGGGACCACTGAATTATAGTATTGTATCGCTGACTTGCAAAGCACACGTGATTCTGACATGAACGAAAGAGAAAGACATTGTGGGAAGTAATTTGGCCGGTATGAAATCTATAAATAAACGCATTCAACTGCGTTTGTCACTTACAATGTTGAGCTACGATAAAGTGAAACAACATTTTTGACAGATTTGTTTTGTCTTTTTGTTTTCTCATTTCTCATTTTTATCTGGCACCGTGACTAGAAATAGTGTGAGAATGCCCTATTGATTTTCCTGCATAATATATGTCCTTAATGGCCTGTTGCTCAGGATGTGACGTTCTTATTGCCACTGTCCGGGTTCGATACCCACTGCCACCAGTTTTATACATTGGTTGTCAGCGACCGATCAATGATCGCACAAATATGATGATACACTGATACAAAAACAGGCTTTTTTTTAGCAGTTTTAGAACAGAAAATAAGTTATGTGAATTTTGTGAAGTATATTCAGTGGTCAACTGCAAAGTCTGTAACAAAAATATTTAACAATTCCTAACAGTTTGAAATCAAACAATTAACAACAGACGTTTGTTATTCGAACTGCATGCATTTAAAGTTCAGAAAAGTTCGTCAGGCACAGTCTGGCATAACGCTCAAGTTCTAGCTAAATATATGTGTATGAACTGTGAAAAGCATCTCATCGAAATTGTATTGGCTTGAATGTTACTTAAGTCTTACAGAGGCGAGTCAGACTCTGTTTCGTTCAACTATCCGTTTTCTCTCTCAATATTTGTCTTTTTATTCACTGCATCCAGGATAAAATCTTCCCAAACTTTAGAAGTTTTGGTACATGTATTTGATGTTGACGCTGTCATTTCTGTATGTTTATGTTACTGCTCGAGACAGACGTATTCAACAGAGATTTTATTTATGTAGATGTCTCACTCTGTTGGAAAAACGTGTCTGGCAAAAAGTCAACAATGCAATTAATAACCGATTCATGACAACATCAATGACTAATCTTCGCAGCCTTTCCGAATACAAAACAATGTTAAAACGATGTGCAAAATTCGATCTGCAGTGACGACGAACTAGAAGGTGTGCTGCCCGGAGAGAAGCTGGTAAATCTTTGTAAATACGAACCAGTGCGGCTATGGATGCGAAGCTGCGATCACATTCTCTACCAGTCCTTGGTGGAGATCCTCATCCCAGATGTGCTGCGCCCAGTTCCCAGTCAGTCATTAGTCAAAGTCATAAAGTTATTTGGGGCCAATACTGCTGTCTGTTGCAGATTCAGAACAGACCTGTTTTTTTTCTGCAGGTACTCTCACTCAGGCCATCAGGAACTTTGCCAAAAGTCTTGAGGGATGGCTGACCAACGCCATGACAAGCTTTCCTCAAGAAATCATTCGCACCAAGGTGACCGGAACAAAAGTGTCACATTTTCAAAACGTTATCATTGCGATTTTGAACCTGTTTCAATTACACTCATACTTGTCATTTTATATCGTTCTTTAGACATTTTGAAAGCAAAGAATAGAATAGAATAGAATAGAATATACCTCTATTATCATGGTTACAAAATGGGTTTGAACATATTGTGACAACGAAATTGGATGTGGCACTCCAATTTCACATTCAAGCAAAATATTTAGATGTTTCGATTTTGTTTTAGATCCACACCATATATTTTAAGACAAATTTCTACAAAACCACCAAACCCGTTCTCCAGACAAGAGCTAATATTTAGCACAAATTATTTCATTGTGTGACATTTGATGAGTTGATAAAATCTATGGAATAATATTAATGCCAGAGGCTGTGTCAACAGATATACGACATCAACATTATCGCCCCCCTGCAGTTACCTCAAATCTTTGAAGTTCATTTTGACCGTCATTTTTGTCTTTAATATTGGTTTCAAAACCAAGTGCAAGCAGAGTTCTTTAGTAAAAATGTCTCAAAATACTGCAAATTAACCAAATTGCAACAGAATTACAAATAAAACCACAATAAATAGCAAAATAAGTGAAATCAGCTTATTTCTACAGTATAATTGTCTTGTACCATTGGCAGATGTTTTTTTGGTTTTTTTTTCAATTTTAAAGGGATATTGTGTATTATTTAGCAACTCCTAGTGGTAAAACAAACATCAATTGATTAATAAAATTGCCGCCAAGGGTACATTGTAAGACAAAAAAACTTTGTGAAAGGTTGGGCAAAAATGTGAAGAAATATTTTGCTGTTTGGTCACTTTGACGCTCTATAGTTTGTTTATCTTTGTGCTTTGTAGCACTTGTTTTCTGTTGCACCACACAATACAGCGATTTGTAGTGGTCAAATATTACATAGTTTCCCTTTTAAGAACAAAAAAAACTTTTCTTTTCTGTCAACTCAGATTTAGGAAGTTTTATATCGTTTTAAAGAGCCAGGTAGTTAAAGGATCCGTTTATCTTGCCATAAATAGGTAGAAGATCCTCCTAATATTAAGTATAGCTTTCTTAATGTGCTCTGCAGGTAGCGGTGGTGAGTGCCTTTGCACAGACACTAAGACGTTACACCAGCCTGAACCACCTGGCCCAGGCAGCACGGGCCGTCCTCCAGAACACTTCACAGATCAATCAGATGCTCTCCGACCTCAACCGGGTGGACTTCGCTAACGTGCAGGTTGTGGCCAGATCCTGCCCTGGCATCGTCGGCAGTGCGCGACCCCCGTTAAACGCTCGCGTGCATCTTGGGTAACAGGAGCAGGCCTCGTGGGTGTGCCAGTGCGACGAGAGTGTGGTGCAGCGTCTGGAGCAGGACTTCAAAGTCACCCTGCAGCAGCAGAGTTCTCTGGACCAGTGGGCCACCTGGTTGGACAACGTGGTCACTCAGGTCCTCAAGCCCCATCAGGGCAGCCCCAGCTTCCCTAAGGCCGCGCGGCAGTTTCTACTCAAGTGGTCTTTCTACAGGTAATTTGAAATTTCTATTTGTCGCAACAAACATCACGTCACAGAAAAATACCGAAAAGAAAAAAGGGATGCCGGTGTAGCGTTTTTATTTTGTTTCCAGGAGGAAATAGTTCTAGGATTTCTAAATGCCATTTGCAGTTACTTCAATTTCCCAGAAGAGGCCACCAAATGTCTTCTCTATAAAATAACAATCAGCCTCTTAATTTCAAAGGAGGTACACTTGTATTTATTAATTGCAATTCATTGATTTGACATTGAACTATTACTTCAGTCAAAAACTTGACACATATTGATTGTTGAGACACAACCAAAATTTGTTTAGACTAAAGTCAATCGTCAAACATCTCAACAAGATAGATATTGGAATGAGATGGGTTTTCTGGAGAGTTTGAAGAAGTCAAGGGTATATTGTGGAAAGTGAAAATAGCAAATGAGCAGAGATATTCTGTGACGTGTTGGAAGTTTCAAACCCCAGCACCAAATCAGCACTTCTATTTTTTGTCCTGTTGTGTACAAGTACCTTATAAGAGAGAAAGATGTGTAGTTGTTTCTGTCATCCAGGTTGGAACTCTTGTCTCAGAGAGAGAGACAGAGAGCAAGACAGAGTTGCTTCGGCATGCTTAGGTCGAGAGAGCTAGGAGTGTGAGACCTGTCTTTGAGACGCGATTTTGGCCTATGTGGCATGAGCGTCTTTTCAGTCGTTTTCTCCAAACGCCAGTTCCTGTCTTTGAGTCGGATTTCAACACACATGACATGAGCGTGGATGTTTTCGGTCCTGGTGTCCCAGAGGCAACGCTTTCTGCCAGCTTTCAAACGGCCTTGTGCACGATTAGCCAAAATAAAAAAATATTGCGATGTGACGTAGTGCAATTGTGTAATCACAAGACACTGCGGTTTGAGCCTTGTGTGAGCATACAGCAACTATAAAAAAGCTCCCCAGAAGAGGGAGCTGTTTTCTTAAGGTTAACACATGTCAATATGATTAACCCTCGTGTTGTCTTTATTTAATGACCTTTTTTTTTTTTTTACTTTTTTGGGACCAATCTAGGAAAATTCATATCATTTAAAGTCAAATAAAATATCATTCAAAGGAAAACAGGAGGGTTTAGTGCTCACAAAAAAAACAAAACTAGCACAGAAAATACACCTCTTTTTTTTCAAATCGAAAATGATATTAATATTGCAAAAGTCGTCTGAAAAATCACAATTTTTTTTCCAAAATCATGCATCCCTATTATGTATTGATGTGTCCCAGTTGCAAGGGCATCACCCTGATATGGGTTGAAGCCAAAGGCCTATAAGCACCCACCCCCAAAATAACCTTGGACGCTTCTTGCAATCACATAAGCAAATTTTCATATCTTACATCATTATTACAATCATTTGTTCCCAAAGCCGGTGCCCCGTACTCTGTCCTGTCCTCTTGATGGCATTAAGTTGCAAGTTGCCTCAGTGCCAGTACCCGTCCCTCGGGTCAGACAGTACCAGTCCCTGCCGCAGTCCCACCCTTAGTCCATGCTTAGCCACAACCGGGTCACGGGCCAGACCCTCTCGGTGCCAACAAGGACCGGCCCCCCCTTGCAAAGCAAACCTCAGGCACCGGGCACGCAATACCTTCCCCGTGACTTCGGTGGGGGCTTCTTAGTCCCTGCTGTTGTGGCCAGGGTGTGTCACGCCTTCTGCCTCCTATGTTTGTACACTAGACTAGGTGAGAAATTGGTCTTAAATCTAATTGAAGATGGTCTTGAAAAGGTCTTTAGAACTCTTAAATTTGAATGGAAAAATCCTGGGAGAACCCTGGACCATAGTGTGGCTGGTAGGTGCGGCTGCCTAGACCGGCTGCCAAGGTCATGCCGCATCCCCTACGGGACATGACTGGTCACATATTGGATCCCTTGTCTAGTCTTGTCACAGGTGAAGTTGGGGACGTCAGCCTGTATCTGTGTCCAGTCCATCAGCGCTCAGCAGAGACCTGCCAGACCTACCACACAGAAAGTGTGTGTTATTTAATGCCTCTAAGTGGTGAAAAATATATTCATGGGCGTAACACGGCCATTTTTGGGGTTGCACCCCTAAATTCAGCCCAAGCACCGTCTAAAATATATGCATAAATATGATGAAAACCGCTAGATAAAAAGAAGAAAAAACAAAACCAAAATGTGAACAACGCAGCGTCGGAAATACTCATGGTTCACTCCATTTGATTCCTTGCACTGCTCTTGCCCCTCACTTGCGGCATAGCGGCGAAGTCTCTGTAGGCTCTGGTGTATTACAGTGAGACTATGTTATACTGTGGTTATGTTAAGCTACTATTTTGGCACTCAATGCCATGATTTAGGAATTGGCACCCAATGCCATGACTTAAGAATCATCAACAACTATCAGTCCTCATTTGAGCTGCATTGAATCGAATGAGCCAAGCTTAATGGTTGCGTGTATGTAAGCGATGTGTGTGGTTACAAAACACAAATAACTAGTTTTGAAGCAGGACGTATGTCGGACCCGCCCCAAAACATACTGGACTGTCTCAGAAAATTAGAATATTGTGATAAAGTTCTTTATTTTCTGTAATGCAATTAAAAAAACAAAAATGTCATACATTCTGGATTCATTACACATCAACTGAACTATTTCAAGCCTTTTATTATTTGAATATTGCTGAATTTGGCTTACAGCTTAAGAAAACTCAAAAATCCTATCTCAAAATATTAGAATATCATGAAAAAGTATACAAGTAGGCTATTCAACTAATCACCTGAATCATCTAATTAACTCGAAACACCTTGCGAGGGTTTCCTGAGCCTTAAAAACACTCAGCTTGGTTCAGTAAACTAAATCACAAGTATGGGGAAGACTGCTGATCTGTCTGCTGTCCAGAGGACCATCATTGATACCCTCCATCAGGAGGGTAAGACACAAAAATAAATTTCTCAAAGAGCAGGCTGTTCACAGAGTGCAGTTTCAAAGCATATCCACAAAAAGTCTGTTGGAAGGGAAAAATGTGGCCGGAAACGCTGCACAACCAAGAGAGATGACCGCAGCCTTAACAAAATTGTGAAAAAGAGCCACTTCCAGAATTTGGGGGAGCTTCAAAGACAGTGGGCTGAAGCTGGAGTCCAGGTATCAAAAGCCACAGTTCACAGACGTGTCCGGGAAATGGGCTACAATAGCCGTATTCCCATGGTCAAGCCACTTCTGAACTCAAGACAACGGAAGAAGCGTCTGACTTGGGCTATGGAGAAGAAGCACTGGACAGTTGCAGAGTGGTCCAAAGTCCTCTTTTCAGACGAAAGCAAGTTTTGCATTTCATTTGGAAGTCAAGGCGCCAGAGTCTGGAGAAAGGCTGGAGAGGAGCAAAATCCAAGTTGCTTGAAATCCAGTGTGAAGTTCCCACAGTCAGCAATGGTTTGGGGAGCCATGTCAGCTGCTGGTGTTGGTCCACTGTGTTTCATCAAGTCCAGAGTAAATGCAACTGTGTACCAAGAGATTTTAGAGCACTACATGCTTCCATCTGCTGAAAAGCTCTATGGAGATGAGGATTTCATTTTCCAGCATGATCTGGCACCTGCCCACAGTGCCAAAACCACCAGTAACTGGTGCACTGACCATGGCATCACTGTCCTTGATTGGCCTGCTAATTCCCCTGACCTGAACCCCATCGAGAATTTGTGGGGTATAGTTAAGAAGAAGATGAAAGACACCAGACCTACAAATGCAAATGAGCTGAAGGCCGCTATCGAAGCATCCTGGGCATCAATAACACCTCAGCAATGCCACAGGCTGATTGCCTCCATGCCACGCCGGATTGATGCAGTAATCCGTGCAAAAGGATTGCCAACCAAGTACTGAGTGCATTAATGGACATTTTCAAATGTTTGATTTAGTTTTGCTGTTATAAAATTATTTTTTGACTTGGTCTGAGGAAGTATTCTAATATTTTGAGATAGGATTTTTGAGTTTTTTTTCAGCTGTAAGCCAAAATCAGCAATATTCAAATAATAAAAGGCTTGAAATAGTTCAGTTGATGTGTAATGAATCCAGAATGTATGACATTTTTGTTTTTTTAATTGCATTACGGAAAATAAAGAACTTTATCACAATATTCTAATTTTCTGAGACAGTCCAGTATACAAGAGAGCAGAGAGAGTAGAAATGAGATGAGACACGTTGTTTATTTCATGTGTTCCAAAGTTTGTCTGGGCGACAGTGGCATTTATACTGTGTTCAGTCAGCGATGACATGTTGTTATTCTCTTGTCGGGCGCTTGATTCGAGTTGCCCTGACTCAGACAAATTCTTATCAGTTAAGCAAATAGTTGGAGACATCCTGAAGTCCTGTCAGTCACGTACCTTCCAAATGCTTCTTCTTTCCACAATACTCTGGATGGTAAGCACCGCCAAAGCTCTGAACCTAAAATCACACCTGATTGTATCGATTTTAACAACAAGTGAAACCAGACCGACCATCACACAAACGTGCATTATTCAAATACTCAAGAAATTTGTATTTATTTTACACAACATGGGCTTCACCTAGAGCAGGTTATGAAAATAAATTTACAGAGAAAAGGTCCAACATAAGCTTCTCCCACTTGATAGGATGTGTATTAACCTTTTGGTCCCGCCCACAGCTCCATGGTGATCCGAGACCTGACCCTGCGCAGCGCCGCCAGTTTCGGTTCCTTCCACCTGATCCGCCTTCTATACGACGAGTACATGTTCTACCTGGTGGAGCACCGCGTGGCTCAGGCCACCGGAGAGACGCCTATTGCCGTCATGGGGGAGGTAAGGAAACAGTTTCTGCAAAGTCAACTATTTTAAGCCCTGCGCACGACTGCCGCCACCCACCAGCGACGCCACTGAAGATCTGCGGCTTTCTTTTGTCGTCAAGGAAAGCGGCACGGTGTCCACGGCGTCTAGTATTAAACATGTTGGATCATTTTAAGGCTCCAAATTCCTCAAGTGTGTGCGGCACATAGAAATACGGCGAGCTACCCTTTCCCACGACGCTCTAAATACAAAACACCGCAGTGACTCTCGAAAACATTTCAGATGCCCTTCTAGAGGAGGTATTATCCATATAATACCTAACAGGAGCCAAACGGGCGGTTTGACAGTACTTTATTCAATATTCACTACATACTTTTTCACCCACAAATCTAGCAAAATCTTTAGTGTATGCATCCGAATTGAACAGCAGTGTAAGTCATCTATCAAAAACACCACAATCCTTCCATCTCATTTGCGTGAATGTAAAGTTGATGATGTTTCCTTTGTTCCTTGTGAAACGATGACAAGGGAATGCAATATGGTCCGGTACCACAGCAACCACCAAGGACAACACAAAAAAACAACTTCCATGTCTGTGTTGCAATCTTGCACTATTTTCAGTATGGTTGCCCTGGTTTCTTGTATTAACAGTAATCCCTCATTTTTTCCGGGGGTTATGTTCTGAAATGATCCTGTGAAAGGCAAAATCTGAAGTTGAAACCTTTGTTCTTTTACAATTGTTTCGCGATGAAATACTCTATTGTACGTCGGAACCAAGAAAACAAACCATTTTCACTGATTCAAGCATTTATTTCATAACAAATAACACATAGCATAATAATAATAACTTAGTAACAACATCGTAATGTGTTATTTGGGAAATGCATATCAAACCAGTAGCCTTTTGCGCCAATCAGTTACAAATACTGTTAGCTTCAAAATGGTTGGTAACCCCTGGTATAAGGAAACCTTGCCTGTAAATTGACCCGTAGAGATCTGTGGCAGATTAAACCACACAGGAACACACAGGAAGGGGAACTCTGGAACATGTTCTAAGTGCTGGGTCATTTGAGATGCACCTAGCAACACTACCCGGGGCTAAAACCGATCACAGAAAGCATCAGCAAAGGCATTTGCGATTCCAGCTAAACACAAAACACCAACTGGGCAAATGATTTTGTCAGAGCAGGAGCCCAGCCAAGAACAAGGTGCAAGAAGGCACCAGCAAGGAATCTTAGCAGTGGCCCAGGACTGGTAGCTCTCTGTAGACCTGGAGATGCAGCTGCGGTTCCCCCAGCACATTGTCAGCACCACCCTAAGGCCGGACAGCCTACTGGTCTCAGAGAGCACCAAGAACATCGTGTTGATGAAGTTGACTGTGCCATGGAAGGAAGCCTATGGGAGGAAAATGACCAAGTACCAACCACTGGCCATTGACTGTGGGCAGCAGGGCTGGTAGGCAAGATGTGTGCCCGTCAAAGTTGGCATCAGACGATTTGTGGGGTACTCACTCCACAAAGGTTCAAGTGCCTTGGCATTACAGGAACAGCAAGGAGCAAAGCCATAAAGAATACCACAGAATCAGCTGAAAAAGCCTGGAGATGGCTCTGGATCTAGAGAGGAGAACCATGGGGTCAGGCAATTGCCACCTGAAAGCAAGTCGCGGGGTTGATCACCAGCGGCGGGGTCACCTGGGCGAGAGTGAATACCCGAAACACCCTGTCAACCAAGGAAACATTACTGATGATGTGTTCAAGTGCATCAGTAGTGCTTTAGAAATCACTGAAGGGCTTTCAAAGCGCATTACAATGTACTTCACACTTACCCATTCTCACACTCACGCACCAATAGCGCTGTCAGCCATGCAAGGCCTACTTTCTTATTGGGGGCGTTAGGGGTTCAGTGTCTTGCCCAAGGACACTTTGACATTTAACTGTGAGGAGCCGGGAATGGAACTTGCAACCTCTTGGTTCCAAGAAGAGCGCTCTACATCCTGATGGTGTTGAATGTGCTTGGGGTTTTAGACTCACTGTTGCTTTTTTCTCTTCGATTACAGTTCAGTGACCTCAACTCTATGATGCCGTCCCTCCTGGAGAAAGGTGAAGAAGTAGAAATTGAAATAAATCACGTTTAAAATGTCCCGACTGACATGTTCCTCCATCAGACGTTTCCTTCTCGGACGAGATGAGCGACATGGGCAGCGACGCCGACATGTCGAGGGGCGAGCCGGCCGTCAAACGGGAGCGCATCGAAATGGGCCACGCTCTGCAGGACATGTGAGGCGGACCCCGCCCGCGCCTCACCCACCGCCCCTCCTCGTAGTCCGGCGGCCTTGATGTCAACCCTTTTTTCTCCTAGGAAGCAATCTGAAAATGTCCTTTTTCTGCTTTTGTGCAACTGTGAATGGGTTTGTGCAGTTCATTTGTTATGAGGAGTTTAACTTGGCAAGTGCGGTGCTGATGTGCTGTGTTTTTTGTTTTCTGTCGGAAATTCAGTTTGACTTAAATTAGCCGTGCCATGGTGTCATTCGAGTGCCTTAGATTGCTAACCGGGAACCCGTCAGTCCAGATGTCAGCCCGTCCCTGTGCCTCGACCGCACTACGAATGTATCGTCTGTAAAACTCATTCTCCGCAATTTCTGGTGCACACTGCTGGTAGACTCTGATCTAGAAACAATTGGGTCAAAAAAAATCATAGGAAAAATAACCCGATTAATTCAACCCATCTTCCGAAGTTGTTTTGCACAACTAAAAACATGTTCTGTTGAAAAATGGTTTAGTTTGTTTTAAAGCAGTGGTTCTCAACTGGTTTGACTTGAGGACCCACCATTCCACCCTAATGACGAGCTGCAAATTCATTGCATGAAAGGCTTGTGCAGTATGAAGTAGAGATAATAGAATATACTTATTTTTAAAATAAATTACTAGCAAAACCAAAAACTACTGTATTACTAGCATATAAGCCTTAAAATAGTCATATAATAAGAAAAGTTCTTACCCAAAGTAATAAGAAAATGTGTACGTAAACAATGATAATCACTTAAATGTAGATAATAAACGTCAATTTATCAATGGCCGACACGTGTAAATTCTTTTTGTATTCCGCAATAATTTCCTCTTCAATCTTTGTCCCTTTTTTCCCCCACTTTTCGTTTTCCTCATCACTGACTTTCTTGGCACCCATTATTATGGTAAGAAAAAGGAAATAAAACACACTAAATCACAATAAAATGTGATGTGGTCCCTCTGAAACGCGCCAATCAGAAGAGGATAAAGAGATCGAGCAGAGCATTATCGCCATCTACTGTTAAGGAGTGTAATTGACCTTCAGTTTTGTTTTCTTCTTAGCATGATGTTGTCAAGGCAAAGGCCACGCCCACTTTTTGGGTCCCGACCCAACAGCTAAGATTGTTGTGAGTACGCGATTATTTTTAAGTAATGAAATCAATGCAAGCAATGGACATCTCGCCATAACAACACAATCATGAGTGTGTGCAGTTACTTAAATTGTTAGCATGAAACTAAATCAGCCCAAAACAACTTACGATCGAACCTTATCTACTAGTGCTGTAAAACGGTGTTTCTCAACTGGTGGGGCAGGAGCCAAAAGTGGGTCACAGATCCGTTATCAATGAGTCACAAGCCTTTTTTTTGGTAAGATAACGCTAAGAAGGAAAAAAACAGGGTCAGTTACACTACTTAACCATAGATGGCGATAATGCCCTGCTCGATCTCTTCGACCTGTTCTGACAATTGGGACCACATTGCAATTTATTGTGATTTTGTTGGTTTTGATTCCTTTTTCTGCCCATAATTAAGGATCCCAAAAGAGTTAGTGACAGCAACGATCAAGTCGTATCAGAAAACGATTGGGAAATACAAAAATGGTGTAAACTACTGCTGGAAAGTGCATTAAATGGTTTAAAAAATGTATAATTCAAGCTTTTTATCAGTATATGAATCGTTATAAACTACATGATATATTAATCAAAGTTCAGTTGCACGGTTTGTCTAGACTATATTCTATACTCATTTCCGCCTGACCTCCAAAATTCTGTCAACCTTCAAATCCGGACTGAAAACTCACCTCTTCAGACTTGTCTGTTCTTGACCATATGCCTCAAACACTGCCCCTTTTTACTATAATATGATTTATTGGATATTTATTACTTGCTTGTTTTACTCTTCGTTTATTGTGTCCTACTCGTATGTACAGCGACCTTGGGTGTCCTGTAAGGCGCTTCAAAATACTATGTATTATTATATGGCTATTGTAATGTAGTTTTAGGGTTTTGCTTATATGCGATGTAGGCTCATATTCGGTGCTAGCAGTCCATATGGTTTTGCTGTTCATTTTGTTTGTTGAAAACAAAAATAAAAATAATCTATTCAGCTATCTCTGCTTTAAACTGCACAATCCTTTCATTGGTTAAATGTGAGAAGTCGACATTTTATCTTGGGTTTTGGGAAACAGCTAGTTATTAGGGCAGGGGTAGGGAACCTATGGCTCGGGAACCATATATGGCTCTTTTCATGAGTACATATGGCTCAGAAATAAAATGTAAAAGTCAAGTGATTTCATCCCGATTTTAGTCTATATAAAGCCGAACCAACTTAATGCAGAAGTTCCATAAATAAAAACGCTAGCAAACAACTTTGATTGGGTGAGCAGTACAGGTGGGCGGATCCCTGCCCACAGCGCAAGGCACTTCTCTCTCTCTCTCACTCAGTGCAGTCTACACCGAAAGTGAATATGACCATATGCTTATTGTTTGCAGTAATTTGTGACATTTTTCCAAAAGAACTTTGCATGCACATTGTTTTGAAACCGTTATTAAGGACACATTTCATGGGAAAAAATTGCCTCAACCCTCTTAACTGAAGGTGGAAGACAAATTGTAAATGGCATATTTACATTGATTTGGGACACAGGATTTGGCATTATTATCATTTCATACATTTGATTAAATCATCAAATGACACACAGTGAAATAAAATGTGTTGAAGAATTAGCTTTTGTCTAGAGAGCGTGTTTGGCAGTTTTTTCAATTTTGTCTGAAAATATATGATGTGCCTCTCTCAATTTCTTTTTAAAACATTTTTTGCTTTTATGGCTCTTTGGGTCAAAAAGGTTCCTGATCCCTGACTTAGGGTGCAACGGTGGGTCCTGAAATGAGATCAGTCGAGAATCCATTTGAATTGAATCGAGGATGGACAACTTCTAACAAGAGTAGTTCTGAATGCAGTTTTTGGTCCTCCTCACCTGGTTTACCTCACTACATTTTGGGCCAGGTTACCTTGGTTGCAGGTGATGTAAAGGAGGATTTTGTAAATAATTGTGTCCGGCCCACTGCAGACCCGTCGTAGCAAGCTAGCTCCCGAAGCGTGACTAATCACGCTACGATGACAGAGCGCCTCAGCAAAGGAGAACCTTTTGACTAAATGACATACTCGATATATCTTTCTATAAAGTGTGTTCTCTTTTGATTGTATCTCAACAAAAACGTGGTTTTGTCACTGATTAGAACTTGAGCGTGATTTGTGGGCTTTAGTTAGATCACGTATTCTTTTGCGGATTTTCGCCACTCTCCACTGACTTATTTAAGGTTTATTGAAATGTTTCCTGTCATTTCACTTCAAGTGCATTAAATAAAAGCTGTTTTCTGGGTTTTCTTTTTTGTTAGACTGTTTTAGATTTTTCGCCGATGCCTTTTTTTGGTTAAACTAGTTTTAGATTCTCATACGAGTATACTGAACCCTTATTTTGTGCATTATGAAACCGCCACTTCCTCTACGTGGTTGGTAAACAATTGAATTGTATTTTGTACTTTGTCAAATTGTGTTATGATAATAAACTGGTGTCAACCCAAAAACTTGCACAGGATTATTTCTTTTTCCAGTTCCAGCACATTTATTCAATGTAACAAATCCTCTTTTCGGAGAAAACAGAACATATACAAACCTGAATCTTTTTTTAAGGTAGAGAAGATATAACAATAACCCTGTTTACTCACTTGGAATATGCCAGTGATTCCCTACTTTTAGAATCACTTAAAACTGCTGCTTAGAATATGCTTAACACTCAGTAGTAACTTCCTTCACATATTTGTAACATTGAGCTTAATTTACAATCCAGTAGTACAAAGTCAGAAACGAGAAACTTTCCCCTAGGAAAGAATGGAGAAAAGGAAGAGTCTTGGTCCTCTTCTGCCTACTAAGTGCTCTTCGGATACTTCAGTACTCTTCAATAAGGATTTTGCCAACTTGTGAAAACCTCCAAAGCTGGGTCACAAGGTGCAGCCGGCCATGTACTTTCCTGTCAAAGAAAGAAAGCAGATCGAGAGTGGCAAATTATGGAAGACCGATCCTGCTATATGTAGAAATAAATGTATACAGATTATATATATATTGAAATTTGTTTTGATGTTTTGTCACAACAAAATGTTATTCAAATGAGGGCGTGGGACAAATTGACTGAGCTTTTCGCCTATTGGTTGATCAATGTAGGTAATATCAGACTAATTTCAACACTGATCAGTCTATGTGAAAACAAATATTTTGGAATAACCTTTTGTTATGACAAACTACAATCCAAACTACATGGCAAAACAACACAACAAAAACATGACAAGATACATTTTGAAATACACAACAAAATGCACCATGAAAGAAAAAACACAACAAACTATATGGCAAAAAACATGACAAAAGACACGATGCACTACACTTCAAACTACACGACGGAATACACAGCAAAAACACGCAGAAAACAGTGATGAACTACATGTCGAAATACACCATGAAAAACCACACGATGAAAAACAACAAAATACACAACTCAATCTACATGACAAAATACGCAACGAAATACATGGAGGAAAACAACAAAATACCCATCATTTAACATGACAAACGACAATATGAAATAAACCTCGAAAAACAACGAAGACAAACAAAAAACCCGATGAAACGAACTACGCAACGAAAAACACGACAGAATATACAATGAACAAAAGGACATACGACATGAAATACGACGCGAAATACAACATGAGAAACACGGAGAACTACATGACAAAATAAACGACAAAGTATGTGAAAAGTTACAAAATAAACTACGACGAAATATACAATGAAATTTATCACGTAATACACAATGAAAAACGACAAAACATGGCGAAATACACAACTAAAAGCACAACAAAATATACAAAAAATTAAATGACAAAATACATGACCAATACAAAATAAATATTAAAATAAATAATGACAAAAAGCATTGATCTATGAAAAAAATGGCATTGATGTCATATATTTAGGCGTTATGTGATTTACAGTGGGGCAAATATGTATTTAGTCAACCAATTATGCACGCTCTCCTACTTGAAAAGATTAGAGAGGCCTGTATTTGTCAACATGGGTAAACCTCAACCATGAGAGTAAAATGTGGGGTGGGGGCAGAAAATTACATTGTATGATTTTTACAGAATTTATTTCCAAATTACGGTGGAAAATAGATATTTGGTCACCTACAAACAACCAAGTTAACTGACTGTCAAAGAGGTCTAACAAGGGGGGACCTAGTGAATGACCTACAGAGAACTGAGACCACAGGGACAATGGCTACTATCAGTAACAAAATGCGCCGCCAGGGACTCAAATCCTGCACTGCCAGACGTGTCCCCCTTTCGAAGCCAGGCCCGTCTGCGATTCGCTCGAGAGCATTTGCACGATCCACAAGAGGACTGGGAGAACGCGTTATGGTATGATGAAACCAAAATAGAACTTTATAGTAGAAAACAAAACATGTCGTGTTTGGAGGAGAAAGAAGACTGAAGGTAAGGCATCACTGTATTTGAGGCAACATCTTGTAACTTTGCTGGAAAGAAGTTTCAAACATTAACATCTTTAACGTTAGGCTAACTTTAGCCAACGTTAGCTCTTGGCTGTGTTCACGTTACTTTCTTTAATGGGGGTTCAGTGGACTGTTTTTTGCTAGTTTTTGTCCTTTGCTAATCGTTCGTGATTCTTAGCTGTTGTTCAAAAGGCTCTAGTCATACTAATATTAACTTTTTGAGCTTGGCTTCGCTTCCCCCGCAGCTGGTCCACATAACAGAACAGAGCAGTAACCCGCTTCCATATGGATTAAATCCCAATGATATGTCAGATCAATGACATCCACCATGTTAGCATCTGAAAGGATATTTACCAAAGCATAGCATATCATTAAACTCTGCTAAGCGAACTAGTCTCCCACCTATTTCAATCATCAAGCTACTTTTATTCCTTAATAAAGCAAAGGGCACCCACTTTCATATGCATTTCTAAAATAGCAAATTAGCTAGATGGCTTGCTAAATAGCTAAAAAGGTAGCTTGAGAGTTAGCTAAAACGGTTAACAAGTAAACTAAAAAAAAGAGATAGCTAAAAGGGTAAAAAGCCATATAAATATCTAGATAAGAAAGCCAAAGACAAATCTAGACATCTAGAGAGAAAGTAGACCAAAGTTTAGCTTAATAAGTAGCAAACAATCTTAGTCAGATAGTATACAAAAATGTAAAAAGCTAGCTCGATAGCTTGCTAACTAGCTAAAAACGTAGGAAGATAGCTAGCTACGGAGCTAACAATGTATTGAGGGAGCAAGCTAAAAGAATAAATGAATAAAAACATGAATAAATATGTTTGTTTAGTACACAAATGGATTTTCATTCCACTCTTAAGTATTAATAATTATGTTTAAGCAACTGAGTCGTTTTTTTGTCAATGAAGCCCATGAACTGGAATTTATTTATTAGAATTTTTAAAGGTATGCTGGAGGCAGCATCAACATCCCCACTGTGAAGCATGCGGGTGGAAACAACATGCTTTGGGGCTGTTTTTCTGCAACGTAACCAGGACAACTGACCTGTGTAAAGGTAAGAATGAATGGGGGCATGTATCGAGAGATTTTGAGCAGAAAATCTCCTTCCATCAGCAAGGGTAACAAAGGAGTGGCTTTGTAAGAACAATTCCAAGGTCCAGGAGTGGGCTAGCCAGTCTCCAGATCTCAACCCCAAAGAAAATCTGTGGAGGGAGTTGAAAGTCTGTGTTGCCCAACAACAGTCTCATAACATCACTCCACTAAAGGAGATCTGTATGAAAGAATGGGCCTAAATACCAGCAACAGTGTGTTACAGAAAACGTTTGACCTGCCTTATTGCAAAGTGTACATCACAGTATTTATTTGCCCCACTGTATATACGAGATCATTCTAAGTCCGTAAAGTGACTGGCTATAATATTTAGTGTATGTTCACCTGTGGCAAATCTCTTTTTGACGAGCGACATTCGGTAGCGGCCGCCGACCAACTCCACGTCCATTCCCGACAGAGACGCCCCTGTGCCCAAGAACTGGACCGCCAGATTGGGTGGGGGGCCACGTGGCACCTCCAAACACTGCCAGCTGGCACAAAGGGTCCCTGAACCTGGCACACAAGTTAACAGAGTTGCAAAATATTAAAAATCAGATCCTGCTACTGGTAACTGTGAAAACCCCATGGGAGAACCCTACCCTTAAAACAACCTGGAAAGGGATGGCTGCCGCCACGCTGTATTTACCCAAGACCAATGTTGGAAATAAAGCAGTTTTATAAAACGCCATTACATAACGGTACCTTATTTTTCAGTAACTCATCCAACTCATTATTTTATCCGCCTTTACCGTTACTGGTTAAAAGCTATGCGTTACTTTGCCTAACGGCGATGTGCCTCCACAAACCTGACGGCGTGTCCAGGGGCACCTTTTTACGCTCTCCTCAGAGTTGTTGACGTCACGTCTTTCCTGATCGTGTCACCATTAGAAATAGCGACTTTCAATAGTTGGATGGGGATTATGAATATAGGATTTACTAATGCTCCGAAAGAAAAGGCAAATGAGGGCTGAGTTGACAGCACCCGACTGGTCTCGTTCGCAAAGGAAACATCTCTGAAAGCCAGCTCTTTGAAGTCAAAGAGGGGAGCCGGCTCACCACCCATCAACAGTGTTATATTTACGGTGGTCTTCAGTGTTGTTGTGTTTGTATGAAAGTGTAAAATGTATTCTCTTTTTCCTTTTGTGATTTTATTTTTCAATTTGTTCATTCTATTTTTGCCTTTTATTTTCTATTTTACCCCCTTTTTGAGTCATTCCGTGCATAATGTTACATAATAATTTGAATGATTGGCAATGAATGGATTAAAGCAACAAAAACAACCCGAAGAGCCGTTTGGAACCCGAAAGAGCCGGCTCTTTTTAGTGAGCCGAGACGGGAGAAAAAAACCTTCTCTAAAAATAGTTGAAAAGTCAATTTCAACAAGTAAACGTCAAATTTCAAATTTGCTCAGAAGATTTAAAATTCTTCGACATACTATATCTTTGTAAAGTAACGAAGATTACTAATCACTTTCCCTGGTAACTAGTTACTTTTATTACAAAGTAATTCAGTTTCTAACTCAGTTACTTTTTGGAAGAAGTATGGGGTAACTATCACCAATTACTTTTTTAACGTAACGTGCCAGACACTTCCCAAGACACACTACAGGAAGTGGGACTCCCATGACCCAGCAGGATTTGTGAACCGTGAATAAATAGAAGTGAACTTTGCCTGCTATCTCGTGGCATCCGTAGATAATTACCAAACTGTTCAGATAGGTGTCCAAACAAAGATACCACATCGTGCTAGCAATATTTACAAAACACTATGAGACTGTAATATTGTCAAGCCATTTCAATGAATTTCTGACCTTTGCTGTGGTTGGTGGGTGAGAGGTTGGCCAGCTTCCACAGCAGACGTCTTTCTTCTGCGTTCCTGCAAAGGCAAACAAACACAGGCTGACCTTCTCTCGCTCATCATCAAGACGGCACCGTATCATCTGCCAACGTTATTTTTAGCTCTTGGTTGGAGTCCTTAAACAAACGTCTTCTGTGGCTCGCTTGTCCACACGCTCGCACCAGAGGGTCAGCGTGTTGACGCTTGGCTTTGCCAGCTGGGACTCTGCCACATCCCCTCACTGGTTTTGCTCGAATACATCAACAGGAGTACACTAGTGAGTGGACCAGGGGTCTGGAAGGTATGGTTCGCGAGCCGGATATGGCTTTTTTCATGAGTACATGTGACTTGGATTTCAAATCAAATGACATAATCATATTCTCTGTGACTTGCAAAGCTGAAGCATCACTAAGTCGCTCCAAAATATATAGGACAAAGTTTCCACTACAGTTTACACTCATGGTATAGTGCGACACAGAGAGACCCGTTTTGGCTGTACTTCTCTAAAAAAATCCTTCATATGGAAACTCAATAAACAACCTACGTTCACTGATGAGAAACTTAATGGCAGGGGTTTTTAACCTTTTTCAAAATGAAAACTACTTTTTGATACTAATTAGCGCAAAGCGGCCCGCAGTATAATAAGCATTTCTAAAATAATAACTTGTTAGGTTATTATTATGTTGTTATCCGGTTAATTGTTGGAAGTAAATTTAAATAGACTCAGTCAACCATTAAAAAAATACTTTTACAAGAAAAACACAATGAGCCAGCATTGGTGAACTATTTTGAGAACAGGGTCGCAACTCACATGTACAAAAAAATGTATTTTTTAAAATGTATATATATATATATATATATATATATATATATATATATATATATATATACTTATATATATATATATATACAGTGAAGAAAATAAGTATTTGAACACCCTGCCATTTTGCTATTTTTCCCACTTAGATCATGGAGGAGTCTAAAATTTTCATCGTAGGTGCATGTCCACTGTGAGAAAGATAGACTATAAAGAAAAATCCCGAAATCACAATGCATGATTTTCTAACAATTTATTTGTGTGAGACAGCATCAAATAAGTATATAAACACCTGTGTATTATCTAGGATTCTGACCCTGAAAGACCTCTTAGTCCGCCCATTAGAAGTCCACCTGCACTCCATGCATCATCCTAAATCAGATGCACCTGTTTGAGGTAGTTAGCTGCACAAAGACTCCTGTCCACCCCATACAATCAGTAAGACTTTAACTTGTAACATGGCGAAAATTAAAGAGCTGTTCAAAGACACCAGAGACAAAATTGTTCACCTCACAAGGCTGGAAAGGGCTACGGAGCAATTTCCAAGCAGCTTGGTGAGAAGAGGTCCACTGTTGAAGCAATCATTAGAAAATGGAAGAAGCTAAACGTGAGGTCAATCTCCATCGGAGTAGAGCCCAATGCAAGATATTACGTCGTGGGGTATCAATGATTCTAAGAAAGGTGAGGAATCTCCCCGGAAATACATGACAGGAGTTGGTCAATGACCTGAAAAGAACTGGAGGTAATACACTGAGATGTTGTGATTTGAAATCATGCATAGCATTAAAGGCTTAAACCAGCACATGTCAAGTGTATGACCACTTGGATGATACAGAGGAGTCATGGTAGAAAGTTTTGTGGTCAGATGAGACCAAAATAGAACTTTTTGGTCATAATTCCACTAAGCGTGTTTGAAGGAAGAAGAATTAAGAGTACAATTTGAAGAACACCATCCCTACTGTAAAGGGTAGGCGTAGTCCCATCATGCTTTAGGGGTGTTTTTCTGCACATGGGACAGGACGAGTGCACTGCATTAAAGAGAGAATGATTGGGGCCGTCTTTTGTCAGATTTTGGGGAACAACCTCCTTTCCTCAGTCAGAGCATTGAAGATGGGTCGTGGCTGGGTCTTACAACACGACAACAACCCGAGGCACACAGCCAGGAAAATCAAAGAGTGGCTCTGTAGAAGCATATCAAGGTTCTAGTGGGCCAACCAAACACGATCCAACCATTTTCTCAACCGCATGAAGCCTTCTTATTACACTTTCATTTCAAAAGAAACGGCTCGCCTCTTTCTTACACCAACCATATTGAATGGATGCACGAGATATTAAATAAAAATGTCAAAGTTCTAAGTGCACTACAGATACAGTACAGTAAATACGTAGTATGTTTACACACGATCTAGGAAGACGAAGCGGATTATTTTTCTTCTGGGTGGATGCTTGGTGACCACTCACAGCATTACATATTTTTCGACATCCCCAAAAAAATGTTCATATCTACCGTTTTTCGCAAGTCGAATGCTCGTAAGTAGGGGAGCGACTGTACTGCTGAATTTGTCTGTCATTCATCAACCTCGAGCGATTCTGGCTCACCATGAGGCCGGCGGTTGACACTGCAGGTCGGCCGCAGTGTGGTCCAACGGCAGCAGAACCTGAACAGCCGTAAGCTGAGTGGACGGCGCCGTGACGGGACAGCAATGGTAGTCCAAAGACACCCTAGTCACGGTGCCGCTGCGCTGACACTCCGCCGACAGCAGAAGAGGAGCCCGGGCTGGATCCTGTGACGACAACTGCAAGCACATTCACAACATGACCATTTAGTGTAGGGGTAGGCAACCCAAAATGTTAAAAGAGCCACATTGGACCCAAAAAAAAAAATTGCCTGAGGCACGAAAAGGTAAAAGCCTTTTATTAGCCTTAAAATGAATGTACATATACATACAGTATGTGTCGCATTCATATATTAGCTATTTTAGCCTACTACTATATAAATGACTAAGTTGAATGTAGTGCATCCTCTGGACAATGATGCACCACGTGACAACTCTGATGTAGGATACTGCTCTAAGTTTAACCACAATACAACATTAATGAATTACAGTACGTTTCATTGCTTTGACAAAATTAAAGAAATTCAATAAATTATTATCACACCACCGTCACAGACAGTTGAGTATTCTGGCACTAAATCTTCTTGATTTGCTGTTTGTTGATGTTGCTTGACACATCACCGGCCTTTTCTTTCAGTGTCTTAGTGGAGAGAGGCATATCTTTGATTTTCTGCATAATTTTACTTTTGTTCTTGAAATCTGCAAATAGGTGTACTGATATCTTGACATAGTCACCATCTGTGAACGTTTTTCCCCGCTTTATTATTATATTATATTTATTATTATTTATAATTTTTATAGCATTGCAAAATGTTAAATGTGTCATGTTTTTCCTCCTCAATCTAACTTCAATGTGTAAATATTTTGGGAAAAGTGCCAGGGAGCCGCTCAGCAGCACTTAAAAGCTGCCTGTTGCCGACCCCCGATTTGGTGGAATAAGATCCCAAAATGCGATAAGATGTTTGATGAGAAGAACTTGGTGGCCAAATAGCATGCAGCACGACAAATTGGCATGGTGTTGCTAGTGACCTGATACTTGAGGAGTCCAACGTTGTAATAAGAGGCCTCGGGGTTGAGTTCAGCTTCCCGCTGCAAGCACACCTGCAGGGCCTGCATGTTGAACCAGAAATCTCTGGCGTCCGGATTGCTTTGAGACGTATCACTGTGTGCGGAAACATATTTATTGTTTGATCTGAGATGCATGCTATGAGAAAAAGCATTAGAAAGTATCATTTTGGAAAGACATTTTTCGTTATAATTATTTATCCATTTATTGGTGTCAATATTGACTGACATCATACTATTGAAAAAGTTGCCGCTTTTAATCCTGGGTGTTTAAATTGTTTTTTATATTTTTGATGAATGGATATTGTGTAAATATTAGACCACTCTCTCTCTCAGGCAAACACATTTATGCTTGCTTTTATATCCTTTGTATAAATTATTGTAATGCCCTGCTCTGCGGTCTTCCTAAAAAAGAACATTGCCAACTAACAACTACTACAGAATTCGGCAGCACGTGTGCTTGCGTGGGCCGGGAGAAGGATCACATTAGACCAATTCTAAAATCGCTGCATTGGCTCCCCGTGCGTGTCAGGATCAATTTTAAGATGCTTTTACTAGTTTGTAAAATGTTTTAACAGTCTTGGGCCATCCTATTGATCTGATTTGTTGTTATTATAACAGCCCTCTCGGTCTTTGAGGTCCTCTGGCAGCGGTTTGTTGACTGTCCCTTGGGTGAGGACAAAAACCTATGGTGAAGCAGCATTCAGCCACTTTGGTCCTCATCAATGGAACAGCCTGCCAGACCACATCAGGTCTGAAGGGACCCTTGATATTTTTAAGTGGAGGCTCAAGAAAAAAGACAGACAGACAGAAAGGAACAGGAACGTGAAATTACCTAAAGAGAAGCTTCTGATTAGGTAAGAAGTGGTCGATTCTGGATATGTTGACGAGTCGAAAGCTGAGCACAGGCACGTTGGGGTTTGCTGTAAAAACGCGAGTGATGCCGGCCGGGAAAGACATGGTCAGGTCACCTGTGATCTTCACAAGACACCTACAGAGACAATAACATGTGTTTTTCAGGGGCATTTCCAGATTTAACAGCAAGGGACCTTTTTGATCCACTTGATATCTAATGAAAGAGAAGTCAAGCTTACTGATTGTGTTGTCCGCCCTTGAAATACGCGTTGATGTACTCTGTGATGGCCGCGGCCACGGGCCAAGCCTCCTGTGTGCCGAGGGAAAGAGGACTGGGTCCTCGGGAAAGGTGCACTTGAAACAACGCAAATCAGCATCACATTTTGGGACATCAAGATAAAAAAATGTGTTAAATAAACTCTATGTGACATTAAACAAGAAGCACTTATCCCACTCAAATATGTTGTTATAGAATATCCCAAAATGAATATAAGTTAGTGGCATTTTGTTCCCATTTATTTTTAACTCATTCAGTGCCAGACATTTCTCTTAAATGGGAAGTGCCGGTGCCAGCCAATTTTGGCCATTTTGACTCATTTTTAAAGGCCTGCAGAAAATGTTGCTATGTAGCGATAGGACACACAAAAGCTTGAACCCTTTTTTGAAAATACTCGTTACAAAGAAAATATTGTATTTATAATTTTGATACCTCTAATATCCAAACAACTATTTCCATGAACTCAAGGGCACTTTGCTTGCAAAATAACATTTTATCGCAAGAACACTGAACCTATGCGTTAACGCATTGTAAGAACTTTTCAGCCACCGATGTTTCCGGTGACGTGATCACATGATTCGGGTCGCCATGGCGATCGAGGGCATCCAAGAGAGGTCTTGCCTCTCAGCCCGTCAATGTCAAAGGGACTTTGTCATCTTTTTTAGAAAGACATAAGCTTTCAAGCGCTACATTATCATTATATCTTGATTTATCTTACCACACTGCGAGTACATAACATATAGGCCGTCGATACACTGCCATACCGTGTCACACAGTGGACACAGGAAACAAAACAAGGGGCGAAGTGAGTTGACAAAGATCTGATCAAAACAACTCCTACCATCTAGTGATTTATTGTCTTGTAATAGCTTCCAGAGGCTTGATACTTGGTGATTAGCAGCACCAAAGCCTTTAGAATAGTTTAAAAATAAAAAACATATTTTTATGTTTTGGCACTCGGGGACAATGCTTCTGCAAATGTATTTATACGGCACTGAATGAGTTAAACTTTTCAATATGAAAACTACCATATGTATTCGTGTATAATGCACGCTTGAGTATAAAGCGCACGCCTAATTTATTTTATTTTATTAAAAATTGGTATAAAATGTCGTTTCACTTTCTCTGAGCTCAAACTATGCGGTTTGATGCAAAGATATGGAACCCAGGTCGCAGAGGTGAGAGCGCCAAAACTTAATCACTGAACCACTAGTTATATAGATGACATATGAAAAGGTATTACATTTAATCACTTTATTTTATTACACTATTTTTTTTTCAGGCTACCAGAGACAAATGTTAATTTTGTTGTGCATTCCACATGTTACAGTGACAATAAATTCCATTCAATTCTAAGCATTGTAAGAGAGATGTTATTGAATGCATGTTGCCATGATTAAAATTATTTTTTGACAACAAAAGTATGAACACAATCGCAACTTGAAATTTACAATGTATTTATTTAATGTCCTTTAAACTCTGATTCACCATCAGATAAACCAAAGTGTTGTTTCCCATATCATGATTTTCTTTGTGTTTATATATTTCAAGACAACTTTCTGTTTTCTTCATTCTCTAAAATTCGGCTCTGGTACCATGACTAAAAATAATGGAATGAAATAAAACACACTGCCTTTTCAATATTTATCTGTATTCTTTGTGATTTAGTGGTTACAATTCAGTGCTCACACCACTGCGACCTGTGTTAGCTTGTATCATTGTATCCAATGCAATTGTGGTCAGCGATATTTTACGACTGGTCATTCATTGCACAAATTGGTAAATCTCATGTACAACGCACATCCAAACTTTGACCTCTTTTTTAGGTGCAATATAATGCGCCTTATACACAAACAAATAAGGTAAATACAGATCTGAGTTGTCATCGGGACGCTTCATATGTCACCATTTGGTTATCCTAAATAGCTAGTGTTTTTTTTTTACTTGCACAATCATGTCACTCCTGGAGTCGTTCAAAAATGGACCATTTTAGAGGTAAAGGGTTTTATTTTTAAGCAAAACATAAGTCTGTCTTGATGCTGCCTGTTTGGTGACAAAAACATCCATTCACTCTGAAAGAACAGGCAGTGAGGGTCAATTCACACTTACTTTGTCTTGGTGGGTGGTTCTGCAGAGGGTATGGCAAAGGCGAGGAAGATTTTCCAACCCTAGCAGGGCTGGGGGCACGGTTCTGTCCTTCCCATTTAGCATCCTTGGTTTGAGGCCCCCATTCACTGGGGCTGGACGATGAAGATGAAGAGGTGAGGGAGGGACTAGGCTCCGGCAAAGGAGATGAGCATAGTGACCGGGACTGAGAGGAAAAAAAAAAAAAAACAAATTTGAAAAAAAGTCCTCTTTGTTTTTTATCTTTTTAGGGAATTTGGTTGGCGTTTGGACTTTACTTGAAACAGTACTTTCCCCATTTTCAAGCTACACTGAAAAAATAAAACTTTACCAAAAATATGGGGACAAGGATGTAGTCAATCCCCACCCCCTGTCCATCCAATTTCTCCTACCTAATGTGTTCCGCCCACAACAGCTATGCTAAAAATAAGACAAAAGTAGATCAACACGGTGGGGAAAAAATATAAGGGCTATTTGATCTCAGTTGGGCATTGTTGACACATACTTAATAAGGAAAATATTCTACTTTCATTTTAAGGACACCTTGAACAGCTCACCCGGCTCGTATGTGTATATTTTTTATAACAATGACAATGATGTGATTAATATCTCCATGTCTACATATAGATTCAACTTAGTGTCTTTATAACAGATTAATATAAGTTTACGTAAAGGTTTAAAGCAGCAGTCCGAACTATGTCATGGGGCCCATTTGCTGCATGCAGACTACACATTAAGGATTTTCCAACATATCCATTAATTTCTGTGTACTCACTGGGGTAAAAAATATATATATTTATGGGACTATATATTATTCTTTTCGCTGACAATATGAGCAATCTATCCCTTCAAAATTCTATGGAGTGGAGTCAGTTACATAAGGGGGGAAGGACCCATTCCACATTGGAAATCATTGGCTTGTAATGTCTGAAAGTGGGAATAATTTGGCATCAAAACTTGTGAGGCTTATCCTGTGTTATACTCAACAAATTACAGTGCTTTTATGGACGTTTCATATTATAATTAGGTAAAATCGAGTTGAGTGGGGCATCTGGCTGTATCTGGCTGAGAGGACACTGTGGTCTGGGGCATAAAGCACCAACGTACAACACAAATACTGCGTGCTGCATTCCGTGAAGCCACAGGCTAATGTGTCAATCAAGCAGATATCACACAATTTGTAGACATTCAAGCGAAGATAAAATCAAACATAATTCACTCCCAAAAAATTTTTCAAGGGAAACATGTGGACCTCATAAAATTGTCATATCCTGACCTTTTAGATGGGTCCCAATGTTGATGTCATAATAGTGGCCCTTCAATGTACATTACAAAGACATTTATTATGTACTTACTCTATCAGTTCCACTCAGTCGACTTGAGTTCCTTCTGGCCCTGTTGGCCCTGCAAATAGCAGCGGTGATCACATCAGCTGATTCGTGTTTAAAGTTGTGTTTGGTGCCTAACACACACAAAAGGATTTCATTTTTGTTTATGAATTGTTATGCTACAGACAATTCAATGGCAAAACCGAGCATGGCACCACAAGATTCATGTTGTGTTTGATTGCGGGGGTGCTCTTTTGTTTTCGCGCAGGTTGAAATAGGAGAAGAGGAGGTCCCAGCCAACAATACAAAGATAAAAACAAACTAACCAGATAACTATCTCCTCTGGTGAAGTTCTTTGGTGCTACATGTATCAATCCATTATCTGCACCCCTTATCTCCACTAGGGTTTTGCGGGGGTGGCAGAGCCCATCCCAGCCCTCTTTGGGCAGTGGGCAGGGGACACCCAGAACTGGTTGCCAGCCAGTGGCTGGGCACACAGAGACACTCTCTTATTCACTCCTATGGACAATTTGGATTGGCCAATTAACCTAATATGCAGGTTTTTGGAATGTGGTATGAAACCTGAGTGCCTGAAGGAAAGCCACACAAGCACAGGGGGGGGGACATGCACAGGAAGGCTGGTAGCTGGATTTGAAACCAAGATCTCAGAACTGGGCCACGGATGATCAAACCATTTAGTAGCAAACAACGCACGGAATTTTGTATTGCATCCACCTGTGTTGATCCGCAACGGGACGTAGATAGGTAACTATTGGCTTCAGTCTCAAGTGAAATGAAAAAGGTTTAATCATTTCAACTCTCCTGCTGCTTGTGTGATGGACAGAAAAATCCTGCACCGGGCAGCCATTTGTACTAGACCACATTGACTTTATTTTAAACACACCACCCCAAAACCACTGATCGTATTTAGTGCGTCGTTAGATGTATTCCTTCCATATAGTAAATAGTGTTTTTTTGCATAAACTGTCACGGGAGATGTTACATGATACAAGTCCAAAAATCCCTACCCCTGTGAGGGACGATGTTGCAAGGGAGTGGGCTGCTTATGTCCAGACAGTCTTCATCTTTGTCCGTGGAGAAACAAAGGTCCTCCTGCGGGCCGGAATGTCTTGTGAGAGGGGGCGCGTTTCGTCGGGGTTCGCTCTCTGACGCTCGCTGTTTTCTTCTTTCTCCTGCAGAATCACCCATTTCAACTCCTCCTTCATCTGGTTTGGATCGGCTCAGCAAATCTATGTGCCCAGAGGAGCCTTCGCTAAATGGGTTGAAGACAGAGTCCCAATGCACCAGTTCCTTCTTTGGCTGGGACTGATGAAAAGACCCCTGGTTGTTATTAAATGATATCCTAGTGTTGCTGGTGCGGCTGTCACTGCTATGTGGGACTATTCCTTCTGCTGCAGATAGAGAAGACTGGTGCGTGGGGCTGCCGATCATCGTTATGGCAAAGGGATCTTCAGAAGTAACAGGCGGTGGTAGACTCCGGTCACGTTTTCTGTCTCTGTTTTTACGAGTAGATAAGGTGGATGAAGAAGAGGAGGAAGAAGGGGGGCAAAGAGTCTTTGGGTCTGAGACAGGGATAAAGAACGGATCCCCTCTGTGCTCAGACCCTCGCCCATCCTTAGATGGGCATTGAGGCTGGGGCGGCCAGGCGTGAGACAGGTCTACCGTCTCCTGTGTGTTATTCCTGTCAAAAGCAGCAAAGAATGGATCTTCCGAGGGTTGTCGGCAGTTCCAAACCGTTGACACCATCTCAGATGAAGGGAGGGACTGCTGAAAGGCAGGGAAGCGTGTGGATGTGGAATCCATTTCTGAGGAACGGGAAGGGCCAACAGACCAAGTGGCCAAGGGGTCATCCTTTGGATGAGGACTTTGAGCAGGAGATGGGTCACGGAAGCCGGAGAGAAAAGGATCAGCAGGTCGACCTCGCGTCTGCCTCTGTTCCTTGCTTTTTGAAACAGAAGGCCATGCTGCCCAACCCACTTGCTCAGGGGAGGGGTCAACTGGCTGAAGGGAGGGCGAGTCCAGACCTGAGTCTTCAATGTTTTCCGGTGAGGAAGAGTCCGATGAAAAGGCAGCGTCTGATGCAAAAAAAAGAATAAATAAATAGGCTAATTGTCACAGTTAAAAAGTATATTTGTGTAGTGTTTCTCCTACATTCAGAGGCACCGAAGGAACTTTGCTTTCGGAGCTGCTCCTGACCACTAAAACTTTTAAATTTAAAGGCTCTTTCAAGAGGAGGTCCAAACAGGCTGTCAGTGCCAGAAGCTGTTGAATTCAACCTGCTAGAAAAAAAAAATCAATGACATTGGTTTTAAACATAAAGATTCAATGGCATATTTTCAATCTTATGGTTGTTACAAAAATAAATGTGACTTTCTGAGTGAACACTAATGGACCCAATTTGCATATATAATACAATGTTGATATATGTGTTTAAAAAATACATTACATAAAGTGTTTGCAGAAGAAATATGTGTCTTCACAAAAAAAATGTTTAACTCATACTCACTGTTTTTAAAGTTTGATAATGTTAAAGACAAATTTAAAGTTTAGATACATTTACTCAAAATGACATTTCAGATTTACAGACAAAGTCAGTTCTATAGTCTTACACCTAATGCACACTGTATCCAGAAAGACTGCGGTCCGGCGTCCATACACAACTAATAGAAAGCATTACGGCCGCTGTTTCAATGCACAATGCCTCTGGAACGGATGCAGTTTGTTGCGGTTACACTGCGGACCCCGCAAGCCTTAGGCAAGCTTTCCATTTCTTCCAAGCGACACACGCAGGCTTTTATGTAGCTAATGAAATTACAAGAGGCAGGCAGAAGTCATATGTCAAACGTATAGATATACAGAGACTCCTTGCTACTTCACAATTCACTTATCGCTGGTTCACTTCGCGGATTTTGAATTGAATTGACGTTATTGTCATCAATATCAATGTTTAGTCCATTGTGTTTGGAACTGCCAGCACAGTGAGCCCAGAGCAAATGTTATTACAGGGGCAGGTTAGGGAGGGTTTGTGTTTTGGGTGGGAGTGACTTTGTGCGCAACATATAGGCTGGTGTATGCTGTCAGTCAAACAACCGGGAGGGCGCATCAATTAAATCTGACTCAGAAAAGCACAAAAAAAATGGTACTCACCAGCGTGTGCCCTGTGGATTGTTATCGCGTCCAGGAATCGACTGAGGCGGCGTCGGGAGAGTAATCAATAACAAAGCTTCCGGTCCCGGCTTAATGCTACGACCAGGCTAACAATTTTCTTAAGCTACCCCTGCCGAGCTTGTGGCTCACCAATGCCAGATCCATTATGGATGAACTGGTTGACCTGGAGCTCAACTAGTGGGAAATCGCTAGAATTGTGACTCTTGTATCTTAATAATCGCGGAAACCTCACTGAAGTAGAGGTCACCCGATGCTAGCGTGCATCTAGTTAGGCACTCTCTCGCTTTTTTTACTCTGAAAGTAGAATCCCTCCAATTTCGTTGTACTTTTGCATAATGACAAAAAAAGGCCATTTAATAGACTGCATTTCTGTGTTCTGTATTTATTAGTAGTTCTTTAGTTGTTATTTTGTTGCAGGCATATACTGTCAGTTGGTAAGGACGTCATTTTGAGGTAAGTTTGCTCCTTTCGGACTTTTATAAAAGTGCAACGCTACTTTACGGATTTTCACTTTTGGAGTGTGGTTATGGTCCCCATAAACCGTGGCAACTGAGGGATCACTGAATGAATTTTTATTTCAGGCATTGTACCTACTTTACTCATTACTGTAATTTAAACGGTGTTCAAAGAGAATTAATCGGTGAGGGTTCAAGTACGTCAAAACAATTTAAAACAAACAAAGCAGAAGGAAACAATAGTGGTATCACATACTCTCACCTGCTATGTTCAGGAGTAGAAATTGACCTACGCAAGACTTCCTGGTCACCATCTAGAATGAAATACATAGCATAGTTCATCAGCAAATGTGTCCAGAATATTTTGGAGCTGTAGGAGGAGAAATCACATGAAAAGCAATGATGAATCACTGGCAACTAGCCCGCTCACTTACTTTAACCCAGAATACACAACTATGTGTTGTTATAAAAAAATGACCTCTTATGATCTCTTGATTTAAACAAATGTCTTGCTTCAATTCGAGAGCAGCAGCTTAATGAAATCCTTAACTAAAGCCAAAGCTGTTCACAGCAAGCAAAAATTGTTGCGTAGCAGTCAAATTTTCAAGGATTTCAAGCACCCGTACGAACCCCGAGGATGGTAGAAAAGGGAGAGGGAGAAATTTTCCAAGCAAGCAACAAAACACACAGACTAAAGAAACATACAAAAAACAAACCTTGATTGGAGGAGCCTTCATCATCTGTACGTCCAGATGTACTCGAGTTTCCTGTCAAGACAAACATTCGAAATAGTTTAACTTATCAAGGGTAACCGTTGACATATACACTGCACTACGTTTTAAGTATTGAAACAGTGAGGGTTTTCCCTTAATTTTGCAATCATCTGGTTCTTTAAAAGAAAAATATAAGAAAATATAATGTATTTCCTGGATTCTCAGAGTTAATCTCTTCTAGAACAATAAATATTCTAAGTGATTTTCCACAAAGTAGGATCGATCTCTAGCTCAGCTAAAATGCTATAGTCCGTATATAGTGGATGCAACAATTGTATTCATTCATATGTAGTGGAAGTCTATGCCTTTAGAAGGCCACATACAGCACACCTTGTAAACTGATAGGATGCAGAAATGGAGCAAGAGGAAATAAATACAGCAATTTTGATTTTGTAGAGTGACATTATTTTAACGTAATAAGTGTAATGCAAAAGGTTGTCCATTTACGTCATGACACGCTAATTCATAGATAAAGATAATTAGTCTGTCAATAGTCATATAAACGTTTCATTTGGATGGCTCACGATTGGTTTAAGTGTCCTGGCACTCTTAAAGTGACACAAATCTGCTGAATAGAAAACATTTGAAATGTACAGAGTACAAAATATTTGATATGTGATATGGCGATGTAACACTGTACTCATTTGTCAAATATTAGTGGAAGTATTTTCATTTGAAAACTAAATAAGACAGGTTTTTTGGTATGAACTACGGCCCAAAAAACTTTTTTATTGAATGCTTAACTACCGTTACTTTGGCATAACCTTAAAGGAGCTGTCTGGAATTTGAGACGTTGCTACTCTCTGCAGCCATCTCCTGACTTAAGTCAAGATGGCTGTTCATTCGTCAACTGCGTGCATTTCTTAGACGCGCTCCAATGAACTCTTCTTTTTTGGGGTTTGGGTCTACATTCGGACTGTATTTGAACAGGTCATGCTACAATAACAAAATTCTGTCACGATTGTGACATATTCATCTAATCGCGAATACTCATTTTGCACATTCGCGATTAACATCTTTTTTTCTCTCCCCCCTCTTTGTGACCACCCAACTGAAACGAATAGACATCAACATGCAGGGATGCAAACGCCGAAGCAGACAATACTGGCACTCTTTGGTTGGTCATCATGGCATGTCAATTTCTGGTATCAAAACCACGCCTCACATAAATATTTTGGACATATTTTGGGTTTAAACCGAGCAACAGTGGTAAGCCACAAAATACAGAGAAGCGGTCTGCAAACTTTGTCTCAAGAAGGTGCCAGTGAAAAGAGCAAACACAACCAACCTCCAGGCAAACAATCCAGGGGTCGCAGCTTGTCAATTGGTTTTAATAAAAGGAACCGCATGTTAAGTTATAATAATAATTTCTTGATTATTTCTTGACCAGTGAACTGATCTTCTCTGTTAAGGTGTACAGTATGTGTAATATTAGGTCTCATATTATTGTAGTAGCATATAATGCAAAGGGAAAAAAATTGACAATACATTTGTCAATTGTGATTATTTGTGTGAAAATCGTCTCCAGAAATCGTGACAGCCCTAATGACGAGAATAAAGTCAGTCTCGATACCCTACGTCCCACTTTCCATCTACCTAACGTGTTGCCTTTCCTGGAACAGCGAAAATGAAAGTAGGATAAAAGCAGATAGGCGCAGTGGGGGAAAAAAAACAATAAACACTCTTTGAACTCAGTTGGACATTGTTAACACATCCTTAATAGAGAAAATATGTTTTAATGAGACCTCAAACTACACACCCCACCTTGAAGACATTTAACCAAAACATTTAAATATAAAAAACTGAATGTCACTTAAAATACATGGTTGTTGTTTTTTATGTAACAAAAGACCTTGAAAGAGAAATTTTAAAAAAATTACAGCATATAACTGTAACAATCAAAAGGAAACTATTAATTTAGAATGTTATTTTTTGCAGACAGGAATGTTTGACTAAATGTTAAACATCTTTCTGTACAATAAAGTTTCTCACCTCAACATTACATTAATTATTCAATACTAGCAAAGCAAGATGTAAATTGTTGCCAAAAAAATTCTTAAGATGTTTGGGGGGGGGAAAGCCACTTATATTAAAAAAAAATATTCCGTTTTTTTCAGTAAATACAGGACACTGGTTGGCTGGTTGGATGCCTGAACAACTAGGGTTGTAGAAGCACCATTTCCTGTGGTGTGTCTTAGACAAATACAGCCTTGTGGTACATCCTTCTCCAGGGCAACATGTTTCCACCCGGTCTTGAACCGGGGACCTTTCGCGTGATAGGCGAATGTGCTAACCACTGCAATAACAAGAAAATTAAAAAAGGAAAACTTACTGGAAAAATGTCTTTTTGCATTTGCCTGAAAGAAAGAAAAGTACAAGTGTTAATTAAACTTGGCAAACAAAATAACATTTTCCTTTGCAGAGCATCTAGATGTATTTTTCAGATAAGAACCAAACAATTTTTAAACTTAATCACGGGTTTGTTCTTGAGGTCCATGTCTAATGTCGTATCAAACAATGTTCACTACGTTGCTATCAATAACGAAAAAACAATTCAATTCAAATTCATATTATACCCCTCTGTTGGATGGCAGGGTAAGAGTCCCAACAGTTGCTTTGAGCTCCTTCTCACAGGCAGAAGCAGCGTTGCGGTTGCTATTGACCACTGGTCTGATCTGGATTTGGAATTTCTTGGGCTCCTCATCATCAAAGTCTGAATCACTGGAGTAGAAGTTGGTGTCCTTCTCTTTAGAGCCACGTGAAAGGAGCAGTCAAGGAAACCCATGTTTACGCCAGCTGTGATGTTGTTTAATTGCTTATTTGTATATTAAACAATTGCAAAATAAGAATATAATAGGCAGTGATCACATAACATGACAAAAGACACCTTACAGCAGGTGTCAGTAATGTATGACTCGCGAGCCTGAATTAGAGGTAAGATCGGGCCCAAAAAAAGCACCCGAACCCGACGCAGGCCCGGGGGGTATTAAACCCGACCCGGACCCGGCCCGACTAATTAACTGGATTTGCTGGCCCGGCCCGAGGGGGCCCGAAATGACATATTTTATTTATAAGGAGGGGTGATTTATGATAACAAATTAAACTCTGCCTTTTGTTACAACATCTAGGCCTAAGTTAAATAAAACTGTATAAACATTTACATCTTTTATATTTCTGTGTCTGCACTGCAATCTGTCATTGACGGTTTTTTTTTTGAGGTAGCGAAAACATTTAAAGGCGTCCGTCATTTTGACGACTTGATCATTGGGCCATAATCCACAGCAGCAGTAGTCGTACGCCTTTAAGATTTTAGCGCAGCACTTTCATTGAGAGGGGATGTTGACGTGTTGTGCCGACTCCTATGCAAATTCATCCCCCCCTGATCGTATTCTATATAAAACGCTTATTAAAACAATAAAGCGAGCTAATTATAATCATTGGGAGATCCTAGTCTATATAACGCGTTTATTTAAACAATAAAGCGCGATCGTATTCTACAGATTGCGTTTTTTAACGCGGATGAAAATCTCACCAACGTCAATGTACGCTTCCGACAAAAGCGATCGTATTCTATATAATACGCTTTAAAACAAAATAAAGCGAGCTAATTATAATCATTGGGAGATCGCGTTTATTTAAACAATAAAGCGCGATCGTATTTTACAAAATGCGTTTTTTTAACGCGGATGGAAAAGTCACCAACGTCACTGTACGCTATGATTTCCGCAACCACAACTAATTGTACACAAATAATGTTTATTTGATTTACTATAATATCCGTATGTAATGTCTTTTTTATTGTGAATGAAACCCTGGTTGCATTGGATCCCGCGGTGTAAACAAATTGTTGTTTTTTTCATTTAAAATCGGAGGGGGGGGAGGAATTTCCATAGGAGTCGGAAAAATAGCGATTACAGCTCCTTCTCCGTTTTATCCAAATTATTTATTTTATAACAAGTATTCCTTGGTCTAGTATCCATACATGGTTTAAGTATATATTTTTAATGAACATTTAACACATTATTAATTAATTTAAAAAAAAAAAAAAAAAAAAAAAAAAAAAAAAAAAAAAAAAGCAGGACCGAACCCGACCCGACCCGACCGTATGACTGACATTTCAGGGCCCGACCCGGCCCGAAATTGCCTCGGGTTCGGGTTCGGGTTCGGGCTCGGGCCATAAATCTTACCTCTAGCCTGAATTGGCTCATTATATGGTACTCAAAAATAAAATGAAGACCACAATAATCTTCTATACGAATTTCCGATTTTAATATATGCAACACCAAAACGACATTTTATGCAGCCTGTTCAATACAAAATAGATTGTTGGTTTTTCATCGTTAGGGCAAAATTAAAGTTTACACAGACCTCGTTTTGGCTGTACGTCTCTAAGGAAACCTGTATACAGAAGATCATCGAACACTGGAGGGGTCAGGAACCTATGGCTGCAGAGCCTTATTTGGCTCTTATCATAAGTACATCAGGCTTGGAGATAAAATGGAACACTTACAATTGTTTTACTGCATCACGACATGCAGAATCGAATATAGCATGTGCAAAGCCAGGACAACAATGAATCGTCAAAACGTTCGGTCTAGTATATGTAGGGCAAGATAAAATTTATAAAAAAAATCAAAATGATTTGCTTTCACGGCTCTGAGTCAAAAAGGTTCCCGACCCCTGTGTTATAGGCTGTCGGTATAAAGGCCTTGGAGAGAATGAACAAATTAGATTCTCTGAAAATTTGATTAAATCATAACAAAGAGAAACTGGACGAATAGAGACAGGTCATAAGGCAGGCGCAGATGAGTCACAGAAGCAAAATTGCATCAGAGTGTGGTGGAGTGTTGTTTTTCCTTAAAGTACCAGCCACTTCCTGTATTTTTTTTGTACGTTGTCACATGAGGCCGTAATGTGTCCAACAAGAAAAGCCAACGGTTACAAAGACAGCAGTTATCTCAAGGCTGTCAGGACAAGGGAGTGTTAACATTGATAAATGGATGAAGACGCTGTCGCATTAGTCCCTTTAAGCATGTCAACCACACTGGTTCGTGACTGAAAATTTTCATGGGCATTTAATCAAGCTGATGTTAGTTTGACAGAAATATATCATTTGATTAAAAGTCTTATTTAAATGCAAATAAGGAATGTGGGAAGAAGCTAGAGAAGTCCAAAAACACTTATGACTACAGAAATATGTTCAACAAAATTATTTATAAATACAAATTTGTGATAAATTGGTTAAAAAGTATTATAATATGAAAGGCTAAAATAATGCAACTTTAGGAATGTGTGGGGTCAAACCTTTTGCCTAAATGACCATCATAGATATCTGTAAGTATGTAATGATTAGCCTATTAGTAGTTAACGTGCAATTTGGTAATGCAATTCAGATTAAATTGAGGATGCAAATGTCCTAGCAAATTAAAAAAGAAAATTGTAGCTTGATATTCTTTATACAGGTACTGCAACTTGTTAATGTAACTAGTTTGCCAACTTTCATGGACTTGGAAAAATTGAATACAAATTAAAGAAACAAATCCTAAACACTGTAAAAAAAAATCTGAAGAAATTACATGGAAATTTACAAAACCCTGGACGTTTTTAAGACTGGGTTTAAGAACAATGGGCCTGCAGGGCTCCATTTCTTACTGTATCTGGGAACATATTTCCCCACAGGCAGTGGATTAACCTTATAACATTATATATTTATATTTCTTTATTTTCCTTACAATCATTATTAGTAATAGCATCTTTATTATCATTATTAAGACAATTGTCTGGACTGAATTCATCTTTGACCTATACAAATAGATAAAGATGACAATAGTTGAATTGGTCACATTTGAATTGCTTCCGCAAAAATGAACGTTGCCTTAGCAAGAATTCACAAATGTATCAAGTATTTCTCAGCCTTATAAAATGTCATCTGTTATCGTCAGTTAATGTACAACCAAATAGATCATGCAAATTTTGCAGCAAAAGGATATCATTCTGTGTGCTGTCCCCTCGGATAACAAATCCTTCTTCATCTATATCAAAAGGTGAATTCTGCAAAAAAATCAAATTAATTTACCCTGAAGAACAACAGCTTGAAAATCAGGCACATCTGACTACCATATTGGGAATAATATAACGAGTCTGTTTATTTTAAATGGAAATAATGGGGTGAAATGAATGGATTACAAGAAGCAACATCCAACGAAACATATGTGTTTGTAGGCGGACCCCTATTCATCTGTCGGCATTATCGTGTGTTTTGGAATATATGTTTTACATGGTTGGATTTTATGAATTATCCTTGATATAGCAAAGCCATTTTTGATAACATTCAGGGAAGAAAAGACAGCCAGAGGAAGTAATGGTAAGTTACACTGGCTTCATAGTTTATAATAATAATAATACATTGTACTTCGAAGCGCCTTTCAGGACATTCAAGGTCGCTGTGCATATAGTAACAGATAACAATAAAGCAAGAATAAAACTAGAGTAAAACAAGCATGTAATAAAACACAAATAAAACATAGTAGAGTTAAAATGGGCGGTATGTAAGGCAGATGGTAAAAAGAAAGGCAAGTCTGAAGAGGTGAGTTTTGATAAAAGGCCTGTATCAGTGAGAATATCAGTCAAGTAACTCAAATCAAAATAAGAAACGTTACAGGAGTCAGACAAGACAGATTGTGTACGAGTTGAATCCTGACCGGTATTTCTGTCACTGCGGAATCCCTGCAAAACAAACACACTGGAATCAATTAGTTTTATTTATGCATAACTGTACAACAAATAGAAAAAGTAAAAAAACTGAATTGGCAGACTAAGTGTGTATGTACTCACGTAGAGTCAGGCTCCTTGTCCCTCTTGCCCAGTCCAGGGATCCTGAAGGCTTTGGCCCGACTCTTCTTACCACCGTCGGATGCTATTGTCGTTATGTACTCTTCAAAGCCAACTACAGCTGAAGCACACATAAGCACATCCTAAATAACACAATATTTTGGTGATTTCAAAAAATGTTGACAAAGTAACACTCCTTAAATCCTTCTTGTATATAATACACAGCAGCTGAGTATGGATTTACCCCTACTTTAATTGTTCTCCTAAGAATTATTCTGAAATATTCTTCTTCTCTTGAAAACTGAATTTGTATGCATATCATTTGGCTGAATTTAAATACCTGGCCTCTCTTTGCCTGTTCCCTTCAGCTCAGCAAATTTCTGAATGAGAGTATTGATGCCAATGTTTTCAACATTTTGTTTGAATTCCTCATGGACCTGCAATCGAACAAAAAAAGGGATTAGTATATATTGATATAAACCCCCAAAATTGATGTCAAATTCATGTTATATCAGAAATTTCACCAGTGATGGAGTCGAACATAATGCTAAATTAATAAATATATCATGAATTAAATTGTCAAACATACCTGTCCAACTTGGACATGGGTATCTTCTATGGAGTGGGAATAACCTTTGATTAACATTTTCATCTGTTGTAAATGGGCCTCCTCAATCTCTTGAAACCTCTACACAAACAAATGTTCCAAAACACACACAAATAGTCATTTCTCTACTTATTTATAAGGTTCTCCTGATTTTCTCTATAGTGTTACAACTCATATTTAAAAAAGCTGTGGAAGGTAGCAAAGGTAAATGGAAAAGTTAATTGCACTTCAACCAAGAGGTGATAGACCAATTATTAATCTCAGTAAGTGATCAATTGGGAAAAATGATCTAGTATAAAAAAAAAGCTTCCGAGACTGCCAATTTTTCTCGAGAAAAAAAGTTAACGAATTGAGGATCACTAATTACACTAATGTTAAGCTAAAACTAAGCAGAACAATCTCAGAAATTGGCAAGCGCAAAACCTCATCCATAGTTATCTATAAACAATACATGAATGCCATAAGAATAATCACAGAATGTGCACAGCAATAATAAATACATAATAAGAAGGGTGGACACCTCACAGAGGTGAAAATGGCCTTGTCGCAACTTTATTGACACAATGAGTTTTGAAATCGATTGAGTTCTTATTCACCATATGAATGGTGTCCTAACCTTTTGTGAATATATTTTTTGTAGTTTACGGTTCATAGCAAAATGGGAAACCGTTTTTCCCAGGGAAACAGTGATTTATCAAAGAACATAGCCATGTGTTAAGGGACTACCATGGTACCAGATTATAAAATTCACAAAATTAATGGTTTTCCCACAATGATATTACCTCATACAGTTTATATTATAACCAATTTCTGTAAGTAGAAGACAATATTCAACAATCAACTTTGAAAATGCTCAGGTGCTTGTTATATGAAAATATTTGAAATCCCAGAGTTGGAATCAGTCATTAGTTTACTGATTATCTCCATTAATATAACAGAAGTGTGGATAGACACTTCAGTTATACCAAGTGTTCAACATTTATGAATATATGGGTTTATATTCAGAGTATTTGAAGTTGATTAATGTGGTCCTGAGGGGCAGGTTATAACAATCGGGAGGTAAAGAGTTTGGTCAAAACATAATACCCTAATAAACTGAAAAAGTTAATTGGCAGACATCTCCCCAAAAAATGACAAAGGGCTGACCTGAGCTGACTCGGTCATCTTCTTTTCAAATTCTACACCAACCCGATTGTGCTTTTCAATACACAGTGTAAAAGATTCTGCAGCCTTCTTAGACTTCAGCTCGGCCTAATGAAAGAAAAGACAGAAACATAACGTCGATGTTATTGGTAAAGGGAAAATAGATCAAATGTCCACCAAGAAAATTAGGGAAAACAAATATTTAAAAAATATTAAAGTAATGTTATAGTATTAAAAATAATTAAACAAAATAATAAAATAAAGTGGGTGGCGCAGTGGTTAGCACGTGTGCGGCACAGTTCCGAGGTCATGAGATCACACCTCCTGTGTGGAGTTTGCATGTTTTCCCCGTGCTTGCCTGGGTTTCATACGGGCACTCCGGTTTCCTCCCACATTCCAAAAACATGCATGTTAGGTTAATTGGCTGGTCCAAATTGTCCCTAGGTGAGAATGAGCGAGTAAGTTGTCTGTCCCTACGTGCCCTGCGACTGTCTGGCAACCAGTTCACAGTGTCCCCTGCCCACTACCCGAAGATAACTAGGATGGGCTCCAGCACCCCTTTGACCCTACTGAGGATAAGCGGTGCAGATAATGGATGGATCGAATAAAATAAAATAATACTTATTTTTACCAAGAAAAAAAACTTAAAACAACAGTATTTTATGGGTAGTGGTTGAATGTTACTGTACTCATTTTATTGTATAGAGAAAAAAAATACTTAAAGAGAGCAAAATGAATTGCCATTATAACAATTGTTTTGTTGCAGTATGGCTTGTCTTTTTTTGTTTGTTTTAACAATAATCAATCCATTATCTGCACTGCTTATCCTTAGTGGGGATTCTGGGGTGCTGGAGCCCATCCCAGCCATCTTCAGGCAGTGGCCAGCAGACACCCTGAACTGGTTGCCATGCAGTCGCAGGGCACTCAGAGACAGAAAACTCACTCGCTCATCCACACTAGGGACAAATTGGACCGGCCAATTAACCTGACACGCATGTTTTTGGAATGTGGGAGGAAACCGAAGTGCCTGGAGAAAACCCACACAAGCACGGGGAGAACATGCATACTCCGCACAGGAAGGCTGGTAGCTGTATTAGAACCCATGACCTCGGATATGTGCCGTGGACGCACTAACCACTCAGCTGCCGTGCCAGAGTTTTAACAATGATACAAATTCAAAAAGCATAATGTTATGAATTGTAATTTAAAAAACGTACTCTACATGAATGAAGATTGCTTGTAAAAATATGTGGTAGCCAACCTTTTCCTGCTCTTTCTGTGGTGCTCCCTCCTTCCGAAGCCTCTCCAGCTCCAAACATTTGGCATGGTAAACCTCTTTGGACTTCTGAAAGTGGCTACTCTGAACTTGCAGTGCCTGCACTGCCTCTACAGTTCCCACCATGTCTTCTTTTGTCTGAAAAACACACACACACACAATCTAGTTATTAAAACAAACTTACAAAAATAAAAATAGTAACAACAATAAAGAAATTACGAGAGAGAGCAAGATTGAAAGACTGAGAGAATGTTCTCAAAGTATACCTTGCGGTGGATTTTTACTTGCTCATCACCATACTTGTTAATGTCTCGAATTAGATCATTCATTTTCCTCATGAGCTCTAGATGACAAAGAGCCAGTTTGTCAGAAGACACCCTGAATACATCCCACATAGGTGCAAATGTCCTGGAGGGAAAGAAACAAGCACAAATTTCTGCTGCTGAAAGCTTTCCATGAAATTCAAGTATTTCTTGTCACTAACAAAAACCTTTAACAAGAAAAGCTTGATTGTAACATTGTCATGTCCCTTTTTTTACTTTTAATCACCAAATGAATGTCAATTTTTAGGGATAAATGCTCGTTAGGTGCATGTAAATAAAATCCATCCGCTTGATTTCCTGTGCTAATATATAGCCACACATATCACAATTTAACCCAAAGAAAACCAAATAAAGAAGAAAAAACACAATTATCTATTAAAGGGTGGCCAAATTATTGGCTGCACAGAAAAATATATACAGCATCATACATCTATAGATAAAAAAGTATCAGTGTGATGATTACTTAAAAACTGCGGAGAATATGACTTATTTAAACACAAACATTTGGTTGTGCAGATGGTGCTCATTCATATCTTATGCACAACCATGGCACTATTAATATAATAAAGGCTCAAAACCAATGTTGAAGAATTTGACAGTTATTGAATTGCTCCCACTCACCCCTGTGGGCTTCCATTGCTGGCCATTTTAGCCAGTTTACCCATTGATTTAGAGTAGGTCTCTTCTATGGCCGCTCTGGAAAAATAAAAAGTGACAGAATACAACAAAGAGACTCCTATTTATAAGAATGCATGGAAACCTGAACAATGAAACACATGTTGGTCTGTAATTACCGTATTTTCCGCACTATAGGGCGCACCGGGTTATAGGGCGCACCCCCAAAAAATAGTTTGTGGTCCTATATCTTCCATACATAAGGCGCATCGGATTATAAGGCGCTACAATGGGAACGTCGACAAAACAGTCAGATAGTTCAGTCAAACTTATTACCCCCTTAACATTCCGAAAGCTTGCAAAGAAGCAAATACGTGTCTCAGACATATATGGAAACAGTGTCTGTACGATGTCACTCAAATGCATCGTTCCAAATTTTATTCGGAAGGTTAAAGTCTTGGGATTCAAGAAATGCCAACCATTGCTTAGTTTTTATTTTCTTTTTCGCTCGCAACTTTACTGTGCATATGACAATAAACACTTGGAATTGAGTTTAATTTAAAAAAAGACCCATCACAGAAACATCGATATCACTCTCAAACAAGATACCGGGAAAATATATAGCCGGAGTAGCTCACCGAAGTCGTTGTGTTCAATAATAATGTGCAACCATGGTCCTCTTATATCCGTGAGTGTAGTAAATCCAGGAGAGTAAAATATTTACAAATACAGTACAGAATAGTAAAATACTGTTTTCTCTATGCCGTCAACCCAACATGCTATTCACATTCTTTTTTTTCGGCCAATTGCAGGCTTTGTTTTGCCCCTTTAGCCTATGCTAGCCTGTAAATGATAAAAAGGATCCGCCCCCTTTAACGCCGAATAACTTAAGCCAATAGTGATCGATTCAACTGATGATTGACACATCTTTTTCGGCCAATTGCAGGGTTTGTTTTGCCCCTTTAGCCTATGCGAGCCTGTAAATGATAAAAAGGATCCGCCCCCTTTACCTTCGAATAACTTTAGCCAATAGTGATCGATTCAAATGATGATTGACACATTGGTTAGCCACTGAAACGCCGGTATATAAATCCCAACATACACCACGGACTACTTCGCGTTCGGGGGAAAATCTAGTCTGCGGCTGCTTTGCATTAGTTGCAAGACTTTGCGACTTAATATTGATCCACATATAAGGCGCACTGTATTATAAGGCGCATGGTCAGCTTTTGAAAAAAATTAAGACTTTTAGGTGCGCCTTATAGTGCGGAAAATACGGTAGTTAAATGTTGATATATTGCACATTTGAAATGCAAAGATGCAAGAAAAAGAGAATTGGTAAATCAGATCACCTTTATTTTGTTATCAATATGTGTGATTTACTGAACTCAAAATGCAACTTTGTGAGTCAACAAAATTGCCTTATATTCTATCTGAGGTTCAGAAAATTCATAATCACAGAATATCACTGCTAAGTAAAATATGATAAATATTTACTAGACCATCTTATCAATCACTTTTAGATTTTCAAAAATGTATCAACACACTTCATGAAGAAATAAAATTGAAATATTTATCCAATCATTCAAAGGGTGAATATACAGCAACTTAATTCTAAGGACGGTGTCGAATACAAATATACTTATGGTGCTGTTCAGCATAAAGACCCAGAGTATGATGAAGTTCTGTGTTCGTGTGGGTAATGCTACATTACTTTAAAGTGATGTAAATTTGCTTATGTCTGGTGGACCCAGAATGCATTCTAAAATCATGGAGAAAAAGATGCCTCCTTCTCCTTACTGTTGGGAGTTTGAGTAAAATTATTCTATGCTGTATTTATGTGTCAGTTATTTATATTATAAACCAAAATGTTTCAAATGTAATGCTGCATCACGATCATTATTAGGTATTCTCATATGCACGCCGTCCAATTAGTTAACGCTTTTGGGACTGTATAAACACAAAGATGGATGTGTTTTATTGCTCATTTCGTGGGACTCAATTCTCGACAGTTGGCTAGTTGTGTTGTCTCAGCAAATACATTTCCCCTTGCAAGGATCGTTTACAGAGCAGACCTTTGATTTACTGCGGTGATGGAAAGCATTCATACCACTTTAACTGTTTCACTCTGTAACTGTAGCCATGTCAAAATTTAAAATAAAAGGTTTTATTTAACATTAAGCTATACTTACCACTCAATATTGACAGAAAAAAACGCAAATGAAGAAATTTTGGCATTACTCATACAGGGACTGAATACTACGGCTTAGACTGTCCGGTACCCCAAAGGGCTCTTTGAGGAATATGGTCGTATGCATTCTAATGGTCCACAAAACACATGTAGACTGGATAGGCCAACTCCCATGCACCCTTGAGGACACATCAGAGGGTGTAGAGCTGGTCCACTGCTCTACCGCCTGGACGAAACAAAACACTGCTACTCCTTAATCAGAGATTCAAATTCCTGACAGACACTCCTCTCCGGTGCCCGCAAATAGTACCAGGGAGGGTGAAAAGTTTGATTCCCCTGTAGTTGGACCACATTCTCCGGTCTCCCTTCTTAAAAAGTGGGACCACCGGCCCAGAGGTACTGTCCCGTTGTCCTTGCAATTTTTCCAGTGGCGTGTCATGGTTGACCTCCTGAGCATTAATGAACTAATGAATCTTATCTCTCACCTCTGGGGCCTTGCTGCCAAGGAGATTTTTAACCACCTCAATGACTCCAATAACAGAGATAGAAGATCCCTCCATGGAGTCTTCAGACTCAGATTCCTCAATTGAGGAGTTGCCAACCGTTTCACAATGTCCCAGGTCAAGGCCAGCAGCGCCCCATCTGCTTTATACACAGTGTTAATGGCGCACTACTTGCTGTCAGGAAATCGCCTTCCATGGCCTCGCCATACTCCTCCCATGACCGAGTTTTTGCCTCAGTGACCGAGTTGCCAAGTGATACCTGACAGCTGCGTCTGGAGACCCACAGTCCAGAACGGCCAGATAAGACTCCTTCAGCTTGACGGCATCCCTTACTGCGGGTGTCCAGCAAAAGGTCTGAGAGTGGCCGCCACGACAGAAGCTGACCAAGCATCATGGTGAGTTCCTTTGCCCTCATGATTCTCATTTGCTGAAATGCATAGTTAGTTGTAAGTTCTGTGCCGTTTCCTAATCAAGTCCCATCAGCTTAAGTAAACACAATGGAATAAGGGTGCAATGACAAAAGAGTGAAACCTGTCATGGGTCCTGTATACGATCCATACCTTCGGTGTGTCAAGATTATATAACTTGCAATGGGAAAGAATTATATCTGTTATTAATGGTGTCAAGTTAATAACAGCTAACTGATAATTGGCATAGGTTCAAATAGAGATACTTCAAGTGTATCTTCACCTCTGATTGAATTTTCTTTCACAGAAAAACAGTACACAATAATGAACTACAACTGTCACCGTCACTTTTTTTTAAAACCTCATTGTAATGTAAAACCTAAATACTTTAGTCCTCCCTGAACCAGGTTATTAATTTGTTTTGATGTCAAAAGTGTGTTTGTCTTTATTGCTTGACAAAACAGGGTCCCTAAAGTAACAAACAAATTGCAAAGATAAAAGTGTGAATACCAAGTACATATATTTTCACAATTATATACAAATTGTACCTCTCACGAACAAATTCAGACAATTCCTTGGTTGCCAGCTGGCCATGTTTCATGTTGTGGTAAAGCACATCAAAGCCTGCATTCTTCTCCCCCTGCAAAGACACACAGAAAGCTATCTTATTGCAAACAGCAAATCACACATCCACTCACCCACCCATTTTCACAACTGCATAATATCACAAGGGTCGTGCAGGTGCTAGTGCCGATCACAGTTGTCTTTCGGCAGTAGGCTCAGTAGGAGTGCAAACTGACGTGGTTTCCGGCAACTCACAGGTTTCGCAGAATTGCACAACCAGCAAAACAGTTTTACGCTTTAATATAATTACTTTACGTAAATAAGATAGCAATCGCCTTACATCCAACAGTATCAACGTCGCTAATTTACACTGTTTCATTTCGAAGCATTAATACAATTGGATTGTACCGTTGCAACATGACCCTCCAAACAGACAGGTGAGCAGCCACAAGAACTTAGAAATATATACTCATTCTACAGCACGTGTTCATTGCTCCCGGCAAAGGAGTAACTGTCAACTGCACATTCAGAATTATTATTATCAAGGAAAATATTTGAAAAGAAATATGAGCACCTATGGTAATAGTAACACAGCAGAATATTTGCAAAGGCAAAGTTATTCAAATATTAACTAAAGGTGTTGCTTTGCTATTAATGAAAACACCCTCTTAGCAGTAAATGGTTGACGTGGGGGAGAAAGGATTTTTCCTGTATTTTGTACGCCCGTGTCCAGTTGGAGCGTAAGACCATAGATGTACAAACAACATACTTTACTAGTCAACGCTCAAATGAAGGCGGGATGAGCTTAATAGAAATATTAAACTTATCTCTTCAGATAACAAATCAATCAATTATCATCTACTAAAATAATTGATAAACCCCAATGTTTGCTCCTATTGGTTAGGCCAGGGGTCGGGAACCTTTTTGACTCAAAGAGCCATAAAAGCAAAAAATATTAATTTTATTTTGGGAAAGAGCCACACCATATATTATGAGACAAATTTACTAAATTGCTAAACCAGCGCCCCAGACAAAAGCTTAGTCTTCAGCACATTTATTTTTGATGATTTGATCAAAATTATGAAAAGAGAATAATGCCAGAGCCCCTGTCCCAAATTCAACAAACAGACCACTTTAAACTTGTCTCTTTCTTGCAATTACTCAAGATCGGTTAAACTCCTTTTGACCCTTTTTTTCATACATATTGGTTTCAAAACCAGATGCAAGCATTTATTTTGTAAAAACGTCACAACATTCTGAGAATAGGGAGCCTTATGTGCTTACCTTTGGCGAGAGATGGGAGGGAATGCTTGTACTTTTTGCATAGCTCCACCCATCCCTCCCACTCACCCAATCAAATGACTAAGTTCTCTTCCGGTGTTTTGGCGTATTTACAGTTCTGTGGATTCATCATAAAGTATCTGAACACTGAACACAGATTATATAGTGAACTTTTAAATAAAGGATTCTTTAGCGTTGTACAGCCAAATCGAGTTTTTTTTCCCCCCTTTTTTGTGTGACACCTTGACTGTAAATTGTAGTGAAAAACGTGCCCTATATATACTGCGAAGTGTTACCTTTGCATCTAGCTCTGTTTGGCTTTACGTGTACCTGAATAGGATTGACAACTCCGGTTTTGAACAAGATGGAGAAATTTTGCATGCAATCAAATTGGTCTCTGAGCCACAGATACTCTTAGAAAGAGCCATATATGGCTCGCGAGCCATAGGTTCCCGACCCCTGGGTTAGGCTATTCTCCTCCATTAAGGAATACTCAGGTTCACTTTAATTTCAAACAACCATGTAAAAAGATAAGTCAAGTCAAATTCATCTTTGACAATACAGTAATGCGTTTGAATTACTCTGAGAAAAGTCAAAATAATTTAGCATTTGTGGAACATGAATTAAGCACTAGCAGCAAAATCCAGTAATCGACTCATTTACATTGATCTCAGGGAATTGCTTACTTTTCCTGTCGAATAAAACTGACAACCTTTTTAAGGGCTTGGGCAACCACAGTCTGAGTGTCCCCGCTTTCTTGGTTTGCTCATGTCATGTCTCAACTTGAGGTATGCAGCACTGCGATGTCCTCTTTATTAAGGAAAATACAATTGTCAAAACAAGAGATGAAGATATTGAAATCCCAGCGTTAAAATAAAGTGGAATGGCTCAGAATTGTATGGCAGACAAAAACAATATCAGAGAGGCCTGCAATTGTCAACATGAGTGACCCTCAACCGTGAGTAACAAAATGTGGGGGAAAAAAGAACAACGTGACATTGTTTGATTTTTAAAGAATTCATGGTGGAAAAAAAGTTTTGGGTCGATACAAAAAGTTAATCTCAATACTTTGTTATGTACCCATTGTTGGCAATAACGATGGCCAAATGATTTTCCTAAACTTTTCACACATTGTGGCCAGTATTTTGGCCCATTCCTACATGCAGATCTCCTTTTGAGCAGTGATGTTTTGGGGCTGTCATTAGGCAACACTGATTTTGTTGCCCAGGCTGTGTGTTTGGAATCATTGTCAAGACGAAAGACCCGGCCACGTCTCATCTTCAATGGCTTTGCTGATAAGAAGATTTTCACTCATAATCTCTTGATACATGGGCCCTTTCCTTTTTTCCTTTACACAGATCAGCTGTCCTGTTCCCTTGGCAGAAAAACAGCCCCAAAACATGATGTTTCCAACCCATAGTTTACAGTACGTATGTTGTTCTTCAGATGCAATTCAGTATTCTTTCTCCTGTAAACAAAATAACCTGTGTTTTTACAAAAAAGTTAGATTTTAGTTTTATCTGACCGTAACACATTCTCCCAGGGTGAGATCTTGCATGTAGAACCTGATCGGAGGAGATTATCAGTAGTCTTGTAAATCTTGCATCTCCTAAAAACAGTTTTACCTATTGCAGATTAATTCTTCGCAACCTGGTGCAGGTCTTTAATTTTGTCTCTTGTGTCCTTCGACAGCTCTTTTGTCTTGGCCATAGTAGAGTTTGGAGTGTGATTAGCTGGGGTTGTGGACAGGTAATTGTCTTTTATACTGCTAACGAATTAAAACAAGTGCCATTAATAAAGGTAACACGTACAGCTTCGTTAGAAGTTGTACCTCTTTGACGGCCAGATTTTTTTCTTGTTTGTATTTGACCAAATACTTATAATCCACTCTAATTTGGAAATAATCCTTAAAAATCAAACAATGGATTTTTTTTTGTCTCTCTTGGTTTACCCATGTTGACCATTAAAGGCCTCTCAAATATTTTCAAAAATGAGATCTTGGTGGTTGGCTGAATACTTAGTTGCCCCACTGTAAAATATCAGAATTGCATTTGAAAATATGATTTTTTTTTTATAAATATTCCCATTAAAATCAATTTATGAGCATACCCAGAAAAAAAACTATCATCCACAGTAAAAGCATCCAAATATACCAAGAAGCACAATATATGAGACCCAGAACCCAAATTTCTTAAATTGCTCAAACGCAATACTTGACTCTAAAGATATTTCTTCACATGGACGAACTCTTATCCACCAATGTAACTGCCCGTTTGGGTTACTCAAAATGTACCTTGATTCTCTCATTAATAGTTACTGCAAATAAGACTTTGGTCTAACGGGTCAAGCGTGATGGTAAGTAGCACTGATATATTAGTAGGTAAGGCTCTAGATCACCTGGTGGAAATAAGCAGTGGATGGGCGTACTTCAATGGCTTAAGAATTTCAGTATCCAGTTAGTACTATTGTCAGGACTCTAATGCCCGTTCTTCACGACACGGTTGTGGCCTTCCTCGCCTCGCCCAGCCTTTTTTTTTGTTTTCTTTTATGAAAAAGTAACCGGTTCCTATACGCCAGACCGGGGACTTAAAACATAACGTGCGTCACTCCCGACCACTGATTGGTGCGCTACCTTGGGGCGCAGTCTCATCTTGCGGCGTTGTGTTGCCGCTTCACTTCCCGCAACAGTAAACTTGTTGCAAACGCCTTTTGCCTTGCTGCTTACAAATTAATACGCCTTTCATGTCTCTTTACAAAAAATAGCCACACAAAGACTACCAAGTACATAAACAGCTCCGCTGCCCGTTCATCCATTGTTGCTTGTCAGAGTATGAGTGGGCTTGCGGTTTGCGCCGAAAATTTGAGCCGAATATGATGCTGACGTGATGTCAAGGCGCAGCACCGATTTATAAAAGAAAAGGTGAGACCGGGTGAGGCGAGGAAGGCCAGAACCGTGTAGTGGAAAAGGGGCTTGTGAATGCATCATACACATGATTAGTCTAATCAACTCAAAAGGAATGTTTTCATTACTATAGCGTTCTTGCGCCCACAATTTTCGTGGGGCACTGAAATTATAATTCATCATAACATTATTTTTTTGTGCTGCTTTTATTTAATCAAATTGTGTGCACACACACACACACACACACACACAAACACACACACACACACACATGCCTGTATTTGGAATATTGAGCCCCAAACAGTATACATATACTTTAGGAAAACTGTAGTTAACAAGACACTTACCCAGAAGTTGTTCTGAAAGCAAGCCATCCTTACTCAACAGTGATTCACACCCTGTAATGGAAGCAGAGTGGATGCGTATTTGTTAGAACTTGAGTCACTCGCTTGCCGACCAATCCCATTTGTTTTTCCTTTTTATATTATATGAAAACAGTCCTTTAATACTTCATATTTGCCATCTGACATCCAACCATCCAACACCTGCACCGCTTGTCCTCAGTAGGGTCGCAGAGGAGCTGGAGCCCATCCCAGCCTTCTTTGGGCAGTGGGCCGGGGACACCCTGAACTGGTTGCCAGCCAGTCGCAGGGGACACAGAGACAGGCAACTCACTCAAGGACAATTTGGACCGGCCAATTAACCTGACATGAATGTTTTTTGGAGTATGGGAGGAAACTGTAGTGCTCAGAGGAAACCCACGCAAGCACGGAGAGAACACGCAAACTGGCACAGGAAGGCTGGTAGCTGGTTTTGATCCCATAACCTCAGAACTGTGCTGCGACCACACTAACCACTCAGCTGCCGTACCGCCCCTGCCATCTGAGAATTAGGTATAAAAAAATCAAATTGACTTGTTTAATAAAAATGTGTTATTCATTCAGTTTTCAGAGAATACTAAGGCCACGAAAAAAAAAGTATTTGGTTGATTTCGGAGACATTCCTAAATGCCCAAAAAATGGCAGCATCAACCTGACTAACTGGTGGGTAGACGTTCGGATCATGTGCAAATGACAACTTGTTTTTTTGTATACTGCATTGCAGAGGAGCTATGAAATAGATACAGCACTTTTATAAAAAAATAGAGAGCCTTTTCTTAAAACGTCTGAGCGACGAATGCAGCAAAAAATTAAAATGGAACTGTTCTACAATCATGGTTTGTCATAAGACTGCTATCAATTTCCATGGGTTTTTTGTCATTTGCACGAGCATTGTTTCAAGACTCATTGTGAGCAGCAGTTCTTCCATAGCTTCTTGTCAGTAAAGTTATGATCTGAACAAAAAAAATATCAGGCTGAGTACCGCAGTTGTGTTGTTTAGTGTAGGAAGGATGCTCCAGCGGGATAACAGATTTAGAAAAGACTTGAAAAGAAAATCTCAGAGGAAGAGGTGAGCGGAGGACTGATTGGAATGATTTATAAGTAGAAGACCCATCAAAGTGTGAGTAATTGTTGCGTGGGTAGTTACTAAACGTATGTGGTTCAAACTTGTACAATCAAAGGAAATGAAAATTAACTATCTTGACTTATTCATTATTTAGTCATTTGTTTATTTACTGGTGACCATTAAAATTTCTGATTCTTGTAATAAATTTACACAGTTGGGGTTTACTTTCGGGACCAGCTGAAGTCACAATGCCTAAGGGTAAAGGTTTTTTTTCCTCCTTTTGGCATTTTGCAACAATACAAACTAGTGCATATGCGCACTTTTGCGAGGAACTAAGGATTGATGCATTCCACACACATACAATTGGAGTGCCTCCCCTTATTTCATTACAAGTTCTGGCCAGTCAAGGAGGCAAAAACAAAACTTGAAAAAGCATGTGAAGGCATTGACTCAAATAGTTGTGCATATTAGACTGATGGGCATGTTTTCTTTAACAGGAAAAGTTACATACCTTGAAATTTGAATTTCAGAATGTCTAAAAAGAGTTGAATAGATTCCGTTTCCGGGTCTACAATTCAATTCATGATCTTAATTTACTTTCATTGACATTGACTTTTGTTTTAATTCACGGATATTGAAATAATATTCATCATATACTGTTGTCTTTATTAAACAGATAAGTGTATTTTTAAACACCAGTTAATTTTTTGTTGAGTGCCTTTTTCAGGAACTGTCTGCGTTTCTTCTTTTTTATTCATAAAAAAAAATCATTTTTTGGACTTTGATTCTGAATCATGGTGAATGTGAATCGAGGTCCTGTGAAGTGGTGTTTTGGTACCTATACATTAGGCTCTGGAAACTGGATGATTTCTGCAAAAATGCAATAACTCAGTCAGTCAAAAAGCTACTCGTCTTTCAGAGCACAGCCAAATGTGGACCGTCTAACAGCACACAGATTGCCACCAAGAAAAACAAATTCAGGGACAGATGGTTGAATAAATGAAAAAAAAATGTACAATCAAACACATTAGAACACAAATCACATGGAGCATCTTCTTATCAACCCACGACGAACATGTTTTACTTCACACGCATGAGCCTTTAAAATCACAGATGTCCTCGGATAAAACAAAAAGTTCAAAATAAACTCAACGCTATGAACTCCTGTACTGTTTTTATGTAAAAAAAAAAAAAAAAAAAAAAAAAAAAAAAAAAAAAAAAAAAAAAAAACCTCAGAAATTAATTTTTGTTTGTTCATTATCTAAATCAGCATTCAATAGTTGTATAAGTGTTTTTCTGTTGTTGTACGGACATGTGACTTTTACACCATTTATTGCACATGTTTGAAGCAAAATAGATTTGCACTTTTAGAGCGCGTCAATTTGTACTTGTAGAGAAGTGGGTTGTTTTCTGGGTTTTACATGGACAAACTATTCATTCCGGAGACATATATTTTATATAAGCAAATATATTCTTGGCTACAACTACAACCATAGATTTTACTTTTGCATTATAATCATCCCATACTCCTTCCATGTTATTTTGGCTATATTGTTTGACCACTGTGAATCCTAGAGTCCTGATGTTGAAATAGTTTAGGATAAAACACAAAATTGCGTTAAATAATATCTTATTGCAGAGCTAATTCTGTTACAACATAGGTTTAAAACGACAACAAAAATGTGAAATAAGAACTTACTACTTAAAGCAAAAAACTGTATTGTTAAATCTCAATAACTCTTCAAGATTGTGGAGAGGAAGTTTTAACTGCTGTCATTTTGAAAATCCATATTTAGAGCATTTTAAACTTGAATGTCACATTTGTTTATCGGTTATCCTTTTTATTGAAGAACCAGTACTTTCTAACCAAACAGTATGGTGGCTGCTTTCTGGGAGGATTTTGCGTTCTTAAGTGTTGTCAGACATGAAAAAGAACTAAAGAAAAACACTGTAAGAATAAAGGTTAAGTGGTATCATTACTGTGCATTGACTCCTCTGTCATTCAGATTGGCAACACATTGAGACAAGAGTTATAGTTTCAAGACTTATTTTCTCAGTTAACTAATATTTCCAACCTGAGTACACTTGTAAGAGATACGAGCTTGTGCTACATTAGAACAGCCTTACACTATGAGCCTTCAAACAGGGTTCTAGTGAAAAGCTCGGCCCTCTATTAACACCATAAAATCCAATTCTACTTCTTTCAAACTTGAAAAACTGACTGACTTGATTGGGCTGAATTTAAGGATAAATAAAATAAGGTGATTTAATGTGCTTGCATTCAAGTTCCTGCAGTTCAATACATTGGGATAGCAAAAATAATTGCATAAGTAAAATATATTAATTATTTATAATGGAAAGCCAAAATGTACAGCAGTATAAGAAAAATGATTAAAAGCTTTAAAAAGAAGAGTAAGAAAAAAAATAGAACTTGAATTTTACAGGCCAGGGGAGGAACTATGGGAAAAATCAGTGATCAACATAGGTCAGTCCCTTTTGTCCTAGACTGAATGAGGTTTTGTTAATGCAGCATTACGGAAGTCTGTGGACATGAGCCAGGCACGAGGCATTTGCTTGTATTCGTTGCAGCATGAGATTACACCACCATGCCACAGAAAATACTCTTCACAATCAAAGACGGGGTGCACATCACCTCACAGTGAAATAATACTGTTAACACTAGTAGACTTATGGTCAAAGTGGAACTAAAGTTGTAAGAATTTCTACCATCAATATGTTGTATGGGCCTTCAAAAGTCTAAACACGACAATTTCATTAATAATGCATTTTTAGGACACAAGTTGAGAAGCAAAAGCCGCCCGTTTTCATCCATATCTGGTTTCAAAAATGATGAATAAAATGACGTTTGTGAGTCCTCGCTGAAAACTTTTAGTCCTCAGCAGCAATAGTGCAGACATGAAAAATAATTATGTTCCAGTAGTTTTTGGAATAAACTAGAAAGCAGAATAGTTTCTGTCCAAGAAGCATCGAGTCAAATTCATTAACACTAATATTTGTCATTCTCAGCAATGAATGATAATGTTGACATTTGAAATGTCATTCGTGTAATTTAATATATTTGTATTTTTAGTACAGCTGGAAGAATAAATTACTGCAGGACGGTAAAAGTGTCCGCACTATAATTTAAATCAATCATCTATCCATTCATCCTTACTAGGGTCGCGGAGGGGCTGGAGCCCATCCCAGCCATCGTCAGGCAGTGGGCAGGGGATTCCCTGAGCTGGTTGACAGCCAGTCGCAGGGAACACAAAGACAGACAAGTCACTCGCTCATCCACACCGAGGGACAATTTAGACCGGCCAATTAACCTGATTTGCATGTTCTTGAAATGTGGGAGGAAACCGGAGTGCCCGGAGGAAACCCACACAGGCACGGGGAGAAATAAATATAAGAGCACTTTTTCTTTATTTGGATTTTTTTTAATATTATCACTGTTGATAACTGTACACAACAAGGCAGTAAATGAACTACTAACCCAGAAACAGAGCCAGGACCAGTTTGCCCGAGGAGCCTTCCATCTGTGGAAAATAGGCACCTTGGCTCGACACAATCACAGCCTCAAGCGCAGATTATGGCCTGCTAAAATAAAGGGCCAACACTGTATTTTTTTTATTTAGCAAGACTGTTTATACACTAACATATGCATGTCAATAAGGTTGACCTCAATTGCCACTTAACGTGGGGGACCGAGATGCAAAATCAGAGAGCATTCCTTTCATTTTACTCTAGGAATTGGTGGCACTAAGAGCACAAAATCGGCTGCATTCAATCCTGACGCTGACAATGTGGTGTTCAAAATAAAACTCATATTGAACACCAGAAAACCCCAGGAAGTCACGCAGGATGTCAGGAGGAAAAGCATGAACCCAGCTCAACTAATGATGTGTGTTGGGTGACTGTGTGTGCACTACTGTATTAGGCTGCTGTATGCTGTCGGTAAAAGAGCGGGGCGGGCGCACAAGTCAATGAGTCCACCCAAAACAACAGCTAGTATTTTAGAGACTTGTTACATTGAAAATAAAATAATCAATTAAATTGGACACTGAGGAAAGTCAGAAAGGTGCAAAGAAATGCTGATAGTCACCAGGTCCTGCATGGACTCTTTTAGGGTTGGGAAGAGACTGAGGCAGTCGTGGCGCCGCAGGTCTCGCCTACTGCAGTTAGGCTATGTAACAACTCTAACAAGCTATCCTTGCCCAATCCTTTATCCCCGCAAGGCCAGATCCATTATCCATGAAACAGATGACCGGGAGTTACAACTCGTGGTAAACCCCTACATTTGTATTTTAATCATCACAGGTACCTGGCTCATTCTAAGGATACCCAAACTAGCGTTTAGCTGCGCTCTAACTCACTTTCTCAGAGTAAAGGAGAAGCCCCCCAATTTCGTTGTAGTTTTGTTTAATGACAATGAAGACCCATTTCTTCAACTACAGTTCTGTGTTCTGCCTTTTATTTGTTGATTTACAGTTGTTATTTTGTTGCAGTACTCCTAATCGGTAAGGACATCATCTCAGAGTAAGTTTGACCTTCAGGGGCTTTTATGAATGAGCATCGCAGCTCCGAAGATTTTCACGTTTCACAGGGGGTTCTGGTCCCCATTAACTGCAATAACCGACATCAGTTGAATGGTTTATTTTGACCACTGATGACAGTTCCCGGCAAAGTTGGCAGCTGTCCATTACTTGATGTTGTCAGCACAGTTATTTTTCTATCTGGCTCACCTCCTACCCCTCTGGACTGTGCCCTGGAGAACTATTTTGGCCAGTCCTGATAAACTTGTGACGTGACCAAACCACCGTAGTTTCCCTTTCCCCCAATTGACGACATATCTTTGTAGGGTCCTCTGATGGTGTTGCGCACTGTTTTGTTTGTCACACAGGCTAAGTAGTTGATGCCTATAGGTTTTCTGTAGCATCACATCTTAATATCTTGGATTTTCCTTTTCAGCTCTGCTGTGAAAATCCACAACTCACAAGTAACAGTCGCTTGTATAGGTCTGATTTTTTTAGTTCACTGCAATGTTCTTGTCTCGCCAGGTGAGTTTTAGTCTGCCGAGTGCAGCTGTGGTTTGAGCTATTTTGGCTATGATTACCGGTCCTGACCCCTCTTCTGATTAGACAGTTCCAAGATACTTACATTTAGAGAAAAGTTCAAGCAAGGCAGGAAAATGGGTCAGGGCTCAAGAGGGAGAGTAGGCTGTGTAGGAAACACCGTATTTATTTGTGTATAACACACACACCTAATTTTAAGCCAAAAATAGACTTTTACTCAGCTCAAACTAAGGACTTGCGGTAAAAAAAAAAAATTAAACTATGAACACAATACAAACATTAAATTTACAATGTATTTATTTCATGTCCTTCAAAGTCCGATTCATCTCGGGACACACCAAAGAGTTGTTTCCCTCGTGCATTTTTGCATTTACTTATATTTTTCAGGACGACTTTGAGTTGTCTCCTTTCTCTAACGTTCAACGCTTGTACCATGAATAAAAGTAGTGTGATCATGAGACTTTTTAGAATAAGCGTCATACACGCATAAACACAGTAATACCCGCGTAAGCTACACTGATCTGAAATTAAACACACCACCTCAAACGCTCCAAATAACTTGTGGAAATCTCACAGAAACCCCCCCTTCTCCATCTCAAACTATTTTTCCTCAGATCTACACAATTCACGTCAGTCATCCTTTTTGACTTCAAATTGGTGAATTTTTCCTTACGATGGGAAATTTTCATGCCTGTCAAGCTCTTGGTTGTTAATAGTGTAAGACAGCATTTATAAGCTACAAAGCCGTCAAAGTACTCTAAATTCAATTCAGGAACAGGAGCAAATATTTCTCAATTATACTTCAATGACATCCTAGTAACAAACCCACAACCTAAGCACACTTCATCACACACACGTACATTTATTGGACCTTCCATGAAGATGTGATTTGCAACTGAACATCCTTTGGAGAGTGGAGTTCAACAAACTCGTTTATCCCTGTATTATCATTAGCAAGTACCATTTAAAAGTTTTGTACACCTTTTTTCGTTCACAAATTTAAACACTTTTTGAAAGACTCAAAGCCAATTTTTCAATTTCTCCAGTACCAATAAAATAGGAAATCGTGTGTGCATCATTCATTTTGCAGATCCATAAATCCATCCATCCATTATCTGGACCACTTATCCTCAGTAGGGTCACGAGGGTGCTGGAGCCCATCCCAGCTATCTTTGGGCAGTGGGTAGGGGACACTCCAAACTGGTTGCCAGCCAGTCGCAGGGCACACAGGGACAGACAATTTGCTTGCTCATTCACATCTAGGGACAATTTGGACTGTCCAATTAACCTGACATGCATGTTTTTGGAATGTGGGAGGAAACAGAGTGCCCGGAGGAAACCCACACAAGCACAGGGAGAACATGCAAACTCCACACAGGTTCGATCTCATGACCTCAGAACTGTGCACCACACGCGCTAGACAGATCCATAAATATATCTGCGATTTACAAATGCAAATTTTTAATCTGACGTGGCATTAATCAAGACATATAATTTTAAATCATAAGTAAATTGCAGATAAATTTGTGGATCTGAACAATACGTGTGTAAATATTTTTAAGACAAATCTCTCACCACATAGGAGTTGGGTAAATGACAGTAATTTGTATCTTATATTTTTCAGTTGCAGGAAGTTCTTTCCATAAAATTTACCATTGGGAAACGCGACCTTCATTTATTGCTTGGCCTATAATAAATATCCATAAATGACACAAAATTATTGCAAAAATATACATTTCATAGTGACCCGTTTCGGTTTAGAATGCACCCGTCGGGGTGATGACACTTCATAAGACAATGCCATACAAATTAATGTCAGCTGCTGTCGCAATACAGTCAGTGCAATGAATGTCATAGCCAAATCAACAGAGTCTGCATCATTTTTTAAGTACACTTTTAGTAAAACATAGCTAAAATTTTAAGAATTTACAAGCACTTCACCCAAAAAAATGAAAAAGGATTTCAAGCAACCCTGCAGAGAAGAAATTCAAACCAGAAGGAGTATAACTAACTGCAACTATCCATCCATCCATTATCTGCACCGCTTATCCTCAGTAGGGTCACTGGGCTGCTGGAGCCCATCCCAGCCATCCTCGGGCAGTGGAGGGGACACCCTGAACTGGTTGCCGGCCAGTTGCAGGGCACACAGGGACTTACAACTCACTCGCTCATTCACACCCAGGGACAATTTGGACCAGCCAATTAACCTGATAATGCATGTTTTTGGAATGTGGGAGGAAACTGGAGTGCCCGGAGGAAACCCACGCAAGCACAGGGAGAACATGAAAACTCCAGAAAGGAAGGCTGGTAGCTGGATTTAAACCATGACCTCAGAACTGTGCTGCACACGCACAAACCACTGCTCCGCCGTGCTGCCCCAACTGCAACCAATACAAAACATTTATTTGCTGTGAAAATTTAGGAATTCAAATCACGAGATGTTAGTTTTAAATAGCTGCCTTCAAACTAGCCAGGGAGAAGAAAAATACACGAGTCACACTCAGTAGTGTAACCCTTTAAAATTAGCATTATGTTTTTCAAATATTGTAACGACACCCTAATTGATTAACATAACCCTAAATTAAATATAATATGTACGTGAAAGATAACTAAAACGGCACCCATAAATACACAAAGAATTTCTAAAACTAATAGTCAAGTTTTTAAGGGGAGCTTTTCTGGGCTAGCTTATGTCAAACAACGGCGTCACCTAGGCTGCTGTCACACCAAGAACGACGCCTTTACAGATAAAACGAGTTATCCACGGGTTTTAAACTGACATAAAATGAAATAAAAGACCATTTATGACCTGTTTAGATTCCTCCGGAGACGTTTATATAGCATAATCCTGCCCCGGTGTTTCAGTCGCCTCCATCTGACGGTCTCGTAGGTAACCAGCTGTGTGTTTGCCGTAGTAGAAATAAACGAAGCTTTCCAATGCACACTCCCGCTCACACCCTGTACTGCTACAATTGGCTATCCAAGCTGTCACTCAACAAAAACAGTGAAGTGGGCATAGCAACCGTATAAAGGCGTGTTCGGGAGTCTATAGTAGTATATGATTGGTTGATTAAATACCCAGGAAACCTACCGTCAACCCTCCCCCACCTACTATACTAAAAACAATTACAGTAAATAACATTGTCGGTGAAGGTGTTTCCTTGGATAACGTCAAATGCACCGTGCTATAAATTTTCTATTCGGCTACTGCATTTTGGGTTTAACTAAAAATGTGTGTTATTTATTTGGCTTTTCAACCATGGGCGCAACCAGCCCCTTTATGGTAGTGCTCAATCACCCCCATACTCAACCCAAGCACCTAAGACAGTTTTTTCTATAATAAATATCAGGATGGGATTAAGTGTGATGACGATTGCAAGATTAAAAAAAAATTAAAAAGGAAAACAAAACAAAAATGTAAACAATGCAGCGTCAAAAATACTCCTCTGCCTTGAAATGGTTCAGTCCATTTCGTTCCTTGCAAAAATCGTTGGTTTTTAACTTATTCTACTTTATTTACTCAAGTAAAAAACAAAAAACAAAAAAAAACAAAGCTCTCCTCCTTGATCTGCTACCTTATCGTGGTGGAGGAGTTTGTGTGTCCCAATGCTCCTAGGAGCTATGTTGTTGGGGGCTTTAAGCCCCTGGTAGGGTCACCCATGGCAAACAGGTTCTAGGTGAGGGCCAGACAAAACGCAGATCAGAAGACCCCTTACGATGAGACAAAACGTTGGTCCTCAATATCCCTCGCCCAGACGCGGGTTACCGGGGCCCCCTTCTGGAGCCAGGCCTGGAGGTGGGGTCCGCTGGCGAGCGCCTGGTGGACGGACTACCCACGGGGGCCGGCCGGGTACAGCCCGAAGGGACGACGTGGGACCCTCTTCCCATGGGCTCACCACCTGTAGGAGGGGCCAAAGGGATCGGGTGCGCAGAGAGCTGGGTAGCGGCCAAGGGAGGGGTCCTTGGCGCGACGATCCCTGGCTACAGAAACTGGCTTTTGGGACATGGAACGTTACCTCTCTGGCAGGGAAGGAGCCAGAGTTGGTGCGTGAGGTTGAGAAATTCTGACTAGATATAGTCGGACTCACCTCCACGCACGGCTTGGGCTCTGGCACCAGTCCTCTCGAGAGGGGTTGGACTCTCTTCCACTCTGGAGTTGACCGTGGTGAGAGGCGCAGAGCCGGTGTGGGCATAGTAGTTGCTCCACGGCTCGGCGCCTGTACGTTGGGGTTCACCCCAGTAGACGAGAGGATAGCCTCCCTCTGCCTTCGGGTGGGGGGACAGGTCCTGACTGTTGTTTGTGCTTATGCACCAAATAGCAGTTCGGAGTACCCACCCTTCTTGGAGTCCTTAGAGGGTGTGCTTGAGAGCGCGCCCCCTGGGGACTCCCTCGTACTGCTGGGAGACTTCAACGCTCACGTGGGCAATGACAGTGAGACCTGGAGGGGCGTGATTGGGAAGAACGGCCCCCCTGACCTGAACCCGAGTGGTGTTTCGTTATTGGACTTCTGTGCCCGTCATGGTTTGTCCAGAATGAACACCATGTTCAGACATAAGTCAACCTGAAGAATGAGTCTTATTGGGCCTTCCTGGCCTGTGGGACTCTGGAAGCAGCTGGCAGGTTTCCGCTGGCAAAGCGGAATGCGGCTTCGGCGGTTGCCGAGGCAAAAACTTGGGCATGGGAGGAATTCTGGCGAGGCAATGGAAGCCGACTTCCGAACGGCTTCGAGGAAATTCTGGTCCACCATCCGGCGTCTTAGGGGAGGGAAGCGGTGTGCCATCGACACTGTATAGTGCCGATAGGGCGCTGCTGACCTCGACCCGGGACGTTGTGAATTGGTGGGCGGTGTACTTCAAAGACCTCCTCAATCCCACTGACACGTCTTCCTCTGGGGAAGCAGAGCCTGAGGACTCTGGGTTGGGCTCTCGTATCACTGGGGTTGAAGTCACCGAGGTGGTCAAAAAACTCCTCGGTGGCAGGGCCCCAGGGGTCAATGAGATCCGCCCGGAGTTCATTAGGGCTCTGGATGTTGTGGGCGTGTCATGGTTGACACGCCTCTGGAACATCGCGTGGACATCGGGGACAGTGCCTCTGGACTGGTAGACTGGGGTCTTTAAGAAGGGGGACCGGAGAGTGTGTTCCAACTACAGGGGAATCACACTTCTCAGCCTCCATGGTAAGGTCTATTCAGGGGTACTGGAGAGGAAGGTCCGCCAGGAAGTCGAATCTCGGATTCAGGAGGAACAGTGTGGTTTTCGTCCTGGCCGTGGAACACTGGACCAGCTCTGTACACTCGCACAAATAAAAGAGAATCGTTGTTTAATATTTACCAGTATGCACAGCGCACTTCTTCTTCTACGCGAAAAATTGAGTCGGTGGCTGCTTCTCTTAGTTGCGAGACCTTGCAATTCAATATTGATCCATATATAAGGCGCACCGGATTATAATGCGCATAGTCAACTTTTTTAAAAAAAAATCAGATTTTATGTGTACCTTACAATGCGGAAAATACGGTAATTATATTTGCATGTATTTTTTCCTTCTACAGTGAACGTCCAAGCTACTTGATTTATATTTTGTAAGGGAAAATACAACATTTTGTAAGGGCATGGAGCCCTGGAGGTTGACAGGTATGGTATTTTATCCCTTCACGCCAATGATGTTATGATTTTTTCTTGAAGAAACTCCATTCCCATCGTGACTGTTTTTTAGGGTTTTTTTCTCCATCTTCGACCTTCTGCCTTCCGTGCATGAGACTCGTGTGAGGCTCTTGTAACTTGCTGTCAGTTCTGCTCTTCATTTTGTGGGGACATTTGACCTTCACTTTCTTTTCCTCGTTTCCTAAGTAGTGTTCAACACATTTGTCTTTTTGCTCCCCGGTTCCTTTGTCATGCTCAACCTTTGTATCTTCTACACACCGCGTTTCCTTGATGTGTTCTAAGGGTTGGCCTGGACCAGTTTGGACTTCATCCTTCGTCGTGGCGAAGGATCCGAGGGAGGCGAACGAGCTGAATGTGGAATTTTGGGGCAGATTTTTACGTTTCTCCAATTCCTTTTGCGCCTGGGTCATTGTAACCTGCTCCATGATCATCCGACGCATATTGGAGGCCTTGCGTTGTTGAAGCTTAAAATCCAAATCTCTTTTCCGTTGTTCCATCAGTTGTTGGAAATAGTGGTCTCTGGAGGCAATGTCCCTGAATGTCTGTGTGTATGGAGTTGTAAGCAATGCAGGTATCCTGCTAATTTCGGACAATCCAGTTATTATTTTCGTACAATCTGGTGTCATATGGCTCTCTTTTGTTTGAGGATGAACGGTTTCTGGTTCAGAAACCGATGCTGAGGTGTCCTCATTGTCCTCCATTTGTGGTTCTTTTTTCTCATTTTCTATCATCCGCCGTGGCGTTTCATCGTAGCTCAACCCTTCTTGATCACTATTTGATTCTTCTTCAGAGGATGCAGATATGGTGTCCTCATACTGCATTTCCCCAAGAGGGTATGTGGTACTGGTTGCCTCCTCAGTTTCCCCCTCCTCTAAAGCTGTAGGACTCACATTGAGCTCCATATTTCCTGCAGACATCTCGCAAAGGTGCGCTTTGCAACTCAGCAATCTGCAGTAACAGGCTGTTTTTGCCTGCACGGGCCATGAAAAGTCTACGTAGTGATGTGTCATTTAAAAACGAATTGGCTCTAAAAGCCAACTCTTGGAGTTGAGTGACGAGAGGCGGCTCTCTGCCAATCAAGAGCCCTTGCAGACTATTTTTTCTAATGATTGGTCAATATGCATTTTATTTTCATGGATTCTGTGCTGTTGTCTGAAATTTCGTTGAGTATATAAAGGTTCAAATTCGATCTGCAACCGCAGTAGAAATGTTCAAATCTAGGCTTAAAACACACTTCTATTATATAGCTTATGAATGACCAAAATTTCATGTAGACAATATCTGTGTATTATTTGTTATTGGAACATCCGTTTTTGGCCTGGTCATCCTCGAAGGGGGATTACCTCATGTGCGGTCCTTTTTCAAGGTTTCATCATTTTCCTCATGTTGAGGTTTTTCCTTGCCCTCGTGTAGGTTTTAGATCAGGGGATAGTGTAATAATAGTTTGTGGTTTGCAATAATCTGTGGTCTGTGCAGCCCTGTGAGACTCTTTGTTATTAGGGTGAAAAAATACATGCTATTATAATTTAATAGAATAGGGGGAATAGAAAATATATATATTTTATGTAAATTCATACATATAGAAATATTTTTGTGCATGATGTTAAATTATTATTGGTAATATACCAAATAAAGGAATCCAAAACATGTCTTTTTAAAAAAAAAAAACAAGCACATAATTCTTCTCCTTTTTCTTTTTATCTGTTTTTCTTTCTCTTTTTCCTTTTTTTTTACTTTTTTAATCATGAAGTTTCTTAATTATTTTTTCTTGCTTTTTTCTTCTCTTTTTTCTCTTTTTTTCTTCTTTTGCATTTTCTCCCTAGCTATTTATTTTTTTCTTGCTATTTCTCCTTTTTTAAAATTATTTTTCTGTCTTCTATTCTTTTTTTCCAGCTTTGTTTCTTCTTTTTGTCTTTTTTCACCTTTTCCTTTATTTTTCCACTTTTGTGAGTCATTTTGTGCATATTTTTACTCGATAATTGCTGATGGATGGATAAAGCAACAAAACCAATCCGAAGAGCCATTTGGGAGCCGAAAAAGCCATGTTTTCTAAATTGAGCCGAGCTGAAAGAGCCGGTTCTCGGAAAAGAGCTGGAATTTCCATCACTACAAGGTGGACCAACTTTCTCACGTAAACGGGATGAATCACGTCTTTTATTTAGTCTGTGTCCTACTGCGTTGAATGACATCATAAACACAAAAGCACGTCTGCGACCTGGACCCTTGAAGTTCAACAAAAAGGTTGACGAAGGTGAATGGTGCACGCTCACAAATCAGCCGGTTTTCTGAAAGACTCCCCGGGTAGCAAAGACAAGGAAGGTGCAAAAATGCCAGGTTAGCACTAAGTAATGTCACATAAAATAAACCATTCGCTAACAACTAAGCTAAAAGACTCCACTGAACCGCCACATGGAATTTGCACACAAGTGAAAAGGTGACTAAGTACCTGCTACATTAGTAGAAAACATGCTTCAGGACTTTTGAAAAATAGGGAAAAAATTCGAGTGTTCATTGACCACCATCAGAATAGGATATAATAATAATAATAATAATAATTTCCTTTGTATTGTCATTCTTTGTAACAATGTACACAGAACGAAATGTCGATACACCTGACCCGTTGTAGCGAGTCGATGCAGCCGCAGCCAGAGGGCGCCGCCATTATACCAATTAGGTATGTCTCGGTCGAGGCGCGAACCAGCGACCTCCCAGTCTCAAAGCGGGCACACTACCATCTAGGCTACTGAGCTGGTAATATACAGTAATCCCTCGGTTATTGCGGTTAATGGGGCCCAAAACCACCCGCTAAAAGTGAAAATCCGGAAAGTAGCGACCCCCCTTCAAAAATGCTTAAAAAAAAAAAATTTTTTTTTGTTTTGTTTATTATTATTAGTTTTTAGACCTGCAAAGCTCTGAACCACAAAGTAGCAACGCCCCTTCAAAAATGCTTTTAAAAAAATAAATAAATAAATATATATATATATATATATATATATATATATATATATATATATATATATATATATATATATATATATATAATTTTTTTTTTTTTTAATTATTTCATTTTACTATTATTATTTTTAAGACCTGCAAAGCTCTGAACCCACGAATGTGGAACCATGAATTAGCGACGCCCCTTCAAAAATGCTTTAAAAAATTTTAAAAATATATATTTTTTAATTATTTTATTTTATTACTATTATTATTTAGACCCGCAAAGCTCTGAACCCGCGAACGTTGAACCGCGAAGTAGCGAGGTCCCACTGTATATAAAAGATGGTGGTGGGCTGCCGGGCCTGCAAGGACTTTTGTGATGGTCCAAAGATATCAAAATAATGTGATGTTAACTATATTTTGTCCATGAATACTTATTAAATCGTCAAGTCAAGTCATGTTTATTTGTATAGTCCTCATTCACTTAGTCTGAAAGGGCTACACAGATCAAAGACTATTCCAAACTAGACTATTACGACACCATCCCCTTATATTAGTCAACATAAAATATAGGTTATTCATATGCCATACAATAGAATTGTGTTTTAAGCTTAGATTTAAACATTTCAAATGAGGTTGCAGATCGAATCTCAGGGGGAAGAGGATTCCACAGCAGCGGGGCCCGGATGGAGAACGCTCTCAAACCTGCGGATCTCTTCTTGGCTCTTGGGATCACTAGTAGACAAGCATTTTCAGAGCAAAGACTCCAGGCCGGATCATAGGGGTGAATTAAATCTGAAAGATATGAGGGAGCAAGTCCATGCATGATTTTGTATACTACCAACAGAACCATAAAATCACATCTTAAGCTAACGGAGCCAATGCAGGTTAGCTAAAATTGGGGTAATAAATAATTCCCTGGTTGCACTGATTCGAAATGTGTGATTTCATATTTAACTCATTCAGTAAATAACGTTTTCAGGAGCACTCTCCCTGTGTGCCAAAACATAAAAATATGTTGTTGTTTTTTTAAAAAACTATTTTAAAGGTTTCGACGCTGCATAAGTTTCAAGCCTCCGTGAATTATATCAGTATGATAAATCACCTCTAGATGGCAGGAGTGGCTTTGATCAGATCTTTGTCAACACTTAGTGCCTAGTATCCACTGTGTTACAACATATGGCAGTGTGTAACCTAACCCTAACCCATATGGATAGTACTCGCAGTGTGGTGATAAAGGCGAAGATATAAGTACAGTCTGTTAACGCTTCGAAGCTTTATTCTTTCTAAAGATGATAAAGTGCCTTTGTAATTGTGGGGACGGAGAGGGATGATGTTTCGTGCACCTCATGTGATCCAACACTGAAAACATCGGGGCTTAAATGTTCTTGCATAACTTTAGTGTTCTTGCAATAAAATGTTACTTTGCAAGCAAAGTGCCCTTGTGCTTATGGAAAACAGTATATATTGTAGGTATCAAAAATATACATAAAAAGTACCAAAGTGAAAGTTCTGCTTGAAACACAACCTTTCGCAAAGAGCTGTTTTTCTCAGTTTTCTTGGAACCGAGTATTTTCAAGAAACTACTGTTGTCTACTACACAATGGTAAAATATAGAAGTGTACTTTTTGTCAAATTTGAGGGTTTGAGATTTCTTTTGTGTCCTATAACTATATACATATGTCACAAAAATGAGTTCACCCCTCACATTTCTGCAAAGATTTCATCATAATGTTCAATTGAACAGCACTTTGACACAATGAAAGGTAATCTGTGTAAAGTTTATAAAGCATTGTAAATGTATTTTTCCCCTAAATAATATAGCCATTGGTTGCTAAACCCCTGGTAACAAAAGTGAGTACACCCTTAAGTAAAAGTTTCTGAAGTTCAATATTTTGTGTGGCCACCATGATTTTGCAGAACCATTTAATCCTCCTGGCCATGGATATTCTACCAGAGCCTCACAAATTGCCAATGGAATGCTCTTCCACTCCTCCATGACAACATAACTGAGATGGGGGATATTCAAGATCTTGTGCTTCTCCACCTTCCGCTTGAGGATGCCCTAAAGATGTTCTATTGGGTTTAGATCTGGAGACATGCTTCGCTAGTCAACTGCCTTTACCTTTAGTCCCTTTAGAAAAGCCTTGGTCATCTTAGAAATGTATTTGAGGTCATTGTCAGGCTGCCTTGCGACTCAGTTTCTGAAGGGAGGGCATCATTCTCAGTTCCAGTATTTCACAGTACATCTTTGAGTTTGTGTTTGCCTTAAACAAATGCAACTCGCCAACTCCAGTTGCACTCATGCGGCCCCAAACCATGACATTCCCAACACCATGCTTAACTTTGGGAACAACACAAACATGTTTGTACTCCTCACCTGGTTGCCGCCACACATGCTTCACACCATCTGAGCCATATGAATTAATCTTTGGCTCATCAGACTACAGGGCATCTTCCCAGTAAGCCACGGCCTTTGTTGACAGATTTCTTATCATTGTGTCAAGGCCACATTTCTTCAATAATGTTCTATTAAACATCATAATAAAATCTCATTTTTGTGACTTAATGGAGCCACAGAGCTAAATTTTCTGTAGGCCTTCAAAATGTAGTCAATGTGGCCTCTTTGACCTGTTGCCCTCTAAAAGGCTCACAGACAGCTTCTTCCCAAGGGCCATCACCACACTAAACAACCGCACAAAACTATGAAAGTAAATACCTTGCTACCTATTTGCACTATGATTATAACTTAGGCCAGTTTTTAAGCTCTACATTTTTCTCCTTGTTTTAATCTTTGAAGTCTTTATTATATGTTTACCCTGGAGTGCCATATCTAATATTGTTGCATATACCGGTAATGTTTTCAAAATGTTGTTATCAATGACAATAAGGACAAAACAATATTTGCATTCATGTTATTGAGTTTGCTGTCTTCGATCATAATTAGAATCACTATGGGAATTCCAATTATGTGACGCCTAAAAATATCTTTGTTAATGGTCATTAGTTTGAATTTCCTTTTTTTGTGTCGTTTGTATGGGAAAAAGCTAATTTGCTGGGGTGGAGAGTGCAGGTTTCAAATATGACCGCTAGAGGGAGTACGTTGCATGTGAATGGTATGCTGCTTTATGTTCCCTTCAAACAATTATCAGCTGCCATTGAGAACTTAAGACATGACTCTGATCTCTTCTTTACCCTGTAAAAACAGGTTAGTACAGTGTTTTTACACTACCACAATCCAGTCATAAGGAATACTAAATAATTTACTCAATGTACGAATCAAGTTTTGATTGTGAAAATTGCGGGGTAAAGTCTAAAATAAAATTATGTTCGTTTTTTGTAGAAAACACAAAATGGCGGTCTGGACCATCTACGTTTTGTAAGGCTCCTGGGCATTTATTTTGACTTGGTCAAATTGTCAACAAGTTGGGTCAAAGTACTATATAACTTGTGTTTTTTATCTAATGTTTAATAAGTACAGAGTTTTAAAACCACTTTGACACGGTTTCGGTTGTTTGTTTGTGTGTGTGAATGTGTTTCAGGCTGGCAATATTATTACAAAGTAGGTAAAAAGGACATCTTATGTCAGGGGTGTTAAACTCGTTTTAGCTGGGGGCCACATGATAAAAAATAAAAACTCACGGGGGCCAGTTTAGATTATAAAGAGATAAAGAAAAGAAAAGAAAGAGAGCAAGATAAAAGAGATAGTGAGAGAGAGAGAAACAATTAGAGTGGAGAGAACAAGAGAAAAGGAGAGAAAGAAAGAGAGCGAATGGATAGAGATAACAAGAGAGAGAGAAAAGAGAAAGAGGAAAAAAGAAGGAGCGAGAAAAGGGGGAGAGAGAGAGGGGGGGGAAAGATGAGAGAAACGGGATAGAGAGAGATAAAAGAAGAGAGAGAAAAAGAAGAGGGAGTGAAAAAAGAAAAGAGAAAAGGGAGGGAGAGAAAAAATAAGAGAGATAAAAAGGAGATCAAGAGACAAACTGAAGAGAGAGAGAGAATTAAGATAGAGAAAAATAAAAGAGAAAGAGTGAGAGCGCTGCAGTTGCTTTGCAAGCGGCACCCTGCTTTAGTGACATCAAGTAAATGATCTGCATTTATATAGGGCTTTTAAAGTCAATGAAGACCTCCCAAAGCGCTTTACAATGTGCTTCACACTTACCCATTCACACACACACTCACACACCAATAGCAGCCATGCATCCATGCAAGGCGCCGACCTGCCTATTGGGGGCATTAGGGTTTCACTGTCTTGCCCAAGGACACTTCGACATATAACACAGAGGACCCTGCGATCTCTTGATCCCAAGACGAGCACTCTACCTCCTGAGCTAATCACGCCCTAAAGTCCAAGTGGACATACTGTATTTAAATCTGCGCATCATTTTTCTCTTGCACTTCTCTCAGCATTGTCTCGCGGGCTGTATACAATCTGTCGACGGTGGGCCATATGTTTGAAACCTGTGTCCTATGTGAACAAAAGCACATCTAGAACGTTATCATTCTCGTTAAAAAGAGTGGGAAAATAACTGATTGTATTTATTTTAATCCTTTGTTGTGAATTTAATTAAGTTACTTGACTTTTGGAATGTATATAGTGAACATATTTCAAGTTAATTCAGAGAAGACCTTTTAGTAAACAAGGGAAAATGTGATATTCTGTAAAATATAAAAACAATTATCAGCTGCCATTGAGAACTTAATCCTGTTGTAAACAATATTCACTACGTTGTTGGCAATGACAAAAAAGACAATTCTAATTGTAAATCTAATTCAATGGTATTATCCAGTGTTTCTCAACTGTTGGGTTTAAAGGATTTTATACATTTGACTATAAAGAATTTTATACGATTGACTACTTGCTGCTTGCCATTAAAATTTATCAATTTTCCTCATATATGTAAAACATTTTGTCATTAACAAGACTCTAATGTGACTTCAAGCAGACTGATTGGTCAAAAGGGCAGGCCATACAAATTAGACAGTATTTCACCTGCCCAAAGCCCATGGTGGTTTGCTCGTCACCTTGTTAAAATCATATGGGAAGAACAATTGTACTAGAGTCTATCGTAGTCCTGATATGACAAAGAATATGGAAAATCCAATGTTTCCTGTGACTATATGTTTCAGAAATATTACAGCCCCTACAGTGCCACTGATAGGACAAGTTTACGGCGCCAAGGCCACTAGTTCGAGGGGTAACTACTCCCATGAACTCTTCTTGCATTTTAGATGTAATGAACAACACCAGACCCAAAACTGATTGCCAAAATAATGATTAGCTCGACCCCATCATTTCAAAGATAAAAGCAAAACCTGTATTTCACAAAAAGATGAAAGAACATTCAGGTATAGATTCGGAAATGTTGTCAGGATGGTAGAATGTCTTTGGTAAATGGAAAGGTCTTATGAGCTCTATATTAATCTCAGTGGCAGTATATACAGCTATTTTGGTGCTTTGCGGATGTTGTTGTATACCTTGTATCAGATCTCTTACAGTTAAAACCCTCGAGCGCACCTTGGGCCCGCTGCCATCTGGTGGCCAGTGCATGATGATCACCGTGTCGGACCCAAAGCCAGTTCCTCTGGCGGCAGGTCCATGGGGTTCAGCGGAGTGTGTGGTGATGGCCTCAGTGAACTGAGGCCATGAGAGGGATTAAATGATTTTATACATTAGACGATGAAGGATTTTATACGATTGACTACAAAGAACATGTACTCAGTTTAATGCAGTAGAGATATTCACTGATTGTTTTTATTCAAGGTACATTAGAAGGTTAGGCTGTGTGGAATGAATCAGACGTATTTCTGATAACAGAATTCCTGTGAGTGCTGACGGAGAAGGCCAGACGCACAAGGGCAGACGTCGGGGCGCCTCTGATATGCGAAGATTGTGGAGCCCAGCCGACAAGCCCTCATGCGGGGTGAAGACCAATAAGAGAAAGCTAACGTTAACAACAGATGACACATAGCACACAGCCAATGGGAGGTCTTTTCTTTGTTTGTGAAATGTATAAATGATCCGGGGCAACTGGGAGGGGTATCAACGCAGTCTCCTGTTGATACACTTAGGTCTTCATCCACCCCCGTGTGATCCTTCTGGTCATTTCTCTCTCAAAAAACGAGCGTGCATAATTGTTGGATGAATGTGGGTTGTGTTTGGTTAATGGAGTCAGATAACTAATTCGAACAATTTGGTAAACAATACATTTTGATAGATATATTCCCAACAGGTTGTAACCCAAAGGTGGTTGCCAACCTGTTTTCAGTGGGACGCGGGGGTTTACCCTGGCAAAATAATGCCAAGAAGAAGAAAAAAAGTTTAATTTCATAGTAGATGACTATAATGCCTTGCTCTTGTTGTCCCAATTGGCTGTGAGAGGGACCACCTGCCATTTTATTGTGTTTTTTGTTGTTTTATTTCCTTATTCTACCCATATTAATGGGTCCCAAGAAAGTTAGTTAAGTAAGTTAAGGAGGGAAATGATTGCAAACTCAAAATATTGCACAAGTGTCTGCAATTGAAGTGCTGCTTGAAACGTACAGTAAATGGTTTAGAAATGTTATAATTCTAGCTTCTTTACCAGTATATTGATCTTCATTATCTACACAATTAAGTAATTATTGTTGTTTAAGTAAATGTTTTATTAATATTTAGGGTAATAATTTCTTTGAGTAATGTTATTTTAAAGTAGTTTTAGGGGGTTGCTTACAGTATATGCCATGTAGACTATGCGGTCGAGGCTGAAGTCATTTTGGTTTGGCTCGTCTTATGTTTTTGTTTATTAAAAGGTGAATAAACTATACTATTGCTGTTTAAACTGCACAATCCTTTCACTCAATACATTTGTAAAATGGAAACGTTTGCCATTAGGGTGGAATGTTGGGTCCTCAAGTCAGACCAGTTGAGAAACACTGCTTTAATCATTATTTTGTTGATGCAAATTGGCAGAAATTGCAACATGACGTTTTAAGCATGGTGTGCTTTACTGTCAGGATCATATTTTTCCTGTTTTGTGTCAAATTCCAATGCCTATTTGATTTTGGAATGTGACTGTAATTTAAACTAGAATGGCTCTGCACCAGCAGCACGGCGGTGCAGTGGTTAGCGCGTGTGCGGCACAGTTCATGTCTTGGGAACCTCCTGCGTCAAATCCATCTCCGGACTTCCTGTGCGGAGTTTGTATGTTCTCCCCGTGCTTGCGTGGGTTTCCTCCGGGCACTCCGGTTTCCTCCCACATTCCAAAAACATGCATTTCAGGTGAATTGGCCGGTCCAAATTGTCCCTAGGTGTGAATGAGCGAGTGAGTTGTCTGTCCTTGTGTGCCCTGCGATTGGCTGGCAACCAGTTCAGGGTGTCCCCTGCCCACTGCCCGATGATTGCTGGGATGGGCTCCAGCACCCCCGCGACCCTACTGAGGATAAGCGGTGTAGCTAATGAGATGAGATAAGGCTCTGCACCATTAGAGATCCACCCCTGTTGAGCAAAAACGTTTTGGCTAGAATTTCCCTTTTTGGCAGGGTCACAAAATACTTGAGTCAACTAAACCAAAAGTGCCGAGTCATCTTTTTTGGCATTTTCCACATAGAGAGTAACATACTTGACTGCCTGTAAAAGATGGTGTTGAAATTGTATGTCCTTCTGAGAGAGTGAAATGTCTTTCTGGAGAAAATGAGTCAACAAAACCAAAAGTGCGGGCATTGTTCACATCCAGGATAACATAACTGACCCCCTGTGAAAGATGGGTTTCATTCGCCCTTTTTTTTTTGGGTGGCTGAGTCAACAAAACCAAAAGTGCTGAGTCAGCTTTTTTTGTCATTTTTGACTGCCTGTGAAATATGGTGTTGGTGTTTAATGTAGTTTTGGCTTGGGAGAGTGTAATGTCTTTCTGCTAAGAAAATGGTGAGTCAGCAAAACTAGAAGTGCTTTTTCTCACATCTAGAGTAACCCACCTGTTAAAGATGGTCTTCATATCTAAACTCCTGGAAAGACACACAGGCAAAAAGATGTATATTAATGTTGGGAATAATGCCGTTGGGAATAATGCCGTTATAAATAATGCAATTTCGTACAAGGTTATTTTTTCAGTAACGGTTAATCTAATTATTTCTTCCACTGTTACCGTTATTAATTGTCAAAAGCGGTGCTCTGAGATGCCTTTTTTCTCTTCTGATAGGTTAATATGCATCTTTTGACTGATTCCTGTGTTGTTGGCTTTAAATCTGTTGAGCGTCAAAAAAATGGTTTTATCTTTTTTTGTAGATGTATAAATATTTTAATTACATTTCCTGTGTTTCTCAGAGTTAATGTGTTGAAATAAAGTGTAAAGTATATATTTTTTATTTTTTTCTCTTTTTCTTGTTTCTTTTTCTCCATTTATGTATTTTATTTTTCTCTCATTTTAAGTCATTCCTTGCTTGATGTTACATAATAATTGGTAATGTAGGGATTAAAAAAACATAAACAACCTGAAAAGCCATTTGGGACCGGAAAGAGTGGGCCCTTTCATAGAGCCTAGCCGTAAAAAACAGTTTTCTAAAAATAGTCGGGATTCCCATCTCTTCATCTCACCTATTCTGGTCAAAGACGTCACCGCTGTGTTTTGTATTTGCTCAGAAAAATTTAAATTCTTTGACACATAACTTATTTTTAAGTGACGGAAATAGTTATTTTCCCTGTAAACTGGTTACTTTTACCGTAGAGTAACTCAGTTCCTATCTCAGTTACGTTTTGGAAGAAGTAGTGAGTAAATATAACGAATTACTTTTTTAAAGTAACGTGCCGAACACCGATGTATATGCTTAGATCCAAAATGAAAACATTATCACCACCCTCGCTTTGCTCATGGGTGATAAACATGGAAATAGTCATTGTAGACATTACGGAATGTAACGCACGTGTGGGGCACATGACAAATCAATGTTTTCAAAAGTCCGCCTGGCACAGAAGAGTGTCGGCGTACTTCCAGGTGTTTGCGAGGAAACGCGCCGTCTGAACAAGAAGACCCTCCCTGCGGCTTGTGAGCTCATTCCAACTTCAGAAGCAATCTGCCAATTATGACCGAGTCAACCCGGCCTCTCTCAACCTTTAAAAGCACTACAACTCCAAAGTGAAGCAAGATTCAAACAGAGGCTTACGATTGGTAAGTATCTTGCATTCAAAAAAGAAGGACAAATCATGAATTTATGTGCTTCCTTTTAGGGATACAAGAGAATGTTTTCAAATCCTCTTTGTTCACTTTTTCTGCTGGCTTGTGCCTTGACTACAATTTTCAGCCAAAGTGAGTATGATTATTTATTGATTTTGTGACTTTTGGCTCAGTTTTCTGATAAACCAGGGATGTCATACTCAGTTTGGGTCTGGGATCGAATCCAGACTTTCTGTTCTCAGGCGGGCCGGTGTTCTGCCGAAATGTCCTACCCTGTCAAGACAACCTAGCATAACTGATGTGTTTTGTTTTCTTTATAATCAAGAAAAAAACAGCAACACTGAAACTGAGAATATTGCAAACAGATCTTTTACTGATGATATAAAATAAGGGTTGGCATGGAAACATACCTTGCATGATTACCGTTGTCAAAAAACAACATGTTAAAAATGTACCATGGAATCACACACTTAAAAGCTAAATCAGCAAAAAGTATTTTGAAGCAGGGCCAGCGTCAAATTAGACTAAATAAAAACAAAAATCATAAGTACTCATCGCTTTCAAAGGCACATAGGATAGGTAGGATGAAAACCTGCTCGTTTCCCAGATGCGTGCACATTCGTACTGTACATTGTTTGGACGTCTCTGTTGTGTACAAAGGAATATCATAACACCGGATCAGTAACAGAATGTCACCTTAAAATTTTTACCTTACCATACTTTTTTAGTATTAGATTTTATCTCTCAGCCTACATTTGAAACCTATCCTACAAATTATAATCACAGATGATAATGGATATTTTCTAAGCACAACACATTTATTCTCAAACGATGGGGGAAAAAATGTTTGTCATTTAATACGTGACGTCAACTCTTTGACACATTTACTGCACTTTAGAAGCAGGAAGGATCATTTAGTTAGTATTTATTCCCAAAAAATCATATTTCTTAAAAGAAATAAGCTAGAGACTTGCTTTTTTTGGGGCGTACTCAGAAATTTGCGACAGTTAGGATTAAATCATCTAACGGGCTTTATGTTTGACATGACTGGACTAAACAAGTCACCATTTTTTGTACTCGTTCTTATTTACCGTGGTGGCAATTATTTACCCGACAGAAGTCCTGCCGGTTTTCCCGTAATCTGATTCTCTTCTTCTAAACAGACAGTTGCAGGGGACGATGTGGCAACGAGTACTTCAGAGGTTACCTGTGCCAGTGTGATTATAACTGCATGGTCTATGCTGAATGCTGCCTCGACTTTGAATCTGAATGCACCACACGTGAGTGAATTGTCGATCTTCTGTGATATTATAATCGTTAAATATATTTTTGCTGAGAGGCGGGGTTGGTGGATTTTTGATAACACTCTCAAGACTGGATAGATTATTTGCATAGCTATACAGGAAAAAACAAAAACAACATTTTGCTAAACTATTTCATAAGAGCGACCATACTTATTAGGCATCCTGGATTTTTAAAATCTGATTGTGTAGTTAAAGCTGTGGTGCGCTACATCAGTGTTCCCATACCTTTTTTGGGCCAAGGCACAACATCTTGAGGCACACTGTCCGGTTAAAAAATTAAGTTGTTTTTTTCAAGCTTTAACTGAATTGACAGTATAAAGTTTGTCTTACTATTTGTGCTCACCATGGTTTAGGAGGCACGAATTATTCAATTTGGTCAATAATTTTGTTGTCATTTAGAGTTTTATTCTATATTATATATATATATCATCTCATCTCATCAGCTGTACCGCTTATCCTTATTAGGGTCGCAGGGGGGCTGGAGCCCATCCCAACCATCTCCGGGCAGTGGGCCGGGGACACCCTGAACTGGTTGCCAGCCAATCGCAGGGCACACGGGGACAGACAACTCACTCGCTCAGTCACACCTAGAGACAATTTGGACCGGCCAATTCACCTGAAATGCATGTCTTTGGAATGTGGGAGGAAACCGGAGTGCTCGGAGGAAACCCACGCAAGCACGGGGAGAACATACAAACTCCACACAGTAAGGCCGGTAGCTGGATTTGAACCCACGCAGGAGGTTCCCACGACCTCAGAACTGTGCCGCACACGCGCTAACCACTGCGCCGCCGTGCTGCCCATATATATATATATATATATATATATATATATAACCTGTTTGTCAAGGTCTATTTTTTGTCTTGCTTTTCTAGAAAGATAACAAAACTAATACCGTATTTTCCGCACTATAAGGTGCACCTAAAAGCCTGACCATGCGCCTTATAATACAGTGCGCCTTATTTAGGGATCAACATTAAGTTTTCCAACTAACTTGCAGCCGCCGACTAGATTTTCCCCCGAACGCTAAGTAGTACGCGGTGTATGCTGGGATTTATTTACCGGCGTTTCATTGGCTAACCAATGTGTCAATCATCATTTGAATCGATCACTATTGGCTAAAGTTATTCGGAGGTCAAGGGGCGGATCCTTTTTATCATTTACAGGCTGGCATTGGCTTAAACAGCAAAACAAAGGCTGCAATTGGCTGAAAAAGATGTGTCAATCATCAGTTGAATCGATCACTATTGGCTAAAGTTATTCAGAGGTCAAGAGGCGGATCATTTTTATCATTTACAGGCTGGCATTGGCTTAAACGCTAAAACAAAGCCTGCAATTGGCCGAAAAAGATGAATGCGTATAGCACGTGGCTGACGGCACACAGAAAGCATTTTTTTCTATTCTGTATTTGTAATTATTTTATTCTCCCTGGATTTACTGCACTCATAAGAGGACATTGGCTGCACATTATTATGAACACAACGACTTCGGTGAGCTACTCCGGGTTTTATATTGTCCCTGTATCTTGCTTCAGACTGAACTCGATGTTTCTGTGATAAGCGGTGCAGATAATGGATGGAATGGAGTGTCTATTTTTAAATTCAACTCAATTCCAAGTGTTTATTGTCATATGCACAGTAAAGTCGCGAGCGAAAAAGAAAATAGAAACTAAGGAATGTGTGGCATTTCTTGAATCCCAAGACTTTAACCTTCCGAATGATGGAACGATGCATTTGAGTGACATCGTACGGACACCGCATCCGCACGTGTTCTCGACACGTATTTGCGTCTTTGCAAGCTTTGGGAATGTTAAGGGGGTAATAAGTTGGACTGAACTATCTGACTGTTTTGTCGACGTTCCCATTGTAGCGCCTTATAATCCGGTGCGTCTTATGTATGTCAAAAATAGGACCAAAAACTATTTTTTCGGGGTGCGCCCTATAACCCGGTGCGCCTTATAGTGCGGAAAATACGGTACTTAAAAATTTGCAAAAATGGTGTGCCGTTGGAATATTCAAGTCCCATTCATTTGTATAGCCCTTAATCACAAAAATGTCTCAAAGGACTGCACAGGATTACAATTACACCGTTGCCTGATCTTAAACCAACAAGAAAACTTATATGCAATGTTTTTACTTTATTTGTTAGTTTTGTTCGTTTTTGGCGTGTAATCTAAAACAGCTTCATAAAACTATATATTGTTAACACGTTTTTTGAATGAGCAAAAAGTGCCGGCAAAACATTTTTACTACATAATTACTTACCTCTTTTTTCGTAAAATAAGAAAAATATTAAAATCAGCAAAATTAAATGCACATTTTTCACTTCATTTGATTGATTTTTTTTAATTTGATCTTAAATGGTTTCATCAAACAAAATAATTTATTAAATACATTTCCCAGTTCTACCTCATAAGCAGTTAATTAGTGTATAAGAATAATCTGCTATCACCTATAAATATGGATGAATGTTAAAGTTAATCTGCTGATCACTGGAAGGAGGCAAATATGCTGAACAATGTCGTACTTTTTTGGGGATAAATAAAGTTGGGAAATTTCCTGAGGCACACCAGACAAGGTCGCACGGCAAACTAGTGTGCCCGTGTCTTACAGGTCTACATACCTGCTGAAGCAGGCTACAGTACACGATTGTTACTGGAGAATATATCTAAATCTGTTGTTTTACAATTAGCCTATTTAATATGTATGTAATCGCCTAATGCTCCCTTTCAAGGATGGGGTTTTAATAGTTTAATAGTCTATTCTGCTCACAATAATTACAACCTAGTAAAAACTTAATAAAACATTGCAATACCGTGATCGTACAGTTGTTTCACATATGGATATTGAACTGGTACATCTTAAGACCAATAAAGATTCAACCACAATTGAACCCCAACACTGACAAAATTATAGCATTTTCAAAACTCTGTTTTCCTGAATAAAGTACAGAATAGGCCTAAAGGGAAAGTGTGTAATATTTAGTGCCTCCTAGTGGTACAAAGAACTTTCACTCAGTAATAACAACAACATTAATTTAAATACCACGTAGGAATACCTGAACCTATCATACCAATGTTAATTATATATATACATATCAATATATATATATATATATATATATATATATATATATATATATATATATATGTTTTTCCTTTTACATAGCTCCATTTGTTTTTCTGTCTGCCCCTTTTTCGCCTTCTGTTATGTCAACTGTCTATCAAAGCTGTCAATTTGCAATGTATTGTAACCTTGTATATGATGACCAGTGGAAAAAAAATAAAACATTAAATAATAGTGGAATCCCTACTAAGGTCTTTACCATGTTTTTCTGGCAACTTGCTCCTACATTGTGCTCTGTGGGACTGGTTTCTGTTCGCACTTAACAATACAGTCCCTTCTAGAGGTCAAATGTTAAACACTGGGACTTTAAATATGATGAAAAAACGCTAGATGAAAAATAAAAAAGTAAAACCAAACAAAAATGTGAACAACACAGCGTCGGAAATAGTCCACTGCCATGCAATGGTTTAGTTTATTTGATTCCTAGCACGCCTCCCGCCCTCCTCCCGGCTCTTCTCTCACTTGGCTAGTGTCACTTGCGGCATAGCGGCCTGAGTCTGTAGAGGCTCTGGTGTATTCCAGTGAGAGTATGTAATACAGTGGTTATATTGCAAAACTATTTTACCACTCAATACCTTGGCTTACGCGACACAAATTAATCCGTGTAGGGTAGAATTTTAAAGTGTTGAATAGTTTTATTAAGTTTTTTATTAAGTTTTATTCTGTGTAAAAAAACTAAATGAGTAAAAATGGGCAAAAATGGGCATGGCGTAACAATAGTGTTACTTCAACAAAAAGTAATGTGATGTTCACAAATAGGAATTTTCACTCCTGAACATTGTTGAATCATCCTAAATCACTTTAAGTTAAATATTTTTTTTTGACCAGCCGGACACTCTGGGTGCTCAGAACCCCCAACGCTCTGAACCCAAAATCGCCCCTGCTATTTAAGTTACAAAGAATTAGCTGACCCTTGCTAAAAGCATATGCACTTATTCAAATCTCCCTATTCATTGCTCTAGCTCCGTTTACAAGTGTGTCATGTTGCATTGATCTGCTGCAGAAAACTCCTGTCGAGGTCGATGTGGGGAATCATTCAAGAGAGGCCAACTGTGTAGCTGTGACTCGGATTGTTTTAAATTCAGGCAGTGTTGTCGTGATTACCAGATCTACTGTCCTGCAGAAGGCAAGCTCTGTTCAGCATTTTCAGCATGTGCAGGGAAATGCCGCAGAAAATACAATTAGTTTGCATGAAAATCAACAAAGAGGTAGGATAGGTAAAAGTAGTCCTGTAGTTCTCAGCAAAGTCCTGCATGAAATGCATGTAGCCATCCAATAGGAACACATATCACATGTTACGTAAATACTGCAGATTTTTCTAATATTTTCTCAACAATTTTTCAACAGATGAATCACTAATTGAAGCAGAACAGCCGTCAGAGGCACCTAGTGGAGGAAACAAAGGTAAGTGTTTAAATATGGCAGTATAGTTTTCAGCGCACAGTTTACCATGTAAAGTTCATATTTTCTTCCTTGTTTGGGTTTTTGGGCAATACATCTTTCTTATGCATAAAGAAAAAACATTCATGCTTTAATCAGGGATGTTCGTGTCTGATTTTTGGTTCTATTGCTGTGCTTTGGTCCAAGAAGAACAAGCTTGAGCGGCCAAAAGTAACACAAGAAAGCAGAGCTGTCATAGTGTGGGAGGCTCGTGCCCAAGAAAAGAAACAGGACCTATATGGACAAAAGTATTGCAACACATCCCACAATTTGATCATTAGGAGTTAACCAATCAGGGTTGAGTTAGACCACAAACTCTTCCCGGATCCTCAGACGGATAAATGAAGCCGATTTTCCACGGGCGTGAATCAAATCAATATGTATAACTTTTCATGGATATAATTAGGTAGTCTTTCATCGAAATGTATTTAGAAAGTAAACATTTTTTGTATTGGTGTGAAGACATAGGTGCATGGTATTTCTTATTTTTCATGACATACTGATTTATTCTGTTTGGTTTTCTTTTTAACATTGGACACCTGCAAAATAGATTGCAGAGGATGCCAGTTTGTTGTTTTGACTATTATGCACTGTTTAAATAATAGTCACTATTTGACACTAATGTTGCTGTTCCTAGATATCCACACCTTTTATGGTGAATCTGCTCTTTGTAACCTATGAGATGTAATAAACAGAAGAAGGATCAGTGAGGGCTTTTAGAACAGATTTGGAATTTTTGCATTGTGAGGAGTTTTGTTCACCTTGGAAGTTCAAAATGCATCGATGTCTTCTCCCCTTATTTTGAATGTCTACTAAACTATAAGCTTTTCACAGACAATGATGAAGTTCCGCTGGTTACTCCAACATTATTTCCACAAAACAATAACAATGATGGTGAGTTATTTTATGGGAAGCATGTGACATTCCTCACTAGTAAGATTTCACAATGACATTGAAGTGTGTCTGTGTCTTGACATTATAACAATGTGGGGTATACCAAAGCCATTACAATTGATGAGCAGTCCTACACTGTGGATCTGGAGGGAAGTCAGACGGCATCTGCGATGGCTTCAGACTCTACTCAAGCCACCTTGATTACAGGCACCCCAAAGGCGAGCACAGTGACGGTTCCTTCAACTTCAGACAATGATTCATCCACAATTAGAGGGACTTCCACTGATGGGGCAGGTCTGTAAAGATTACAATGTAAACTGAGGTCCAATCTGCAACTGAATAGTAGATCTTTAGCAACACGTTTAAAAATTACCACAAGACCCTTCCACATAATATTAAAAACAACAAAAATATTCTTCCAGATTTTCTGCATGCCACCAGAACCTTCACAAGATTTTTTTACATTTTCAGTGCCATCCCAAGAACCCTCACAAGAGACTTTCACATCTTCTTTACCACCAATACAACAATCTTCTTCAACTTCATACTCAACACCAGAACCCTCAAAAGAGCCTTCCACATCTTCAGTCTCAGCCCCAGAACCACAAGATTCCCCAGTCACATCTACAATTCCACCTCCAGAACCCTCAGAAGAGTCTTCCACATCTTTAGTGACAACACTAGAACCTTCACAAGAGTCCTCCACATCTCTTCTACCAACATCACAACCCTCACAAGAGTCTTCCACATCTTCAGTGCCAACAATTGAACCATCGCAAGAGTCTTCTACATCTTCAGTGACAACACTAGAACCTTCGCAAGAGTCTTATACATCTTCAGTGACAACACTAGAACCTTCTCAAGAGTCTTCCACATCTTCTCTACCAACATCAGAACAATCACAAGAGTCTTCAACGTCTTTGTTGACAACACTAGAACCTTCACAAGAGTCTTCCACATCTTCTTTACCAACATCAGAAAAATCACAAGAGTCTTCAACGTCTTTGTTGACAACGCTCGAACCTTCACAAGAGTCTTCCACATCTTCTTTACCAACATCAGAACAATCACAAGAGTCTTCAACGTCTTTGTTGACAACACTAGAACCTTCACAAGAGTCTTCCACATCTTTAGTGACAACACTAGAACCTTCACATGAGTCTTCCAGATCTACTGTACCGACATCAGGGCCCTCACAAGAGTCATCCACATCTTCAGTGACAACGCTAAAACCTTCACCAGAGTCCTCCACATCTTTTAGTCAAACACCAGGACCTTCACAAGAATCTTTTACATTTTTAGTCTCAACAACAGAACCTTCACAAACGTCTTCCACATCTCCTGTACAAACATCAGGACCCTCACAAGTGTCAACAACTGCAGGCCCAGCATCAATCCAAACTACTTCAGTTGTTACAACAGGCCGCACTTCCTCTCCACCAGACACTATTACAAATTCCGCCGCGAGTGTTTCTCCGTCAGGATCCGACCCCGACAACACGATTACTGTCAATCCTTCCCGCTTAAATCCATCGCAAGAGGGTGAGGTTACAGCGGTAGGACCTACAACCAAACCACCTGAATCCAGCTCAAAAACTCAGGATAAGCCAAATCCTTCCAGTTCACTGACGACAATGGCTCCTGTGAATAAACCTGCTTTCAGACCTGGTACCAAACCAGTGAATGCCGTGCTGACCGTGGGTGGCTCCAGAGACGTCCTGGCAGGTACTATTATTATTACTACCTCATTTCTTAACTTATCCAGTCATGTCACTCAACACATACTATATAAACATCTCAATTCAAAGACATTGAATCTATTACGCTCATTAACTCTCAAACCCCGTGCCCGTGAGCCATACAATACTGTTGGTATTACCACACCTTCATACAATCCTTGCTTTGCATGCATTAGGAGATCTCTACATTTGAGCAATTCGTTTAGCACACCCATTGCCTTAAACCCTTTACCCACCCTCTTCTTAACATCCTTCTCTAAACCACCACCTGCTGCAACATATGAACATAGCTACTTAAAACCATCTTCCGCTTGCAATTTACAACGATCAACACAATCTTTAATCCATCTACCCTACCATCTCTTGTCTGCATTCATCTTTATCTTCCTTCTCTTACACACTCTAATAAACTCAACTACCAAAGCTCTCAGTGCTGCTGCAGAATCATCCACCAAACAGTGTCATCTGTAAACAACAACTGACTTACCTGCAACCCATCACCACACACTATACCCTGCTCCTACTTGCAGCTCACGCACCACTCCATCCATATACAAATTGAACAGCCAAGGTGACATGATACACCCTTTTATCAAACCCACTCTAACCGGAAACCACTTGCTCACTTCACTCCCTACTTTCACACAAGCCCTACTATCCTCATACAAGCTTTGACAGCACGCAGCAACATGCCACCCACCCTATATATCCTCAACACTTGCCACAATGCCTTCTATCCTGTGAGAGGCTTTCTTTAAATTCAGAAATGCCCAATAAACCTCTCTTCCTTTCGCTATAAACATATCACACAACTGCCTCACTCCAAAAATATTATCTGTACATCCCCTTCCTTTTCTAAACCAACACTATTTCTCCCCAAGTACTCCTTTTATCTTTTCCCTTATTCCTCCAATCAAAATCCTGCCATAATGCTTTCCCACCACACTCAACAAACTTATACCGCTCTAATTACAGGCCTGTCACCTTTCCTTCTGTACAAAGTGTACAAAGGAAACCACACATGCACTACGTCAGTCCTCTGGTACAACTCCTAGGCCGAAACATATATTCAACAACCTTGCAAACCACACCATCACAATATCACCACCTCTCCTGATATGCTCTACCGTGCATCCATCCAACCCAGCAGCCTTCCCTTCATTTACTCACAATCTCCCGCTTCATTCAATGCACCAAACAGAGGCATTTGTCCACCAACCACAGGCACAATACAGGCACAAAAAATAGAGTATACTATATTAATCAAAACGCTTTAGATGAGTGGTGGCCTACATAAAATATTATTGTTGAGAAATCCTTGGGCTCGACAGCACTAAAGAGGAAATGGGAAAAAAAGAGAAAAAGAGAGAGAAAAAGAAGGAAATATAGAGAAAGAGAGAAAAAGGAAAAGAAAGAAAGAACCAAAAGCAAAGAGAAAGAAAATAAATAGACAGGGAGGGGGGAGGACAAGAAATAGAGAAAGAAGAGAGAAAACTACAGAAAGAAATAGAAAGAAATAAGGCTTTGGTTACTTTGTGAGTGGCGCCTGGCTTTGGTAAATCCAGTGGACAAAGTTCAAACTGCAAGTCATTTTTCTCTTGTTCTTCTCTCAGCAATGAATTAATACCTGGAATAAAGCCCTTGGCAGGCCTGATCCGACCCGCCAGCCGCATGTTCGACACCCTTGTACTAGATATTTGTAGTGATAGCAAGTGTGTGTGGTGAGCAGTCTTGCATAAGAACCACTTTCGACTTGAGAATCAAAAAATTCCCTTTATACATTCTGAAATACGATTTTTAATGTTTGGCAGCTCTGCAGTTCATTGGAAAACAAAATGTTGAGCCCCATTCCAAAAAACAAAAACCTACATCAGTTGAATGCCTATTACCACCAATTTAAAGATTGACTTGTGGTAATATTTCTTTTTCTTTTTCCCCACAGTGATGTTTTTATTAAAGATGTCTTTATTTCTAGATGACAGCAATGACACAAACTTGTGCAACGGGCGTCCCGCCAATGCAGTCACCACCCTGCGGAACGGCACCATAGCAGTTTTTAGAGGTCAGTGCCAGAAATCATTTTACTGAGAAAAACATTCAAAGCACATGTTAGTTATGTCACTGCGGTTTTACTAATAACATTTATTGTGACAATGTTTTTTCTGCAATTACGTTCATATTTTTTGAAGTCTTCTTGATTCCAGGAACTTTTTGTCATGTTGCCACATTTCAGGATTCAAACTTAAACCAAGAATCAACAACATGTGAAACACAATCATGCCAAATCTTTTCAACATTTTATATTATATTTACGACAAACAAACTGAAAAGTAAGTGTTGCAAAAACATTGCTCCCCTGTTCTCTCAGGTCAGTCAACTAACTCCAGAAGTTCCCTGGGGAGTTCTGACTTATCCAATGTCCCCTTAAATGACAAACAATGATAAACAGCGTGCGCCTACCCGTGATTGTCTTTTTATATACTAACAAGCATAATGGCCCTGGGTTGCCAGGTATTCTACTTTGGGAGAGGGGATTTATGAAAAAGGCCCAGGAAGCCATTAGGGAGCGCCAAAGAGCAGCATGCAGTTCAGAGTCACTTGTACACAAAAGCAGATTTTTGTGGATTTGGTTGGCTAAAAACACTTGCGGAGGCCTAAAGCTCAACACTATCGATTTTCACAAAAATTGGTTTAGACATTTCAGAGCCTATAAGGCACACACAAACACACGTGCACTCAAATCAGGATTCATAAATGGGTTTGGATTATCTGCTCATAAGATAGTCCAAGGAAAAATATTCAATAACGTATTTAGTTAGATGAAGCTGTTTTAATGTTGCACTGCAAAAATAATAACCAAGTAAAAATCTTTTTTTAGATTCTTCTAAAAGATTAGGAAGAATGTGGATGAAACAAGATTAAAAAAAAATAGAAAGCCTTGAAAAACTGGTCCAAAATATAATCTTAAATTACAATAAAGTTATTAACCAAAATGAATAACCTGTCATACGTCCTGAGCCACTGTGACCAAAACTAATGAAAACAACTTGTAACTGTTAGTTTAGTCTATGATTTAAACTTGAAAAAATTAACAAATAAATAAACAAATAAATGAAAGAAACAGGTGCCAGGAATTAATGTTTAAACATTTTCAATGGATGTGTTGCCTTGATTTTTTTTAATGAAAAAAAAAGCGCCTTGGGTCACAAAAAACTGGGAAACACTAGTTATTTGAATAAAATAGAGCATAGTATATTTTGTTTATGTCATGGAACAGGAGGAGGACCCAGATGCGTGACGGTTCTCACACAAGCTTCATTTTACGGGAAATTGGGCAGTCATGCACGTTAACCCAAACGCCAGTGATTCGGCGATAGTTGGGCGGAAGACGTAAGACCGCAGTCTGGCGTGGAATGACAGGGAGCCAGAGGCTGACGAGATTGATACCAATTGCACGAGCAGATATCGGACAGATGAGGTAGATACCGGACAGGACGGGACAGACAGGATTGATATCAGGCACCGGAGACTGGAGTCCGATAACAAGCAAGACGAGATAGACGGAAACGATACTGGAGATCGAAATTAAACAGGACAAACTAGACAGGAGCGAAACTGGAGATCGATATTAAACAGGACTAAATAGACGGGAACAATACCAGACAGGAAACACAAGCAGGGAACCGGACAGAGTCAAAACCCACGTCTTGCGGGTGCAGAGGTTCGTTGACGGACTGACAAAGGGTGAGTGAGAGTACTGAGTTTAAATAGGAGGGAAGCCAATCAGGCAACGAGCCGCAGCTGGTGCCAAACGGGCGGGGTCAATTGGGCACCACGGGCAACCGTGACAGTTTATGGTTACCTTACGTAGGCTATAAGTTTATAGTTTATTGGACACTCAAATCTAGCAGAGAAGACATCAATGGGTTTTGAACTTGCAAGAAGAACAGGAGAGGACTGGAAAAAAAATCTCAGATAAGAAATTCCCACCTGTTCTGAAAGTCCTATTCTGAGCCCTTTTTTTAATTGAATCTCCTAGGATACAAAAAGCAGCTTTAAGTGGTGTGGAAATTGCAGAATAACAACATATCGATAATGACAATGGTGTTAGCAGCACATAATAGTCAAAATAATGAACAACAGTGCAAAATGACAGTCAAAACAACCAACAGTAAGCAAAAATAACAACTGTGTGCAATACTCAAAATAACATACAACCCTGGCATCCTCAGCAAGGTTCATTGAGGTTGTCTAAGAGTAAAAAACAGAATAAATGATTGACTTATCATTTTATACCACAGAAACAAAGAAATCATGAGCAGTTTGTACTGTCCAAAAAAAGAATAAAAAACCATAAATTAACTTAAAATAAGTTTTATCAGTTTTATGTTTTTTTTTTCCCACAGGTCAATACTTTTGGTTTTTGGACAGAAACCGAGTGCCAGGTCCAGCCCGTGACATCACACTAACTTGGGGTGTTCCGGCCCCTATAGACACCGTCTTCACCCGTTGTAATTGTCAAGGGAAAACATACATCTTCAAGGTCATTAGCGTGACTTCAGCTCAATAGATACGAATAAAACATTGTTTGATGCGGGGCTTCCATTTGGTTTTCAGGGAAACCAGTATTGGAGATTTGAAAACAATCGTTTGGACTCGGGATATCCGAAGGTTGTGGAGACGGGCTTCGACGGACTTCGAGGTCAAATCACAGCTGCTCTGTCTGTACCTCAGTATCGCAGGAGGAGAGAATCCGTCTATTTCTTTAAGACAGGTGATGTCAACACTCAAATACAGCATGTCATTACATTAAAGTCACATTTTGTACCTATAGTTGTAAAAAAAAAACGTAATTTATTAAAAAAAACAATTTAGTTGTGAATAATAAGAAAAAACTCATCTACTATCATGAAAACAAGGTTGAGAAATATTTATTTTACATACAGTAACATGAGGCTCACTTAGAGCAGCGGTTTCAACTGGTCTGAGTTGAGGACCCACCATTGCACCCTAATTTCAAGCTGCGAGCCAAATCCAGAAAAAAAAAAACACTTTTAAAATGTATCCAATGAAAGGATTGTGCAGCTTGAAGCAGAGATCGTAAAATACATTCACCTTTTTTTTAAGTAACAAAATGAGTTTAAAAACCATAACGGCTTCAAGTACCGTAAATACTGCGAGTATAAGCCTACATCGCATATAAGCGACTCCCTAAAATTGCTTTGAAATAGCCACATAATAAGAGGGGAATGAAATAAAACCATCAAAATCATAATAAAATGAGATGTGGTCCCCCTCAAGCGCACCGATTGCCCTTACATGAAAAAAAAAATTGAGCAGGGGATCTGCTGTAATTAACTTGCCGTTTTTTTCTGCTTCTTAGCATTATTGTGCCAAGGCAAAGACCCACAATCCTTTGCTGCTCAGAGTACCCCCAAAATAACAAAAACGTTGTTAAAGGCTGGGCAGAAAAAAGAGAAGGAAAATGGTGCAGTTTGGTCACTTTGGGCCTCTCTAGTTTGTTTTCTTCATTGTGCTTTTTAGTTGCAATACATCACATTCGTCGTATTTGGAATCATATTTGTTTTGATTCTCTTTTTGCTACAAATCAGCGCAAAGGGCACCCAGGTTTGTATGCATTTCTAAAATAGGAGCCTAGCTAGATGGCTTTCAAATAACTAAAAGTTAGCCTGATAGTTGGCTAGAAAGGTAAACACGGAAAAAAGTAACAGGGAGATAGATAGATAGCTAAATAGTAAAAGCCAACTAAATAGCTAGAAAGAAAGAAAAGAAAAGTTGGATACTTAGTTATAAAAAAGGCTAAAATTTAGCTTCAGAACTACAAAAAAGTGAAAATATTAGCTATATAGAATGCAGAATAAGTAAAAGGATAGCTAGGGAGCTAGCTAAATAGCTTAAAAGATTGGAAGATAGCTATCTAAAATAGGTAGCCTGATAGCTAACTAAAAATGGCCACTTTTTTTCTCATGGGCTTTACAAAACCCAAAATTTGGAATTTAGTTTGTTGTATTTCGTGTTAAACTAGATCAATAAAAAGTTGAATATATAAATGTGTGGGCAGCACGGCAGCGCAGTGGTTAGCGCATGTGCGACACAGTTCTGAGGTCATGAGATTGAACCTCCTGTGTGGAGTTTGCATGGTCTCCCCGTGCTTACTCCGGTTTCCTCCGGGTACTCCGGTTTCCTCCCACATTCCAAAAACATGCATGTCGGGTTAATCGTCCGGTCCAAATTCTCCCTAGGTGTGAATGAGCGAGTGAGTTGTCTGTCTCCGTGTGCCCTGCGACTGGCTGGCAACCAGTTCAGGGGGTCCCCTGCCCACTGCCCAAGGACAGCTGGGATGGGCTCCAGCGCCCCCGCGACCCTACTGAGGATGAGTGGCCCAAAAAAAATGGATGGATGGATAGAAATGTGTTTAACACAAAAATGGATTCTCATTCTGCTCTCTTAATTAATTGCTTACAAATAATCACCAATACTTGAATCCTTTTTTTTGTCCATGAAGCCCATGAACTGGATTTGTTTTATTTAAATTTCTAAAATAACAACTTATCATTTTATTACTATGTTGCTACTATGTTATTACCAGGTTAATGAGTAAAAATCGGGTAAATCGATTCATTCAACCTCTAAAAATATCATTTTACTAGAAAATCCCAATGACCTAACACTTGCGGGCACCTCAACTGTCCTTAGGGGGCACCCTAATGCCCACGGGCACCACTTTGGATACTCCTGGACTCGACTATGTGTCACTCAAAATGTTCAACGTTCGATCAGCCCTGGGCTCGTTGATAAGCGTTTTTTTTTTTTTGGGTCCTTTCATCACATATTACACACTGTCCCTTGAATGAGCTAACTCATAGTAAATGTTGGCTTTATTTCTAGGTGGAGTGGTGCAGAAATACTCATACCAGTTCGGTACCAGTCCCACATGTAACAGGAAACCCACTTTTGCCATTTACGCGATACGCAATCGAGTGGCACGACACACAGGTAAGGACTATTGCAAACTACAGACTATTATGACACCATCCCCTGATCTAAAATCTACATGAGGGCAAATGATACACATATTATCAACATAAAGTATAGGTTATTTAAATGCTATACAGTAGAAGTGTGTTTTAAGCTTAGATTTAAACATTGCACTGAGGTTGCAGATCGAATCCCAGGGGGAAGAGCATTCCACAGCACCGGGGCCCGGATGGAGAACGCTCTCGAAACTGTGGATCTCTTCTTGGCTCTTGGGATCACTAGTAGACCAGCGTTTTCAGAGCGAAGGCTTCGGACCGGAACATAGGGGGAAATTCAATCTGAAAGATATGAGGGAGCAAGTCCATACATGATTTTGTATACTACCAACAAAACCTTAAAATCACATCTTAAGCTAACAGGGAGCCAATGCAGGTTAGCTAAAATAAGGGTAATGTGTTTAAACTTTCTTGTCTTAGTTAAAAGCCTCGCTGCAGTATTTTGTACCAGCTGAAGGCTCTTGATTTTGGACTTCGGGAGACCGGAGAGTAGTGCATTACAGTAATCGAGACGGGAAGTAACAAACGCGTGAATTATAATCTCCGCATCTGACTCCTGGATGGAAGAAAGCTGTTCTAGTAATTTTCTTCACGTGTGTTTGCAAGGACAGATCGGGGTCAAATATGACACCTACATTTTTAACTGAGTAACTCTGGGTGATATGACATTTGTCAATGTTCAGAGCCGTTTTTGAGAACAAGTCACGACATTTAGATGGACCAATAACTAACATTTCGGTCTTTTCAGAGTTAAGGCGCAAGAAATTGAGTGACATCCACTCTTTTATCTCAATGAGTTAAGCCTCCAAATTTCCACAATTTAGTGTGGCAGAATCCTCGGAAGATATAGTTGTCATCTGTGTAGCAATGGAAACTGATATTATACTTGCGAATAATATCACCTAATGGAAGCATGTAAATGCTGAAAAGAAGGGGGCCAAGTACCGAACCCTGCGGAACACCACAGGTAACACTAAAGGGACTTGGCCTTTTCTGCATCTATATTGATCAAAATCACACCTGTGCCAGTGTTATGTATTCTGTCAATATTCATAGTGCGCCTTATCATGCCAAGTCTAAGAGTGTAACGAAGTTAAGTCTTCAGGACTTGTATTAGTGACCCGCCTACAGGCATACTACCCTGAGAAGGTACAATCTCATCTGACCCGGGAAGCTAAGTGAGATCGGACCTGGTTTATACTTGGATGATGTGGAGAATTCCGTCTGTTTTGACTGAAATCACGTAGTAAATGTCACGGAGGGTTTGAGCAGAACAATAACACTCTGTGAACTCACAGCAGGCTGCTTTTCGATTTCAACATAGCGCTCTGGAAAATGAGTCATGCATTAATAGCCGAGAAGGACAACCTGATCCTCCGAGACTCGACGCACGGGAAAGGCGGCGTTTACGAGAAAGCTGAAATGTTAAGGAGTTGTTTTTGACTGATCTCATGTCTTCCCAGCCTCACTTTTGGGACCCACGATAAACATTCGGACGACCTGGCGAGGATTCCCCACCGTCGTCACCTCGGCCGTTTCTGTCCCCAGTTACAGCGAACCGGAGGGCTACAAATACTTCGTCTTCTCCAAAAGTAAGTCATGGTAAAGTCCAGCGTCACCTTAAAAACACATGCGAGTCTGGAGAAGGGGCCATGTGTCTTGCAGACAGAGTAGGTGTGTTCCCAAGTTTATGACAGTCTTGACCGCAGTCAAAGTTCCATTGCAGTGCCGCCCAGAAGTTGGAATGTTAACTTGCAACTTACCTTACAGTGATTCTCAAATAGTGGGGTGAGCCCCCAAGGCTGCGTTTCAGGGGAACATTTTTTCTTCAACCTTCTAAGAATAAAGAGCAAGTACACCTCCACTTCACTAGGCCGTCGGAACGTTTTCATTTAGACTCCACGGAGTTCATGTAGCATAGACATACCTGTCAAGCTCCAGAGCTCCATGCCCTTACAAACTGTCGTATTTTCCCTTACAAAATACAAAACATTTTTACTCCATATTTTTTTTCAAACGTGTTTGTTTATGTAGTTTAACATGTTATCTTGTACATGTGTTTCGTTATATCATATATATTTTAACACATATTTATATATATATATATATATATATATATATATATATATGTTACAATATATGATACATTTTGTTGTGATAACTGAGTTGCTCGACATGAATGAGGTTTATTATAAAAAAAAAAAATCAAAAATGAAGTAGCTTGGACATTCACTGTAGAAGGAAAAAAATTGATGAAATATAATTAAGTAGAATAATTCATTTTCATATTCAAATTATGAATTCATTTTCTGCATTAAATTATTGTTGGTAATACACTGATTTAAGGGATAACCACCAACCTTTCATTTTCTCCTTTTATACTTCTTTTTCTTAACTTCTTTATACAACATAATAATTCGTGATATAATGCATCAAAGCAAGTGAGCTGTTTGAGAGCCGGCTCTCTTTAATGAGTTGAGCTGAAAAAGCAGGTTCTCTAAAAAGAGACGGACTTCCTTTCACTACACAACTACGACATGAAATCCAAGGCAGCAGACGCATGCGTACAGTAGCATCAAACAGTTCGCTTCGTTTGCAACGAAAAAAAAGGTACTGAGATAGAGGCTATCGCGGCGAATTCATTTGACTTGATTGATTTGCCGTTTCATGATAGTCTGTGTATACTGGATGGTACCCATCATTGGCAAATTTGCGTTTTTCCGTACAGATTTTCTTGTACGTCGAACATGTCTTAAAATGCATAATAAACGTACTTTGTACGGCAAAAACGTACAGGTTGACAGGTATGCATAGAGTATAAGCATTGAGTGAAGAGTGTAGACACAAAGTAGAAGAGACCCTCAAGTGACCCCATTAAAAAAGAACACGGATGTTTAGACAGGTGAAGAGAGACGGGTTAAAGAGACAAACATAAGTCTCATATCAATACTAAGACTGGGAGGATTGAAGAGTCGTACGTAGCTGTGACCGCAGAGGTAAACGAGCAAAGACCGGTGGGCTTGCTATGTTAAAAATGTTGGCAGCGGACAGCACGAAGCCAAATAAATTAAGCTGTTACTTCACAAAATAAAAACTCAATAAAGCTATTAAAACACCAAGTTGGGTTTTTCTCTGCAAAAATGTGCTCAAAGGCGTAGATTTGGCAAGGATAGATATTCTGTAGGGAAATTCACAAAATTCGGACCACCAATATCAATCTAAGAGAACAATATCAATAAATATCATCTGATCACTAAAAGATAGATCTTGGGAGGCGCGAGAGGATTTCTTCTGAGGGGTTGTGACAGAAAATTCAGGCTTATGAGCAGCACTGCCTTAAAGCAGGGGTAGTCTCACTTTTCTCAATGAGTTACTTACAAAATCATCTACACGTCGAGAAAACGGAAATTAAAGAGTAGCTAGACTACATATTTAAAAAGAAAAAAAAGGATATTGATTGCACGTCTAAATAAATGAAAATCGGTTCCATCAAAATAAAAGTATTATAATTCAATTATTATATTATTGTGACTCATGGTCATGGAATTTATGTATTTGAATTTCTAAGATACTAGTTACTATGTTATAACCATGTTATTAAAGGTTATTTATATTCAAACAATTAAATCATTTTACTAGAAAATCTCAATGATCCAGCACTGGTGAGCTATCTTCAGACTTGGTCTGCAGGCATCTTAACTGTCCTTAGCGGGCACCATGTTGGAGACCCCTGCACTACACAATACAGCAACATCTAGTGGTCAAGTAATACACACTGTGCCTTTGATATTTCCAATAAATCAGATTTTTACAGGAATAAAAGTATTATGAGGACATGTACTGCCAATTGAAAATATTTCTAGCAAAAGAAGGGAAAAAAAACACCAAAAGAGAGCAGACAGATTCGACATTTTTTGCAGCGCAACGACGTTCTGGCTTTTGTGTGTTCCAGCTAAATCCTACAACGTTCGCATGGACAGCGATAGGCCGGTTGTGGCTTCCCTGAGAGAAAACCCTTCGGCTCAGAACAACTTCATAAAATGCCCCAAAATGCTCTGAGCACCATCTTCGAGAACGCTCGAAAACCACCACACCACCTTCATCTTTCAGAAAGCACACGAAACTTCGGCTACACTTTATTTGTAAGAAACATTAAAACCAAAAAAAGACTGAAGGAGCCCGTCCGGTCGGTTCTTCATCTGGCGATGCGTCTGCCGTGGATTCCTCTGGAAGGAAACGCTTGTCCTGTTGGAACACAGTGCACGTGTGACATGCTCATTAACGGCTTCTTTTTAGACTCGTGGCACTCTTTGTAACCGTGTATTTAATATGCAATAAAAATGGTGACTTAGACTAATGTGTTTTTTCTTGAACTAAAATCCCAATTCCGAGGTAAATTGAATGCTGTTCTTGGACTGTTTTGGTCTCTTTTGGAAGGTAAGTCTCTAAAGTTTTGTCCTAAACTGAAATAATCACTGCAAGTATTACTAAAATTGAGTCATCTAAGTTGGATCACACAGAAATAGCTTTTTATTCTCGACTGAATTTCTTTTGCATTTGTAGGCATGGAAAAGAGTAGCACAGGCTAGAAGCTTTACCTGGTCCCTTGTCAAATTTGATTACAATGTGAAAAACTAAGGATTGTATTTTACACAGTTTTCTAGAGATATGTCAAAGCGTTTCCAAAAGAGGCAATTTGGAGACAAACCAGTTTACAGCACTAAAACCTCTACAACTGTGTATTCTACTTTGGGCAATCTTTTAAACGTTCTGAAAGAGTTGTAACCGTTTGACTTTGTGTTCCGGAAGTCGATCGATAATTGTGCACACTTGTGCGTAATTATGGGCCTTAAAACTAAATCACAAAAGGCTTTACGCACATTTAGAAAGAGAGAAATGGAAAAGGGAGAGAAAGAGGCAAAGAGAGAGAAGAGAAAAATATATGGGAAAAGAGAGAAAGTAGTTTGCAATAATCTGCGGTCTGTGCAGCCCTTTGAGACTCCTTGTGATAAAGGACTATACAAAAAACATGATTTGATTTGAATCCACTGTGCACATCTGAGTGTTAATCATTTCGGAATTTCATTGGCTGACCAACGTGGCAATCATCATTTGAATCTCACTATCGGCCAAATATATTCAAAGCTATAGGAGGCAATGCCCATTTTATCAATTCAGGCTTATGCGGGCTGTGCACCGTGAAAAAATGCCTGCAATTGGCCGAGAGTGGTGTCAATCAAAAGGTCACACGCTTGCCTTTAGGCGGATTTTAAAAAAATCTGTTTGCATTATCGTGCGTTTTGGAGTAAATTGGATTCGCTGGACGGTCTTAGATGTGACAAGGCAATGTTTGCGGACAATCAACTGATTTGATGACTGCCATATTTGGTGAGTTTCGCCAGCTTTATAGATTTCGGGTATCTTGTATCTGGCAAGACATATTTCAGTGACTGGTGACATGGTACAGACACATTTGCTTCTCATATGTCCAACAGTAGCACGGTGGCGCAGTTCTAAAGTCTTGGGAACCTCCTATGTGGGTTCAAATCCAGCTACCGGATTTCCTGTGCGGAGTTTGTATGTTCTCCCCATGCTTGCGTGGGTTTCCTCCGGGCACTCCGGTTTCCTCCCACATTCCAAAGACATGCATTTCGTATGGATTGGCCGGTCCTAATTGTCCCTAGGTGTAAATGAGCGAGTGAGTTGTCTTTCTTTGTGTGCCCTGCGATTGGCTGGCAACCAGTTCAGGGTGTCCCCTGCCCACTGCTCAAAGACAGCTGGGATAGGCTCCAGCACCCCCGCGACCCTACTGAGGATAAGCGGTGCAGCTGATGAGATGAGATGTCCAACAGTGGGCCATCGGAAAGTTAAGGTGTTATAAGGTGCTCATGATAGGTTTTGGCCCCTTAATATTCCTAGGGATCACCAGTGGGATGTCTGTACGATGTCACCAGTCACTGAAACAGGGCATGCCACTTATCATTGGAAAGCTTCAACCCTCGTGACTCAAGACATGATGACGTTACCTCCTCTCCTTGGTCGCCCACCACGGCTTCCCGGCCAACGCTGTAGCTGCCTGCTGGGCGCAGCCCTGGTTGGAGCGCTGCTGGTATCTGCCACGCAATCATCGAAATGAAACGTTTAAGTCACACATTGACAGTCAGGCAGGGTTCGAACACCTTTGGCATGGCCAAATTTGAGCACTTTAAAGGGATTTTCAAAGCCAATTTTCCAATTTCATACCTGTCAAGCTCCAGGGCGCCATGCCCTTACAAACTGTCGTATTTTCCCTTACAAAATACAAAATTATCTTACATCATATTTTTTTTCCCAAACGTGTTTATTTATGTAGTTTAACATGTTATATTGTAAATGTGTTTCGTTATATCATATACAGGACTGTCTCAGAAAATTAGAATATTGTGATAAAGTTCTTTATTTTCTGTAATGCAATTAAAAAAACAAATGTCATACATTCTGGATTCATTACACATCAACTGAACTATTTCAAGCCTTTTATTATTTGAATATTGCTGAATTTGGCTTACAGCTGAAAAAAACTCAAAAATCCTATCTCAAAATATTAGAATACTTCCTCAGACCAAGTAAAAAAATAATTTTATAACAGCAAAACTAAATCAAACATTTGAAAATGTCCATTGATGCACTCAGTACTTGGTTGGGAATCCTTTTGCACGGATTACTGCATCAATCCGGCGTGGCATGGAGGCAATCAGCCTGTGGCATTGCTGAGGTGTTATTGATGCCCAGGATGCTTCGATAGCGGCCTTCAGCTCATTTGCATTTGTAGGTCTGGTGTCTTTCATCTTCTTCTTAACTATAACCCACAAATTCTCGATGGGGTTCAGGTCAGGGGAATTAGCAGGCCAATCAAGGACAGTGATGCCATGGTCAGTGCACCAGTTACTGGTGGTTTTGGCACTGTGGGCAGGTGCCAGATCATGCTGGAAAATGAAATACTCATCTCCATAGAGCTTTTCAGCAGATGGAAGCAATCTCTTGGTACACAGTTGCATTTACTCTGGACTTGATGAAACACAGTGGACCAACACCAGCAGCTGACATGGCTCCCCAAACCATTGCTGATTGTGGGAACTTCACACTGGATTTCAAGCAACTTGGATTTTGCTCCTCTCCAGCCTTTCTCCAGACTCTGGCGCCTTGACTTCCAAATGAAATGCAAAACTTGCTTTCGTCTGAAAAGAGGACTTTGGACCACTCTGCAACTGTCCAGTGCTTCTTCTCCATAGCCCAAGTCAGACGCTTCTTCTGTTGTCTTGAGTTCAGAAGTGGCTTGACCATGGGAATACGGCTATTGTAGCCCATTTCCCGGACACGTCTGTGAACTGTGGCTTTTGATACCTGGACTCCAGCTTCAGCCCACTGTCTTTGAAGCTCCCCCAAATTCTGGAAGCGGATCTTCTTCACAATTTTGTTAAGGCCGCGGTCATCTCTCTTGGTTGTGCAGCGTTTCCGGCCACATTTTTCCCTTCCAACAGACTTTTTGTGGATATGCTTTGAAACTGCACTCTGTGAACAGCCTGCTCTTTGAGAAATTTATTTTTGTGTCTTACCCTCCTGATGGAGGGTATCAATAATGGTCCTCTGGACAGCAGACAGATCAGCAGTCTTCCCCATACTTGTGATTTAGTTTACTGAACCAAGCTGAGTGTTTTTAAGGCTCAGGAAACCCTCGCAAGGTGTTTCGAGTTAATTAGATGATTCAGGTGATTAGTTGAATAGCATACTTGTATACTTTTTCATGATATTCTAATATTTTGAGATAGGATTTTTGAGTTTTCTTAAGCTGTGAGCCAAATTCAGCAATATTAAAATAATAAAAGGCTTGAAATAGTTCAGTTGATGTGTAATGAATCCAGAATGTATGACATTTTTGTTTTTTAATTGCATTACAGAAAATAAAGAACTTTATCACAATATTCTAATTTTCTGAGACAGTCCTGTATGTTGTTAATTAAAATTTTGTTGTGAGATACTGAGTTGCTCGACATGAATGAGGTTTATCATAAAACAAGTTCAAAAATCAATTGGACGTTCACTGTAGAAGAAATACATGCAAATATAATTAAGTAGAATAATACATATTCTTATTCAAATTATGAATTCATTGTATGCATTAAACTATTGTTGGTAATATACTGATTAAAGGGATAACCTCAAACCTGTCTTTTTCAATTTCTCCTTTTATACTTCCTTTTTTTCTTAACTTCTTTATACAACATCATAATTTGGAATATAATGCATCAAAGCAAGTGAGCTGCTTGAGAGCCGGCTCTCTTTAATGAGTTGAGCCAAAAAAGCCGGTTCTCTAAAAAGAGACAGACTTCCTTTCACTACATGGCTATCACATGAAATCCGAGGCAGCAGACGCATGCGCACTGTGGCATCAAACTGCTCGCTTCGTTTGCAACGGGAAAAAAAACGTTACTGAGATAGAGGCTACCGCGGCAAACTCGTTTGACTTGATTGATTTGCCATTTTGTGATAGTCGGTGTATACCGGATGGTACCCATTATTGACAAATTTGCGTTTTTCGGTGCAGATTTTCTTGTACGTCTAAACGTCTTAAAATGCATAATAAACGTACTTTGTACGGCAAAAACGTACAGGTTGACAGGTATGCAATTTCTCCAGTACCGTTAAAGAAACAAGATGATGTGAATCATGTTTTAAGCAGAACCAAAAATATATCATCTGTTTACATAGGTGATTTTTATCCTTGCCTGTCAATTTATCATAACAGGATTTTTTAGATCTTGAGTAATTTATTTTTACGACCATAGGGCGCACAGTGTGATGCTGGTTTGAGTTCTGTGTTTAACACAAAAACAGGGCGCACCGCCCAATAGTGCGCGGGTGCTCTCTGCTGTGACAGTCTTACAACAACAAAGTCAAGCGTACAAGTTTTCGTATTTAAAAATATAGTAGGAACAAAACAAGATCGTGGTTTTGGTTTATTTAAGTATTGATTAAAAAGTAAAACACACTGATAAAAACTTGTCAGCGTTTTTTTTTTTCAGCCTTCTTCACTCGCAAACCATCGATTCATTAATCTTGAATTCACTCGCGGCTGCTTGGTTTGAATGTTACTCCGGTTAGCATTGAAATCAACACACCATGGCTGATGAAAAAGGAAACATGTAATGGGGTGAAAGTGAGGTTTTGGATGTAATTCATATTTAGGGGGACAACTCTCTCTAGCCTCCTGTAGCACAATAACTTTCAAATTGCTAGATACGCTACAGGGTTTGCATCCATGATTACTTCGGTAAATAACAGACGTATTGCGTATGACGTCACGTGACATGTCCTTCTGCGCATACGGGACACTTTTCACATTCACAGCATAGAAGTCACAGCAAATCGCATACAAGTCTCATTTAGTTGGAAATGTGAACCATCTCCAAAACCTTGTATTTCACCCGAAAATCAAAATTGAGCATTAAGTTCTGCAGTGTGAACGGCAGCCTCTTTGTGCCCTCAGCTACGTCCTCCACTTAACATCACGGGGCCCGCCGCACAGTTTGAAGAAAATCAAAGACTTTGATGTGCCCCTTGTGGTTGTGAAAATACGGTATATCGGGAATATATTCACTTTTGAGACAGATTTCTCCCCATATAGTTGTTGGGTAAAAAGGACAATAATATGTAGCTTTCATTTCGAGTTGCCGGAAGTGCTTCACATTCCAATTAACTACTGGGAAACACTACCTTCATTCTTTTTACATGACCCATAATAAATGTCCATAATTGATATGTAATCCTTGCACTCACACACACTTAATCATTTCATAGCCCCTTTATGTTGTAGCATGTAGCAAACAGCAAATTAAAAAAAAAAATCATCTGTAATAGTGTGGCCGCCAGAGCAGGCGTGTTGGGGTCATTTTTAAGCAGACTATTAAAATTTATTTTTTATATATTAAATGTGAGGTCAGATTGTGGAGAAACATGGTGACAATTTACAGCATTTAAAAACACTTCAGCCAAAATTCAAGCACATTTGAAATCTTGAAAACACAAGATTAAAATGTAAGCATGTTTAAGGATGTCAAGCACCCGCACGAACCATGGTCAGATGAAGATTTTTTTGGCCAGCGAGCGTACCTGCAGAGCTGGATGAAGGCTCCTGGCTGGTAGACGGCAGACTGGTCGTGTCGGAAGGCTGACTGGGCTCCACCAAATCATCTTGAGATACCACAACATCCACTGAACTCTCTGCACTGGGCCTGGAACTATCAATTAAACATTCCTATTTTTTAATTATCATGCAAGCGATTCATTTACGGTACTAGAATCAAGGGTCATATGGCTTTATGACATTCAAGCACTTCCTTCTAAATATTTTTGTCTACCTATTCCGACATTCTTTTCATCTCATTTTTCTCTCTTAAGTCTTTATTTTATTTTTATCTAAGTACCAGACTCTTATCCAGTTGAAAACAATGTTCATTGTTTTGTTTTTGATGACAAGAAAGACAGTTCTGATTCTAATCGCCAAATGAACTTACCCGTACTGTGTTGAAAAATAAAAGTGCAAAAGATTCAAATATGTTGCCCATTTTACATTCTTTACTTGAAACATTTTAGTATGCTGTCAATTTTGTAATATACACTATAAGTCAAATAGATATGAAATGATTTCCTTTTACCTAATATTTAACATAAACTGACATTTGAAAAGGGTCTGTAGACTACTTGTAATACGCTTTTTTGACATTACAAAAGCCTCCTATTTTAACAAGTCAAGTCAAGTCTCAAAAAGCTTAACAGACCACAGATTATTGCAAACCACAGACTTTTATGACACCATCCCCTGATCTAAAACCTACATGAGGGCAGGGAAAAGCTCAAAAACCTCAACATGAGGAAAATGGAGAAACCTAGTGAAGGGACCGCACATGAGGTAATCTCCCTTCCAGGAAGACCAGGCTGGAATAGATGTTGCATTAACAAATAATACACAGACACAATGTCCCTTTAAGGTCTGTAACGTTAGTTCGGAATTTTACAGAAATTTTCTTAGGAAAATTATAAATCTAATTGCATCTTGAAAAAGGTGTATACAGTGGCTTGCCAAACTATTTGGCCCCCTTGAACTTGGTGACCTTTTGCCACATTTCAGACATCAAACATCAAAATATAAAACTGTAATTTCTTGTGAAGCATCAACAATAAGTGGGACACAATCATGAAGTGGAACACACTTTATTGGATATTTCTAACTTTTTTTAACGAATAAAAATAAAAAAGTGGGTGTGCAAAATTATTCAGCCCCATTGAGTTAATACTTTGTAGCGCCACCTTTTGCTGCGATTACAGCTGCAAGGCGCTTGGGGTATGTCTCTATCCGTTTTGCACATCGAGAAACTAATATTTGTGCCCATTCATTTGTGCAAAACAGCTCGAGCTCAGTGAGGTTGGATGGAAAGCGTTTGTGAACAGCAGTTTTCAGTTCTTTCCACAGATTCTCAATTGGATTGAGGTCTGGACTTTGACTTGGCCATTCTAACACCTTGATAAGTTTTTTGGTGAACCATTCCATTGTAGCTTTTGCTTTATGTTTTGGATCATTGTCTTGTTGGAAGACAAATCTCCATCCCAGTCTCAGGTCTTTTGCAGACTCCATAAGGTTTTCTTCCAGAATAGTCCTGTATTTGGCTCTATCCATCTTCCCATCAATTTTAACCATCTTCCCTGTCCCTGCTGAAGAAAATCAGGCCCAAACCATGATGCTGCCACCACCATGTTTGACTGTGGGGATGGTGTGTTGAGCTGTGCTGCTTTTACGCCAATCATAACGTCTTGCATTGTTGCCAAAAAGTTTGATTTTGGTCTCATCTGACCAGACCACCTTCTTCCACATGTTTGGTATGTCTCTCAGGTGGCTTGTGGCAAACTTTAAATGACACTTTTTATGGATATCTTTAAGAAATGGCTTCCTTCTTGCCACTCTTCCATAAAGGCCAGATTTGTGCGGTATACGACTGATTGTTGTCAAATGGACAGATTCTCCCACTTCAGCTGTAGACCTCTGCAGTTCATCCAGAGTGCTCATGGGCCTCTTGGCTGCATCTCTGATCAGTTTTCTCCGTGTATGAGTTGAAAGTTTAGGGGGACGGCCCAATCTTGGTAGATTTGCAGTGGTCTTATACTCCTTCCATTTCAATATTATTGTACAGTGCTCCTTGGGATGTTTAAAGCTTGGGAAATCTTGTATCCAAATCCAGCTTTAAACTTCTCCACAACGGTATCTCGGACCTGCCTGGTGTGTTCCCCGTTCTTCATGATGCTCTCTGCGCTTTAAACAGACATCTGAGACCATCACGGTGCAGGTGCATTTATACAGAGACTTGATTACACATAGGTGGATTCCATTTATCATCGTTATTCATTTAGATCAACATTGAATCATTCAGAGATCCTCACTGAACTTCTGGATAGCGTTTGCTGCACTGAAACTAAAGGGGCTGAATAATTTTGCACATACACTTTTTCGTTTTTGTATATGTTAAAAAAATATCCAGTGTGTTCCACTTCATGATTGTGTCCCACTTACTGTTGATGCTTCACAAGAAATTACAGTTTTATATCTTGATGTTTGAAGTCTGAAATGTGGCAAAAAGTAACAAAGTTCAAGGGGGCCAAATAATTTCGCAAGCCACTGTATATAGTGTATGCTACACCATCTGCTGAACTACACTCCCTGTCCTAGCTGATTAAAAAACAAATTAATAATTCCTTGACACAGACAAAAGGCAGCAATAGCAGAGTCTTACTTATCGGGGTCTGACTCCAAGAAGACATCATCTCTCTCTTCACTAGTACTGGCTGTGCCTGGCGCAAGGAGGCCGGGAGTGGACGTGCTGACCGTAGGAACTGACTGAGAAGCCTGCTCTACTACATCTGATGGAACCACCTCAGAGAAGACTGAATTTGGAGATAGGTGAGCGTATATGCACTGATTTTAAGAGAAAGTACACTAAGTTTTTTTTTTGTATTGCAATGATACCTGGGCCAGATACTTGTAGTGGTGTGTTAGGAACACTTCGTCCACAGGATTCTTCTTCATGAGATGTGAGGAACAAAGGGCTGTCGAACATGACTAGACCTGAAGAGAGTCACAGTCAAAATTGGTGTGTTGCTGGGTCCACAAAGATAAATGGGTAGAAGACAAGTTGCTGGTGGTGGCGTACCTCCTTGAGCTGCGAGCTGACCAAGATCTGAACTGGTCTGCGGCACTTCGTCTGATTGGCCGAAACGGAAAGTCCTTGCTGCCACGTGGGGTGAACTGCCAAAGGAAACACTTTAGTTACTAGAGAGACAGTTTGTGACCAAGGCATGAAATGGATCAAAGCTCAATGAACTCATGTAAATCATAATATAAATTCAGGTAGAGAAGGATCGCAGCCACACTCAAGCCCACACAACACCAGATAAAAAAGCCCATCAACCCCGACCCCCACGGTGCTCTCATTCTGTAGAGGCACCATCGACAGCATTCTGAACAGCTGCATCAAAGTTTGGTAAGGCGCCTCCACCGTGTCCTGCTGATAGACTGCATCGTATCGTCAGAACAGCGAAAAAGGATATTGGTGTCCCCCTCACGCCCCTCCTTGACATCTACAACTCCCAGCTCACCCGCAAAGCCACCATCATTGTAGGTGACCCCACCCATCAATCTTACAGCCTCTTCTTCTTACTACAGCCAAGGATAAGACAGCAGAGTCTCAGTGCCAGAACCAGCAGGCTATAGGACAGCTTCGTCCACCAGGCTGTCAGGACTCTGAACTCTGTCCCAGCCGTACCCCAGCCTTACCCACTCACACCACTCTGCATAATAGATGAAAAACTGCAATATTTAGATTCCGGTTTAGGCTTTGCACATTTTTTTAATTCAAACCTATATGCAAGGATTTTCTTTTTTTTACCTTGCTGTTGCTTGTTATTTGTATCATGCCTTATCTATTGCATGTTTGCATGTGAGGGAGAGGAAGCAATTTCATCAACATACAGCCCATTTCAGTTTGGTGGTAAAAGGTTAAGAACTGAAAATGTATGTACGTGAGTGAATACACACTGAAAATGACTAGTCAATCTAAAAAAAAGGACTATAAATGCTCCTACAAAATCTCACTAATTACTGTAATCCCATTGCTGTATCGCGGTTTAAATACTTAGCGGGCTTTAGCATGCATGGTGTTTTGCATTCTGATTGGTTAAACTGTTGGCGCGCCCCATTTTTGCTTGTCGTTGTGCGCATACCTAGAACAGCTAAACGAACCTACATTATGTGTTCCCCCAAATTTTTATTTTCTAAAACCCATGTCAACAAGTGCTCTCGACCCAAAAACGCATCTGTTGCGGAACCAAAAGAAGCATAGGAAGATTGCACAAATTTCTTGACATGGTAAATATGCTATGGAGCCACATACGGGTGTTAGGGTGCTCCTTAGTGGCAACCTGGCCCTTTTCAAAAAAAAAAAAAAAAAAAAGGTTTCTGTAGGGCAAAACAGGACTCATTCTTAATGTTTTCCAATGAATATAGATAGCTGTGTTTCCTTTCTTATAAGGCTTATATGAGGCTTTTAGTTGTTTTGCGGGGTCCAATATGAGGTTTTTGGGTTCTCGACCAGAAGGTCAATGCAGTTTTCCGTAACATCCTTACAACATACTATCATGTGAAGTGGATCTTGTCCTTAATACAGTTGATCAATGAAACGGAAAGATTATTTTCAAAATTAGCATTTGATAGTAAAGACAACCGATATTTTTTGTGAAAGAAAAATGTATATTATATAGTACAGCACTTTTATTTGTTAAGCAAATATTGTTTGTTTTCTTGAGTTAAATTTTTTTTTTTTTTAAATAAAGGTTTTTAGTTTGCGGGTTTTGAATATCGCGGGACTTTTGGATTGCAACGCACATGGAAAACGAGGGATTACTGTATCTATTGAAAACTTCTCAATTTCCAAAAGTACAAGGTGTGACACTTACTGGACAGCCTGGTCAAAACTATCAGAGCGGTGCGGAACCACCAACGTGGGTGCACTCGGCACCATTCGGTCCTCTTCGTCAATGAGGTGCTGATGCAAACAAGAAAAGGGTCGTTTAATTTCTTCCTGTTAAGATTCTTAATGCAACTTTTGACTGTAAATTACAAATATGACTTACGGCACTGCTTGGGACCGCAGAAAGCTGAGGGACCCTGCCGACCGACTGCCGACGAGTTGGAATGCGCTGGGCCATCTAATTGAAAAATAGAGCTATATTTAAAAATGTGAGATTATTGAAGTATGGAACAGATTTATTTGTCTTTTGAAACACTGTGTAGTATTGTTAATGCAGGGTGCACCAACCTTTATATAGCTAAGGACAACTTATAAGTGATTTATGCCAAGGATTACCAGTTTAGTATGCATTTCAAAAATAACTTACTTAACTACTGTGCTGTTACTATGTTAGTTTTGTATTACCAAGTCATTATTAGGACTATGACTAAAAAGGGTGCATTAACTAAAAAAACATGGTGCATGATAAAGGGCACTGGGTTGTTAGATATGTACTTAAAAAATATGTAGAAAACTCAATTTTCCAATAATTGATAGCTTAGGTTATTTTCTAAAAAGTTGAGCAGCATTTTCTGCAAGTGTAACTTGTCAGATGATCTAGACATTGGTACATACCTGAGTGGTGGGTAGTGGATGTGTTGGTCTCCTTGGTGATTGAGGCATACGTATACCAGAGCTGGTAATGGGTTGTTCCGTGGAGAAGGCCTCCATTGTTGTGGCCTCAACTAAAACATTAGGAGACATCAGTCATTGGGGCGGGAATGTCCTACAGTGCATTATATTACAGTACCGTAAATCTCAGACTACAAGTCTCTACTTTTCTTCTACATACACTGCAGCTATAAATACGGTGGAGCTTCTTTTTTTTATGCAAAGTAGATGGTCGCTGGGGTATGTGGGGACTGCGGACACATTACCTGTGCCCCTCAGGGCCCTGGCACTGAGCAGCGGACTTAAAACTGGTGCGTTCCAGGTGAATACGATCCTTTTATAAAATCAAAGACACGTGATCTCTGCCAAGTGCTCTGAATGTCAAAGTGAAGGAATTAACTGAAGCGCCTGTAAACGGTGCGAGTAACTATGATAAATGCCTCATCATCTAATTAGTGACGAGCATTAATGGGTGAACGAGATGCCCATTGTCCCTATGGAAAAATATCGCAATCTGTTATAGTTTTCGGCCTGATAGGAAAAATATATAGGCAATAATTAGTCACCTGCTGCCATATTAAAATATTTAATCAGCTGAAAATACTTTTTAGAAACATTAAAAGTATTTGTTTTGTAATGAATTTTGTCGCACTTTGGCGTACATGTTAATGCCAATCCAATTGATATCGACTGCTGCGCTAGTTGACTAGGATTGGAAAATGTCCGCAAAGGAGTGTTTTAATCGTGAAACAATGTGTTATTATTCATGATTTTCCTTTTTAAAATGTGAGAAACTGAGTTGAATGAGGTCATTTTGTGACCAGGTTTTTTTTTTACTCGTGCGGCTTATAATTAGGTGTAGTCCAGAATTTAAGGTAGTCTTATCTGCTAAAAAGCTCTTTACAAAGGTAGTTGAGATTTTCTAATAGGATTGTAATGAAAAAGGATTAAAGACAGGCAACAAAATTACTATTCTTCAAGCCAAAGTCAGGCATCCGATAATTAATTAGGTGACGGTACAGGTTGTGAGAACATTGGGTGGGCCCGGGGTGGAGCGACACGTATGCATTAATAAGATTTCCTGTTTCTTACAGCTGGCTGTCTGGGAATCCGCAGGCCTTTGGGTGGAGTCAGACGCCCCCAAACTCTCCTCTGTCTCTGTCCCTGGGTCGGTTACGTCAGCTCCCTGAGAAGAGGAAAAGAGCGGGAAAACGCTGTTGTAAGCGGAAAGATCCATCAGCACAAACACATTCCCATATTTCTGTTTTAGAGACGCAAAGGAGAGAAAAAAAACTGATATGGTTGGAGAAGTACTAGAAACAGGGATTACTTTAACAATATAATACAATAAAGTTACTAACTACCTGTTGAAAAATGTTATCAGTAACGTTATACGAAAACTATAATGTTAAAGTAATGCAACTCGAGAACATTCGATTACATTTGGATTACTCCAATAGCGAATATGCTAAAAAATACTAAATAAACTAAATAGAAATACATTACTAAATGTAGTTTAACACAAATGAAAAATGTAAACTTGAAAAAGAAATGGAGGAAACCAAGATCAGGTAGTTGCTTGTAGTCTAACAAAAAAGTGCTCACATTTTAACCCCATAAAGTAGCCTATTGAGCACAAATAAAACTTTCTCTTTCACATCGCAAGTAGGATATGCTTTGTTATGGTTCATATTAAGAACAGATCAAGAACCCAATATTGTTTTATACACACAGTGTTAACCTGAGTGTACTTCTGTGTGAATGAGACCGCAGAGAGAAAGGTGCGAACGAAGGTTAATTCGGAAAAAATAAAATAAAAAGAGTTAAAACTAATGCACACCAGAGTTCAATATTGTCCCATGTGGTGTGCAACATAAAAATGCTTTTAAATAAAATTGTAATCCTGCAAAGTAATCCTTATTTTAACTAAACTTACCTGTAATTTGTCTTTTTTATGTAACTGTAACGGAATACAATTACTGTATTTTCCCAGACACAAGGCGCACATAAAAGTCTCAGATTTTCTAAATGCGACATGTGTGCACTCTCCTTTGACTTCTCCCGTATGAACCCACAAATCCCCACAAGAAGAGGACACACGACGTCACACGCAATGCATTGTTTGTGGAAGCACTCAAAGATGCTAACGCCGTAGCGTATCTAGAAATGTTAAAGTTGATATCCTCTTGAAAAAAAAATGTTGTTTGTTCATTATCTAAATTCTCCTTCAATGGTTTATTAAAAAAAACTTATTTAAAAGGTAATCTCAAATTTGTAAACATGCAAAAGTTGAGAAAATAGTACATGGTTTTTGCACAAAATCTTTATATATTTTCAATGTGTTCCAATTATTGTCCAAGATAATGCATTTTCATATTTGACTTCCTGAGCTGTGAAATCTTGTGAAGAACACCAGCACCAGAGCAAACAACTCACCATATTAATCTATGTGTTAATTAATCGAAGAGGTTACGAGTGTATGAAGCAATGTTTTAGTAGTTTTCGAGAATGCCTTAGCGTTGTGTCGCAGGTGGATGCAGTTATGATATAGCAAAGGGCGAGCAGCCATTAACAGGCTAACTGGCCAAAAAACGCACGGAGAACCGCCAATGAGGGGCTAAATGGGACCGATCGACAAAAGGTGGCCAACCAAAAAACAAGCAGTGAGCAGCCAGGCTAACTGGGAGCCCATAATGAAAAGCAGCAACAGCTACGGCGACAAATGCGAAGCTGGCCGGGAATAAACAAACCAAGCAAAACAGCAGAACAGGCGCTAAAGCCAGGCTAGCCCATCAAAAAACACACAGTGGGCAGTCAGGCTAAGCGAGAAACTAACTAACCAACCAACCAACCAAGAAGTAGCAGCTACGTTGATAGAGCTGAGGGCAGGAATAAACCAACGGACATGGAAAAAAACAGTGAAAAACCGACTAATTGTTTCAAAAATGTGTCTATAATGTATTGTTGCTTCCAATCAAAGAACACAAAATCTTACAAACGCTTATTTTTGGGGGGAATTCTCAGGTTTTTTAATTATCCTGATAAAAAAAAAATTGGGGACATTTTTTTACTTCACAGCAACAATAAATTACCAATTAAATTATATATTATATATAATAGAAAACATATTTTCTGTAATAATTTAGGCTGTAAAAAAGCAGTTATGGCACTATCAGTAGGGAGAAAATAACTAATCAATGGCTTAAATGAAATAAGCTGTTTTAATTAGTGATCAGTGCCAGTGATGCAAATTTTAGCGACTAGCAATATTGACGCTGGCATTAACAATTCATTAAGTACAAACTCAACTGTGCCCATATGGTGAACACCTAAACATGAAACACATTAGGTTGCAAATTATGAAATGAAACATGCTTTTTTTTTTGTCCCTTCTATTTATAACGTTTCTTTTAAAGATGTAATACAGAAATTACCCTGTGAAAGCACTATAAACCTTTAATACCATTTACCATTAAGTTATATTTTTTTTAATAGTAACCTGCCCTATTAAGTCGGTGTGTCATTTTTACATAACCTCCCTTTAAATAGGGGAAAATAGTCAACAGATTTTTTGTGGGGAAAAAAAGACGATTGTACATCTGGGCAAAGTTGACCAGCTACAGCCACCAGATGGACGACCAGTGTTAAAACCCTCCTTTTTTAGTCGGAAACCCCCCAACCAACTAAATTAACTCACACAAAAGCACCAGAATGTTTGGTCGAAACCAACCTTTGTGCCAGTGGCAGTCATTTAGCTCCAATTGGAAAGGGTTTTTTTCTTTCCAGCAAAGGTTGTTACCAGTCAAACGTCTATTACATAACCCCCAAGTTACACAAAAACCACATGGGTATAGCAGTTTTCGAATAATAAGGCTACTTTCGCTGCAGCAGATTAAAGATGACAACTAAGTGGCTCTGTGCAGACTCTGACTCATTGTGAAAACTGGACGGGAGATGCAAGTAAATAGTGACGTGATATAAGCACACTTAGAGCAAACTTATGACTGATGCAAAATTGGACTGGAGAAAGATTGAGAAAGTCAAACAAATAAAGTGCGTAGGTGTAACTGCAGATACATAATGGCACGTGTTCCAATCAAACCTCTGTGTCATCTCCTTCATAGGCTTCATTGCCGTCTCTGATCCCCTCGTTACTCTCGTCTCCATCTTCTACCATCCCGTCGTCTTCGTCCTCCTCTTCCTCCTCCTCCTCCTCATCTTCCTCCTCGTAATCCTACAAGATAAATGTCAACCAAGCTTGATGAGCCGATTCGGAATTGAGATTTAAAGTACTGATCACAAGTCAATTACATGATTGACAAAGCTTACACATTAAATGCCGAATGTTTTTCTAATATTGGGTTTTTAGTAATTTTCTTCTCACACATATTGCCAGCCAAATTTAGGCATTTTGACTCATTTTTGATGGCCTACAGAAAATGTAGTTTTGTGGATATATAGGAATAAGTGATCTATCAAGGCGTCAAAAAGTTCGGGTATCTTGTTTTCAGACTGATCGTGATGTTTCTGTGACATGTTGAACCCCAAGAGTTTAAGCTTTCCAATGATATGTTGTATGGCGTATTTCAGTGACTGGTTGACGTCATACAGACATGCAATTGTTTATCAACAGTCCGAGCCCACCGTTAAGGGATTAATACTTACCAATGAGCAGTGCTAAACCCTTTTAAAAAGTTTTTCAAAATAAAACGAGAAAAACATCATTTTAAGTTTTGGCACTCTGGGTCAATGCTACTGAAAACATATTTATACGTTAAGGCATGGAATGAGTTCAACAAGAGATTCACTATCAGGAACCAGTAATGCTAACTACTGATGAGTTTCCTGCTTCTGTTTTTGACATTACCTGCTCCTCATCCTCTTCTTCCTCATCTTCTGCGTTATCTTCACTCTCAGTATCAGTGACAATCACTATTACTTCCAGCTGCTGCTCAGGAGTCTCACTCTGTGCATGAGCGACTTCTTGCTGCATGGTAGTCGATTGAGAGGCTACACTTTCATCAACTTCATCAAGCCTGACGAGCTCCTCAATCTAGGAGGCAAAACAACCGTTTACGACATTAAAACCATTCCTTTAAAGTAAGCTATGCTATTAAGTAATGTCGACAACATGACAAGCTCAGCATGGATTGTTTGTATGCCTGCATACCTGACCGGCTTCCATACTGTCCTGACTTTCTGTTGGTACCACCCCTTCAGCCTCAGCACTGTCATCGGCCATAATTTCCTCCTGAGAGAACCAAACAACACAGGTCTTTCATCCAATTTCCAACCGTAAAAATAAATATTATCAAACTGTGCAAACCACTCACCTCTGGGCCAACTCTATGAATAATTCGCAGTTTTTTGGCAATAGGAGCCCTGGTTGTGTCCTCCTGAAGAGCCTCAGTGTCCGTGACCACAGAGGTGAAACTTTCGTCTTCTTCTCGGGGCCTTTTGGACATTGAGGAAGAAGATCCCGGTGTCGCTGAAACTAGACAGAAGGGGCAAAAAAAAAAAGCAGGTATGATAAACATTAGTTGGGATAACCTAATTGCACCACCGGCTTCATAATAAAATTTCAAATGAACTCAACTGAGGGGAAAAAAAAATTCTGAGACTGAAATGTTGGTCGTTTCTATGATACAATATTTGTGTCTGGTGCAAGAGGAATTTGTAACCAAATATTCACACTAATAAAATGCTGTGGATTTGCTTCAGAACCAAAACATTTATTTGATTTTGTGTGAATTGGTAGCGACACTAACTTGTAAATCAAAGGGATTGTTCATATGCAGAGACTAGTCTGAGACAAAATGCAGGTTTACAGACAAAACTGAATTATCTATTTACATGGCAAGAGTTAACCTTTATACAAGGTGCTTGGGAGTAACAAGATTGAAAAAGGCCAAGTGGCGTGACGTCTATTAAAAAATACATGTTGTTCCAGCATTAGACTTTCAACAGTGAATAAAAGACCAATCCATTTAAGTATCTCGCCACATCAATAAAATACCACAATTCCGCTAGTACATAACTCGCCAAAAGCATGGACTTACACAACATATGTATAGAGATACAACTGTGGCCTTTTCGACATAGTGACTGAAAGCATGAGAAAGTGGAGAAATCAACAGATTAACCTAATTCTTGTTTAGACAGTGTATATAATTTGTTTTTGTACTACAAGACCAAGCAACACGGCGCAGTGGTTAGCGGGTGTGCGGCACAGTTCTGAGGTCATAAGATCGAACCCTCCTGTATGGAGTGTGCAAGATCTCTTGTGCTTGCGTGGGTTTAATCTGGGCACTCCGGTTTCCTCCCACATTCCAAAAATATGCATGTCAGGTTAATTGACCGGTCCAAATTGTCCCTGGGTGTGAATGAGCGAGTGAGTTGTCTGTCTCTGTATGCCCTGCGACTGGTTGGCAACCAGTTCAGGGTGTCCCCTGCCCACTGCCCGAAGAAAGCTAGGATGGGCTCTAGCACCCCCACGACCCTACTGAGGATAAGCGGTGGAGATAATGGGTGGATTGATGGACTACAAGACCTTGGTTGGACGCAACATCAACAAGAAGGCATTAACAAAAGGCATCAGATACACCGAATGGGTTTACATTCATGACTATTACAGGTATGAAAAAGTAACTCGGTCTTCTTTTTCAGACTTTTAGCAGTCTGTCTTAAGTTTACAGGGCATTAAGAAAAATGAAGACTGGCAATTCTTAAACAGAATACTGGCCACATATAATTGTACGTAGTAACATTGGACTGTACAGATCAAATATTAAAACACCCTAAATCAATGCTTCAATTCAGAATTTAAAGCTTAGTGTTTTTGTTTGGTTTATTAAATTTTTGCCGCAGATCATACATTTTGATTTTTGGTTCTATTTCACTTAGATATTCAGATCATGGTAAAAACAAAAACAATCAAAAACAAGACCAACACAACACTAAAAACCTCAAAATAATGAAACACATTGAGCAGCGCTAAATTAAGAGTGCTTTTACACTAATCAAAGTATTTTTAATAATTTTCTTCTCACCCATTCCGAATACAGAAGAAGTGGAAGATGTTGAGGGCCATTCCACCTGTGAACTTGGTGTTGCCTCAATTATTACAGGAGGCAGCTCTTGACTGACCGGCTCTGCATGGGTGAGATTCTGCTGTTGCGTCGGCTGGACAAAAGCTGTGGCCTGTGTCTGGGTTTGCTGCACAGTAAGCATTGGGCTGGCTAGGGTGGTCTGGATGTTGGGGCTTGCTGAGCGCACGGAACCACTGGCACTCCCGTAGACGGTCACATGCTCCACTTGCGGACCCTCCGTCACCTGCATAGCTGCAGAGCAAGTGTAATTATTGCCGGGCAAAGACTGAATCAAGCATAACTACTGTATTTGCCGCACATGAACTTTATAATCCATTGTGCTTTATATGCTGATAAAATTGAAAATATGTTACAGTATTTGTGCAATTATTGATCAGTCAATAAATGTTGTTGCTGAGCGCAATTGCATAAAAATTATGGAAACAGGGATCGAACTGGACGGCAGTGTCAAGAGCACCGAATCCTAACTAACAAGCGCTAGGGACATGGATGATGGTTCGCAACTGCATAACATTGAATACAACAGGAATCGAACTCTGATTGTGACAGGGAGCGTGCCGGATCCTATCCACTTACCCACTAGGGATACCGAAGATACATGAAAGGGCATTAGGTCTTATCTCATTATCACATTGTGGTCACTTATATTAAAGAGAATGTTTCATTTTTTCTCAGCTCAAACTAGGAATTTTAAGTGATAAACGTTTTGACTATGTAAGGCCATTACTTTATGTCTTTCAGGACGACCAAATCACTTCCCACAACGCTGTTCTTTTTATCTGGTTCAAAACGACCAAATTAGTACCTACAATACCTTTGTCGCCATTCAGTTCAGAATCTTGCACACTTTGTTAAGACTTTTGAGAGTCGGCTGTACCACAGACCAGTATAATGTCTGTCAATATTCTCACAGCCCAGCCCAATTCTAACACGAACAATTTGGTACTGTGAATAACAATAGTGTGGTTATGAGACAAGACTTAATCACTTCTTATGTGTCATCTGTATCTCAGTGGTCTAGTGGATAGGATCCGGTGCATGTCTCCGCTGAATACAACATTATGCAATTGTGATCAGTGATATACGCCGACTGATCAATCAATGCGCAAATACGGCACTTTTATTAGTTTTTGTGCACATCACTGTAGTTTTAATTCCATGCACCTTACGGTCCAGTATGCCTTATCCAAGAAAAAAAAAAGAACACAATGGACTATATTTCGGGGGGTACACCTCATAATCTGGTGAGCCATATAGTGCGTGACACACAGTTCCTTAAGACTCAACAACATTAGTCAAAAGTAATAGGAAGTCATTTTACTGCCTATATCCCCCTGACCAGAGTAGTTCGTCCTACATTTCTAGACCTAAATATCTCCCACCCAGTGCATACAGTAGTGTTAAGCCCTTATGTATTAGAGTAACAATTTGGCGGAATCAATGATCATAAATCAGTTTAACAAATATAGAAACTCCATCAAGCTGGTCAATAATCTTGGTGTTTCAGAAGAAAAAAACAAGTGTTTTCTTGTAAAGCAATGATGGACAGTTATGTCTATGTTGAATACTTTGTCAAGTTGACTTCCTGATATTTTTGTTGGACTAACAATGAAGTTCTGTTTCCCTTGTACTGGGCTCTGATGTCCACTGTAGAGAGTACATTATAGCTTTAAAACAACGAACTTTTAAAAAGTCTTATGTAGTATTTCAAAGACTTCACATAGATTGGGGAATTTCAAAATAAATGGAATTGGACAACATTTTCTTCCCTGATAGTCAGGAGAATATTTTTAGAATGATTAATTTTCTACCAACTATCGTTAAAACTCACCTTCCTGGGTCTCAACCTGTGTTGTGGGCATGACTGTTGCAGTAGGGGTGGGAGTAGGGACAGGAGCGGGGGTGATCATGGGCCTGATGCTTGCTCTCGGAGTAGGTTTGTTCCCTGGGTTGACGGCTTGCTTGTTGGCTGAGGCTACTACAGGTGTTGGCTTTATGTTGGCTGTTGGCGGTTCCGAAGTACTAGCGCTGGAAGCAAAAGCAGGCACACAGTCACTTCACACCTGGGTGACCTTGTTGGACCGCATCAATGTTTCATTGGAAAGTGTTTTAAGTTTGCATCATACCTGCCCCTGTCGGTAGCTGGGGTTGACTTGAGACTGATCTGTCTCTGCTCTGTGCTTCTCTGCTGCTCCTGAGGCTGGAAACGGAAAAACAGTCACATTGTTATTCGATTTATTTTTCCACAACACAAAAATTGTCTACACAAAACTAAATTGTAAAGGAGCCTCACTTTGCTTGGACCTGCCTCAACAGGCTCATCTCTTTGTTCTTGCCTCTCTTGTTGACCTCGCAGCTCTCTCAGTTCTCTTTCCTGCCGATTAAACCGTCCCTCGTACTGGGACTTTATCGCACTTACACGCACCTCCAATTCATCGTTTAGCTGCTTCTGCTCTTCAAATCGCTGCTTTAGAAGTTCGTTTTCCTTTAGCAGCTCTTCTTTGGCACCTGAACATAATGCATTAGTTTAAGTTTAAAATGACTACTAAACAGTGATTAAAGAACATGTGTCTGGATGAAGATTCTTGAATTTACTGTGCTTTTACATTGCATCTGTCTTATAAAATGTAACCCATGTGGCATTCATTAAAAATGGGTTTTTACTCATTTTTAAGATGCGTTTCATTTGGAGGGATGAAAACATGACCAACTAGAGTGCAGAGGTGCTTAATTTGTTTGGGTGTTTTGGGCATTTGGATTGGCCATGGTCAATTCTTTTGTGTTTTTTTTTGGGGGGGTATTTTTTCCTTTTTTCTTTTCTTTTTTTGTGTCATGTGTCTGTCTTGCTGTAGGTCATCCTTCTCGAGGGATATGATCAGGGTAGTTAGATAGATAAAAAGAAGATGTGAAGAATTTAGTTAAACACACAAATATGCATAGATGGAAAGGAGATGATAACAGCCGTGCGTAATCTCCATTCTATAAATCAGCTGCATCGATGGCATACTTAAGAAAGATGTTCACCGTTGTTTTTTATTGTATAGACTTAAAATTGGGAAATAAAAGTTTTAAGTTGTAAATGTCAAAATTGTCAAACAAAGTTGATTTTTGGCGGCACCTTAAAAACATTTATGATTCTAAGTTTTTGAGAAGGTTTTCTTACTTGTGAGCTGGCTCATCTTTTGCTTGGCAGAAACAAGAGCCTTTCTGGTCTTTTCCACCTGCTGTTTTTGTGTGTCCTCTTTCTCCTGCTGCTCCTGCATTTTTCTGTCCAGCTCTGTCTGAAGCTTAGATGACTGTTCTTGAGAATTGCGCACCTCAACTTCACGCTCTGCAGCCACCTTTATAAAGGGGAAAATAAAAGAAGTTACCTTTTAAAATGCATTATTTTGTTATACCATTAAGACCTAGAAGTAATTGTTGGTTCACCTTGTTGCTGTTCTCTAACTGTCCTTCCAGGACTTTAATTCTGATTTCAGCTTGGCTCAGGGAGTCTCTTAGTCCCTGCAGTTCCTGAATTGAGGCTTGACGGGCCTCATCATTTTTGGATGTGCCAGCATTTTCTGCTATCATCTAGTAGTAGTAGTAGTAGTAGTAGTAGTAGCAAAGCAAAACAAAATTTAATAAGGGTATGAATCACAACAACAGTGGGCAAGTTGGGTGCACTTACCTTTTCGTGTTGCATCTGGAGTTCATCATACTGAGCCTTGTAACGACGTCCGAGTTTTTTGACCTGTGTAATGGTTTTTATCTTCTCCTGCATTTCAAGATTTTTTGCAGCAAACTCTTCTTTGAGTGTATTCCTCTCATCTGTTACCTTACTCAAATTGTTTAACAAGTTCTGTATTTGGCTTTGCTGGGATGTTGTAAGATTGTTGGCCCTAAACACAGATTTTTGCAGAACATTATAGTAATGAAACCTCATCCAAAATAAGGAGGAACGGAGAAAAAACATGGCAAATTCACACTCACCTGGAAATCTCTGCTTTGATCCTGTTGTTCTCTTCACTAAGCTGCTGGATCCTTTTAAGGTGTAGTTCTTTGTCTGAATGCAATCGCTTATACTCATCTGGATCAAAATCTTTCTGCTGACTCACCAAATGCTAAACAAAATACATATTGTAAAGCAGGGGCATTAGTCAAGGTAAATTCACTTGTGAGTGCAGACTAATGCATGGCACACCAAGATACAGTATGCATACACTATGTGGCACACGCCCCTCCTAGACATCTACAACTCCTGCCTCACTTGCAAAGATAGATAGATAGATAGATAGATAGATAGATAGATAGATAGATAGATAGATAGATACTTTGTTCATCCCCGAAGGGAAATTCACATTTCCAGCAGCATCCCTGAGCTGAGAAAAAGCAACCAGGATTGCAGGTGACCCCAACAGCTATCTCTCAGCCTCTTCAACTGGCTAGTCAGGTAAAAGAGCCAGAACCAGCAAGCTTAAGGACAGCATCTTCCATCGGGATATGAAGAATCTGAACTCTCCCTGTCCTACCCAGCTCTCTGCCTTCAGCCAAGTCAATGAAAAACTGCTCAAGTTAAATTTCTGCTATACTTTGCACATTTTCGTTTTGAAACCTTCTATATTTTCATATGCATACTTTTTTACTTTTTGACCTTGCTGCTATATATTATTTGTATTGTGCAATATCTATTGAATGTTCGCACACATGGAAAAGTAATTTCATCTTTTCTTTAAGTTGTGCACATAGCATTTTTGAAATTACAGTTAAAGTTGACTTGTGTTTACAGCCCTCAAGGGTAAATATAATATTTTTGGGGCAAAAACCTCCACAATAAAATGTGATTTTGTCTATTTTTGACTCAAACTCAAAATCCAAATATTGTAAGGTGGGACACTAGACAGAGAAGGTCCTACGTGGATCGCAGATCATCTGTATTGGTTATTCTGTAACTGCGTAAAATGGAAATCTCTTGCTGAGTATTGCCTTGTTATTGCAGTGGTTATGGTGCAATTTCAATATGTTAACATGGAACATGAGTTAGGGTACAACTAAAAATAAAAAAAGGGAAAAATGGATCTGAATTGCAAACAAAATAGGCTGCACTTTAACAGATAAATATATCTATTTTTTACCTTTGCCTTTTTTGTACATGCCACCATTGAGGTGATGTTGGTTGGCTGAGCTTCCCACTAACCTGTGTCCGTGCCTTCCAGCGTTTGATCTCTTCATCCATGATCCTTTTCTCCATTTGTAGCATTCCACTCTTCTCACTCAACTCAGTGTTTGCCTGTTTTAGTGGCAAAATGTCTGACTCCAAATTTTTAATCTGGAAAAACAAATAAGGAGTATTGTGTTCCCAGACTTATCAATGTTCTTGGTAGTCTGTCTTTACCCCACTTCGAACAGCTGAGCACTGCAAATCCTTATTCTTGATCTAACATGGTTTAAAATATTCTATATTATATAACATATATATATTTTACACACACAAACACCTTATTTCACCTCTACGTTAAATTACCTTTTCCATTTGTCCAGTATCATATAGAAGTATTCAGCCTTTTTTTCCGAAATTTTTTAAAATTTCAGAAAAGTTGGTGCACTTTCTATATTTTGTTAATAACTGCAAATTATGGTTATTTATTTCTCTATTTTATATTTACAGAATTGTCTTTACATTGGCTCTATTTTTTTAAATAATTTCTATTTACCATTTATGTATTGCACTGGCCATGAGCTTGAAAAAGAAGCTGCTTCCCCCCACCCAATTTTTTTTAACGAGCAAAAGACATAAAAACTAGGTCGAACAAAGTTACAAATGCAAAATGTGCAGCTGAAGTTTGGACAGTGTTAATAGCTCTGAATACTTTAACAGTATGTATAAATTGTTTCTTATTTTTGTATGTGTGTTCTCATAATACATTTGCAAAAATCTCCAATTACAATTTGTTTTTTTTATGGGGTTTTATGTGGAATTATGAGGAAATGGGGTAATTAAAGCATTTTGGAAGAATGCTGGAGAATAAACAAATTTTTAAAATTACTAAATAATTTGTAGAAGCACTGTAAATAGATAATATGTTTTCATAATATTATTAAGTATTAATATGAATTAAGTGTGTAAAATTTTAAAAGGTTTAGCAAACTTCTTGTAATGGCATGGGAGATGGTGTTATAATAATAACATGACAGTTATGAAAACTACCTTAAAGCAAGAGCTAGACTGTGTGTTTTTTCAGGAAATTCCAGTAACACATAGAAATACACACACTTAAATAACTTACCTTCGCAAGAGATTGCTGCAGCTCTTTCTCCAAAGTTTCCTTCTCCTCGCGCAACATCTTGTTTGTCTCCATTAGAATGCTCATAGTTTCCGTCTTCTTCATAAGCTCCTCATGATGGGCTAAGGTCTTTGCCGTCACCTGACATACAACAACATTTCAAGTCAATTACTTCAACGCATTTGTTAGAGATGCAGTAAAATGACACTTATGGGACAAAATCTAAATTTAAAAAATTACACTTTTCAAAGACTTGCTAAAAAGGCATAATAAAAATGGTACATTACTGGCATATTACTAGCTACCGATTTAATAATCATATTTTCCACACTATAAGGTCTATAGGATTATTAGGCAAACCCCCCCAAAAAAATGTCTCTTGTGCAGGGTATAGTCTGGAAAATAAGATATTAAAATTCTAATTTATAAAAAGAAAAAAACGGAACGGTATTTAAGTGCTTTTTTAGGGGGGGACAACTGTTAAACAAAAAAGGGCAACATATAAGGTTATACAGCTATATAAATAAAATGAAAATTAAAAAAAAAAGAAAAATAATTCTTTATTAGTACTTACGGTGTATATATAAAGTGGCTAGTTATATGAAAAAAAACAAGCTTGTAGTATATACCCCTTTTTTAATAAGTACATATGTTTATTCATTTGTTGAAATGTTTGGGTAACTCCATTTATCTATGGATTATTGCAGGCAGATAACTTCAATTAGCATGATTTTAATTTTTTTGTTTGGATTTCAAACTTACCTGCATCTTCCCTTGAGCAACACTCAGACCGTCATGAACCTCTTTTAGCTCTTGTTCGAGGTGTTCAACCCTGAGACGGTATCTCAATGATTCTCCTTGAGCAAAATCAACACGGGACTCTGCTATCTCCTTTTCACGACGCACAAACCTATGACGCATCATGACAAAAAGTTGTACAGTACCGTAACATGATCTCATCATTCATACCTGCTTGTTGTTTAAATTAGTTAATGATTGTGCATGCAGTTCTGGAACGTTTTATCAGGCTTATTGAGACATGTCTCAATTAACATCTAAACATTGAGACAAATCTCAATGAAAATTATTATTTCGTTTATAGATACCTTTTATAGTTGACACCAAATGCAGTCTCATTTAGCTCCCACTGTCACTTAATTGAGATGAGACTTAAGATATTGTCCGCCATTTGAAACTTTGTTACTCCCTGCTGCCATTTCCTGACTTCACAGCTCTTTCATCATGTAATGTGGTACCCCGGTCCTCAACCGCGGTGTTCGACCAAAAAAAGTGCGCAAAACTGTTTCGACGCTCGACCCGAAATTCGGTGCCCAATCAAAAAAAGCAGAGTAAAAATAGCCGAATCGAATGAGACTTGGCGCGTTACGAGTGGATGCACTCGGTGGCGCGAGTTAGCCTAGCTTTAACGCCACTTCTATCCGGACAGTCAATGGGTGAAGGAGTACGTCATTTTCTGAGTTCTTTGCGTTGCTTTTGAACATGGGTCCCAAGAACAACAGCGATAAAGGGAAGGATAAGAGAAAAACAGTGATACAAACTATTGGACTGAAAAAGGAAATAATCACTAAGTATAAAAATGTTTTTTGAGTGTCTAATCTCGCCTTGCAATATGGCATTGCAAGAGGATGTTTCGGGTGCAGCGGTGAACAAGATGTGTGTGAAGTGGAATGAGCTGCAGGCTTTTGTTGAAAAATATCACCTGGATACAGCTGTAGCAAACCATGCAGTGAACATTTTCAATGACGATGGCATTTCGCACTTTGGAAAATTAATACAAAAGAGGAAGAAGCAGCTAGACAGGTTTCTTATTAAAAAAGAAGAGGAAGGCTAAGCAGATACAAAATCATGTATATGTCTTCTTTTTTATGTTCATTATATATTATGTACACATTTATGGTCTTTAATGTTGTTTAGATATGTTTTTTTAATATTTTAGTTTTTTTTTTTGTATGGATGTAACGGATTAAAATACTTACCAGTGTTTCCTATGGGGAAAAAAAATCTGTACTCAACCAAATCTTCACTCAACCAACAACCAGGAACGCATTATGGTTGAGGACCGAGGTACCACTGTTCGTACCTTTCTTAGACGCGCTCCCTTGAACTGTTCTTTTTTTCCCATCTTTTTGGGGGAGTTGGGTTGGCGTTTGGGCTCTATTTGAATCATCATTTTCTTAATTTAACTATATTTAGGCTACACTGACAGAAAACTGCATGAAAAAGCATGAACTCACCCTGCTCCACCAGTTCCCCACCTCCCATACACATACTTAATATCGAAAACATTCCGCTTTCAACGTTTTAAGGACACCCCAGACAACGCACCAAACGAAGTCAATGTTAAGCACGATTATTTTTCCGATTAAAAACTGCAGTTCTGCTTTGTTTGAAAAAAAAATTAAAAAAAAAATTACTGAACCACCAACTACTTCAGTTTAGAAAATATTGCCGTTTACAACATAATCCCCCCAGTGGGACATTGCAAAATACCAAATAAATACTTTTGAGTTTCACTGAAAAACGCTATCTTCATTATTCAAGGACATAATTATGACAGTCACTTCTAAAAGCAATTGAGTGACAGGCTAGATTATAGTCAGATTCTGTCTGAGTGTAGTTCTAACCGCTAGAACTACACTCAGACAACATCACAGAATTTATCCTAATAAGAATTTTAAAGGGAAACATATTGGGCAATGTATGCAAAAATGTTTCCTATGTAAAAATACTACCTTATAATCTCAAGTAATTGTTCTTGAGATTTGCCTTCTTCAGTCAGAGAGATGTTAAGCGAACTCTCACTTGCAGCACGCTGCAAATTCTCAGCCATCTTACTACTCATTGTCTGGATCTGTTCATGCAAGAGAACATTCTGCTTCTGCAACTCTTCACAGCGGTTTTCTATCTTGGACATCTCTTCCTGTGAGATGAGAAAACATCAAAATCAAATACATGAGAACAGCACCTACAGTAGCGAACACGTCACACGTTTATAATGTTGTCTGTCCTATGACGTGGATATATCGTAAAACCAACCTTGAGAATCTTTTCCTGCTCCCCCCAGGAAACACTGGCCTCCACTAGTTCGGCACTGGTTCGTTGGGCTCTCTCCTCGAGCTGATGTTTGAGCTCAACTGCTTGCAGGGCCTGTGCCTTGGCATCCTGCATAGCCTTTATGTCTGCAGCATGTAGCATCATCTCCTGCTCATACTTGTGTTGTGCTTCTGCAGTCAATTTAGACTAAAAATTGATCCAAAAAATTTAGATTTAGATTTTTCTATTTTTTTAAAACAAACATCCTATGCAACATTTACAGCAACAATTGTGGGAAAAAAACTGCAGGTAAATGGCAATCATTAAGGCAGTCATTTTTATAGATTGGAAACATGGTGGCTATTTACCTGCTCTTGGCAGTCTTGTAAAGCTTGCCTTTGCTGGGATTCAGCATCTGACAAGCGTTGTAGAGCAAGGTGGTGTTCAGCCTGGATGCTGCTCAGATTCCTTCTGAGGTCATCCATCTAATAATAAGGTTAGGAAGAGGGCTGTAAGGATTATTTAATATTGTCAACAAAAATCGATAATAAACATGAGAGGCAGCTCTATATGAATATGATATATCTCTGCCGAGAGTCGCACATGCGAAATAGCAAATAGCCTCTCTGTAGGAGCGTTAACATAAACCTATAGAAAAGGTGCCGTCAACATAAACTATGCTGACATAATCTTGTAAAGTTTGGCAGCATTTAAGCCTGGATATGGCTGATATAAAGACTACTTGCAATAACGGCAGTGCATATCAAGGCAGTACATTAGTGACTGGTTTGAACAAATTTATTGACACTAATAGCAGCAAACAAACAATGTGAGGTTTGAACAACCCTTCTCGACTTCTTAACAGCAATCAAGCATATTTACAATTTCGTTAGTGACGCATTTAAAAATCACGTTGGACATTTAAAATAAACGGAGACTGACTTGCCTCAGTAAAATTCAAGTAACGGTAAAGCCAATATAGTTTTGGTGAAATAGTTTTTAACATTTTACACGTGTGCTATAAAAGAGAGCTTGAGCGTTATGCGAGACTATGCCTGACAAACATATTTAAAATTTCAAACCATGCAGTCTGAAGAACAAATGTCAGTGGTTAAAACTGTTTATTTCCTACTATTGAGATTTGTTAAGAACTTTATTTACAGACTTTGCGTTTGACAACTAAGTGTACTTCAAAAAATGGACATCATATTTGTTTTATTTACTGTTCTACTGCTGCTAAGGTGCTTCTGAATGGTTTATAGGGATAATAAAAATGATTTTTATCCTTTTTTTATTTGTCTGCCACAAAAAAAATGGACAGAGGTTTATTCATGTATGTGTCTCTGCTGACCGAACACAGTTGTTTGAGAAGCATTTTTATATAATTTTTGTACAAATCCGGAGTATGTTCAATAAAATCATTGTACCCTTTAATCTTGTAATTACTATAGTATGACTCATAATCAAATCAACTTCATGCCCAATTTAAGAAAAAAATACTGATAAGCTGATTATTCAACTAATTGTTTCAATAGTCGGTGACTAGTGGACTATTAAAATGGTCGTTAGCTGCCGCCATAGTGAGTAGTAAACCCCTTTTTTTTCAAATCCATGTTTTAGGCGGGTGCATTTAAAAGTGTACCACATGTTTAAATATAAAATGGCTTACCTGCTTATTGAGGGAGGCTAAAGCCTTCATATTTTGTTCTTCTATGGTCTGTTTCTCTTTCTCTGCCTCCAGAAGCTTCTCCTCAAGAATGTTGTGCCGCTCCTCAGCCTGCTTCACACGGCTTTCAATGGAGGAACGGGTCTGCTCTGTTACCTGACCATTAGAAATATGATCAAAGACAACAATTTACAACAAATTCAACACACCTAGGGTTAGTCTGAGGAATGTTTTTAAAGAGTATCCCACCTGTTTCTCTTTGTCTAGCGATTCCTCCAAACTCCGAGCCATGGCTCGGTATTGCTCCATGCTGGAAGTGGCAGCTTTTAGGCTTTCTTCCAGCTGCTCTGCCCGTGTTTCAGCCTGCAACAAGCGCCCCCTAAGATCTTCCCGATCTTGATTTGAAACTTGGAAGACTGATTAAAAGAAAAAAAAAAAAAATACACCAATAACTTAACATAGTTTTATCACAGGGTTCCTACAGCTTAAGACAGGTTTAATTCAATACTTCTAAGACTTTTTAATGCCTTTTGAAATAAAATCTTAGGCCAAGTCGACCAAAAAAATAATAAAATAAAAAAAAAACCCTACAATTGAAACACACAAAACAAAAAAACACCAACAGTTCTTGCACACAATACACCGCACCTCAAACACATTACTTGGCACAACTTTTAGCCATAGCAAAAAAGAGTCACTTTTCATTAAATTAAACGTCACTGTCCAAAGTTGCTATGTGTATTGTGCGTAGACCTAAGACATGAGTCTGTTCTGAAAGACCTGACAGAGACCACATCACCGATTTGATAGTTCCCTTATTGTGGTCACACAATGTTTCCACGGAAGTAAATTGGTGAATTATTAAAAAAGACAATTGATAAATGTTCCTAAATCTTTTTATGTCAAACAAATATAAGTCTTATGAATCTATTCACATTTTTAAGACTTTCAAAAATTGGATTTAAGATATTTTAAGCCCAATTAAGGCCTTATGTTTAGAATAATGAATTTAATGCTTTTCAGGACCTTTCAATGATCTGCAGGAACCTTGAATTAGTACTCCTATTTGGATTTGGGTCTGATGTTACAGTTAACACAAGAACATCACAAATCCAATAAATGCTTTTTAAGCTAGTCACTAGAATATTTGGTATAATAAGTCAGACAGACCTTAAAAAACATTTTTTGATTTGATATCAAATATAGTGGATCCTTTTACACGACAACAAGCCCTTGGTTCAACACATTCAATTTTATGAGTATGTGCGCATGTTTCAATGTTCGAACCTCTAGTTTTAGGCGTGGATGGAGAGAGCAGGATAGGACCATCCCTGCCGCTATCTTGCTGACCCCGAAGTGAGTCTATCTCCACCTCAGCAGCCTTCAGCAGATCTTTAGTTGTTTGGTGTAAAGCAACCTGCGTCTCCAGTTGCCGATTAGCTTCCATTACTTGAATCTTAGAAAAGGAAAGAATCATTTTCAGGAAGTTTTTTTTTACAATTGAGTTATGAGGCAAAAACAATGCTTATAATGGACAAGAGTAGACTAGCTACTTCTCATTAAGTTTATGTAAATGAGAGAACAACAATGACAAATATGTGAAATTGATTTACTTCGTGGTTTCTGCTCATCAAATACCGCTGTTCCACCTCTTGCTCCAACCTTTTCAGGAGCTGAGAAATCTCTCGCTCTTGCTTCTCTATATGGCCGTTAAGACGCTGACGTGTATCAGCATCTGAACGCTCAAGTGTAACCTATAAAGCAAAAAATAATGTTTTAAACCAATATTTATGTGTGAATTGCTGAGAGGGGGGGCAAAAATCATCACCTGAATAGCCTGGAGGTTGGTCAACAGAAGGTTCTGACTCTGTTGTTGGCTAGTATTCATATCTTTCTCTTGGGTCAACCTACACTCAACCAATTTCAACATGTCTCGCTCTTTACGCAGGCTTTCAGAAAGACCCTAAGAAGGAAGAATATTCTTTAATATTCTTGACCGATGACGTAGTGACGTATTATAAGTACCTCTGCCATTGAAAGTTTTTCCTGTGCAGCCCGTAGTTCCTCATTCAATGTGTTGATGGTCTGCTCGTGCTTCTGTATGGCAGATGACATTTTCTGCTCCTTGTCTCTTAGAGAAGCAATGTCTTTCCTGTATCCCTCAACATTGTCCTGTAACATCTCATACCTACAAATGGCAAAATTGAGATTTCGACCTAAATATTTCATTAGAAATATGCCTTACAGCAAATTATAGCATTTCAAGATTGAACAGACCTCTTGGACGCAAACTCCAACTGTGTTGTCGTTTTGGTGTTCTGGGAACGGAGGTCTGAAAGCTGTTCTAGAAGTTTGTCATTCTGCTCAGTTAGCGCCTTGTCACTCTCCACTCGCTCCTTCTTGTAAGAAGAAAACACCTCCTGCAACTGCATAAACAAGACAAAACATTTATATTCTACAGTATCTCTAAAACGTTTGCATGTAGCTCTGCTCAGCACAATAAAAGAAAAATTTCTCTACAACTTAAATGACAGGACCAAATAGTGTCGCGTCAACAAAAATTGGAATAAACAATTACCGTATTTTCACGAACATGAGGGACACATAAGTCTCAGATTTTCTTCAAATTGTGTGACGGGCCCTGACGTGTGGTGCACCCTTTGTGTGATGTAAGGCGGAGGATGTAGCTGAGGAGGACATGAATTTGGGCGTCCAAACTAAAGCCTGGGGTGCGGGCATGCATGCAAGGCTAGGTTCACACTGCAGAGCTTAATTCTCAATTCCAATTTCTGGGTGAAATCCAATGTTTTTGTCAGATCGTTCTCATTTCCTACTAAATGGGACTTGTATGCGATCTCCAGTGTCTAAGCATTTCCAGTGGAAACCTGTTAAGTTCCACACTTGTGCAGAAAAGGACAAGTGACGTCACATGCAATGCATCCATTACGGAAGTACTCATGGATGCTAATGCTGTAGCGTATCTAGCAAATTGAAAGTTATTATGCTATTGGACGCAAGACAGAGTTGCCCCCCTAAATATTAATTACCGTATTTTCCGCACTATATGGCGCACCATGTTATAAGGCGCACCTTCAATGAATGATATATTTTAAAACTTATGCCATACATAAGACGCACCCCATTATAAGGCGCTATAAGTGCATGCTGGTTTAAGATCAGGTAATTGTGCAATTTTGTAATTGTAATCCTGTGCAGTCCTTCGAGACATTTTTGGGATTAAGGGCTATTTACGGTAAATAAATGTGACGACTTGACTACAGTAGAGAATGTAGTTACTTTATGCAACCTCTAGATGTTGCCACGCTCAAGGGAATGTCAACAAAATATTCAAAAAGGTCAAACTTTATTAACAAACAAGCTTTCCACAACTCCATTCACTCCCAAAATAAATAAACAGCCGTTTTATTATTTTCTCTGAGGTAAAGCATTTTCGTGACACATCTTTGAACAACATCGACATATCATTTTATTTTTTGTCCATTTAGTCAACACGCAAAGAAAAAAACGTCTGATACTGTTATTTTAAATGAAACGTTAGTGCAATCGCAATAAAGTGACACTCGTAATGTGCAAAAACAACGAGTGCAAAGCAATAACATAATAACTGTAAAATGTAAAACGTAAACACACAAAAGAAAAACAAAGATCACTCTATAAGCTCCTCATCGACGAATCCCTCGAATTCTTCTTCTGCTGTGTTCGAATTGACCATATCTCAGTGAATGGGCCATCCAACACGTCCGGTGTTTTTGTGCCAGCGCTGTTGCCTTCATACGTATAGTTATCGTACTGACACTTCTGCTTGCCGCTCTTTGTTGAACAACCCACTGTTCAAGTGTCTCCTCTAACTCTGGCCATCTTGCTTTATTGCCACGGAAACTTTGTTGAGTTTTCCTTACTTGGCGGAGCTTATCTTCATCCTTTCTCCACTTCCGTACCATCGATTCATTTAAGTTTAACTCTCTCGCTGCCGCTCTATTGCCGTGTTGTGCTGCGTGACTGATCGCTTTGAGTTTAAACTCGGCGTTGTACGCGTGTCTCTTAACAGGAGCCATTTTCTTATACAAATGCACGTATGAAAGAGAATCTCGCTCTCTCTCTCTCTCGCTCTCTCTCTCTCTCAAACGTGACATTCTGAATAATTCTGCGTTTGTTTAAGGTAAATTGTGCTTTACATCTTCACCAGTCATAACCCTGGATTCAGACAAATACTGTATTTGTTGAATATGAATTAAGCAGTTTAATGGGGTAGCCATTTTGCCACTTAGTAAACAAATACAACACGAGCCCCGGCAACTACCAATCGTTTAATATTTCCCAGTATGCACAGCGCGAAAAATTGAGTCGGCGGCTGTTTCTCGTAGTTGCGAGACCTTGCGAATTTAATATTGAGCCATATATAAGGCGCACTGTGTTATAAGGCGCATGGTCAGCTTTTGAAAAAAAACAAGACTTTTAGGTGCGCCTTATAGTGCGGAAAATACGGTAAATCCAAAACCTCAATTTCCCTCCATTAAAGGCTATCCGTGTCTTCGTCCTTCATGGTGTGTTGATTTTTACACTACGCAGAAGAACATAGAAAAAGACAAGCGCGAGAAAAATTGAAAATTACTTAATCGATTCACAAGTGGAGAAGGCTGAAGAACAAACTCTGACAAGTTTTTATCCGTGTGTTTTACTTTGTAATAAATACTTAAATAAACCACAACCAAATTCAGTTTTGCTAACGCTGTGTTTTTAAATACGCACACGCGTATGCTTGTCTGTGATGTTGTAAGACGGCCAAAGAAGAGGGCACCTGCGCCCTACTGTGCCCTGTGTATGTGTTAAATACAGGTATAGAACCATCTAATGAGACTGTCCCATTTAACACAGTGCTCTCTATGATCTTTAAAATACGGCACTTATAAAATAAAAATATAAGAATAACAATGCATAATTGTAATATATGAAACTCTACAATGAAACAAAAAACAAACTAAATTGGCAGTAATATTTTCATTTCATATAATACAGAGTAAGGGCGGCACGGCGGCGCAGTGGTTAGCGCGTGTGCGGCACAGTTCAGAGGTCATGGGTTCAAATCCAGCTACCTATGCGGAGTTTGTATGTTCTCCCTGTGCTTGCGTGGGTTTTCTCCGGGTGCTCCGGTTTGCTCCCACATTCGAAAAACATGCATTTCAGGTGAATTAGCCAGTCCAAATTGTCCCTAAGTGTGAATGAGCGAGCGAGTTGTCTGTCCTTGTGTGCCCTGCGATAGGCTGGCAACCAGTTCAGGGTGTCCCCTGCCCACAGCCCGGAGATAGCTGGGATGGGCTCCCAGCACCCCCGCAACCCTACTGAGGATAAGCGGTGCAGATAATGGATGGATGGATAATACAGAGTCATGTTTTGCTACTTTAATACAGATATTTTTAAATCAATGTACTTTTTTAAACATTATATTTTCGAATGGTTTAGATTCACTTAATTTTTTAAATCAAACATAAATTTGATTTTTTACTTTATATTCTATGCACATTTGAAGGTGTGATTTTTCATTTTCCCATCATTTTTAAAAATGGTTCTGTTGGCAATAAATGTTAGCCTTACAGTTTTCAAATTTGTCATTTATCTTTGCTATTACCTCATATTTGCATACCTTTACTTGCTGAATCAAATTTAGAGCACTTAAATGAGAATAGGACCAAACTAAAAATCTTCCAACATAGGCTCCAGTTGTGCAGGAAAAAATTTAAAATAATTGAGGTACCTGTCGCAAGGCTGCCTTGGCTTCCAATGCTTCAGCAGAGTCAGTGGCCATTGATACGAGTGCACTGGGCGTTGCAGTTGTGGGATTGACTGAAGGTGAACGCCGTGGGGGTGACATAAGAGTGGGATCCTCTGGTGATGTACCTTGAAGAAAAAAATCAAGCCAATCTATATAGGAACCTTAACACTTTGTTTCTACTTTTATGTGTTTAGAATTTTTATATATATTTTTTTTCTTGCACAATTATTATAATTGTTATACTTTGCAATGTCTGTGGTACCTTGCTGGGGGAAGCTCACTCCTGTTGCCTGAGCAAACAGAGCACGGAACATGTCCCTTTGCCTAGTGATAACCTCGGTCATTTTTACATGCTGGCCGCGTTGCTCCCTCAGAGACTCTACCTCAGCAAGTGTCGTCTCCAAACTCCGCTCCACTTCACTGAGCCTATGATATCACATCAATGATTAACCAAATTAATTACATCATATAGTGTAGATTTTGTTTAAATTCTTTAGTTTTATGTGCAGGTGGTACAATTTCAACCTGTTTGAAGAAGTCATTATACAATAGTTTTATTATATATATTATATATATATATATATATATATATATCCCCTGCCCACTGCTTGCTGGGATGGGCTCAGCACACCCGCGACCCTACTGAGGATAAGCGGTGCAGCTAATGAGATGAGATTATATATATATATATATATATATATATAACTAAAGGTAAAATGAAGCTAGCACAGAATGAATCAACCATAAAGAATAAGCCACATAAGCATACTTGCAGCTAGAAGCTTCTAGTTCTTCTTTTTCTTGGGCATCACTGAGATCCCTGATGGCTATAAGAAGACGCTGATTCTGCTTCTGTAGCTCTACCACACTGCGGAAGGTCACCAAGTGTTGACTTATCACTTCTGAAGTACTGCTGACATTTGGAGATCTTAACTCCTCATCATGTACTACATGGTTTCCTCTGGCCTCCTCAAGCTCAATAAGAAGAATGCGCACCTTTACAATAAAATTTAAAAAAGAGGGGAGGGGGGGATCACTAGTTTGAAAAAACACAAGTTTGCAGATCAAAAGAACTTACCTGCTGAGCCATGTCGGCAAGCTGAAGTTCAAACCTTTGATTGTCCCTTTCTGCAACAGAAGAACGTTTGTTTGCTTCATCTGCCTCATTCTGCAGGCGGTACACTTCCTGGAAAACAAAAATAAGTAAACAATTAAAGCGGTCATTACATCAAAATGGTAAAATGCTGTGCACCTTAAAAGAAAGATGTAAAGCAGGGTTCTCTATTATAGTCAATACTGATTATGTGCAGCCTCGATATTGTTTTGGATATTCTGAATGTTAAAGTTATGCCTAGTGTTAGCATTTATCGTTGCAGCAGAAACCCCAGGACTTAAGCACGGTACAAACACCTGTACCTAATGCATGCCATTATCTGGAGGCAACTGCATCGCCCGGCTGATTGAGATGGGAAGCTTTGTCGTTGCCATCTTGGATTTATTTTTGCAAAATTTAAGTTTTATTTCTTACGTGCACCAGAATTAAATCCCATTGAATATCTGGTGGGACTTGAAGGCAGTTACAGCATGCAAGCAAAACAATGTTAATGAACAGAGGAGCAATGGGGAAACATATAAGCAGATCACTGAAAGAAATCCGTGTCACGCTATACATCACGACTAAAGGATTTTACTGTTGCAAAAGGATGTTGCACAAGGTAATAAAGCTATACAGGACTGTCTCAGAAAATTAGAATATTGTGATAAAGTTCTTTATTTTCTGTAATGCAATTAAAAAAACAAAAATGTCATACATTCTGGATTCATTACACATCAACTGAACTATTTCAAGCCTTTTATTATTTTAATATTGCTGAATTTGGCTTACAGCTTAAGAAAACTCAAAAATCCTATCTCAAAATATTAGAATATCATGAAAAAGTATACAAGTAGGCTATTCAACTAATCACCTGAATCATCTAATTAACTCGAAACACCTTGCGAGGGTTTCCTGAGCCTTAAAAACACTCAGCTTGGTTCAGTAAACTAAATCACAAGTATGGGGAAGACTACTGATCTGACTGCTGTCCAGAGGACTATCATTGATACCCTCCTGATGGAGGGTAAGACACAAAAAGAAATTTCTCAAAGAGCAGGCTGTTCACAGAGTGCAGTTTCAAAGCGTATCCACAAAAAGTCTGTTGGAAGGGAAAAATGTGGCCGGAAACGCTGCACAACCAAGAGAGATGACCGCAGCCTTAACAAAATTGTGAAGAAGAGCCGCTTCCAGAATTTGGGGGAGCTTCAAAGACAATGGGCTGAAGCTGGAGTCCAGGTATCAAAAGCCACAGTTCACAGACGTGTCCGGGAAATGGGCTACAATAGCCGTATTCCCATGGTCAAGCCACTTCTGAACTCAAGACAACGAAAGAAGCGTCTGACTTGAGCTATGGAGAAGAAGCACTGGACAGTTGCAGAGTGGTCCAAAGTCCTCTTTTCAGACGAAAGCAAGTTTTGCATTTCATTTGGAAGTCAAGGCGCCAGAGTCTGGAGAAAGGCTGGAGAGGAGCAAAATCCAAGTTGCTTGAAATCCAGTGTGAAGTTCCCACAGTCAGCAATGGTTTGGGGAGCCATGTCAGCTGCTGGTGTTGGTCCACTGTGTTTCATCAAGTCCAGAGTAAATGCAACTGTGTACCAAGGGATTTTAGAGCACTACATGCTTCCATCTGCTGAAAAGCTCTATGGAGATGAGGATTTAATTTTCCAGCATGATCTGGCACCTGCCCACAGTGCCAAAACCACCAGTAACTGGTGCACTGACCATGGCATCACGGTCCTTGATTGGCCTGCTAATTCCCCTGACCTGAACCCCATCGAGAATTTGTGGGGTATAGTTAAGAGGAAGATGAAAGACACCAGACCTACAAATGCAAATGAGCTGAAGGCCGCTATCGAAGCATCCTGGGCATCAATAACACCTCAGCAATGCCACAGGCTGATTGCCTCCACGCCACGCCGGATTGATGCAGTAATCCGTGCAAAAGGATTCCCAACCAAGTACTGAGTGCATCAATGGACATTTTCAAATGTTTGATTTAGTTTTGCTGTTATACATTTTTTTACTTGGTCTGAGGAAGTATTCTAATATTTTGAGATAGGATTTTTGAGTTTTTTCAGCTGTAAGCCAAAATCAGCAATATTCAAATAATAAAAGGCTTGAAATAGTTCAGTTGATGTGTAATGAATCCAGAATGTATGACATTTTTGTTTTTTTAATTGCATTACAGAAAATAAAGAACTTTATCACAATATTCTAATTTTCTGAGACAGTCCTGTGTGTACATAAGTGGTGGTATCATTTTGACAAAGTCCTAACAGAAAGGCCATCAATTTACAAGCATTTTTATTTAATTTATATTTGTCTAATAGCTGTCTTTTAATGTAATATAAACAAAAGTAAAAATAAATGTCAAACTTGCAAAGACACGTTTCTATTTTGAAGAGCTTGGGGAAACTAACTCAGAGAGACTGGTGCCATCCAGGAATCTGGTGATCAGCTGGAAATGTGGCTCACCAAGGTGTACCTGTCCACCTTGACTGGTAGATTTAAAGCCTGGATTTACCAGCACCCATTTTACCCAGAGTCTTGTGGCCTCTCCTGGTCTATGCAGTCCCACTATCATCTATGGAGTTTATTGAAAGTGAGATCAGTGGCTTTCTTCGGAAGTGGCTGGGACTTCCCCACAGCCTCACCAGCGCTGCCCTGTACTGGATACCCAGATACCCTCCAGTGGGCTCAATGAGGAGTCCAAGGTGAAACGTACTAGAAAGGCTCTGCAGTATAAAGATTTAAAGGACAGCAAGGTGATATCAGCTGCCGTGAAAGTGAGAACCGGAAGGAGGTGGATAGCTATAAGGAAGTGGAGGTGGCAGACTCATGCCTAAGGCAGAAGACACTGGTTAGGGTCATGGAAACTGGGAGCGCAGAGGTGGGCTTTTCCCTAAGAGCCAAGTGAGCCAGCCCAGGGAAAGGGGAGACACCATCTTCTCCAGAAGCAGGTGTCCAAGCAGGTGTGGAGGAAGAGCGGGTGAGCAAGGCAGTTGGATTCCGGAAGCATGGAGAATGGACAAGGTGGGAGAACAAATTACAGCGCAAGGTGACCTGGTCAAAAAACATACAGACAGACTTCCAGCGTGTCCGGGTTCCTTGTGCAGGCAGTTTAAGACGTCCTACCAAGCTCAGCGGACCTTTGTGTGGGGCAGGTGCGTTACACCCTCATGCCCCCCTTGCTCTGAAAGAGGCTCCTTGGATCACTTTCTCAGCAGCTGCCCAAAGTCGCTATTGCTGGTGCCATGACCAGGTTCTGAAAGCAGTTGTTGAGAGCATCACCCTGACAATCAGCACGGGCAAATCCCATAAAGCACTGGGCCAGGTAGTCCCTTTCATCGAGGCAGGAGATAACCACAGGCATTTGCACAAACAACAACAGGACTCCTCCACACTGCCTCTGATTGGCAGTTAAGACATCGACCTTGGAAAACAACTAAGGTTCCGCTAGCAAAGCTGCAGAAAAAGCCACTGGGTGGCCATGGCTCAAAAGGGCAGCTCCGTGGGCTGCTACTAAGACGCAAGTTGAGGCGTGATCAACCTCGCCTGGGTCACCTGGCCATTAGTGTCTGATGGTGCGAGACCCAAAACATGCAATGAACCCAGGATACATCACTGACACTGCGTCCCAGTTGCATCCAGATGTTTCTTTCAAGGTATAGAAAGGTTGGAATCATTTTGTAAAAGTATTTGGAAAGGCCCTCATTTTACAAGCATTTTTAAGATTAAGTTTCAGTCATATTTATCTTATTGTTGTCATTTAATGCGATTACAAACAAAATGAAAAATAAATGTCAAACTTGCAAAAGCACTCTACTTTGTGGTATGAATAATTTTGAGCTCAGCTTTCTTAGTTTGAAATTTTGGTCAAATATATCTATACATTTTAAGCATAAATGTAAATATTAAAGTATCTGTGCCCTATTACATGAAATTTAAGAATCCATTTTTTCCTCAAGGACGTTAGGAGCAAAGGACCATGCATACAACCACCTACCTTCAGAGCTTGCTCCAACTTGGCTGAGAGACTGGCCACTGACTTCTGCAGACGCTCACACTCATCCCTCTGCTTTTTGAGAATGGGAGCCTTTGCCTCCACTTCTTGCACTATATCATCAAGATATTTGTTGACACGCTTGTTCTCCAGGCGCTCCAACTGAAGTTGCTCCTGGCTCTCTAAATAGGCAGTGTACAACTGGAAACAAGAAAAAAACATGTGCTTTAGAATTGTGTGGTCATAAAATGCTAAAACGCAAACTAGCTTTTTTTTCCCAGTAAAACGTTGCAAGCTTCCAATGTGCAAACATTGGTGATTTGAAATCTCATTTTGCACACCTCAGTCAGCTTCATTCCAGGTTTAATCTTTGCCACAGCAGCAGCTGTTGGTGACACAGTTATCATTTCCGCCTCAGTAAGCATAGAAGTTGCACCAACTGGACCTAGACACACAGAATAGGTGAAACCGGCATACAATGAATGAATAACAAGAGAAGATTGGGTTTGAGAGCAGGTTTGTATTTGGTGGTCTGCTAATAGTTTGTAAGATGAAAGGTGCATTATTATACAATAACATCATACATTAAATTGAAAACGGTTGAATTATTACCTCTTAGTTTAGAGCTGGAAAAGAGCTTATTGGCATTGTCCAGTTCTTTCTCAAGCACCTGGATCCTGTCCTTTAGCTCCGAAACTGTTGTATCCGAAGCAGCTTTGGCCACTTGCAAATTCTCTTCAAGAGCTTTGTTAGCTGTATTAAGTTAAAATAATATTTTAACAACAGACTCTATTACGGTATTTATAACGTAGTCAAAAACATTGTTTCCCTCTTGAACAAATGTGACATAATTTTAGGTTCTGGGCTCATACCTTTCCCTGCTTCTTGAAGCAATTTATGCAACTCTTCAACTGCTTGACTCAGCTCTTCACTTTTGGCCTCAGAGTCTGCTGCTGCTCCCTGCAACGACAGCAACAAATTAGAATTTACCTAGCTTCCATTCAAATCATTCGAGATATAAATGTTGATGTTTCACATAACATACCTTGTACAAATTTGAGAGCTTTATGTTGGCATTTAGCTCATTTCTGAACTTTTCCTCGATCGTACACTGCTGCTCCTTGGCCTTAGAAGAATATAGAGAAAACAAAATAAGAACCCCAAGTCATATACAAGCAAAATCAATTTCAATCAGCGGCTCTTAATGACAGAATCATGTCTGCAAACACAACCAAAAACATGACAATTGGCCCTATTTTTGGGGCAAGAAATGTACGGAGAAAAACAAATGACTGTCAATGTGTTTCTGTAGTGAAGTGGTTAGCAGATTCGCCTGCACCCGAAAGGTCCCCAGTTCGAGAGCAGTTCGAAACATATTTTGGCCTGGAGAGGGATGGGCGCCACCAGGCTGTACTTGCCCAAGACACAGCACAGGAAATGGTACCCTTACAATTCTAGTGGTTAAGGGATCCAACCAACCAATTAGAAACTGGAGAAATGGCAAACCAGAGCTAGTATGTGGGCAACAAAATCAACAATTGGCATTTAGCGCAAGTTCCGTTTTGTTTCCCACTTAACATGTATAATTTAATTTCTTAAATAAACCAAAAACATCAGGTAGATTACACATACTTCTTTCAGTTTGTGGATGAGATCATCAGTCTGTTTTTGGTGGTTCTCATTCGATGTTTTCAGACTGGTCACGTGTTCCTTGACTCTGTTTAACTAAAAAATAAACAGATCATAAACACAATTAACGCCACATACGTGATATAATTAGATAAATAACATGACAAGGAAGAAAAGAAACATGCCTCGTCCATTTTATTTTCCAGGCTACATTTGAGTTCCAGGATTTCTTTGCCCTTCTGTCTTGACAGGTTCAAAAGTTCTTCACTCTTAGCCTTCAAATCAGCATTTAGCCAAGACATTTGTTCATGCAGCAGCTCTTTTTCCTGTTCCAAACGCTTCTCCTTGTACTAGAATGATAAACCATCAAAAGCAATGTCAGTTTATTGTTTGAAAAAAAAAATGTTATATTTTACAACTCCATTCAAAAAATATAACGTAAGCCCTGGGAAAAAAAAGGAATTTAATTGAGTCAAGCTGTTGACGCGTTTTACAATTCGACCATAGGATTTTATTTAGATCTGATGACTTATTTTTTTAAAGGCATTCAATTATAGATAACGCCATGTTTCAATAATGCAAATAATATGTTTTGTTAAATGCAGACTGAACCTTTAATCTTCATCCAGTTTAGTTAATCCTATTGAAAAATACTTATATGTAGTACATTTTTGTGGTGGTTTGATCCTTTTGACTCGGTTTGTAAATAATTTGCATGCTGAAACAGTGTGAGCACCAATGATGTAAAGGTTGGTGATATGAAACCTGGCAGTTCAGACAGTAGTCACATTACAAAATATCAGGTACTTGTCCGATGGAGGACCACATAAGAATAAACTGTAATTTAAAAAATCCTGGTGCAAGTTCATAGAGACTTAAGTCAGATAAAGATAGTATTGGACAAAGGTATCATATATCAGTCCCATTTGCCTGCATTGTGAGCACAGCCTTATTTCCTCTATACGAAGTAAATAATGTTTACTTCTCACAATTACTATTGTTTTGCAAAAGCATCATAACTGCTTAGAGGCTTCACGTGACTTTTATGCAACCGCCATATTGGATTACGAGCAAAATGGAAGATAAAACTACAAATCAATCAGTGTACTTTAAAGGTTCAGGTGGGATTTTGACGAATAGAATAGTTAAGGATAGTTAACTAAATAGATACGATTGGTATTGTATCAGTATTCTAAACAAATCTGATCCGTATTCAATGAAAAACGACAAGTACTAACAACATTGTAAAATACCGAATGAACCAAGCAAGCCTCTAGACTCTCGACAATGTATGTCTCAAACAAGACAGGCCACAATTGTTAGCTGATAACAGTACTGGAAAAATAGTCAAAGAGTCCAATGTAAGGCACACACAAAATAAGTAAACAACAAGAACCAACTACAATGAAAATAAGATCACGACCAGATGTTGTCTTCTTGCTGTCTGTTTAGCCCCATAAAATTCTTTTCTCTCCGACATAGGCGAACCTAACTTGTGGTTCAAATCTTTTTCGGCCAATTGCAAGCTTTGTTTTACCCTGCGTAAGCCTATACAAGCCTGTAAATGCTAAAAAGGACACACCTTCTTTACCTCTAAAAACCTTTAGCCAATAGTGACCAATTCAAATGATGATTGACACATTGGTTAGGAAATGAATTGCTGTAGTCAGGCATGCACCGCGCAATACTTCTACGGCGGGAGTCAGCGACTGCTTACTGCAGTTGCTGAGACCTGTTGCGACTCAATATTGATCCATAAATAAGGTGCACCATATAATCAGGCGCATGGTCACTTTTTGAAAAAAGGCTTTCGGTGCGACTTATAGTGTAGAAAATACTGTAATTAAGATCATTGAGCTTATTTTGACCTTTATTTTTTAGTAAATACTGGTTTTAAAACAAGGTGCAAGCAGACTTCCTTTGTAAAAATGTCACAAAAAATGCAAACAAAAGATTTATATTTGTATTTCTCTTTAGCGCAGCGGGCACGTGTGAGAGGGAGGAGTGTGCATAGCTCTGCTGACCCCTACCACCCACACAATTGCTGAGAGGCCAGAACACCAATGATGAAGTAAGATAAAAACAGATAGGCCTGATGAAAAAATATACACAACGGCTCCTCGAACAAAGTTGGGTATTGTTAACACATACATAATAGAGAAAATATTCAATTTTGAACTTCATAAGAACACCTTACACTACAGACCCCACGTTTAACAATTTATGATAAGTCTGAACCTCAACTCACCTTAATGTTGACTTCTGCTGCTTCAAGATCCTCAACCCTCAGCTGCTGAGATATTTTGGCAGAACTAAGCTCCACAAACTTATCATTCAGTTGCTTCAGGTCATCTGTGAGTTTGGTAAACATTGAATTATAACTTGGTAATATTTTGGGGGAAACAGACGATTGGAAAAATTATTGTGATGAGCGCACAGCCTGGAAAGATCGCATCTTACCTATGACCTTACTATAGACAAACCAGTTTAAAAGAAAGAAATATAAATGAACTGAGTCAGGTAGCATACCATTTAAATTCTCTATTTCCAAGCTTCTCCTCTCAAGAGTCTGCATCAGTTCAAGTTTTTGTGCTTCTAGTTCTTCGTTAGCTTTTGAAAGCTTATTCTGAGTAGGGGGGAAATGCATAAGATTAAACCGTTATATTGTGTACTGTCGACGTACAGAAAGTTATGCATGGGAGTAAGAAACTAACTTATCGACTTCATGATTTACCTGTTCTGAAAGGGACTTCTCTTGAGCATTTTCATGCTGTTGGTTCTTCTCTCTGACGCTTTTAAGCTCATCCGCTAGGCAACAACGCAAATACATATGCATAGTTAGCAAAGGATCGTGGTCAGTAAATAGATCAGATCGTTAAGTTGAAGTTACCGAGTTTTTCCAATTCCTCTTTAAGTTTACTTTGCTGTTGTTTTTCTCTCAGTAAGTCTTCCTGACACTGAGAAAGCTGGTTTACTTTGTCAAAGAAATGTTGTTCTGGGAAAAAAAGGTACAGCATTTGTTTACATCCTTGCTAGCTAAGCACATTAAAAAGCAGGCAATGTGAAGAATACCAAACTATATCTTAATGAATTACTATAAAAAGCGTACTTTAAAGAACCCAAAAGATAATTTAAAAACAAATTGTTCACACGAAATACTGAATTTCGAGCATTGTGAGCGAAGAACATTTTGACACAATTAGCTAGAGACGACCGATATCTTACCACTGTCAACTCGAAATTGCTCCCTTTGGGCTTTAAGTGTATCTATTTCATAAAGATGATCAGAGAGAATCCTCTCGAGTTTGTCAATTGTAGATTTGGACAATTTAGACAGCTCGGAATTATCCAACTCTTGCAGCACGAGTGCCGCCATTTTTCCGAAGTTCAAACGCGCATGCGCGAAGTGTAACTTGTGTTTGAACTGGTGCATTGTGGGACATGTTTTCGACAAGTAAAGCGCCTGAGTTTTGGTCAAATTTTGGGATAGTTTAACATTGAAGTCAAGTCAAGTCATTTTGATTTTATAGCCCTGAATCACAAAGAGTCTCAAAGCGCTGCACGGGTTATTGCACAGACTATTTTTACAGACTATTATTACACCATCCCCTGATCTGAAACCAACATTAGGCCAAGGAAAAACTCAAAAACCTCAACATGAGGAAAATGATGAAATCTTGAGAAGGGACCGCACATGTGGTAATCCCCCTTTCAAGGATGACCAGGCTGCAATGGATGTTGACAGATCATTGAACGAAAATTCTACGTAATTTATACCTGTCAACCTCCACGGCTCCATGTCCTTGCAAATTGTCGTATTTTCCCTTACAAAATACAAAAAAATCCTACACCATATTTTTTTTCAAACGTGTTTATTTATGTAGTTTAACGTGTTATATTGTACATGTGTTTCGTTACGTCATATATGTTGTTAATTAACATTTTGTTGTGAGATACTGAGTTGCTCGACATGAATGAGGTTTATTATAGAAAAAAAATCCAAAAATTAAGTAGTCTGGACGTTCACCGTAAAAGGAAAAAATACATGCAAATATAATTAAGTAGAATAATACATTTTCTTATTCAAATTATTAATTCATTTTCTGCATTAAATTATTGTTGGTAATATACTGATTAAAGGGATAACCACAAACCTGTCTTTTTTCATTTTCTCCTTTTATACTTCCTTTTTTTCTTAACTTCTTTATACAACATAGTAATTTGTAATATAATGCATCAAAGCAAGTGAGCCGTATGAGAGCCGGCTCTCTTTAATGAGTTGAGCCGAAAAAGCCAGTTCTCCAAAAAGAGACGGACTTCCTTTCACTACATAACTACCAAGTGAAATCCGAGGCGGCAGATTCATGCGCACAGTAGCATCAAAGCGCTCGCTTCGTTTGCATCGGAAAAAAACGAGATAGAGGCTACCACGGTGAACTGGTTTGACTTGATTGATTTACCGTTTCGTGATGGTCGGTGTATACCATGAAACTGGAACTCGGCCGGTGTTGTGCCCAAATCCGACTCCTGTGCAAAGTCCTCCCGCCCTCGCGTGAACGCGCATTCTGCTGCGCTTCCAACAAAAGCAATCGTATTCTATATAAAACGCATATTGAAGCAATAAAGCGAGCTAATTAAAACAATTAAGCGATCGTTGTCTATATAATGCGTTTATTTAAAAAATAAAGCGCGATCGTATTCTACAAAATGCGTTTGTTAACGCGGATGAAAAAGTCACCAACGTCAATGCACGCTGCGATTTCCGCAATCACAACTAATTGTACACAAATGGGCACAACACCGTACGCGGTGCGCGTTATGTGCGTTTGCAGGTCTGCAGCCCTGTTTGTCCATAAGTGTGAATGGGTGAGTTAATTTTCTGTCTCTGTGTGCCTTGCGACTGGCTGGCGACCAGTTGAGGGTGTTCCCTGCCTACTACCTGAAGATAGCACCCCTGCAACCCTACTGAGGATAAGCGGTGCAGAAATTGGATGGATGAAAGTAAATCAATGAGTCAAAACAGCCTTTTGTGCCGCTGGTTCCTTGAGACTGGACTGAATAAATCAACATGGGTTTTTCATAATACTTTATTGTTTTAAATTATTGTTAGATCATATTTTCCACATATATTCTTGACTTATTTACAAAATCAAATAATGACAGAGATTATTTTGTTCTTTTAAAGAATAATGAACTATGAATCTGTAATGCTGTATGTTGTACTTGATTCACTCCTCATTCATTGTGATGTCTTCAATACTGTTTCCATATTCACTCTCTATTTATAGCTAAAAATACAGTCAAAGCAGACTTCAAAACATCTTTAAAGGGGGACAGAGTGTATTATTTGATCATTAGATGTCACTTTATTGTGTCATACAAGGGAAAACAAGTTCAAAAAAGCACAAGGAAGAACACAAACTAAAGGGACACAAAGTGTCCAAATCGCACAGGTTTTCTTCCAGTTTCTTTTGGGGTACCTGTGGCAGTACGACAATGATGTCTGCTTCCTTTATGTGAGGCTTATGATATTTCAAATACACTTCTTGACCTGCAAATATTTAAAAAAAATGCACATTTATATGTTAGTTTATGTATTTTTGCATATCATTTAAAGCAATACAGTTTTTTTAATGAATGGTGTTTTTTAACACTAGGAGCGCCTCCAAATAATACACACGCTCCCTTTAAAGCTTTAACCAAATAGTCAAAGCTGTTTAAAAGCGGGTTTAACATGAGTTAACACAGCTTTGAAGCTTTAGATAAAGAGTTAAAGCAATTTATAAACCTTTAGTTAAACCTTTAAAATAATAACTGTGAGAGACTTAGCAGCTGTCAGATTTTTTAAATTATATTTATATAAATGCAATACTTATTTGCACTATTTTTTGCCTTATGAACATTTCCATTAAATATATCATACATTTAAAAATATTAAAGAAAAATGTTATGTTATTATAATGTTAGATTGACATTAAATGGTTTTGGCTTATGGTTCAAAACAGTTACTAAAGTGAAGATTCTTTCCATTTCGGAATTTCATTTTGGGACTTAGCAGGAACCCAATTACTTGTTGAATTAAAGATAGAAATTAGAAACCTCTTGAGCGGCTCGGTATTCATTAATCATTTCTAATGCTCATTTATTAAGTGTAACTAGTGTTTCACTTTTTGATTCTCTTAATACAGGTAGGTTTGGAATGTATCAACAGCAAAAAGTGAGGGAACAATGTATACATTAAAAACTTAATCTGGGTCTTAACTGTTTTGAGGAACCTTTGCTAATAGGAATTGGAAAGCCTCGGAACTAATTCCAGTTATTTTAGGAAATGACAAAAAAAAAAGAAACAAAAACTTCAACTACCCCATTTTTTTGCACCTCATCATCATTAAACAATTCTTTACTCCACATCATTCTCCTCTTCATCATCCACCATCGGCATTTCTTTCTCCGGTAGCAAGCCATAGCTGTTGAGAAAGGTTTCCACATCTGTCGCGTAAAACTCCTCATTTAGGTGCTGTGTGCAGGCCAAGAAGTTCCCGAGCAGTTCCCCTGCCTTGTAAACCAAGAGCGTAGGCAGCACCTCGTCTGAGAATTTCTCGGCAGCCCCTGAGGAAACGGCATCAATCCTGCAAAACTTAACGGTCGGATACTCTGCTGCAAGACAGTCGAGGCAGTTGTTGATCTCTTCACAGCCTTTGACTCCCATCTTGTAGATGTGGACTACGACCACCGTGCTGTGATGTTCCTTTTCTATGACTTCAAGGAACGCTTCCCCACTGTCCAGGTCGTGCACACCTTCGAACTTTGGCCCAAAACTGAGCTTGTCGTGCATCTCCTGCATGCAACGCTTTCTGTATTTCTTAAGACAACCTTCATCCTCCTCCTTGAGCAGTTCATACTCTTGTACACTCATCTGAAATGAATTGAAATCAAATTAGTAAGTCACTGAGAAGTAGGTACAAGTATGAATGTAAACCAGGGGTCCCCAAATGTTTTCCTGTGAGGCCCACATAACTTTTCCCTCCTCTGATGAGGGGCCGGGGTCAGTTTGTAACAGAAAAGGTGTGTAAAATGCACGAGTGCCTAAATGTGAAAATGTATTATCACAATCAAAAAACGCTTGGGGATTTTTTACGGAACAAAAATCTGAAAATACATCATAACGCTATTTAGGATATAAATAATAACCAAATAACACTCACAGAAATAAATCCATGGAACAGAAATTTTAAGGTCTGCCCCACCGAATCTTAACAGATCAAGATCTGCATGGTTGTCAGAGCACTGGGCCATTAGTGGTATAGATAACTTGTAAAAATGCAGTAGATTTTTTTTCACTATCACAGTATTTCAAGTCACAGTACCAGAAACAAATGTTAATTTCATAGTACATTTCACATGTTACAATGAAAATTAAGTGACTAATGTATTATTTATATGTGGTTTGTTTTAGAGTTACCCCAAAATTATGTCATTCTGTAAAGTGGGTTGTATTTATTTGTATATGATGCACACTTTTCTATATTGTGCACACAAAGATTTTTATTTAATATTGGTACAAATTTGTATTTGACTTTTTCTCAGTTCAATCTTTGTGATTGAATGCAACAGGTATCAAACCCAAAGTGCGTCCGTGAGAGTGCCTCATCCTAAGCCATGTACTACCACTGTTATAGATGGCATATGAAAAGGCAGTATATTTTAAGTCATTATCACACTTTTTAGTCTGCACCAGAGACAAATGTAAATTTTGCTGTGCATTTCAGATTTCACATTCAATTTTGTTCTATTCTTCTATTCTAAGCATTGTAAGTGACAAAGTTGTTGTCATTGTAACGTATGAAGTGCACAACGAAATTTGTCTCTTGTATCATAATTAATGAGTGTAATAATCAGATAAAAGCTAATGCCTTTTCAACTTCACCTTTATAACTGCTAGTCCAGCAGTAAGAGTTTGGCATTCTCACTCTTGCATACAGAGTTCAAATCTTGTTATACCCGAAAACACCCACCTAGGCTTTCTTATATGTTTTTGTTTTTCTTTCAATTGAAAAAAATTGCACGTCAAAAATGATCAGAACTTATTCGGAGGCGGGCAGCACTCAGCCTGCAGGCTGTAGTTGGGGACCACAGAAAAGCTATCATATAAAAATCTTTCAAATAAATCATAAAATGATGTATTTATTTTGAGAAAACAGGAGAAAAATCTAAGAGAAGAGTTATTATGGAGAAAAGAATGGCATGCTCTCCTCAGGTCGGGGATGAGATCTTGCCTCAATTAAAGGAGGTCAAGTATTTTGGGGGTATTGTTCACAGTTAAGGGCTAGTTTGCAGGCTGGGGGCGTCGTTGCTGTCATGCACTTTCCGGACCAATTTTCAACATGTTACCTAGTGTTTATTATATTTGTGTATTGTAATTCTAAGTCTCGACAATCCGTCAAACAACGGATCGAAGATTCACGTCTTGTCATTCCCTCCTTCCAATAAAAACCAAGAAACGAGTGCAAGTGATCTCAGTTTTCCTTCCGTCCCGCCTGACAGTAACCTTGAAAATGGAATAATAAGAGGGTGCTCAGAGGAGGGCTTGAGGAAGGGATGGAATTTTCTCATTTGAGAGCCTTTCTCTCTGACCCCCTTGCAAGTTCAAAATCTATTGATATCTTTTCACATTATTTTGAGTGTCTACCAAAGTGTATACAGTACTTAACAGAGATGCAGGACATGCTGGAGAGACTATTCTGTCAGCATGCCTGGGAATTATTTAACTGGATGAGGTTTCTTGGGACAGTAAGGTCTGTCTTGGCTTCCCTGTTAATGCTGCTCCCAGATTTGAATAGATTGACGGTATATGAGAACAATTTAAATTATACTCCTGCCATGTACTTGGCTGGCAAGGTGCCCAAGGTGTCACCTGCTCCCAGCTAGAAGTCAGCTGGGATGGGATTCAGAATCACTGCGACCCTAGTGAGGTTGAGCAGCTGGAAAATAAATCGATTAATAAATGAATGGACAACATTATATTTAAAAGGAACAATTGAAAGTATTGTTTCTATACTCTTTTAAACTATTTTTAAGATTAAATAAGAACATTTTACTGAAAATATGAAATTTTGATTAAAGCAGATAAGATAGTTTTCCTCATATCAAACATATATATACATTTTTACTCTGACAATATACCAAGCATTGTTGATGATGAAGGTGCTGTATCTGAGTCAGATAAGGAGGCTTCTCCTGCTCCTGGGAACTAAGTAAATCAGTCATATCTGTTTAATGCGAAGGAGCAAGCCTCAACCTAAAAAAATGGCTTGGAGAGGGATGGGCGATACCATGCTGTACTTGCCCAAAACACGCCACAGAAATTGGTGCTCTAACGACCCAGGTGGTTAAGAGATCCATCCATCCATCTATTATCTGCACCGCTTTTCCTCAGTAGGGTCGCGGGGGTGCTGGAGCCCATCCCAGCCATCCTCGGCCAGTGGGCAGAGGACACCCTGAACTGGTTGCCAGCCAGTCGCAGGGCACAGAGGGACAGAAAACTCACTCGCTCATCCACACTAGGGACATTTTCGACCGGCCAATAAACCTGACATGCATGTTTTGGAATGTGGGAGGAAACCAGAGGAACAGGCAAACTCCACACAGGAGGTGTGATCTAATGACCTCAGAACTGTGCCGCACATGAACTAACCACTGCGCCGCAGTGCTGCCTGATTAAGAGATTCATAAACATTTTTCAATTGCTCAAACAGGCCAGAGTGTTACATCGCTCCCCGGGTAGAAAATGGCTATGAAGCTTTGACACAGTAGTTTGCCAGCTTCTTATTATGGATACGGTTCCCATTTATTATGACAATGTCATCTTTCAGTTTTTGCATAGATTTGCAAAAAATAATTCTACATTTTAGTCTTTTTTTTGGTCAACGTGGGTTTCTAATTGTACATTAATGAGAATCAAAATCAAAATTTTTGACTTTGCCAAACGACTACCAAAGACAGAGTGTGAAAATTTCAGAGTCTGTATAAAGTACTTTCCTTACAGAGTGTATTCTAAAATATTATTTTACAATAAACCATATCAACCATACAATATATACAAAACATACTTTAACTTTGATTTAACATATTTGATAAACTTTGACTGACTAGCAACCAATCCAGGGAATCCCCTTCCCACTTCTTAAGACAGCTGAGATGGGCTCCACCACCTTTGCGACATATGTAACAACAGCGGCTAGAAATGAATGGACATATTTGATTTATTTTAGCATGCATTGAGAAATATTGTTAGACTTCAAGAACACGAATTAGGGTATTTTCTTTTGAATGTAAGACTACTCTTGATTTTGTATTTTCTATGCGTTGGGAAAATCATTTCTAAGTAGCTCACATGCTGAAAATGTGAGGGTACCCCTCCTCTACAGTGTTAAATAAATGAGTTGTTCACTGTAAAAGACAAAAAAGTAACAATGAAGGGTGTGCGGCACAGCGGGCTGAGTTGTTAGCGCGTGTGCGGCACAGTTCTGAGGTCATCAGATCGAACCTCTTGTGTGGAGTTTGCATGTTCTCCCCGTGCTTGCGTGGGTTTCCTCCGGGCTCTCCGGTTTCCTCCCACATTCCAAAAACATGCATGCCAGGTTAATTGGCTGGTCCAAATTGTCCCTGGGTCTGAATGAGTGAGTGAGTTGTCTGTCTCTGTGTGCCCTGCACCTGGCCGGCAACCAGTTCAGGGTGTCCTGAAGTTGGCTGGAATGGGCTCCAGCCCCCCCGCGACCTTATTGAGGATAAGCGGTGCAGATGATGGATGGATGGATAGATGGGTGTGAATTCATATAATCTGTTTCATATTGATATAATTCCAGCAAATTAAGTGCACATCCAACATAATATTGAGAACAATTTGGGATTGCTTTTCATATATTGTGTTTCTTTTCATCCATTTTTAAAAATCGACCTATTGTCTACTGGCAGTGTGGGATCTATATCGATCTTTTACATGTGGGAGAACTATTTTAAAGTTGGCTGATCACTAAAAAAGATACACCTGGCATTTTGACGTTTTATTACAACTGCCAGTTGGAGAGCGGGAGGAGCCAGAAGAGGAGGACTTACGTCCATCTCCTTGGTTGCGCTCCCAACTCTGCCCCCCCCCCCAAAATGCATTTATTTAAGCAGAACAAAGACAGAGAAAGAAAGAAACGCCCCTTTGGGCGGTACCAATATTTGAAACAGAAACGTGATACCATCTGGTTTAGAGATACACACTTTTTGTGGGACTAGTTTAAGTCCACTTTACAGTAGTCCCACAATATTTCATCCATCCATTTTTTGCACCACTTATTCTCAGTAGGGCCGTGGGAGTGTTGAAGCCCATCCCAGCCATCTTCGGGCAGTGGGCAGGGACACCCTGAACCGGTTGACAGCCAGTCCGATCAATGTTTCTAGCTTTAAAATGAAAAATGAGCAACAATATTTTCCTTGACACTCTTGAAGCAAACATATACAGTACCTTGCGATTTAGATTTGCCCGTGAGTCATCTTTTTTTCGATGTGGGGATGACATTTGTCTGAGAAGTTCTCGTTTTGCTGGTGGTAGATTTTCTTGCTCCATGCTCTCCAACTTAAACCTCCTCCAGTCATTGATCACACCCTTGGGACCTTTCGACAAATTGACAAAGTTTTTGTGTACTATATTGCTTAAGAAATTAAAATTTTATATCCAACTCAACAAAGCTGATTTGTTGTAATTACACTGAAAGAAGTTATGATATTCTAACAACACGATAACCTCGAGCGAAAATATGTTACATTATCATTTTATTACAATGACAGCCCTAAAATGTCTTTTTTTGCCAATGTTTCAGTAAGAGAAAAACACAATTTACAAAAATGTATTTGAGTTTTAACAAAACATAGGATACTAATTAAGAATCAAGTTGTAATTTCAATAAATGTTGGCATTCTTTCATTGGAAGTCATGCCGTGGGCAGAGTTGATGATTTCCACTATTTTTAGTTATTTTATTAATATTTGGAATATTTCTGATGCACGGATGTATCTATGAATTTAGATGTTGTGTGAGCTACTGCATAACAAAAAATAGTTTTCTTTCTATCTCTTCTTTTTTTCCTCCCGTCTCCTTTCTCTTCCTTCTTTTATCCTTCCCTCTCCTTCTGACTCTTTCCTTCTTTCTTTCTTTCTTTCTGTCTTTCTTTCTTTCTTTTTTTCTTTCTGTCTTTCTTTCTTTTTTTCTTTCTTTCTTTCGAGAGCGTTCTCCATTTGGGCCCCGGTGCTGTGGATTGCTCTTCCCCCTGAGATTCGATCTGCAACCTCAGTGGAAATGTTTAAATCCAAACTTAAAACACACTTCTATTCTATAGCATATGAATAACCTATATTTTATGTTGACAATATCTGTGTATTATTTGTTATTGCAACATCCATTGCAGTCTGGTCATCTTGGAAGGGGGATGACTTCATGTATGGTCCCTTCTCAAGGTTTCTTCATTTTCCTCATGTTGAGGTTTTTTAGTTTTTCCTTGCCATCATGTCCCTCGTGTCGGTTTTAGATCAGGGGGTGGTGTAATAATAGTCTGTAGTTTGCAATTATCTGTGGACTGTGTTTGAGACTCCTTGTGATTAAGGGCTATACAAATAAACATGACTTGACTTTCTTTCTTTCTTTCTTTCTTTCTTTCTTTCTTTCTTTCTTTCTTTCTCTCTCTTCCTTTTTTATCCTTTCCTCTCCTTCTTACTCTTTCCTTCCTTCCTTCCTTCCTTCCTTCCTTCCTTCCTTCCTTCCTTCCTTCCTTCCTTGCTTACCTGCTTCCTTCCTTCCTTGCTTCCTTCCTTCCTTCCTTCCTTCCTTCCTTCCTTCCTTCCTTCCTTCCTTCCTTCCTGCCTGCCTTCCTTCCTTCCTTCCTTCCTTCCTTCCTTCCTTCCTTCCTTCCTTCCTTCTTTCCTTCCTTCCTTCCTTCCTACCTACCTACTTTCCTTCCTTCCTTCTTTCCGTTCTCTTTGTTTCTTTTCCTCCCTTTCTCTTTCTCTCTTTCTCTATTTCTCTGCTCTCACCCTTCTCATATGCAGTTGAAGTCATGTGCGTGCACTAGTTGTAGATAAATTAACAAGTTAATCGAAAGCTTTTAACCTCATGAAAGTTGTAGAGCCTCTATTTACTGGGCCACACAAGCATTTATTAGGTCACGTTCTCCAAAATCATCAGAACCTGTTAATAGATGATGCCTACTCACTTCATAAAGAACAACATTACAGTTGGCTACAGTTTCACTCACCCGTGTGGGTTGCGGTTTCTTCCAGGTCAATCTGGTCACACATTTTTCTGTGTAAAGCAGATGCGGAAAACCAACAGTGATATTTCCATTATATGGGAATGACTACTAATGTATTCATATTTGTATGCAGAAGATTGATTAGATTGTTGGTAAAACCGGATTTGTTGACATAGTGGCTCGCTCGCATGATATTTAATTCAATTAAAGTTGTCTAATAAGATTAGTTCATTATTGCTGGTCTCTCAATGGCTTTGTTAGTCCTTTTAGATAATGTTTAGAAATAATAATATCCAGTGAGTTCAATTTTAAACAAATGAAACAAATATATATTACTTATATTCATATTTTCTTTTTTATTCTTCTCTTTTTAATGTTGCAGCTAATATAATTGCAAAATTTGTTGATTAAGGTACAATTTAGGCCAGTCTGCAACCACTATCTTGTAAATATTACATCGCTATCCTTATTATATTTTAAGTGTTTAATTCAATGAAAAATACTGGAGTGCCACAATGTCCACGATGTTGTAATCAATGACAATAAAGATGCTTTCTATTCATTGTTTTGACCAGTCAATTATTGAACGGGGTTAGGTTTGCCCAGTAATAGTTTTAGGTATTGCAGCTACAGTTTATCACTTCCGCATGAACCAATTCCTGTTGTAACCAGCCATGTTGGAAGCAGTCTATGTGTTTTTTCAGTTGTATTAACCTTGGAGTGGAACCAACTTTTTACTATTCTGTCCTGGAAAATACGTCTGGGGTATTGACGACAGATAGCAAACAACTCATTAAGAGCAGAAGATTTCAGTAAAGCTTTTAACCTGGAATAAAGCCTCCGTCTTCGTTGTTGTTCGCTATCTGTCGTCAATACCCCAGACGTTTTATCCAGGACAGAATAATCCATATAAATGTATGTCGAGCAAGGCATTTTGTTATATTAGATAAGAATTTGACCAACTGTTTGTTTTTCTTGATAAAATCCTCGCTTGATTAAAATGTCAAGGATCACTACTTCGATTAATATCATCTTCCTTTTTGGGTGCAGCCATAAAGCTGATGGTAGTTGTCAACGAGGGAGATTTGTTTCCATTATCTTTGGCCGGAACACGTGCCCCAGTTGCATGGTATGAATGTTTTAATTGTTTAATTTTCTGATATGCACCGGATAAAGAACGGTAGACATTGAGTTCTTTGAGGACAAATGGACTCATGACACTGTGGCAAAATAAACTGCTCTTTGTTATTGAATTTGTCTATGACGGTACTTTTGATTTAATCTCAAACGTTTGTTGGTTATTTAAAAATCTGTATGATATTCCACTAGGGTCTACTTTGATTTCTTTAATTTGAATTTGGTTGAATAAATGACAGGTAAAAAACATAAACGACCCTCCTTCCTTATGAATGAATCAACATGTTAATGTAAATGTAAATGGTCTACATTCATATAGCGCTTTTCAAGTCATTGAAGACCTCCCAAAGCGCTTTACAATGTGCTTCACACCTACCCATTCACACACACATGTCCAACAATAAATTTAAATTGCTAAATACAAACAAATTTGAAATATAATGAGCCATGCAATATTTTTATAAATTGTGTTGAAATTTAATTCTTACCTTTCACAAAATTTTGACTCTCAGCAAGAAGTATCTTCACACAGATCTGCCTCTTGATTTGCTTGAGAGTATAGCAGCTTGGTGTGTCTTTACGTGTGCAAGCAAGACTTTTATCTAGCCAATCAGCGAGGTCTAATGCAGATTTCCAAAGACGCTATAGACCTAACAGAAATAGATCCTAAGAGGATTTAACTTCAGGAATTAGAAGCCTCTTGATACAGGCCCGGCTAACCAACATGAAGCGAGAGAGTAAGTGATAGAGAAAGAGAGAAGCAGAGATTCATTAATGAAATCCTCAATACTGCTGTTGAGTTGATGTAGCCTTTTAGTCCTCTGTTCTTGACGTCCCAAACAGAACAAATCACCGTTATTCAGTGAAGCAAAAAATACATCACTTCAAATGTGAAATGAATGACTCGTTTGTTGAAATGGAAATGTCTCCTAGGCATTTGTGCACAAAAGAAGCACATGAGTGATCTTATAATACGCGATGCACCTCTGGCTCGGGATTCTTCATCACGCGGCTTGTCAACATAAAAATAACACTGTTGTCCTGGAGCTGTGTGAAGAGGGTCGATATAGCTCCCGTTATGATGTAGTACAACGCTATATCACAAACCTTGCAGTAACACATTTGCAAAGGTTGACTAATCAAATTAATTTGTTGATTTGCAAGTTTTCACAATAGTGCGGGTACGTGGGTATTTGTTTTCACCTGATATTGTTCATTTATTAATCATTTTTCACAGGGATTGTTTTTCAAAGAACTCAATGACTTGATAAATCATCGCAAGTTTTCTGATTTCGGCTGAGGAATCGTTTGACTTCCATGTGCCGTCTTTCTGCCCTTTTGTGTCCTGTATTTATTGGCTTAAAGGATTAGCAGACTTTTTCAATCCCGGCACACAGAAGGGGCAGTGCATGTCAGGTGGGGTTTTCATCATCTCATTTCCCACTAAGCGCTCAATGCTTAAAATGGAATACAAAGCAGTAGATTATTTGGAAGAGTATGTTCCAAGGCATGGCAATTAATAAGGTTTGCAATTTGTCAAAAAAATCAAAAACTTGGGAAAAGAAGATAGAAATTTTGTAAAATTTGCATGTACTTGTAACAAGGACAAGTGTTTAAAGTAAAAAAAGGAGCACATGTATAACCCAGGAAATTCCAAGATAGTCTGCCTAATTCAGGTTCAAACAACCCCACTTTGACTGTGGAGCTAAAAATCAGCAAAATAACTCAACCTCTTGAAAGCTCAGAAAAATGGAGTTATAGTAACGTGCAAACAGAACATAAAATTTGTGGAATCCTGAAGGTGCGATATCTCAATTAGTAGACGAACATTCAATTGATAAAAACCTTTTGAAATAAAAAACATTCAGTTAAATAACGGACAATTATATAAAATTACCGTAATATTCATTTATAAAATAAGCATCTTATTAGTATGAAATATGTACTGTGCTCAAAGGTGGTGTCCGCAACCTGAAATGTTGCTACTCTCTGCCGCCATCTCCTGGCTTAAAGTCATGATCACAGTCTCAGTCAGCTCATTCCTCAAGTACTAATACTCATGTTTTTTTTTCTTTTGGGGAGTATTTGTTGGCATTTGGATTGTATTTGAAGCGGGCCTTTTCTTTATTTTACCATTTTCAGGCTACACCAACAAAAACCCGGGAACGAGCATGAAATCACTCTCCACCACTGCTTCCCCCTTTCCTGCTTCCAAATGTGTTGCGAGTTCCGTAACAGCGGTGCTAAAATTAAGCAAAATGCAGATTGGCGCAGTGGGAAAAAAATATAAAAGTTTTTTTCACGCACTTTGGCATTGTTAACACATATTTAATAGACAAAATATTCTACTTTTAACTTTTTAAGGACACCTCAGAAGACGCTCCCTACCTTCAACAAGTTTTTTTAAAAAAACCTTTATCATAATCAAATTTTCAGTAGTTGATAAATTTGAGAACAGCATACATTTTATAATACTGTACAGCAGGGGTAGCCAATCATTTGGAAAATAGCACCTTATGTCATTACTCAGTTGTTACAATGTTATTACTATGTTATTACTGGCTTGTCTTTATGTGTATGGTTAAAATAAGCACAGCCAACCACTAGAACATTTTTTATAGACACTTATCATGTTAATTATTTCTCCTTCAGTTATAATTCGTGTTGTTTTTTTTTCAAAACCTCTACAACTCATCAGCTTTTTTCAGAACAAGTCTGTGACCCACTCAGGTGCTGTAAGGAGGCTCTTTGGAGACCATTGATGTTCAATAATCCCTTGTTTATTGCGAAGGTTACATTCCAAAAAGAACCAATTTTAGGCAAAATCTGTGAAGTAGAAACCTTTATTGTTTGCCAGATTATTATACAATTAAATACACTGAAACCAAATGAAGGTGAGATGGGCTCCAGCACCCCCGCGACCCTACTGAAAATAAGCGGTGTAGATAATGGATGGATGGATGGATGGATGGATGGATGGATGGATGGAGAGATGGACCCAATTAATACACCCTTTTTTTCCTGACTCAAGCATTTGTTTAACAAATAAAAGTACAGTACTGTATGGATGTTTTTAACCCCTCTTTTTTTTATACAAATAACTACTGTACAAATAATCATGAGTATTAATGTAGTTTATTCAAACTTTTTACCAAAGTCTGTTGTTTATCTAAGACGTCCTTTCCCACAATATCCTTTTATTTCAAAATACTGAAACCTTTTTTCAAAGAATCACTCGTGCTGTCAATCAAAACGCAGGAGGCGGGGCTAAAATACAATCGACTGATTCCTCTATACATGCCTAGCAGACGTCGTAATGCCGTAATTTCCGCTAATACGTGCCTGCGAAGGAAACAAAAAACAAACGTCCGGGGGACAAAATAATATTTTCGAAGTCCTTCGAAAGGTATACAGTTGTGTAGCAAGACCAAACAGGCCTTTAGTAGAAGAGGTGATTTATCCAGCCGTGTGGTAAATTAAGGCAGGGCCTAGAAGTTTCAATCCAGATGTGGAAAGAAACGTTGAAAATCGAGTACAAGGTAAGCAAACATACACATTAAAATGCACCATTTTGCGTATGAATGGTCAATATAGTAGGATTATCCATGTTTATGCTATGGGTGACTTCCCGCAAAGCATAGGACAAGTTGTAAGGGTAAGTGCTAATGGCCCCATTTTTAAGTAAGCTAGGTGTGCCTTATATCATGACACAAATACTCCCAAAATACGACTGCGGGAATACTAAAAGCATACTAAAAAGACACTGCTATGGAAATACTTAAAAAATACCTCTACGATACTACACTACAGAAACAATATGATGTAAATTAGTACTAAAATAATACAACAGTAATACTGTACAAATCTACAGCTTTACTACAAAAAAATTCTACTATGGAAATACTACAAAAGTACTACAGAAATGCTACAAAAATACTGCTGCAGAAATACTACAAAATACTACAAAAATAAAACTAGGTAATACTGCGTTAATACTAGAGAATTACTACAAAATTCTGACTGCAGAAATACTCCAAAAATACTAAACAATTCCAACCATAGTAATATTGGTCGGTTGGTTGATTGGATCCATTCACCACTAGGGTCGTAAGGGCTCCATTTCCTATGGTGTGTCTTGGGGAAGTACAACTTGGTGGCACTCATCCCTCTCCAGGCCAACATGTTTCCACCCAGTCTTGAACCAGGTATTACGCATGTTAGGCGAATGTGCGAACCAAATATCAAATGTAGTGCCTAAAACATGGATCTAATGTGTTATTTTGGTTTAATTGTAAGTTTTTCAAAACCACTTTGGTGAAACTAATCTATTTACAAACAAATATAAATAAATTTGGAATAGAATAGTCTTTATTGTCATTTAAATCAACCTTGTGAAACAATGTATGCAACGAGATTAGACATTGCATTCCAGGGTACAGACTTCAAAGAGAAAAAAGAGAAAAGACAATCAGGATAAATAGGTAAAATAGAAAAAACAACAGGGTCTGAAAAGTATTTTACTGTTGTGATGTTGCCCGATGATCCACTGCTTGACTCATTTCCGCGGAAGCTGAGCTGCGTTTTCTTTACTTTGTTCATTTTACAGCTTCCTTCACTTGCCAACCATCGATTCAGTAATCTTCAATTTCCTCGCGGCTGTTCGGTTACCATGTTCTTCCGCTTAGCGTAGAAGTCAACACACCATGGCGCACAAAAACCCAGAAAGCATTCAATGGAGGGAAAGTGAGGATATGGATTTGATTAACATTTTGGGGGACAACTCTGTTCAGCCTCCGGTAGCACAATAACTTTTAAATTGCTAGTTACGCTACGATGCATTTCATGTGGCGTCACGTGTCCTCTTCTACGCATGTGGGACATTTGTGGGGTTTAAATTTAGTCTCCGACCCCTGGTCTAGACCAGCACCTTTTAAACCAGCACTGATTGTCATGATTCCTGATTAGCATCACCTGTGCCCGCTCATTTAGCGCCAGCTGCTGCGGGCTATCTGTCCCTTTTTAAGCTCAGTCCTTTCACTCTCCAGTTGTCAGTCTGTCAGCAAACCTCTGTTTTTCCACCCGTCCGTTCCTGATCTCCCCGTTTGTCTCCGGCTCCGACCTGTTTTTGATCCTGACCACGTTTGCTCTCCCGTCCCGGCTTACAACCCTTTTTTGATCCTGACCACGTTTATGCTCTCCTGTCCCGGCTATCGACCTGTTTTTCTGTCCATTACACCACCATCTCACGCTTCAGAAGATCCACTTCCATATTCGGATCACGAACCGATAGCGTGAACGGCTTGCTTCCCGCGTCCAGCGAGCACCGGATCATGGGCGCTGCCCTTCCTCTTTCTATCAATAAACTTAACGCTACACATTTGAGTCCTGATTCCGTTCATGTCATGACATTGTTGGCCAAAGACTTTGATACCTTTATTTAGTTTTTGTCAGGGAACTTTGTGGGTTTATCAGAATGTTTAGCAGTTATGAAATGTGCTAAATTAGGATTGATGTGTTGTGTGCATGTAATATTTCAACATGTTTATAAACAAAAGTTCACACTAGAAAACATTCTTACTAATGTTTGCCATTGACGTCAATAATTCAACACAGTCAACTTTTAAAAAAATGAATTCATGCCGCGGCACAGTTTTCAGCACAAACCGGTAATTTAGAAAAACAACCGAGAAGACTGAAGACTGCATGAAATGGCACCAAAAAAAAATGTATATTCTGCAGTTTACCAGTTGCAAATAGTGTCCTGAGAGTTTGCCACTAGAGTGTGGGTTAGAGTTCGAGTTGTTGTGTGTTCAAAAAACTAGTGCCGACTGTGTCGCTCTCCAATGAAGCCAAATGTGTTCTATGCATTTTTCTACACCGAGGAGTGAACCAATTCCCAAAACAACTCAGTACACTTGGCGGAAGGAGGAAGCCGCACATAGCTACCGTGACCCTGAGGATGAAGATTTGATTGGATTTAGGGATTTGGAGTCAAACTGATAGTTTCTTAATCATGTTCTTTATGTTTGAGTTATCTGAATAAATGTTACATCGTTACTGGTATTAAGAAGTAATCATGTAACGTAACATTCGTATGCCGTACAAACTTATTCAGCGCGTTGCTCTCTTTTATTTTAAATTGCCTTTTAAGATGACATGTACGTTTTTGGTTTTGACTTTTATCAAATAAATAACCCCAACCCTAAATTGTTTGGTTTCCTTTTGTTAACAAAATTTAAAGTGTACAAATTGACTGCCATTTTCCATTTTTCTTAACAGGTTCTAAAACAACAACAACAACAAAAAAGCAATATTTTTTTCCAATTTCTGGATGACAATGCTCTTGACACAATAAAATGAGGTTTGCAGTTCCGGAAATTACTTTCACATTTTGGTCTTTTTTTGTTTTTGGATTTTTGTTATTTTGTCCATGAGAGAGTCAGAAATCATGTTATGAGTGATTACTTTTTGCCCTTTTTTAAAATAAAAAACAAAACTTTCAAATATCTGGCAATATGTCCCATTACTATGTGTTTAGAAATTGTACTAACAGTTAAAAAACAAAAAAGAGAGAGACATGTGTTAGTCTTGAAGGAAGGTACATTGAAATAATAACAATAATAATGTACATCAAATACAAACATATCAGTGGATAAAAATGTAGAATAGATAACAAATACATGACCAACCAACTCATTGCCCATTTGACAATCAAAACTAATAAAGTAATGTTCGAAGGATCCAAGTGTTGTTGTTGTTTTTTTCATTATTGATATTATGGTTACAGACAACAAAAAAATGCTTAAGAAAAAGCAGTATTTTATGCAGACAAACTTCCTTCTTCTAACCCTCTCCTACCAATGCCCCAGATAATCCTTTGTGGGAAGTTGCTGCCATCTTGTGGGTGTTTTAGAAAACGACTTTGATTTCATTTCATTGAAATGAAGGGTTTTAAGTCCGTGTTCTCTTCTTTCATGGAACCGTTTGAATTTCCTCTTCTAGCCCAACGGTTTGGGAGTTATGGTAATAGAAATGGCATTTGTCAAACGGGGATGCCGGTGCTCCCATGGTAATTAAAGGGATAAGAAGACAGTATGGTCGTTTCTCAATTCCTGTACTCATGGACTGCATCGGACGAGACCAGTTTGTTGGTAACCGCTTTCATTTTGCTTTTGTACTTATTTTCTGAGGAATCTGTAACTACGAAAATTGTGAATAACATGAAGAATATGTTCAAATACTCAATTTTTCGTGAAGTTTGTTCTGGATATTTGGATATTTCATGTGGTGTCGCCCAGGGGTCAGTGTTGGGCCCGAAATTGTTGCACAGTAAGGATTATTCATCAAGTCAATGATTTGGAACACATTTTTTATACAATCAAAACTTTAAAAATTAGCTGCAAAGCGGCACACAGCTTTGCAGCTAATTTTCTATTTATTACTGTTTATTTGTCTTATTTTGCTTTCTCATGAGTGTCTTTAACACAATTACTGTGATGTGTAATAACAACCGACATCCAAGAAACAACTTGGCTGAACGGGGACATCTTGTGGCAATTACTACATAGACTTCAGCTAAGTTAAAAGACCCAGCTCAGCTGACGCTTGGTCTTTTAAATATTAGATTGCTTGCTCCTAAAGCTTTATTTGGTAATGATCATAAACTGATTGGTCCGTGTGAAACTTAGTTGAGACCTGCTAAATGAGACAGCCCTGGTTAAGGTAACCAATGACCTTCTACTGCCAATGGACTCTGATGCTTCATCACTGTTGCTGCTGCCAGACCTTAGTTCTGCCTTTGACACTGTGGACCATAATATCTTAATAGATTGGCTGGAAAATGGATTGGTCTCTCAGGAACTGTCCTCTCATGGTTCAGATCCTATCTCTGAGATAGGACGCATTGTGTTATATATGGTGAAATGACACCTGAGCCCTTTAGTGTTAGTTAATCTTGTGCCTTAACTCTGAAGAGACCGAAATGTTAGTTATTGGTCCATCTAAATACCATGACTTGTTCTCAAAAATTTCTCTGAACATTGACAAATGTAATATCATCCAGAGTGACTCAGTCAAAAATGTAGGTGTCATATTTGACCCCAATCTGTCCTTTCAAACACATGTTAAGAATATTACTAGAACAGTTTTTTTTCCATCTTCGCAACATTGCAAAAATTCATCCTATGCTGTCTCATTCGCATTATAATTCATGCGTTTGTTACCTTCCGTCTCCAGTACTGAAATGCACTACTCTCCGGTCTCCCGAAGTCCAAAATCAAGAGCCTGCAGCTGGTGCAAAATGCTGCAACGAGGCTTTTAACCAAGACAAGAAAGTTTGATCACATTACCCTTATTTTAGCTAACCTGCATTGGCAATTATCTTAAGATGTGATTTTAAAATTCTGTTGGTATTACACAAAATCATGAATGGACTTGCTCCCTCATATCTTTCAGATTTAATTTCCTCCTATGTGCCGGTCCGGAGCCTTTTGCTCTGAAAATGCTGGTCCACCACTGATCCCAAGAGCCAAGAAGAGATCCGCAGGTTCGAGAGCGTTCTCCATTCGGGCCCCGGTGCTGTGGAATGCTCTTCCCCCTGAGATTCGATCTGAAACCTCAGTCTAAATCTAGGCTTGAAACACACTTCTATTCTATAGTATATGAGTATATGAATAATCTATATTTTATGTTGACTATATGTGTATTATTTGTTATTGCAACATCCACTGCAGCCTGGTCATTCTGGAAGGGGGATTACCTCATGTGCAGTCCCTTTTCAAGCTTTCATCATTTTCCTCCTGTTGAGGTTTTTGAGTTTTTCCTTGCCCTCATGTATGTTTTAGATCAGGGGATGGTGTAATAATAGTCTGTGGTTTGCAATAAACTGTGGTCTGTGCAGCCCTTTGAGACTCTTTATGATCAAGGGCTATGCAAATAAACATGACTTGACTTGTGGCGTTCCGGAGGGTTTAGTACTTGGCCTCTTTCTTTTTACCATTTACATGCTTCTATTAGGCGATATTATTCATAAGTATAATATCAGTTTCCATTGCTACGCAAATGACACTCAACTTCTTTCAGATTTAATTTCCCCTTATGTTCCGGTCTGTAGCCTCACTCTAGATTTCACAGTGAGGAGATGATAGGCTGACATATTTTATACTGAATATTTTCCACTAAATGTAAAATATGTCACTTGATTGAAATATTGGGCAGTCAGTCTGGCATTGGACCAATTTTCATTTCTTTTTTTTTCTCTATTTCTTCGGGCCAACATTAACCTCTCCATTCAGTTTTAAAGACCTTACCCTGGGATAAGATTATGGTTGGTGCAGAAGAAGGAAAGGCAGGAAAAGCATTCCTACTATGTCAATTGTAACCTCTCCATTCATTTAAAAATATGCAACTTTCAGGATAAAGAAAATGAGGAACGCTTCACGAATTTGCGTGTAAGATTATGGTTGGTGCAGAAGAAGGAAAGGCAGGAAAAGCATTCCTACTATGTCAATTGTAACCTCTCCATTCATTTAAAAATATGCAACTTTCAGGATAAAGAAAATGAGGAACGCTTCACGAATTTGCGTGTCATCCTTGCGCAGGGGCCATGCTAATCTTCTCTGTATCGTTCCAATTTTAGTATATGCGAAGCCGAAGCGACGCAATGGAGAAGAGTTTCCGTGCCGTATATATAGAGTGCAGCTTACACTACGGTTCAGAGTCACGGTGTTATACCGACACATCCCGTTTTCGCTGTAATTCAATATAGAATCATTTTATGGAAGCTGGCTGAAAAATAAATATCCACTGTTGAGACATTTTATGAGTAAAACCCACAAAATAACTTGTAAACATTCTAAAACGCCAGCCTAAATCCTCGGGCAATTTGATTGGTTGAGCAGTAGGGGTGGGCGGATCTCTGTACACATAGCACTCCTCCCTCTGCTACTCCGCGTGAGTGGGTCAGGCACACTTACTGTATATTCATGCGTTTGTTACCGCCTGTCTCATTTACTGTAATGTACTACTCTCGGGTCTCCCGAATTCCAGCACCAAGAGCCTGCATCTGAAACAAAATGCTGCAGCTAGGCTTTTACTTCATCACATTACTCCGATTTTAGCTAACCTGCATTGGCTTCCTGTCAGTTTCAGATGTGATTTTAAGGTTCTTTCGGTATCATACAAAATCATGCGTGGAAATATTCACATTATTGTGTTTAGAGACTTTCCCAATTTCTAATAATATCAATGAAAATGAGTGCAATAAGATCAGCAGCAACAAACGAGTTTGAACATTTTTTATTGACACTTTTAACAGCAATTAAACATATCCACAACTTCATTATATCATATTCTAACAATATGAGGTTTGAACAATTTTTATCGACGCCTTCAACAGCAATTAAACACAAATGTCATATTGAAATATAATATTGTGAATGTGCTTGATTGCTGTTGAGATTGACAAGTTTGTTTTCTGTTAATAGTGTCAATGAATTTGTTCAAACCATTAATTGCTGTTAAAAATGTTGAAAAAATTGTTAAAATGTCATATTGTCAGATATAACGAAATTGTGAATATGCTTAATTGCTGCTAAAATTATCGAGAAAAATTGTTCAAGCCTCACATTGTTTGTTTGCTGTTAATAGTGTCAATAAAATTGTTCAAACCAAAAAATATCATATTCTAACAATATGGATCATTATGGAAATGGGATTGTTGGAAAATAAAAAAAGCCAATGTGTACAGGGTAATACTATTGTGCAGGGGCACAGCTCTGTCTTCTCAAGTGGGATTTCTTCCCACCCTCCCAAGCAACATCCTCCAGTCCTCTGCCTGGGATGCTCGGGTGAGTCCTCTCCCTTCTTGTTCCCACCTTCGACAACCACCCGAAGAGCCAGGCCGTTGCTGCCGGGACCCTCACAGTGGAGCTCCGGTTCCCTCCTCCAGGTGGACGCAGACGACTCTTCTTTATGGCATGTCCTAGGCTTGCCGCTCGCAGATTGTATGGTATTTGCAGCAACAAATATTCCCAAAGACATCGTTTTTTTGGTTTGAACAATTTTATTGACACTATTAACAGCAAATAAACAATGTGAGGTTTGAACAATTTTTCTCGACAATTTTAACAGCAAATAAACATATTCACAATTTCTTTATACAGTGGAACCTCGGTTTTCGAACGCTTCTCAGTTCGAACAAATCGGTGTTCGACCCAAAATTTCAGGAAATTCTTGCTTCGCTGTTCGGTCAAAAAAATCGGAGTTCGAACGCCGGTAATGCCTGAGTGCGTACGCTAGAGTGCGATGCTGAGCGGTGTATGGGTGTAGATCGCCCCCACCCCTCGTGACCAACTGTTATCACGTGCGCACTTGCCTCTTTTTGCTTTCGCTTTTAATATCAGTTGAACTGAGTGTTTTAGCCCCTAACTATGCCTCTGAAGAAGGTCGGTGCAAGCAGGACAGGTGAAAAAAGAAAAGTTGTTTGTACAACTATTGCCTTTAAGAAAGACATAATAGAGTTTCCGATCTTGCTAGGGAATACAGCATGAGCCTTCTGCTGACCACCACAAAGGTAAGAAATCCTAATCATAATTCTTTTCTTTATCCTTTTTTTTTTTACACGTTCGTGTTTGCGTAATCTTTCGTACGGAAGATTACGATAACGCGAACGTACGATTAGCCTGGGTTAGCTTTATGATTCGAAGTAAACATTCAGGGTGTTGGAACTGAGCCCAAAATTCAGGGTGTTGGAACGTAGCCCCATTTCCGATGAAGCGCTAGCCACTTGTGGTGCTAAATGACTTCTAAACGACCTGATTTTTTTTTTTTCACACGTTCATGTTAGCGTAATCGTTCGTACGGAAGATTACGCTGACGCGAACGTATGATTAGCCTGGGTTAGCTTCATGTTTACGTTAAACATTCATGGTAAACATTCAGGGTGTTGGAACGGATTAAAACGATTTACATAATTTTTAATGGGAAAATCGATTTCGGAGATTGAACAAATCGGTTCTCGAACAGGGTTCTGGAACGGATTGTGGTCGAGAACCGAGGTTCCACTGTATCTGACAATATGACGTTTTAACAATTTTTCTGACATTGTTAACAGCAATTAAACATACAATTTCATTATATCATATCCCAACCGTATGAGTTTTTATCGACACTTTTAACAGCAATTAAATACATTCACAATTTCATTATACCATATTCTAACAATATGAGGTTTGAACAATTTTTATCGACACTTTTAACAGCAGTTAACCAATGTGTAAAGGGCAATACTATTGTGCAAGGGCATAGCTCTGTCTTCTCAAGTGGGATTCATTCCCAAAGACATCGTCTGTGATTAGTGCAAGTGGCTAAGGAGTAGGAGGGGATACAAGTGTGCCTGTTTCACTCACGCAGAGTAGCAGAGGGAGGTGTGCTATTTGTATAGAGATACGCCCACCCTTACTGCTCACCCAATCAAATTGCTCTAAAATCTTGGCTGGCGTTTTAGAATGTTTACAGATTATTCAGTAGGTTTTACTCATAAAATGTCTCAACAGTGGATATTTGTTTTTTAGCCAGCTTCCATAAAATGATTCTATATCGAATTAGAGCGAAAACGGGATGTGTCGGTATAACACCGTGACTCTGAACCGTAATGTAGGCTATACTCTATATATACGGCACGGAAACACTTCTCCGTTGCGTCGCTTCGGCTTCGCATATACTAAAATTGGAACGATACAGAGAAGATTAACATGGCCCCTGCGCAAGGATGACACGCAAATTCGTGAAGCGTTCCTCATTTTCTTGACCCTAACCTGAAAGTTACATCTTTTTAAATGAATTGAAAGCTGGAATAAGAGCTTGCTCTGTCCACTCCACGCATTGGCCCGGTATTGCAGTACCTCCGGGAACAGTGCATTAGCAATGATCGCAGCAAGGCTTTAGGGCTAGGACCTTAGCTTGGCCTTTTGGCTGAGAGTAAGTGTCCCAGCTCCTAGGCTTTGTAGCGTATTATGAACTGACCGATAACGGATAATGGATAATGAATAACGAAGATAGAACAATAACCCTTAAAAACCCCAAAACCCCACAATTGATAATATTGGAAAGCTTTTCCAACTTCTCATTCTTAAACACTCCAAAACCTCAACATGGGGAAAATGAAGAAACCTTGAGAAGGGACCGCACCTTAGGTGATCCCCCTTCCAGGATGACATATATTATACTGAATATTTTTCACCCAGCATAAAATATGTCACTTGATTAAAATACTGGGCAGTCGTTCTGACATTTGACCATTTCTGACACATGTTCGAGTTGCAGAGCAGTCTATGCTAAGGCGTTTCCAATTTACTCCAAGTGGGACAGTGCTTTCTATTTGTTGGGACATAGTGCCATCTAGCGGTCATATCCTCTATAACAACAATGACGCCAAATAACATATCAGGGGGTTAAGGGTTATTGTTCTGTCTTCTTTATTCATTATCCATTATCTGTTATCGGTCATATCATAATACGCTACAAAGCCAAGGGGCCGAGTCAAGGTCTTAGCCACAGAGCCATGCAGCGATCAGTCCGAATGCCTTTCTTTTTTTGGTTTGAACAAATTTATTGACACTAAAAACAGAAAACAATCATGACAATCTCAACAGCAATTAAGCACATTCACAATATTATATTCCAATATTACGTTTTTAACAGCAAACACAAAGTGAGGTTTGAACAAACCTTCTCGAAAATCAAACATATTCACAATTTCATTATTCTTCCCCGGAAAGCGGTCATCCTAGGACTAAGATGTTGCATGTTTGATTCCTGGCTCCTTCAGGTTAAATGCATGGTATGCCTGACGTCGCTATCGGTTTGTAAGCGAATGGGTTGGTGTTAAGCACATTGTAAAGCGCGTTGGGAGGTCTTCAGTGACTTGAAAAATGATGAATAAATACAGACAATTTATACTTAAATTATTTTACATTTTATTAGTATTTTAACTGTTTGTCAATGCAATATCCGCTGCAGCCTAGTCATCCTGGAAGAAGGATTACCTCATGTGCGATCCCTTCTTAAGGTTTCTTCATTTTTCTCATGGTGATGTTTTGAGTTGTTTTTCTTTGAGTTTTTCCTTTCCCTGATGTTTTAATTGTAAATGGTCAGCATTTTTATAGCGCTTTTCAAGTGACTGAAGACCTCCCAAAGCGCTTTACAATGTGCTCCACACTTTCCCTTTTTACACACACTAACTAACCGACAGCCATGCAAGGCAACTACTTGCTCATCAGGGGCATTAGGGATTCAGTGTCTTGTCGTTTTTGATCAGATGCTGTCATAATAGTCTATAGTTTGCAATAATTTCGTTGTCACAATATGTTATCCCATTTTGTAACAATGACAATAAAGGTATATTCTATTCTATTAGTAAGGGCGTCACAAATAAAGATTACTTGACACTAGACTCTCCATTCAGTTTTGAAGACCTAACTCTTGGAGGAGATCATGGTTGGCACAGAAGAAGAAATTGCAGGAAAAGCATTCCTACTTTGTGGATTGTAAGCTTTCCATTCATTTAAAAAGATGTAACTTTCAGGTTCAAGAAAATGAGGAACGCTTCACGAATTTGCGTGTCATCCTTGCGCAGGGGCCATGCTAATCTTCTCTGTATCGTTCCAATTTTAGTATATGCGAAGCCGAAGCGACGCAACGGTGAAGAGCTTCCGTGCGGTATATAGAGAGTAGAGCTTCTACTACGGTTCAGAATCACGGTTTTATACCAACACATATTAATTTCGCTATGGAATAATTTAATGGAAGCTGGCTAAAAAATGAATATCCACTGTTGAGACATTTTATGAGTAAAACCCACAGAATAATCTGTAAACATTCTAAAACTCCAGCCAAGATTCCAGAGTAATTTGATTGGTTGAGCAGTAGGGGTGGGTGGATCTCTGTACACATCGCACTCCTCCCCCTGCTACCCTGCGTGAGTGAGTCAGGCACACTTGTATCCCCCCTTCTTAACCACTTGCACAAATCACACAAGATGTATTTGGGAATATGTATTGCTGCTCATTTTATTGCACGCATTTTCATTGCACTATTTTTAGAAATTGGGAATATTTCTATGTGCAATATTGTGAATATTTTTGCCTTCATAGTCTGATCCTCTGAACTTATTTTCTCTTAATAGTCTATAATAGTCATGTCAAGTCAAGTTATGTTTATTTTTATAACCCTTAGTCCAGGGGTGGGCAAACCTTTAGACTAGAGGGCCACAATGAGTTCTAAAATTTGACAGAGGCGCCGAGCCAAGAACAGATGAAATGAAATGAAATGATCTGCATTTTATATAGCGCTTTTCAAGTCAATGACTTCCCAAAGAGCTTTACAATGTGCTCCACATTTCCCAACAGCGGCCTTGCAGCCATGTAAGGCGCTAACCTGCTTATTGGGGGTATAAGGGGTTCAGTGTCTTACCCAAGGACACTTCGACATGTAACACGGATGAGCTGGGATTCGAACTGGAATCCCTTGATCCCAAGATGAGCGCTCTACCTCCTGAGCTACTGCTGCCCCGATGGATTCAGTGTTATATAAACTACATACAGGATTTGACCTATTAATGATTAATTTAATTACATTTCAGTTGAATAAACACAACAGGAAAACTCACCATCAGTTTCAGTGGGAACAGTGTTGTTGATCTCCCTGTTTTGTCAGGGCATCAAAGTCTGGAGTAAGTTTTGTTGTGGCGATTCACAGGATAGATCTGAAGTGTTGGTCAGTTATCTTGGATTTGTGACGGGCTTTGTTCATGTTCACAACACTGAATGTCTGTTCACATACAAAAGTCGAGCCAAACAAGGCCAGCATCTTCTGTGCTGTCCTCCATAGGTTTGGAAAGGAGGCTTCGTTCAGTGAAGCATAAAAGTCGTTAAGTTTAAAAGTGTTGAAGTGGCGTCAGACTGAAGATCGATCAGTTCCAAATGCACCTCATGTGGTACTGTTTCAGGGTCTTGTGAGAAGGGACAAGACACGAGCTGAAGTGACTCATCAATGTTTTCAAAATCAGAGAACCGGCGACTGAATTCTCTGTGCAGGTCATCCAGTGATTTGCTGTACAGTGGAACCTCGGTTCTCGACCATAATCCGTTCAATTTCTTTGTACGGAAACAGATTTGCACGATCACCGAAGTCGTTTTTTCCCATTAAAAGTAATGTAAAATTGTTTTAATCCGTTCCAACACCCTAAATGTTTACCGCGAAAGTAAACATGAAGCTAACCCAGGCTAATCTTACGTTCGCGTTAGCGTAATCTTCCGTACGAAAGATTGCGCTAAAATGAACGTGTAAAAATAAAAAAATCAGGTCGTTTACACGTCATTTAGCACCCGAGTCTCCACAACAAGTGGTGAGCTGTTAAAGGATAAAGAAAATAATTATGAGTAGGATTTCTAATCCTTGGCGGTTGTCTGCAGAAGCCATGCTGTATTCCTGAAAGAAGGGAAACTCGCACACCTTCTTCATATTTTGCTATTATTTATTTCTTAAATGCAATAGTTGTACGCACTACTCTTTTTTCACCTATAGCAACTTTGCTGCTTGCACCAACCTTCTTCCGAGGCATAATTAGGAGTTAAAACACTCCCTTCACCGCTTTTGAAAAACGAAAGCAGAGAAGGAGTGCGCGTTGCCGTGACAACAGTTCTTCATGAGGGGTGGGGGCAATCTACACTCGTACGCCGCTCAGCATCGCCCCTAGTGTACCGGCATTCAAACTCCGATTTTTTGAACGAAAAGCGAAGCAAGAATTTCTCTAAATTTTTGGTCGAGAACCAATTTGTTCGAACTGAGAGGCGTTCAAAAACCGAGGTTCCACTGTATTTCTTTGCATACCGCGTCGCCTCCTTCTGAGTGTCAAGTGTGGGGAAATGAGTGAAGGATGTGTTCGCAACTTGCCTGGAGAATAAAATGAGCTTAGATTTGAACGTTGTAACATGTTTGTACATGTCGTGGACAAACTGATCACATTCAGCTCATTCAAATGTGAAAATATGTCCACAGCAAACATAAAATCACAAAGCCAGTTCTGGTCTCGTAGCTCAGGAAATTTGTCAGATTTCTCATTGCACTCTAAAAATCCTAAAAATCATTCAGGTCCCAAATGCGTTGAAACACTTTGCCCAAACTTAACCATCAGACATGAGAATGGTAAAGTAAGTCCCGATGATCCGCATCAATTTCCTCCTGGAACGTGATGAACTAACGATGCTGGAGTCCCCTGCGTGTATAAAGTTCACAAGTTTTACAACTGGATTCACAACATGGTTAAGCTGTAATACAGACTTGCAAAGTGATTCTGATGGATGATACAGTGAAGGAAAATAACATCCTTTTCAGGGTTTTCCTCTTTTACTCTATCCTGGATTCGTTTCAGCAGCCCAACGTTTTTTCCTGTTAAATTTTGTGATCCATCCGTCGTGACATTGGCAAGTTTACTCCAAGGTAGTTTATGTTTCTCGATTGCAGCAGACACCTTGTCATACAAATACTCTCTCCGCGTTGTTCCCTTCAGGGACTCCATGGTCAAAAACTCCTCCGTTATTTCAAAGCTGTCATTTATTCCTCGGATAAAATTTAGGAGCTGCGCTGTGTCTTTCATGTCATTACTTTCAGTTAATGCTACATCCATTGCAACCTGGTCATCCTTTTTATCTTATCTTTCATTTTTATTTCACAATGTACTTTAAAAATGTGACATGTTGACAATGTCTGTGTATTGGATGTCAATGCCACATTAATTGCACACCTGGTCATCCTATTTATTTTATATTTTATATTATACTTTCATATTTTATTGGTATTTCAATTGTCCTCCCAATGCTTTTGTCAATCAGTTTAATTTTTATGCCTAAAAGAAACGTGCTGTTACAAATGGACCGAGCCATCTTTCGCTTTGTCTGGGGCTCAAAGTGGAAAAGGATAAAAAGAGATACAATGAAAAAGAAAAAGGAAAAAGGGGGGAAAGGAGTGCCTGACCTCCAGCTTTTCCTGGGAAGCAAATATGTCTCTCTCCACTTCCAAAACGCTGTGGGCCCACCCAACAACCCGAAAAGTCAAGCAATGACCCGTTTTTGGATGGGCTCATATTTGCGGAAGCTAAAGCTTGTACCAGACAATCGTTTGATTCCAGTTTCGTTTAACTTGCCACCAACACATCTCTTTATTCGGGCTTTTTTGAAGAAGTTTGATTTGGAAACACAAGAATGTCACACTTTACAAAACCACAGGGCCCTTATTGCTATTGTGCAAGAGCGAGCTACAGTAAGCCCTGTGCGGGGGCTTGCGTTTGGCGAATCCACAACGGTTTGGAGCAACGTCAATCATCCTGCCCTCCCAAACAGACTACGAGACTTGTCATGGATGGTGGCTCATGAAGTTCTCCCAGTCAGAGCTGTAATGCACCACCGAGGAATGTCAGCGACTTCGACGTGCCCTCGACCTGGCTGTGGCGCCCAGGAGTCGGTGAGGCACCTTTTTTGTGAGTGCAGCGCTGCCAAGGTCTTGTGGACAATGGCCGAACAACTAGGAAAGTTCCCGGACTTGCCAGCAGGAGAGGTCCCTGATGCACAGTACGTGCTTTACGGGGTGAGTCGGTCGAGGAGGCATCGGAACGACTTTGCCAGGGACTGGCTCACTCTCGCCGCCATTAAGGACGCCATCTGGACCTCCAGAAACCTGCTGGTATGGAGGTGCAGGCAGATCCCCCCCGTGGCTGTGCTCCAAATGGCTGCAGATACCATACAATCTGCGAGCGGCGGGCCTAGGACGCAGCCATAAAGAAGACTCGTCTGTACCCACCCGGAGGGGGGAGCCGGAGCTACGCTGTGGGAGTCCCGGCAGCAACGGCCTGGGTTGTGGAACCCAGAAGGGAGAGGACCCACGCAGAAGGGAAAGGACCCACACAGAGGACTGGAAGAATGCTGCTTGGGAGGGTGGGATGGCAGAGCTATGCCCTTGCACAATAGTATTGCCTTTTACACGCTGGTTAACTACTGTTAAAAGAAAATAACTCTGAAATTGTTTAATTGATGTTGGAAATGTCAGGAAAAAATGTTAAAACGTCATATCGTCACGTCATATTGTCAAATATAAAAAAATTGTGAATATGCTTGATGGCTGTGTTTTGCTGCTGTTGGTGTCAGTGGATTTGTTCAGACCGAGGACAATCGACTTTGGCCTGGACGGATCTATTGACACTAACAAAGATGTTATATAATGAAATTATGAATATGTTTGATTTTCGAGAAGGTTTGTTCAAACCTCACTTTGTGTTTGCTGTTAAAAACGTAATATTGGAATATAATATTGTGAATGTGCTTAATTGCTGTTGAGATTGTCATGATTGTTTTCTGTTTTTAGTGTCAATAAATTTGTTCAAACCAAAAAATTTCAATTGTTAGTCATTCTGGAAGGGGGATTACTCATGTGCGGTCCCTACTCAAGGTTTCTTCATTTTCCTCATGTTGAGGTTTTTGAGTGTTTCATCTGGAGGGACGAAAGCTTGACCAACTTGGGTACCGAGGTGCTTCACTCGTTTGGGTCTTTGGGCATTTGGGTTGGCCATGATCCCAAAAATGTTGTGTGTTTTTTTTTTGTTACTTTTTCCCCTTTTATTTTCTTTGTTTTTTTGTATGTGTTTGTCTTGGTGTCTGTCACCCCTCTCGAGGGATAGACAAGAATGAAAAGTGGGAAAAGCATTCCTGTTCTGTGAATTGTAACCTCTCCATTAATTTATTATTATTATTATTATTATTATGGGCAGCACGGCAGCGCAGTGGTTAGCGCTTGTGCGGCACAGTTCATGTCATGGGAACCTGTCGTGGGTTCAAATCCAGCTCCAGACTTCCTGTGCGGAGTTTGTATGTTCTCCCCGTGCTTGCGTGGGTTTCCTCCGGGCACTCCGGTTTCCTCCCACATTCCAAAAACATGCATTTCAGGTGGATTGGCCGGTCCAAATTGTCCCTAGGTGTGAATGAGCGAATGAGTTGTCTGTCCCTGTGTGCCCTGCAATTGGCTGGCAACCAGTTCAGGGTGTCCCCTGCCCATTGCCCGGAGATGGCTGGGATGAGCTCCAGCCCCCCCGCGACCCTAATGAGGATAAGCGGTACGGATGATGAGATGAGATTATTATTATTTAAAAGGATGTACCTTTCAGGTTCGGGTCAAGAAAATGAGGAACGCTTCACGAATTTGCGTGTCATCCTTGCGCAGGGGCCATGCTAATCTTCTCTGTATCGTTCCAATTTTAGTATATGCGAAGCCGAAGCGACGCAGTAGAATGATGTTTCCGTGCCGTATATATAGAGTGTAGCCTACATTACGGTTCAGAGTCACGGTGTTGTACCGACACATCCCGTTTTCGCTGTAATTCGATATAGAACAATTTTATGGAAGCTCCCTAAAAAGTGAATATCCACTGTTGAGACACTTTATGAGCAAAACCTGCAGAATAGTTTGTAAAAAATCTATAACGCCAGCCAAGATTACAGAGCATTTTGATTGGTTGAGCGGTAGGGGTGGGCGGATCTCTGTAAACATAACACACTTCCCTCTGCTACTCTGCGTGAGTGAGTCAGTATCCACTCCTCCTTTGCCACTTGCAGTTATTTGGCAATATTTGTTGATGCAAATCTTATTGCACGAATTTTCATTACACTATTATTAGAAATTGGGAAAATCTATAAGCATAATATTGTCAAGTCAAGTCAAGTCCAGTAATTTTTATTTGTATAGCCCTTAATCACAAAGAGTCTCAAAGGGCTGCACAGGTTATTGCATAGACTATTATTTCAGACTATTATTACACTATCCCCTGATCTGAAACCATCATGAGGGCAAGGAAAAACTCAAAAACCTCAACATGAGGAATTCTGATCCTCTTAATTTATTTTATCTTAAGATGAGATAAGATAATTCTTTATTCATCCCACAATGGGTTTGAACAATTTTATTGACACTTTTAACAGCAATTAAACACATCAAGTGTAGTATCTGTTCTTATCGCCTTTTGGCTAAGATCAAAGTTAATCAGCATTAGTATCTATTCATGGATTGATTTTTGTAACGGTGAGATGGAATAGGAGCTTGCTCCATCCACTCCACACATCGGCCCGGTATTGCACTACCCCCGGGAATGGTGCTTTCGCACTGATCGCTTCTTGGCCTTTTGGCTAGGATCTTGGCTTAGCCTCTTGGCTAGGATCAAGTGTCTCGGCCTGCTGGCTGTGAGGTGTATCATGATTTGACTGATAGCTCAGTAGCCTAGATGGTAGTGTGCCCGCTTTGAGACTGGGAGGTCGCTGGTTCGTGCCTCGGCCGAGACATACCTAAATGGTATAATGGCGGCGCCCTCTGGCTGCGGCTGCATCGACTCGCTACAACGGGTCAGGTGTATCGACATTTCGTTCTGTGTACATTGTTACAAAGAATGACAATACAAAGGAAATTATTATTATTATTAATTATTATAATGGATAATGGATAATCTACAATGGATAATGGACAATGACACACATTCACAATTTCATTATATCATATTCTAACAATATGAGGTTTGAACAATTTTTATTGACACTATAGACAGCAATTAAATACACTCACAATTTCATTATATCATAATCTAACAAGATGAGGTTTGAACAATTTTTATCGACACTTTTAACAGCAGTTAACCAATGTGTACAGGGCAATACTATTGTGCAGGAGCACAGCTCTGTCTTCTCAAGTGGGATTTCTTCCCACCCTCCCAAACAGCTTGGAAAATTTCCTTTGTTACAGCAGTAAGATAATGAGCAATGAATATCGAATATTAGCTAAGAATCGTCAAGTCAAGTCATGTTTATTTGTATAGCCTTTAGTCACAAGTAGTCTCAAAGGTAGTCTCATCTCCGCAACATTGCTAAGATTCGCTCCATGCTGTCAGAGTTTGATACGACGATTATAATTCATGCGTTTGTTACCGCTCGTCTCGATTACCGTAATGCACTACTCTCCAGTCTCCCGACGTCCAAAATCAAGTGCCTTCAGCTGGTACCAAATGCTGCAAAGAAGCTTTTAACTAAGACAAGAAAGTTTGATCACATTACCCCGATGTTAGCTAACCTGCATTGGTTCCCTGTCAGCTTAAGATGTGATTTTAAGGTTCTCTTGGTATTATACAAAATCATGCAAGGACTTGCTCCCTCATATCTTTCAGATTTAATCCCCCCCTACGTTCCAGTCCGTAGCCTTCGCTCTGAAAATGCGGGTCTACTATAAAGGCAGCACAATTTTGGGAAAAAAAAAAAGAATTTTCAGATCAGTATTGCAATTTCGATGCGATTTTACAAGAAAAGTGCAGTTTCTGTTCTTGTTTTGTCTATTTAAACCTGGTCATCCATTTTATTTTATATTGTACTGCAATTATGATATTTTACTTGTATTTGCATTGTTTTTATTGCAACATCTATTGCAGCCCAGTATTCCGGGAGGGATCACCTCATGTGCCTCCCCATCATCAAAATGTCTTCATTTTCCTCATGTTGAGGGTTTTGAGTGTTGAAGAAATGTGGGAAAAGCATTCCTAACCTGTCAATTGAAAGGTCTCCATTCATTTAAAAAGATGTAACTTTCACGTAAGAAAATGAGGAACGCTTCACGAATTTGCGTGTCATCCTTGCGCAGGGGCCATGCTAATCTTCTCTGTATCGTTCCAATTTTAGTATATGCGAAGCCGAAGCGACGCAATGAGGAATAGTTTCCGTGCCGTATATATAGAGTACAGCCTACATTACGGTTCAGAGTCACGGTGTTATACCGACACATCCCGTTTTCGCTCTAATTCGATATAGAATCATTTTATGGATACTTCTTAAGAAACTAATATTTAATTTTGTGACACCTTATGAGTAAAACCCACAGAATAAATGGTAAACATTCTAAAACGCCAGCCAAAGTCCCAGAGTAATTTCATTGGTTGAGCAGTACTGGTGGGCGGATCCCTGTACACATAACACATGCTACTCTGCGTGAGTGGGTCCTGTGTTATGCCGAGAAATGCATCCCTGCCGAGATTTGCATCCCCTCGCTACTATAACCACGTTTACCTCGTTTTATCTCACTTTTATATCACTTTTTGGGAATGTAATAGCGAACATATAACCAAAACCACTTCGTCTTGCATTTGTTGGGAATGTAATACAACTTAAACCATTCCATCTTTGTATTTGTTGTGAATGTAATCGAACGGTAAAGCACACCGTTTTGTAGTTTGAACAAATTTACGGACACTATTAAAAGCAAATAAACAATGTGAGGTTTGAACAAATTTTCTCGACAATTTTAACAGCAACTAAGCATAATCACAATTTCGTTATGTCTGACAATATGACGTTTTAACAATTTTTTCCCCGACATTTTTAACAGCAATTAAACACACAATTTCACTATATCATATCCCAACAATATGAGTTTTTATCGACACTTTTAACAGCAACTAAATACACTCACAATTTCATTATATCATATTCTAACAATATGAGGTTTGAACAATTTTTATAGACACTCTTAACAGCAGTATATACATCACTTTTGAGAACTGTTATGCACTCTACCGTAAAGCTTATTATGCCAAAATAAGCTTTACGGTAGAGTGCATAACAGCTTCAATACGAGCGATTTGAATAGAAAAAGGCAAAATAAACATGTTACCTGCTCAAAAGTGGTTTATATACGGCTTCTTTCTCGCCGTTTTTTTTTACTCTCAGTCATGAAGGACATCATCTCGAGGTAAGTTTGACAACTTGGAGCTTTTGTGAAGGTGTATCGCCACCTTGCACATTTTCACTTTTTCGTGGGGGGTTCTGGTCCCCATTTACCGCAATTACCAAGGGACCACTGTATGTGAATGAAAAAGTGATTACCAAGGGTTCTAGCAGCTCAACAAAACAACAGCATTTCATGTGCTCTTGGGTTCTGTTTCAGTGTGAAAATAAGAGCTTTTGTGGGAACATTTGCTCTCTGGAAAACGGCCTTGCTCTCACCCGTTTGGTGCATTCACAACCAGATTTAATAATAGGCACTTTTGTCTAGCCTTAAGCTCGTATCGGGGCAGATAAGACCATCCGGTAAAGGCCTTTGAGGCACGGAGCTTCAATGACTATCTTTATTTGCCACTTTGCTTTGAACACAAAGGTGGTTCTGCTGATCAGTGGAAACGCAGATTGATGTCTTTTGAGCTTGGACTTGTGAGCTACACTTTCACATTCAGAAACGTGCTGTTGTTTGCATCTTAACCTGTTGCCACTCCCACCCACTTTCATGCATTTGCATAGAAACCCTTTACCAGGCCCAGCTGCCCTTTTACTTTACACACTCTGAATTTTAAACATTATTTTCAAAGGAGAGCGTCTCCAAAGTACCATGATCAAGTGTGCGCGCAAGAGCAAGTGCCCATCCTCCCTCGCATCTTCTTAACACTTTGCTTTTAGATCACTCCGGAGCAGGGACACTTTACTACTCTGCAGCCAAATACTTAAAAAACGGTAAGGATATTTTTGTCTTTTGAGGATTGTTTGCGAATACGGGAATTCCAAATAAGAGCAGTTTTCAGATGACTTGGCTACTTAAAGTTGACGCTGTTATGTGGTAATACAGTAATTGTGCAAAGAATGAGTGTGTATACTATATAAATTAATATATAAATTAACCTAATAATTTCAGAGGAATTTGCATAAAGAGCGACACAATTATTAGATGACAGTAGTTCTCAACTGTGGGGCATGTCAAATTTGAATATACATTTTAAAAAGTAGCATCAGTGGAAAAAGCACAATATTTTGTACTTATATAAGTTCTTAGGCTACATTATGCCCATTCTAACCATTTATTATTATTCTACATTTCATTAAATAATTCACTTTAAACTTAGGGCAGTTACCAAGCACAACCTTGTAAATATTTCTGCCTATTTATACTAACAATCGTTTTAAAGTCACAACTATGTGTTTATCTTGGAATGTTCATTAAAAATCACTGTTGTTTGAAAATGTTTTACAAGTAATTCCTTGCACCACTTTCATGTGTTTTCTTTTTAATAAACCTTGAATTCTAATGTTTCCTAAACTGAGAGTATAACGTTGTTTTAATGTTCTGTGGTCACTGTGGCTCATGAGGTTATACTGATTATGCATTTTGGTAAACTATGTTGCTGTAATTTTGGATTTTAAAATATTGTAAAAGTTGTTGAAGTTGTGCTTTGTTTTTTTCTAAAAAAATTACAATACAGAAACAATTCTTAAAAATACCCAAATTTATCTACTTGTGGTACAAAACGTTCCAACTTTTTCCAATGGTCATGATTGCCCATTGCCCTCACCTGTGCTCGCTCGTTTGGCGCCAGCTGCTGCTCGTTGCCTGATTGGATACCCTCCTATTTAAACTCAGTGCTCTCATTCACCCCTTGTCAGTCCGTCAACGAACCTCCGCGCTTGCAAGGCAAGCATTTTGACTCTTAATCCGGTCTGTCCTGTATACTGTATCCGGTATCAATCCCTGATCCAAGCCTCGTCATCCCGTATCCGGTATCAATCCCGTCTGTCCCGTCCTGTCCGGTATCCTGCTCGTTATCGATCCCGTCTGTCCCATATCCTGTATCCTGTATCGATCCCTGATCCAAGCCCCGCTATCCTGTATCCGGTATCGATCCCGTCCGTCCCGTATCCTGTATCGATCAATGATCCAAGCCTCGTTATCTTGTATCCGGTATCGATCCCGTCTGTCCCGTCCTGTCAGGTATTCTGCTCGTTATTGATCCCGTCTGTCCCGTATCCTGTATCCTGTATCCTGTATCGATCCCTGATCCTATCCTCGTTATCCTGTATCCAGTATCAATCCCGTCTGTCTCGTCCTTTCCGGAATGCAGCTCGTCTGCCCCTGGCTCCTGATTTCCCTCACCTGACTTCTCTGCCCCGTTTCTTCTGCCCAGCGAGCGCCGAATTCCTGGCGTTTGTGTTCCCGCGCATGACTGCTCCGCTTCCATAAATAAAGCTTGGAAAACGTTACGCGTTTGGATCTACCGTCTGTTCGGGTTCTGTCACTGAGTATTTTTTTGTAAAAAGATAATTAAAATTGGCAAAATTATGTGCAACCTATATACTTGACAAATCTACTTCCCTCTACTACCTCAGTAGCAGATAACTATAATTTGTGTATAAAAAGATAGAAAATAAATAATTTCTTGCCATCTGATATGGATGAATGTGACAGTTATTAGGCTGATCACTGAAGGAAAACAAAGACACTGAAGAATGGCATGTTTTTTTCAAAGATAAAATTGGCCAATTTACTGCGGTACACTAGTCAGAGTCTCGCAGTATGGCCCAGAACACTGGTTGAAAAACACTGGGATATTGTAATAGAACAACTTTCAGCAAACGACTGTTTGCATTACTTAGTGCATGCAATATGCATGGCAAATAGTGATGTTTCATTCACAAATGAAACGTTTCTATGTACCAGCTCTTTAAAGTCAACAGCGGGACCCGGCTCCTGAACAATCTGGAGCCAGCTCCCTCCGAGACACTTCTTTACTCCCTCTCGCTCTTTCTTATTTTTCCTTTTGAAGGCGCACGTAATTGGTCAATATGCGTGATGACTTATCAGACTCTCAAAGTCTGTAATTGGTCGTTTTATCAATTACATTTATGTGCCCTTAGGCTTCCATAATGATTTATGGAGGCCTAAGGGCAGAGGGTGTAGGAAAAAGAGCCTATGTACACATAAAGTACACACTCAGGTAGCACAGAAACGGTTATAGAGGGGAGAGACGGTACTGAAGAAGTAAGATAGAATATAAAAAAAGAAATAAACAGCATCAACTGTGTTATTGTATTTGCAGAGACACCATGAGGTTAATTCTGGTCAAACCCACCAATGCAACCCGACGCCTCGACACAACGGGTCAAGGTCTCCGTAATGATGACCAAGAAGTTTGCACCTCATCAGGTCAGTCACACCCTGGCAGAAATCCAGAAGGAATGCTTGGGCGGGGGACGAACCTCTGTTGTGCTCCTTCAGCGCCACACCAAACTCCCAATGGCGTCGTTCCGTCCCCCAAAGTTCCTGCCCACATGTTACCGCTGCAGACTGAAGACGTGACCATATCCCAGTTGAGGAATCAGGAGTGGCTGCTTCTTTGTGGCCAAGTTAGCGGGGAAGGAGGTGATCCATCCTCTGGACCAGAACGAGCAGCCTATTTAGAACGGCCAAACAACGACTCATGTGTTTGTTCTTGTCCTGGTGCACAGCAGCAACATTCATTTCAAGGTTGTCTTCTGCACAAACTAAACCTATCATCGCCATCACACTCACGTATTTTCTCCACCACCCCCTATATTCCTGATGATTGCCAAAACTTCCCGCACGGAACAAACCAAAGAAATCTTTTAAAACCCGCCAACAAGTTTTCATGTGATGGCTTCACACCTCAGCATAGCAACCAACAAACTTGCAATCATTTCAAAGACACTAATTCAAATTTGAACATCCCTCTATGCACGAAGGAATGTCCTGAGAAAAACAGGAAACTCATCCAACATTCTCAGCCTGCCGTGAGCGGGGAGCCCAAGTGGAGAAAGACGTCTCAGGATCGGGAAAAGCAACACACGCGGTACTCGGTCAGTGGCGGAGAAACCTGGAAGTCCCACGGTGATCCCGCCTTCATCCTCAAGTGTCAACATCTCGCGTCCAATAACATGACCAGGACAGCCAACGTGAAGAGATCTTCCACACCAACCAGGAACCACAGTGTGCAGTCCTTCTCCACCAGCCAGTATAGTTCACTCGACCCACAAGATTTAGCTGCAGAGTCATCGAGGACAAGATATTGTCAGGTACAAGCTGCGCCTCATTGACAGATTGGCTTTACATCTTTTTAAGCTAAGTATTCTCACTCTTTGTTTGTCAGTCCGTCAACGAACCTCTGCCCCGCAAGACGTGGGTTTTGCCTCGGTGTTGTCTTCTGTTGGTATTCCCTGTCCGGTATTGTTCCCGTTTATTTTTGTCCTGTTTAATATCGGTTTCCAGTTTCGTTCCCGTTTATTTTTGCCCTGTTTATTCTCTCCAGTTTTCGTTCCGGTGTAGTTTGTCCCGTTTATTTTAGATATCCTGTTTCATTATCTATTCTGTCTGTCCCGTCTTGTCTGGTATCGACCCAGTCTGTCCGATATAAACTGGGGCAATTGGTATCAATCTCGTCGGCCTCTGGCTTCCTATCATTACATGCCAGACTGCTGCCCAACGTGCATGACTCCCCATTTCCCGTAAAACAAAAGGCTTGTGTGAATAACGTCACGCGTTTGGATCCTGATCCGGTTCTGGTTCTTGACAATATTTAGTTATTTAACCAGTTCAGGGTTCCTCATACTTATTAATGCAAAGGGATAGAAGTCTACTATACACATGATATCTTGCGTAAAACACATTCAATAATGATCAAGAAGAGATTGATCTACTATAGTACAGGGATGTCAAACTTGGCTCTGGGCCAAGATCCAGGCTCTCTGTTTTGAGCCAAGCCGGATTAGTAAAATGCTAACTTTTTAAACTTTGTTTTTATAGGATTATGCTTTATCATTGAGCCTACATTAGTAACTATCATAATCATGGAAAATATGGGATGTATTCTAAACATTACAGATTTATTCATAAACAATGGGTGAAAAAAAATCACTTTTGGCAACTGAATCTTCTTTCACAGACCAACGCCAAACATCCAAGTGGATTCGAACCCTCGCCTTTAAACTGCATCACTCCCTCCGAAGTCACAGGGAGCGGTGTCCTTGGCAATGGCAACGCCGCGGGGTCCCGGGCTAGCCGTGAAAACCAATCGGGCCAGCAGCTTCTCCACAGCACCCTCTTGGAGGACGCCTTCTCTAAGGTCATCAGAGAAGATTCAAGTAAGACCGTTTGTGATAACGCCGGCGGTGAAGAAGGTACCGTACCGCAGAGGAAGGACATCAGTTTCCGATTGGGCCAACGTCGGGCACTTTTCGGGAAACGCAAACAGCTGAGTGACTACTCTTTGCTCTGTGGGATGTTTGGCATTGTTGTCATGGTGATTGAGACTGAGCTGTCAAGGGGATTTTACAGCAAGGTAGTTACATCTGAATCTGAATGGAATCGATGTGATTTGGACATAAATGACCCCCCTTCTTCTTTTACAGGAGTCTACTTATTCGTATGTACTAAAAGGCCTTATCAGTGTTTCTACTGCTGTTTTACTTGGTATCATTCTCATGTACCACGCGAGAGAAATCCAGGTAATTCAATGGATGTAAATACATCATCACCCGTCAAACTAACAACTTTTTTTTGCAGCAAAACATTCTTAGGGAAAAAATTCCCAAATTTAGATTAAATAAAGTAGGTGCGTTCATCGTAAATTTGTCATGATTACCGATGTGAATCACCTGTGCACTCTCATTTGGCGCCAACCGCTGCAGGCTCTGATTGGCTCCCTGTCACTTTTTAAACCCAATCCTTTCAATCCCCTGTGGTCAGTCCGTCTGCGAACATCTGTTGATACAAGGCAAGCCTTTTTTTTTACCCTGACTCTCGCCTGTCCCGTTTTTGCTCCCGTTTGTCTCCGGCTACGACCCGTTTTGATCCCAACCACGTCTGCTCTGCTCTCCCGTCCCAGCTTACGACCCGTTTTTGATCCTGATCACGTCTGCTCTCCTGTCCCGTCTATCGACCTGTTTTCCGTCCCTGACACCGCCATCATCAACAATGTTGTCATATAGATCATATGGATCAGCTGAAGTTTATGGAAGGACTTTATGGAGGGACTTTTGAGATAGACCGTAGAGGAGGGAATTGCAGTAGTCAAGGTTTGAGGTGTCAAGGCTATGGATGGGGATGGTGGTGGTGTAGGTGGTGAGGGAGGGGCTAAGACACCCAGACTCTTAGACTAAGGGGAGGGAAAACTAAGGAAATGTCAATGGAAAGAGAGAAAATGTCAACTTCAGACGGTCTAAGGCCAGGAGAAAGTGGCATTTTTCAAATCCCACACCCACCTTTAAAATTTCTACTATGAGCAACATTTTCCTACGTTTTCTTAAAACAATTCACAAATCAAAGCGCTAACAAGCTGTTTTTCCCTTCAGCTATTCATGGTGGATAATGGAGCAGACGACTGGAGGATTGCCATGACCTTGGAGCGAGTCCTCTTCATAGTATTGGAGCTCTTTGTGTGTGCCATCCATCCCATCCCGGGCCGATACGTCTTCAGCTGGTCTTCTCGGCTAGCGTTCAACTACACCACACTGGTGGCAGATGCTGACATAGACATTATCCTTTCTGTGCCCATGTTCCTTCGCCTCTACTTGATTGGCCGAGTCATGCTGCTCCACAGCAAGCTGTTTACCGACGCTTCTTCTCGCAGTATCGGGGCGCTAAACAAGATCAGTTTTGACACGCGTTTTGTCATGAAAACGCTGATGACCATCTGCCCAGGCACTGTTCTACTTGTGTTCAGCGTCTCTTGTTGGATTATCGCAGCATGGACCGTGCGCATTTGTGAGCGGTATCAAAAATGTCCTGTTTTCTTTCCCAACATTGCAAATTTTGCACTTTACTAAAGAGGTGGTATTATGTTTCAAAAGGTATCACGACGCCCAGGAGGTGACCAGTACCTTCCTTGGAGCAATGTGGCTGATCTCCATAACCTTCTTGTCCATTGGCTATGGTGACATGGTACCTCACACTTACTGTGGAAAAGGAGTGTGCTTGTTAACGGGCATTATGGTAGGATTCATTAAGGTTATTCAACAGAAGCATACATTTTTGGTACTCTGTTAATCAAACTCATTTTAGCTCGAGGGCCGGACTATTAAATTAGAAAAGAAAAATAGAAAGGGAAAAAGAAAAACAGAAAGAGAGGGGGGAGATAAAGACAAAAAAGACAGGGGTAGGAACAAAAAGGAAAAGAAAAAGAAAGTGAAAGACGAGGAAAGCAAAAAGGAAATAAATAGAGCTAGAAAGAAAAAGACAATGAGAAAAAAGGGGGGAGAGAAAGTGAGAGAAAGAAAGAATGATGAAAATAAGGAAGAAAGAAAGACAAATGAAAGGAAGACACACGGTGAGAAGGAAAGATACAAAGGGGGAAATGGAGTGAAAGAGAAACAAAGAGTGAAAAACTAAGTCGAAAAAATAATGAAAGAGAGAGGGGGGAGAGAGAGACGGGAGTGAGAGAGAGAGAGACGGGAGTAAGACAGAGAGATGGGAGTGGGAGAGATGGAAGTGAGAGAGAGAGAGAGAGAGAGAGAGGGAGATGGGAGTTACAAAGAGGGGGAGAGAGATATACAGGCAGAAGACAGAAAGAGAGAAAAAAGAGTAAGAAAAAAGAAACAATTAAAGAGAAAGAGGGAGACAAATATGGAGAAAGCAAGATGTAGACAAAGAAAATGAGAAAGATGGATAAAGGGGTAGAGAAAAAGAGGGAGAAAACAAAAGAGAATAAAAAAAGAGATAAATACAAATAAAGAGAAAGGAAGAAAGCAAGAGAAAGAAAGACGTGGAGAAAGACAGAAATACTGAGGGTGGACGTTAGAAATGAACTGTTTTGGAGTGAACAAAGCCAACATGCTTGTCTTGCTCGCTGGAGGGTGTTTGTTCAAAATAACAATAAAAAGGGGAAAAAAAACTCTTGTAGATCATATGAAATATCCAAATCAATTTAGAAAATGAATCCATCATGGATTGTGAGTCCTAATGAAATGATTTACTGCTCCTGTCTACAGGGAGCCGGCTGCACAGCTCTGGTGGTCGCTGTGGTTGCGAGGAAGTCCGAGCTCACCAGAGCTGAAAAGCATGTCCATAACTTCATGATGGATACTCAGCTTTATAAGAAGGTCTGTTGTGTCAGTATGCAAATATCAACTATCAAAAATCTTCAAGACAACCTATTGTTGCCCTCAGGTAAAGAATACTGCAGCCAATGTGTTGAGAGAGACATGGCTGATTTACAAACACACCAAGTTAGTGAAGAAAGTTGATCGTGCGACGGTGCGACACCATCAGCGAAAATTCCTGCAAGCGATCCACCAGTGGGTAACCGTATCGAAACACAGATTCTAATGTTCAATTCATGCAATGCTTCTCAGTTAGATTCTTCCGCGCACCCCCTGGAAAAAGAAATTTCCAAAACTAACACCCGACGGGTTCGGGGGAAAACTTTTGCTTGTCTCCTTACTCCGTCTATTTCGCCTGTCCACTTGTCTGTGTTAGATACAGTATTTGTTTATGGAGTAACTTTAGTGCCCACTCCACTTCTATTTTACACTTAATACTGAATGCCCTTACTCTGTGATACACTGGAGATCAAAATAAGAGAACAACTTAGAAAAAAATTAACAATTTTGAAATAATACAGACGCTGCCCTGCTTACGTTCGCAAGTTGAATTTGTTCTTAAGTTGCTTCAGTGCTATATTTTGTATGTTTATGGTTTATATAAGTATGTTTAAGGCTTGTATAAGTAACCTGTATTGTTTGTACTAAAAAATAAATAATTCATAAAATAATATGCTCTTTAAAGATAAATACATTTGAGTTTAACTTACTTTTGGAAGATGCACTTCAAGAGTTAGGCGACTTCCTCCTCCGTGGTAAAAAGTGGTTGAAAAAAAAGCGGTCCAACCATTTTCTCAACTGCATCAACCTTTCTTATTCCACTTTCATTTCAAATGAAACGGCTTGCCTCTTCTTTACACTTTACACCAAGCATATTGAATGGACCCCACGACCCTACTGAGGATAAGCGGTGCAGCTAATGAGATGAGATATTGAATGGATCCACGAGATATTAAACAATAAAAAGTCTTAGCACGCTGGAGATAATATAGACATAGACAGTATTATAACCTTATCTTCTTTGTTCCTTTATCTTCTTTGTTTTCTTTTATCCTCACTGTCAAATGTGACACTGGAGTGCCACGCCCAATTTTTTTGTCACAATATGTTCAACCCATTTTGTAACAATGACAATGAATATATATTCTGTTCTATTCTATTCTATTCTATTCTATTCTATAGAATGTTTACCCACGAACTAGGAAGAGGAAGCAGATTTTTTTTACTCCCGGGTAGATCCTGGGTCACTACTCACAGCGCCACACACTGGTAGCGAAAGGGATAATCTTATCAGCCAAAGCTGTCATGATTGCCGATTCAGAGCACCTGCAACTGCTTAATTGGCGCCAACAGCCCGGACAGCTGATTGGCTGATGTACTCCTTTTAAACCGCCGACTTCCAAGAGATCCCCGTCAGACCGTTATGCGAACCGTTGCTCCCAGCTCGGTAAGCTCTTACGTCAGACTCAGTTCCTGCCATGCTTTTCTCGGCCTGATCCTCGTTGCCAACCAGTTTCCGGACCTGACTCTGCCCCGTTCTGCCTGCCCGTTATCCGATCTGTTTTGCCCCGTTACCTGCCTGCCTCCTGTTGCCGACCTCGTTTCCGAACTTGACACCGCCCTTGCTCTCCAGTCCCAGCTAACGTCTTGTAATTCCCGCCTGTCTTCGACCCTCCACAGTACTGAATAAAAGGATACTTTGAAACATCAAGTGAATACAGCAAGTAAATACTTCATTCAAATATGTGGATGAACATAAAGTGCATTTATAACAGCTCAATAATTAACGTGATTATCAAAGTAATGATGTGATGATTAAATTGTAAAAATAATAAAGTTGGGAAACGTATGCAATAGTGACATATTCAGTGATTTTAATCATCTAACAGTATGCAAGAGTTTTAATGACAACAATGATATATATTCAAGTGTTTTTTTTTCCATTTTAGACTGCGCAAAGTGAAAATGGAGCAGAGGAAACTAACTGACCAGGCCAACACTATTGCTGATCTTGCAAAGGTACTCGGTGCTCACACAGATGAAGTGCTTTATTTAATTCAATTCAATTAATAAAAATGCCACAATTTACTGTTTTAACTAAAAGATCTAAAGGAATTAAGATTTTGTGTTGTTTTTCTGCAAGCTTAAGCGATGCCCATGTGTCTTAAAGGTATTCCCAAACATATCTTTTTCAATTAGGCATAGAACGTGTGGGGTTCCCCCCCACAATTAGGCAAATATGTTGCAAAATATTCCATGCTCCGGGGGACTCGAACAATTTAAAGTTGACTCATTTGCCTCATATCTTGTAGATCTCATCTCATCAGCCGTACCGCTTATCCTCATCAGGGTCGCGGGGGGGCTGGAGCCCATCCCAGCCATCTCCGGGCAGTGGGCAGGGGACACCCTGAACTGGTTGCCAGCCAATCGCAGGGCACACAGGGACAGACAACTCATTCGCTCATTCACACCTAGGGACAATTTGGACCGGCCAATTCACCTGAAATGCATGTTTTTGGAACGTGGGAGGAAACCGGAGTGCCCGGAGGAAACCCACGCAAGCACGGGGAGAACATACAAACTCCGCACAGGAAGTCTGGAGCTGGATTTGAACCCACAACAGGTTCCCATGACATGAACTGTGCCGCACAAGCGCTAACCACTGCGCCGCCGTGCTGCCCATATCTTGTAGATGTGTGACATTATTGAAGGAACACAACGCTATAGAAATTGCCAATCCATGTGAGGTAGCTCTGAAAACGAAAGCGGTTGTGGTGAGCAGCGATTGTATAGTGCTCATTTCTGCTTGTATAAATTGGAAATTTGGTTACCCTCTCGCTGTAGGCCTGACTGTTTTGTTGGTGTTTGACCTCCAAATGTTGCGTGGGGTAAGCGTTAAAGCGTGAGCTCCTTGTTTTTCCCCCTTTTAGGAAGTTGATTGAGACTTTTGTGTTTTTCACTGCGTGTGTCGTGGTTGGTATGATTTTGTCCGGCTAGCTCCCCATTAACGTTTGGGCTGCCCAGGGCTTTCCTGTTTTGTTTACTTTCGGTTGCAGACCGTGTGTTGTTTGGCCGACTAGCCTAGCGTTATGCCACGTTCCTTGGTTTATTCACGGCTGGCTTCGCATTTGTGGCCGTAGCCCTTTTCCGTTGTTGGTTCCCGGTTAGCCTGGCTGCTCACTGCATGCTTTTTAGTCGGCAAACATTGCATTTTTACGCAGAGGCTGCTGCCGCCTTTCATTAAACGGTCCCTGGTTACCCAACGTTAGCTTTCCGTGTGTCGTATTTGCCAGTTTCCATTACTTTATGCACCTGCAACACAACGCCAAGGTTATCTACACAAAAACTGGAATAAGAAAAAAAAACTGGGAATACCTTTAATGACATATACACATAACCATAAAGAAAAGGGGCGGAGCTCTGCCTTGATTTATGAAATCTAAACAGCAATAAACTGTGATGTCTAACCAAGCCTTACCAAGACAGTGGAAACTGGATTCTAATTTGCTCAGAAGCCAGCTAATTATTACCCGTAAATTAATTTTGGTGGCTCTCTCAGCTAAGCCACCACTTGATAATTTATGCATTTGATTTCCAACTATGTGTTCATAATAAAATGGTTATTTTTCATAATGTAAAGTTAACCGTAAGTAAGGTGAGATGGCACAACATTCATTTGGACAGGTAACTTAAAATTAGTTTTACCTGGTTATATCAGTATCAGAAATTATTTTCCCCCCATTTTATTAACACTCCACTTATTGAAACATGAATATTTTGTTTGTTTGTTTGTACATGATTCAATTGTTTGTTTGTTTGTACATGATTCAAATTGAATCTTTTCTTCCGGCGCCGTCACGAATGGCAGCCACTCCAGCAGCTCCCGTGTTATTTTCGATTGTTCTCGATTGTTCTCAGCTCAGGGATGCTGCTGGAAATGTGAATTTCCCTTCGGGGATGAACAAAGTATCTATCTATCTATCTATCTATTTCCTGAAAACCATATGTTGTATGGTACCCTACTTATCAGGGGCGGCAGTAGCTCAGGAGGTAGAGCGCTCGTCTTGGGATCAAGGGATCCCAGTTCGAATCCCTGCTCGTCCGTGTTACATGTCAAAGTGTCCTTGGGTAAGACACTGAACCCCTAATACCCCCAATAAGTAGGTTAGCGCCTTACATGACTGCAAGGCCGCTATTGGGAAATGTGGAGCACATTGTAAAGCTCTTTGGGAAGTCATTGACCTGAAAAGCGCTATATAAATGCAGGTGATTTCATTTCATTTCATGTAAACACAGTATTTTGATTTATATTGTGTTTGCAGGATTTCATTCAAAGGGAAAGTGTACATTATTTAACCACTAAATGTCACTCAATTGTGTATTTCACTGAAAATGCTAAAAAGCACAAGGAAGAATACACACTACGATGCCTCAAAGCAACCAAACAGCATCATTTTTATTCTCATTTTATATTACGTTTTTTGGGGGGGGTTACCTGTACCAGCAAGATAGCGGACAATTATTTCAGCTCCCTCTAGTCGAGGCTCATGTTATGTAAAAAACATACACATTTCTCTACCTACAGTCTTTAAAATGCATGTTTGTAAGATAGTTTATGTATTTTTGCTTATTACTTAATTCAGAGAAGAAAAAAAAATAGCCTCTGTTCTTGCACATGTATGAAAAATTCTTAGATGCACTCGAATAAAATCTTCATTAAATCTTCGCTTTTATTGGCTAGTGCCGTTAAAACTTACCTCTGATTGTCCGGCGCCGTTAAAACCCATACTGTGATGAAAATGCAGTGTGCTGGGATTACACAATCGCACTACATCACTTTGAAATATCCATGATCCATCCATCCATTATCTGCACCGCTTATCCTCAGTAGGGCCGCGGGGGTGCTGGAGCCCATTCCAGCTATCTTCGGGCAGTGGGCAGGGGACACCCTGAACTGGTTGCCAGCCAGTCACAGGGCACACAGAGACAGACAACTCGCTCGCTCATTCACACCTAGGGACCATTGGGACAGTCGAATTAAGTGAGCATGAATGTTTTTGGAATGTGGGAGGAAAATAGAGTGAAACCCACGCAAGCACACGGAGAACATGCAAACCCCTCACAGGAAGGCTGGTAGCTGGATTTGGTCCCATGACCTCCGAACTGTGCAGCGAACGTGCTAACTACTTAGCTGCCGTGCCGCGCGCAATGTCCATTGGATTTCTAATAAACGTGCAGCCCTGATGAACAAAATTTGGCTCGTCTCCTATTTTGCCAACACAAAATAAAACATTTAGATTAAAATACAACATAACATTGTAGGGAACTCTTTATGCATGATTTTAGTTGTAAAACTGGCATCTTAGCCAGTAAATGCTTACGTTTTTACTTCTTTTCACACTGTCCAGACTCAAAACATGATGTACGATCTGGTGTCGGATCTTCAGCATCGAAGTGAGGAGCTGGATAGGAGAATTTTGGCCCTTGAAGACAAACTGGACCTAATGCTCCTCAACATGCAGTCCCTGCCTGATGTTCTCTCTCAAGCAATAACAAAGATACAAAAAGATTTTCTGGACGACCTGGCCTGCCACGTCCACTTCCTGTCATCTTCCCTGAGCTCTGATTGCTGCTCTGTTCCGGTCTACCAAGACCCCACGACATCACAGATGCCATACGGTTGATTGTCCTTGATTGTGGTTTCTAAACACAAGAGCGGGACTTTAAATACGCAGCCTTTTTTACATTTTGCTGTTTTGCTATTTGTTCTCATCTCATTAGCCGTACCGCTTATCCTCATTAGGGTCGCGGGGGGGCTGGAGCCCATCCCAGCCATCTCCGGGCAGTGGGCAGGGGACACCCCGAACTGGTTGCCAGCCAATCGCAGGGCACACGGGGACAGACAACTCACTCGCTCATTCAAACCTAGGGACAATTTGGACTGGCCAATTCACCTGAAATGCATGTTTTTGGAATGTAGGAGGAAACTGGAGTGCCCGAAGGAAACCCACGCAAGCACGGGGAGAACATACAAACTCCGCACAGGAAGTCTGGAGCTGGATTTGAACCCACGCAGGAGGTTCCCATGACATGAACTGTGCCGCACAAGCACTAACCACTGCGCCGCCGTGCTGCCTTGCTATTTGTTGTTGTTACAAAACCTTTCTTAGATAACACAAAAACAATTTTTAGCGTTTAGATCAGGCGTGGGAAAACAATGGACAGCGGGCCAAGACTTTTCCATCTGGCCTGCGAGATGAAAATGGTCAAAGTATAATGACAATATATATGATAGTAAATCAATTACTACTAGTAATGGGGCGGCAGTAGCTCCAGGAGGTAAAGCACTCATTTTGGGATCAAGAGGTTCGAGGTTTGATTCCCGGCTCCTATTCGTTATTGTCAAGACACTGAATCCCTAATGCCCCCTGTTAGCGGGGAGTTGCCTTGCTTGGCTGACGCTGCTATCAGTGTGTGAATGTGTAAGTGTGAAGCAAATTGTAGGGCGCCATCACTCACTACAAAATTGAAAAAAATCGCAGTGCTTTGCGATTTCACAACTGCACTACATTGAAATTTCTGACTTTGACTTTGGACTGCCGCCCCCTACCGCCCCCATACCACCCCCCTACCACCTTGTTCTTCCTGCCCACTTTGGTAACCACTGTTTTAAAGCCTCAGTGTGTAATATTTGACCACTAAATGGCACTGTTGTCTAATTGGGATTAAAACCAGGGACACAGAGCAAAGCGTAGCAGCAAGATCCCAGACAAACATGCCGGTGACCTCTATGAAGGGATTCCACGTTGAAAATAAATACAATTTTTAAAAATGAAAATTAACATTTGTATTATAGTTCATGTATTTTGCCTATTATTTCATGAAAAATGTATTTACTGAAAGAAAGTTTTTTGTAACATTAGGAGGCACTAAATATTACACACTGTGATATTAACTTACAAATGAAGTGTATGCACTGCTCCCTTTAAAGAAAAGCGAGATAAAAAAAAACAAGAAAAAAATTACTGGATGGCTTGACGTGCTGTTAGCTTGCTAATGCTATCACTAATTCTATTGTTTTGGGCTGATGTGTGCACCAAATCAGAATCCTTGATCTCAATATCGCCATCTGCCATGAGGCAATGGAATTACATGCCTCACTCTGCAATTGCAGAGCCTTAGCATAGTAATACTTTACATACTAATTGTACTCAAATTTTCGAAATCTAATGTGAAAATTCCGTCATTTTAAAAAAGAAATTCCCAAAATTGTACACTTTACTGAGAAAGAACTTTAACACTGAATAAATATAAATATTTAGCGTATTTTTAATGTTTTATTTTCATGAGCTACAAACTTGTTTTCTTACTAGCAGCCTATAAGGGGTAAAACATTTACATTTTTCGTATTCCAGCTTTTTACTAATTTTCAGAAGGTATTGTCATTTCAATTTGTATTTTTGTAAACAGTTTCAATGCCTTCCTAAAATTGCAGTGGTGGGCCAGGAATTTGACACTTGGGCCTTCACTCCCGTCTGATTGTGTCGTTCACGAAAAGAACCTGCTTATTGATTTTTTAGGGATTCTGTGTTGTTGACTTTATATATGCTAAGTATAAAATGCTGTTACATGTGTGAAGCAAAAACCAAAACTCAAAAACCAACGGTGCGCTCTCCTTAACTTTAGCCTGCACCCCATTTCATCCAGAAGACATGACAGCTGCACCGCGGCCACAACTTTACCCAGACATTCATTTTTCACCGAAAATTGGATTACAACACCTGCGTTGTCATTGGCTCCCTTCTCACAGGTAACATTTTCAAATCAGACCAAGCCCTCCTTGACACTGTCCGCATCCCTGTCAACCTGTACGTTTTTTAGCATACAAAGTATATTTATTATGCATTTTAAGACGTTGTCGACGTACAAGATGTGTACAATGATGTGCACCATCCCGTACACACCGACTACAGTATTACGAATCGGCAAATCAATTAAGTCAAACCAGTTCGCCGCGGTAGCCTCTATCTCGGTATCGTTTTTTTTCGTTGTAAACAAGCGAGCGGTTCGATGCTACTATGCGCATGCGTCTGCCGCCTGGGGATATCCCATCATGCATCTTTTCGAAAAAAAAAATGGTGTCAGATTATTTTCTATTTTCTAAGGGAAAATACGACAGTTTGTTCGAGCATGGAGCCCTGGAGCTTGACAGGTATGCTGTCCGTGACGTAAGGCATAAGCGAACTAAGTGGCTGCTTAGGGCTTCACTAGGGGGCCCCAAAGAGCGGTTAACCTTTGTGGTGCCAACTTTGTCCCCAATGACACTTTCGTGCGTCTACAAGAAAAAACCTTTCACAGAAATACTCCATAAGCACTACAAAACTAAATATCAAATAAAGCAGGGGGACAGGGAACTTGTATGATATTTTGCTTTCTTTCGGAAAAAAATAGTGTTGAAATACTACAAAAATACTACTACAGCTATACTATCATACAAAATACTACTACAAAAATATTACCCCAGACTTACAAAAAATATATACAACTACAATAATATAAAAAAAACACTAAAGAAATATGACCAAAACAATACTATGGGAATACAGTACTAAAAAAAATTACAAAAATATTACTAAACTACTGCTTTGGATATACATCAAAAGTACGTCTAAAGACATACTACAAAATACTACTTCATATTACTATAATACAAAACACTACCAGAAGAATATTACTACAAAAAATACTACTACAGAAGTACTAAAACAGAAATACTGCAAATACTGCATGTAAATACTACAAAATCCAACACAAACAGTGCAAAAATACGGAAAAAAATAATAATAGAGTATTACTACAAAAACACCAAAATCAATAAAGAGCCCTTAACAATGCTCTCTCTCTCGCTCTCTTTCTTTTCTCTCCCTCTCTCCTATCTCTCTTTCTAAACCTTTTTATCGTTCTCTTTTTTTCATTTTTGCATCTTTTTCCTTTCTATCACTTTTTCTTTCTTAATCTCTCATTCTGTCATTTTCTCTTTCTCTGTTTGTCTGTCTCCTCATTTCTTTCTTTATGTCACTCTCTTTTCTCCCATTCACTCCCTCTTTCAGTCTTTACCCTTTCTCTATTTTTCGTCCCAACGTTCCTCTCTTTTTCTGTCCCTGTCTCTGTCCCTCGATTTAACTCTCTTTCTATCTCCAACTATTTCATTCTTTCTTTTTATTTCACACTTTCTTTCTATCTTTCTCCTTTTTATTTTTCTGTCTTTCTCTCTCTTCTACTCCACTTTCTTTCATTATAACTTGTTCTGTCTTTCTCTATTTCCCTCCTTCTCCCTCTCTCTATCACTTCTTCTCTCTCCCTTTCTTTCTCAGTCTTTCTTCTCTCTTTCTCCCATTCCCTCCCCTGTCACTCCTTTTGCGCTCTCTTTCTCTAATGATCTCCCTCTTTCTCTCTATTTCACTCCATCTCCCTTAATCATTTTTATGTCCTCTCTCTTTTTCTTTCACGGTTTAATAACAATAATAATAATAATAATAATAATAATACATTGTATTTTGAAGTGTCTTCCAGGACAGCCAAAGTCGCTGTACACATGAGTACGAAACAACATTTTTCTTTAAATCTTGTCCTCTCTTTTTTCTGTATCTTACACTCTCACTCACTATTTCTTGTTCTCTCCCTTTCTTCCTCTCTTTTCTCTCTCCATCTATCTTTCTCTCTTTTGCGTTTCTTTTATCTTTCTATAACTTTCTCTTATTTTTCTCTCTCTATCTTTCTCTCTTTTTATTTCACTGTTTCCCTCTCTCTCACACACTCTTGTCTGTATCTTTCTCTCTCTCTACCTTTGTCACTTTATATGTCTTTCTTTTCCCTCTCTCTTTTTCTCTCTTGTCTCTCATTTTCTCTCAGTCTTTCTCTTTCTTTCTTTGTCTCTCTCTCCCGAAGGCACTCGTAGCTGGTCATTACGAGTAACGGCATCTCGGTATTGTTTGCTTAGTATAAAACAATGTAACATTTAAACTAGGTAAAAGTTCACTGTGTATTGCAACAATAAACGTTCTTGAAATAAAGTAGCATAATACATTTTCAAGATTAAGTTATTTGGTTCCTAATATTTCAGTATTCTTGGGAACATATCATTGAAAAAAGAAAACAAAAAAGCCGGTTCTCGAAAATAGAGCCGCAATTCACCGCGTGATCTCGCGATAACAGCAAGGCAAAGCTGCGCCCACGAGAAAGTAGTTTCGCGCGCTGGAACTGAGCGCCATTTACTTCAAAGATTGACGGGGATGCTCAGCCAATGAAACAAATAGAAGGAGAGACAAACATCCAATAGCGGAAGACATCCTGAAAAATCAGGCGGGATCTCAAAGTCTTGAAGAATTACTCATTGAAAGGAAGCCAACAAACATATGAGTTGTGTTTGTTGAGTCTGAAAGAGAAGTTAGCAGGCAAAAATAAACAAGTTTGCAATTTTCCTTTTTTTTGGACGTGGACGCACAACCAGGTACGCTCTTTTTTAATTTACTTTAGATCACTAACATTTGTTCTCGCTATTTAAATCCCAGGCCGAACACAGTAAGGTTAGCTAACTTGTCACCCGCGGTAACTTGTGATATTATCACCATGTCTTAACACGATGGACGAAAGTAAAACTGAATGCAAGTTTTCCCCTTGTTTTATGCACATTTTCTCTAGTTGTAAGATCGTTTTTTTAAATGAAATACCAACTGCTTTTAAACTTTACGCTATTATTCTTTCGTAATGTTGAGACACTTTATTATGGTGATCGGGTATCCTATACTATCGCACGTTGTTTTATGATGTTTATGGCTATTGTTGACGACGCTAACCGGCGGCCACCGTGTATGCTTGTCGTTAAAACGAAACGGTAAGCTCATCAAAAGGGTGAGTTCACCCCCCCTCAGTCACTCATCAATGCATCCGAAAATTTCTTCTAAATGCACGCTCAAGTCCGTGATCGAGTTATTCCAGTATGACTATTCTTTAGATTGTTATACTTGAATTACTAAAGGCAAGGTGCCAAAGTACACTTTTTAAAATCGTAAACACCATCGGGGGTCCGTACAGAAACGGTCACTCCCTTGATAGTTGTGATAACGTGTTGTAATTAGCATGGACATTTCTGTTTTAAATTCCGTTTCATTGTCAGGGAGACGCCACATTGTTAGCGTTCCCTCCGGATGTGCTTGGCTTTAAAAGAACTGGGCGTGGCCTCGGCGGTTTCCCGCACTGTATTTAAATGAGGTTGTTCCCTCCCTTTGTGATATGCACGAGCGATAACCTTTTTTCCTTTTCTCTTTTTCACTACTCACTTGCGTAAAACATGTTGTCCAATTATCAAGCTGGGGTTGCAATATCTCGATATGCAATTATCTTGGAGAAGTTACTGGCTACTGATCGCTGCATGACTCTGTGGCTAGGACCTTGACTCGGCCTCTTGGCTGAGAGCAAGTGTCTCGGCCCCTTGGCTTTGTAGCGTATTATGATTTGGCCGATAACGGATGATGGATAATTGATAAAGAATACAGAACAATAAACCGCTGCGTCTATCCTCTTTTATCTTGCTTTGACATGCTGTGTTTTGGGCAGCACGGCGGCGCAGTGGTTAGCGCGTGTGTGGCACAGTTCTGGGGTCATGAGATCGAACCTTCCTGTGTGGAGTTTGCATGTTCTCCCGGTGCTTGCGTGGGTTTCCTCCCACATTCCAAAACATGCATGTCAGGTCAATTGGCCAGTCCAAATTGTCCCTAAGTGTGACTGAGCGAGTGAGTATCTGTGTGCCCTGCGACTGTCTGGCAAGCAGTTCTGGGTGTCCCCTGCCCACTGCCTAAAGATAGGTGGGATGGGCTCCAGCACCCCCGCGACCCTACTGAGAATAAGTGGTGCAGATAATGGACAGATAGATGCTGTTTTTGGTGCGGAACACGGAAGGAAGAGGAATGGGTTGACGTCATGTTCGTACCTGCGGATTTTTTACCTTATTATTTGTAGCATTCTACACTGCATAAATGCACAAGCAACTTTCATCAATCACGGAAAACACTAAAAGCAAGAAAGGCCTGCTTCAAGAAAAGCCGAAAGTCCAACTCAAACCCCAAGAAAGACAAAAAAAAGGAGTTTATTAGAGCACTACTAAAAACGATGTTGGAATATGGTCGACAAAGGAATCCAGCAAGAATATGCATTGGACAGGCTATTGGGCCATGGAGAAATAAATAAATGAAAACTTTATTTCGAACATTAAAATAAAAAACAGACAAAAACAATGAGTCAACAACAAAATAATGTCACATAACATGTTCGAAAAAGGGTAGTCAGAAGCAGATGCTCTTTTTCCCTACCCCTTTATCTTCCCTATTAAATACATTTTACAAATCCCCTTCTCCTCTTGTGTCTAATATAACAAAATCTCATGGATATACTTATTACATAGGTCAGATATCAATAATTATAATAATTACAATAATCACATATTTTATACACGAATCTTCGTAATACCCATCCCTCAACGTCATAATGCCACTAGTTACCAAATATCACTGCGTCACCAATAATAATAACAACAATAGAAATAAATATAACATTTATGATAAGTTATGATTTAATAATAGCAACAATAACAACAAGTTAACCATAGTTTTAAACGCAGTATTTCCAATCTCACTCATATCCCATTTTCTTCATCCCTGTATTTCGCCAGTAATGTTTTTTTGTATTTAAATTTGAACACCTTTGAACACATGAATAGTTGGACATTGTTTGATCTCATCTTGTAAATTATTCCAAAGTTTGACTCCACACATACTTTTCCTGGTTGCTCTCACCTTCGGGATGGTGAATTAACTACAGCCCCTCTATAACAATAATTTCCCTCTTTCCGAGTGAATAATTTTTGGATGCTTTCTGGCACCATCTTTTTGTTGACCTTAAATAACGGTTGTGAAGTGAAAATTTTTATTAAATCGTCCAATTTTAATAGTTTGTACTGCATGAATAAAATATGAGTGATCCTGATATCCTACCTTGTGTATGGTTCTTATTGCACGTTTTTGAAGGATAAAAAGGGGCTGTAATTATTGAAATGCTCTTAGAAAATCTTGATTTGTCTTGCGATTACCAAAGAATATTACTTTGGTTTTATTTAAATTTAAAGATAATTTATTTATATCCATCCATACTTATAGGTTAATTAATTCACGATTAATGCAGGTTACCAAATCAATATAGTTATCATTTGAATAGAAAATGTTAGTGTCATCTGCAAATATTACTAATTTTGATAGTTTTGAAATATTAAAAATATCATTAATATATAAATTAAATAACTTTGGACCCAGGATAGAACCCTGTGGTACTCCACAACAGATGTCCAAGTATTCAGATGACAACTCTCCCATTTTCACATCGCTTCCTTCCCGTCAAATAACTTTGAATCCATTGCAAAGCCAAGCCCCTGATACAATATCTTTCCAGTTTTTGTAATAGTATATTACACCCTGAATGTTGGGCTCCGTTCCAACACTCTGAATGTTTACCTTGAATGTTTAACGTAAAGCTAACTCAGGCTAATCGTACGTTCGCGTTATCGTACAAAAGATTACGCTAACATGAACGTGTAAAAATAGAAAAAAGGATAAAGAAAAGAATTATGAATAGGATTTCTTACCTTTGTAGTGGTCAGCAGAAGGTGCAGGTGGACGGTGGGGAGAGGAAAATCATCAAAAGTTTTTCAACCTCTTCCAAAACTTGCGGCTGTTGCTTGCTTTATAGCACCCACTCCCTTAGCCACATCACTAGATTTGTTACTGGGCAGTAAGTGTAAAATATTTGTAAGTTGTTGGTTCTTTTTTCTTTGATGCAGGGCAGCTGCAATGTGGATTCAAGTGCGAACAATGGATGGCAAAGAGACCCACAGGGTTGATTCGCTGTCCAAACTTACCAAGGTGGATGAGCTGCGTCTAAAGATTTTTGAGCTATTTAAGGTGGAGCCAGACAGACAGAGGCTGTTCTACCGTGGAAAGCAGGTGAAACAAAATAACAATACTTCAAGAATTTTTAATTTTAGGTGCTTGAACGCATTGTCTATACTGGATTATTTGGTATAAGTATTTTGCTGAATCTTAAGGTTTTTTCCTTAGATGGAGGATGGCCACACAATATTTGACTACAACGTTGGCCTCAACGACATAGTACAGTTGCTTATCAGACAGAACGTGCCCCATGTTGAGGTTAAGAAGACCAAGGAGAAGGAAGCAGATCTTTCTGACTCTGATTCCGGCTGCAGCTCAACCCAGAGCGAGTCAGACAAGAATTCAACTCATGGTGAAACGGAGGTGCAGACCGCGGGTACCTCTGCCCAGGCGAACTCTTCACAAATCCAGGAACCCGGATTTGGATTTTATAAGGTAGCTTTTAATCTTTAAATTGTATATGTATTCTCTTGATCATAGTCCCCATGCGGACCTCTTTCAACCTCCCCTATAATGGGAGATTGCTTTTTCTAACACATTGCAGATAATGTGCAACATATGGCGATTTTAAAGCGTGGCAAAACATAAATGGTTAGAGAACACTCCAGGGGGATTAAGCTCCATTGGTTAGGTGTTGTGGTCTTCAACAATATATCACATATTCACATTAATGTTGTATATAGCATAATCATCCACACAACTACCTGTAGAAAAAAATAATGTATAAAATGGCAAGAATGTGGGCCTTCTAACACACCTTAACTAAGATTTTTTTTACATTCAATTTGCTCAGTAAATGAGGAGAAATTGTCTTAAAATGAAATGGTTCTTAATGCAGTCTCATACTTCTTTGACTGTATATTGAAATTTACTAATCAATTACTGAATTTTACTGGGCTCTAATCCCCATAAACCTTTTTCAATGCTGTGATCTTCTCTTAAGAATGCAAGTCTAAATCTGGTTTCTATACATTCTTTTTAAGGTCAATGACTTGGTGGATGCGAGGGACTTGAATATGGGGGCTTGGTTTGAGGCCCAGATCGTGAATGTCACCAAGACCCCGAAAACCCTCACAGAGAAAGTTGTTGAGGAGCAGGAAGATGAGGACATTCTGTACCATGTGAAATACGAGGAGTAAGACCAAATATGAAATGTCAACCCTATTGTTTCTAATTAATTCTTCTTTGTCATTAGATTTTCACATTTAGTTTTTTTGAAAACTATATTATCAATAAAAACAATTGTTGTTCTGTTGGGGAGAATTGAACTACCTGTAAGAAACTGTCATATATTCTACTACAGTTACCCAGAGAATGGTGTGATCGAGCTTCTGGGTAAGGATGTTCGCCCAAGGGCCCGGTCTGTGTACGAGTGGCACGAGTTAAAGCCCGGTATGATCGTGATGCTCAACTACAACCCGGATGATCCCAAGGAGCGCGGCTATTGGTATGACGCCGAGATCCTGAGAAAAAGGGAAACGCGTACCCTGCGAGAGATTTACGCCAAGATTATTCTGGGGTGAGTTCAATGACGGAAGTATTCGTATTATGTTTGAAAATGATTGATTCATATTATTTTGTACAATGGTAGAAAATCTGCTCCGCACACAATAAACATACTTAATCACTATAAAGAGAAATGCGGGTTACTTAAAATATCAAACCTGGTTGCTGATCTTTAAGTTGCTACACATGGTGTTTTAAATTTGTACTTTTTTACTTTTTGCAAACAACTGAGATGATGTATATATGCTTTTAATTTTTTTTTAGAGATGCAGGGGACTCCCTCAATGACTGTCGGATTGCGTTTGTGACTGAAATTTATAAAATTGAAAAACCTGGGTCTCAAAGTGACGTAACAGTCGGATCTGAGAGCCCAACGAAAAGTAAGTAGTACCTACTAATTATTTATTTTCTTTTTCTTTCCCCCAATGTATCTGATTTGCAGAGTTAAAATCAATTTGTCTTCCAGGAACAAATGGACCAGAGTGCAAGCACTGCAAAGACGATCCTGATAAAAACTGCTGCTGGTGTAACTGTAGCATCTGCGGCATCAAACAGGATCCCGACAAACAGCTCCTGTGTGATGAATGTGACCTGGCCTATCACACATACTGCCTGAACCCGCCACTCACCACCATCCCAGAGGATGAAGATTGGTCAGTAGAATCAGATATTCTCATATAAATTTGTGTCATTTTGTAATCGTCCTCTTAAACTTTAACAGGTATTGCCCAAAGTGTCGCATTGATTCGAATGAGGTCGTGCGTGCCGGGGAGAAACTGAAAGAGAGCAAGAAGAAAGCCAAGATGGCATCTGCCAGTTCTTCGAGTCAAAGGGATTGGGGGAAAGTGAGTCCATGACTTTTAACCCTAACTATTGGAACCAAAGGTTGCTACATTATTTATTTTTGTTATTTTAAAAACAGTTGTTTGGTGACAATAAACATTTGGTAGGCTACAAAGATTTCTTTTAGGGATGAAAATTTCTCGTGTTTTGGAAAAATTAACCGTTTGAAGTCAAAAAGGGTGTCCTGCCAGAATTGTATAAATTCAAGGAGAAAATGTTTGAAGGGAGGAAAGGGGGGTTCGTGATATTTCGCAGAGAATGAACCGGACGTTCAAGGTGGTGCATTCGGGCAGTCAGTAGTAGTTGTCGTTTGGGCTGTGCAATTGTTACGTTAAAAGAATAAACAAACTAGGATGCTAATTGCTAAGATCCATCATTGCAGTTCATGGAATCCCTACATTGTGCACTAAAATGCCAACACACTTAGTTGAGTTATTTGGAGAGTTTGTCTTTTTAATGTATTGCCATGTGGATCTATATGAAGACGTTACAATAGCAACCAGAACATGTTGCCCAATAAAGAAATCGAGGTTAACTGTATAAGTGCAGCTTGAACTATTCTGGCCGGCACATTTTTGCTTCATCGGGTGCATCTTTGCCAATTCTCATTTTTTTCTTTTGGTGTTTTATTTAATTGATCCTTAATAAAGAAAATACATCTCAGACAAGGGAACAGATGAATGGGAATTGGATCTCAATGTATACTACGTATACTACACTTGTCCAAAACGTCATTGAACGCCATCTTTGCAGGTTGTTGCTTCACTTATTAGCATCTCGGAAATGGCTATAATATACTTACCGTATTTTCCGCACTATAAGGCGCACCTAAAAGTCTTGTTTTTTTTCAAAAGCTGACCATGCGCCTTATAACACAGTGCGCCTTATATATGGCTCAATATTAAATTCGCAAGGTCTCGCAACTACGAGAAACAGCCGCCGACTCCATTTTTCGCGCTGTGCATACTGGGAAATATTAAACGATTGGTAGTTGCCGGGGCTCGTGTTGTATTTGTTTACTAAGTGGCAAAATGGCTACCCCATTAAACTGCTTAATTCATATTCAACAAATACAGTATTTGTCTGAATCCAGGGTTATGACTGGTGAAGATGTAAAGCACAATTTACCTTAAACAAACGCAGAATTATTCAGAATGTCACGTTTGAGAGAGAGAGAGAGAGAGAGAGAGAGCGAGATTCTCTTTCATACGTGCATTTGTATAAGAAAATGGCTCCTGTTAAGAGACACGCGTACAACGCCGAGTTTAAACTCAAAGCGATCAGTCACGCAGCACAACACGGCAATAGAGCGGCAGCGAGAGAGTTAAACTTAAATGAATCGATGGTACGGAAGTGGAGAAAGGATGAAGATAAGCTCCGCCAAGTAAGGAAAACTCAACAAAGTTTCCGTGGCAATAAAGCAAGATGGCCAGAGTTAGAGGAGACACTTGAACAGTGGGTTGTTCAACAAAGAGCGGCAAGCAGAAGTGTCAGTACGATAACTATACGTATGAAGGCAACAGCGCTGGCACAAAAACACCGGACGTGTTGGATGGCCCATTCACTGAGATATGGTCAATTCGAACACAGCAGAAGAAGAATTCGAGGGATTCGTCGATGAGGAGCTTATAGAGTGATCTTTGTTTTTCTTTTGTGTGTTTACGTTTTACATTTTACAGTTATTATGTTATTGCTTTGCACTCGTTGTTTTTGCACATTACGAGTGTCACTTTATTGCGATTGCACTAACGTTTCATTTAAAATAACAGTATCAGACGTTTTTTTCTTTGCGTGTTGACTAAATGGACAAAAAATAAAATGATATGTCGATGTTGTTCAAAGATGTCAAAGATGTGTCACGAAAATGCTTTACCTCAGAGAAAATAATAAAACGGCTGTTTATTTATTTTGGGAGTGAATGGAGTTGTGGAAAGCTTGTTTGTTAATAAAGTTTGACCTTTTTGAATATTTTGTTGACATTCCCTTGAGCGTGGCAACATCTAGAGGTTGCATAAAGTAACTACATTCTCTACTGTAGTCAAGTCGTCACATTTATTTACCGTAAATAGCCCTTAATCCCAAAAATGTAGGACTGCACAGGATTACAATTACAAAATTGCACAATTACCTGATCTTAAACCAGCATGCACTTATAGCGCCTTATAATGGGGTGCGTCTTATGTATGGCATAAGTTTTAAAATATATCATTCATTGAAGGTGCGCCTTATAACATGGTGCGCCATATAGTGCGGAAAATACGGTAATCATCAAAGATCTGGTGGCCATTATACAAACATTCTTAATTGGCATAGCAATAAATCACATTGCCTGACAGCAACAAATTACTACTTGAATGGTCACATGCTGACTTTTAAGATTACACAGTAAACAGTTTAATGAAATGATAATATAACTTTCTCGTAAAATTGTAAGACAGGGTTTTTAAGATAATGCTACTTATTAAAAAAGTCTGAAATGTTATTACTCCATTAATATTTCACATGATACAGAAGAAATGCCAGATGTATCTCTATATCTTGGAATGCTTGTTAGCATGGTCAGGAGCAGGCTAGCTTTAGAGACTAAATCACCACAGTAGCTGAGCTGAGCTAAACGGAACCTGCTCTCATGCAATGGACTTGAGGCTAAATTCATCCAAGATGATGAACATCAATGTTTTGTTGGTTGTTGCGGTATACTGGAACATATCTCCTCCACACCCGTCTCACCTATTTGACCGGTGACCCATTTTCATGGCTGTTTATTTTGACACCCTGTTGACTTTGTTCTCTCGCTAGGGAATGGCTTGTGTTGGTCGAACCAAGCAATGTACTATTGTTCCATCAAACCACTATGGCCCAATCCCCGGAGTACCTGTTGGCTCATTGTGGAAGTTCAGAGTGCAGGTCAGTCCACCAACTCCAACTGAGGAAGTGCTGGTGCACTTTAATCAATAAGTCAATTCGACCCAGAGTTTAGGTTCTAGTTTGTTGTTGTTTTTTTTTTTTTACCAACAGTTGTTGTCCTTCTGTTTGGTTGATTTTAGGTCAGTGAGTCTGGTGTCCATAGGCCACACGTCGCTGGGATCCATGGCAGAAACAATGACGGGGCCTACTCTTTGGTCTTGGCAGGAGGCTATGAAGATGATGTGGTATGTTTATAAGGCTTGAATGGATTTTACAGGAATAAGACTATTATCTAATTATAATTTTATTTTTTATAAAACATTTAATAATTTGAAAATATGCCAAATATATTTAACGTACTTTATTTACACCCAAAACTAACTTAAAATGATTCAAGGGCAGCTTAGCATTAAAAGAGCACTTCCTAAGTTTTGTAGTTGAATGCTGGCAAATTGCAAGGTGGTTGACTTGTTGGCATGTCCATCTCATTGTTAAGAGGTTCCAAGTTTGAATCCAGCAAATGGCCTTCCTTTGCAAAGTATGAATCTTGTCCCTGTGCCTTTGGGGGCTTTCTCTGGGCACTTTTTTCCTGCCACATTCCAAAAACATGCATTGCTGGTTGATTGGTGACTCCAAATTGTCCTAAGGTATGGATGTTTGTGTGAGTGGGTGTATGTCTATTTGTGCCCTGTGATTGGCGGGGATCAGTCCAGGGTGTCCCCTCCCTGATGTCAACTGGGATGGCCTCCAGCGCCCCCTTAATGTTATTTTAGTTAATTAAAATAAATAACACAAACGAAAGCACTAAATGAAGCCCCCAACAACCATTACCAAGGGATTAAAAAGGAGCAATATGAAAATGCCATCAAAGAGCTTTTAAAATTGCTCTGACCCTGGCCTTCAAACAGTAAACATTTAACGATGATTTGATGGACCATTAATGGTAATAAATAAAATAAACTTTTTTTTATATGTCAGCTTTTATAGATGAATAGAAATCATTCAATGAATAAATATTACGTACATCATTTGAATGCACCTCGCTGGTCGCCTTTTGCTTTATTTTCCTATAGCTGACTATCTGATAATGCTGCAGCTACCTTGTCACTAGAGGTGGAGTAAGCATGGGTATTCAAAAAAGGATCAACACAACAAGTGCTAGCTGTACTTGAGCTGCTGCCATTTACCGGCCTCTCGCGCTAGCTAACCACTAATGCTAGCTGTTGTATAAATGAAAGCATTTGCATTAGCTGCAAGGGTTCCCTTCTCTTTATGACGGTGAATCATTAGTTTATTGCACAATACAGACGCTGCCCCACTTACGAACGAGATGGGTTCCGGACGATCGTTCGTTAGTTGAATTTGCTCCTAAGTTGCATCAGTGCTATATTTTATGTTTAATGTTTATATAAGTTCTTTAGGCTTGTATAAGTAACCTGTATTCTTTTGTACTAAAAAAATAAACATTTCATTTAATAATATGCTCTATAAAGTTGAGTTTAACTTACTCTTGGAAGATGAGCTTCAAGAGTTAGGCGACTTCCTACTCCGTGGTAAAAAGTGGCACAAAAAAGCGAGCCAACCATTTTATTTAAATATTTAAATATTAAAAATGTCAAAGATAAAGTCTAGAATGTTTACACAAACACAAAGTAGGATGAAGAACCGTATTTCTTCTTCGGGTGGATGCTTGGTGAACTCTCATAGCGCGACCACATGCCGGTAGTGGCGGAAAGAAGCGCTACAGGAAGGTCAGGTACTCGGAAAAAGTTGCACACAATACAAAACCTAACTTACAGAAATGTCCGGATATTTTTTGACATCCCGTAAAAAATGTTTGTATGTACCGTTATTCGTGAGTCGAATGGTCGTAAGTCGGGAGCGTCTGTACTTATAATCATCACCTTTTTAAAAAGACCGTTTTTACGCCACAAGGACCTGTTAAGCTGAGACTCACTACTAAAAATGTTAATGGCATGTAAGATGTGATTTGATACTGTTTTTTTAAAATATTTTTTACATGCATTGTAGGATGATGGGAATGAGTTCACTTACACTGGTTCTGGAGGTCGAGATCTATCAGGGAACAAGAGAACTGCTGAGCAGTCATGTGATCAGACACTCACTCACATGAATCGGTATGTTGGCTGTTCACTCGTCCTCTTAAAAATATAAATCTGAATCGATCACAATCATAATTGCTCTGCTCCTCTCCAGTGCACTTGCTCTGAACTGCAATGTTCCAGTCAACAACAAGAACGGTGCTCAGGCAAAGAACTGGAAAGACGGCAAGCCAGTAAGAGTGGTTCGCAGCTGGAAGGGTAGCAAGCACAGTAAATACTGCCCAGAGGAAGGAAACCGATATGATGGGATTTACAAAGTAAGTTTTAGCAAGCTGCTTGCATTTGTTAATTATCCAATGAGCTGTCATTGAATATTTGTTTGTCATTGACCTCAGATTGTAAAGTACTGGCCAGCCAAAGGCAAATCTGGCTTCTTAGTTTGGCGCTACCTCCTGAAACGGGATGACGATGAGCCAGCTCCGTGGACTAAAGACGGCAAGGAACGCATCAAGAAACTTGGTCTTGTCTTGCAGGTAATAATCCGTTCATGAAATATCCAGCCAATTTTAACATAGCTTGTGTTGAAAGTCTTTGGATTTTGGGACTAGTAGCTGTTTTTATGTTGCGATTGAAATAATGCACACAATCTGTGAATGTGGTCTCTTTGAATTTAATTGAATTGTCTTTATTGTCATTGATATCAACGTTGTGAAAAATTGTATTCAAAAAGATTAGACATGGCACTCCATGGTAATCGGTGAAGGAGATACAGAAGAACATTTAAATCTTTTTTAATTCGGCTACTTTTGATGCTGATTATTTGTAAGTGTTCTGTAATTTAAAGAAAAATATAATATTTTCCTTTACATTAAAGTATGGTTCGGTGAATGCACATGTGAAACTAAGGGGGTTTGGTAGCTCCAACAGGGTTAAGAACCGCAGGGAATATGCAGTGCTGTGAAAATATTGAGAAGGTTTTTAGTACTACCGTAGGAAGGATTCGAACAGGGTATGATGATTGTATGACATTTATCAGTCCCAAATAAGACTTCCAGAATTGTAATTAACTCAGTGTTCGTACCGGTGCTTTAAATCCTTGAAATGTCTTGAATTTTAAGGTTGTGTTTGCAAACTTTAAATAGCGCTTGAATTTTGGGTGAAGTACCTGTATATGCATCATGGTACAGCAGTAGCTCAAGAAGTCGCAAGTTCGATTCCCCGCTCCTCCGTGTTACGTCGAAGTGCCCTTGGGCAAGACACTGAATCCCTCATGCCCCCGATAGCATAGTTGCCTCGCATGGCTGACGCTGCTATCGGTGTGTGAATGGGTGTGAAGCACCTTGTAAAGCGCTTTGAGGGGTCTTCATTGACTTGAAAAGCGCTATATAAATGCAGACCATTTACATTTCATAAAGACTTCAAAGAGAAAAAAAGATTAAGGAATGTCAAGGTTGAATAAGCAATAAATAACCAATAAATGCTTTGAGGCTGGCCTAAGTTCTAATAATAGTTCCGCCCTGCTTTATTCCTGGACCCTGGCTATTTCAGCTGAAAATGAAAATCTCCATTCTGATCCCTGTATATATAAATGTATGATTTTGTTTTAGTTTATTTTTATTTTGCATTCACGTTGAATCCACACAATTTTGTGACAGTACCCTGCAGGTTATCAGAAGGAGAAGGAGAACAAAAGTGAAGTAGAAGAAGAGACACCCAGCAAGGCAAAGAGAAAAAGACGGTCACAAAGCATTGGTAAGATTTAATTTCTTTCCAAAAAACGGTGTCCAGACATTTTTCTATGGAGCTCACATACAGAAAAACTGAAGAGTACAAATTAGTCTGATCTATTTATGTAATTCTCTGTCTGTAATTCACAAAAGAAAAAACTCCAGTTTTTTTATTTTCTTATTTTTGTGTCTGGTGTTTGTTAGTGCATGTTTGGATTTTTGCGGTTTTTTAATGTTAATTTTGCTAATGTGTTTTTTTGTGTGTTTTTTTTGTCTTCTTTTTTCCTGTTCTGCTCAGTTATTTAACAGAACATTTTTATATATTCTTAAATGCTCCATAATGTCTAAAACACATTTAAAAATGTATTTTCAGTATAAGGATACTGAAATGTGGCTGGCGAGTCAGAGTTGCCTCCACTAGGCGTAGTTTGGATGCCCCTTCTGCAATGACGCTTGCTTGGATTGAGGAATTTTATACATTTATAAAACTATGGTGCAGAGACTTGGAGCCTGAACACAGATTTGATAAGGAAATTAAATGTTTTTGAGATGAAGTGTTTGAAGAGTGACAAGATTGGATAGATTGAGAAATTAAATTGTGAGAGACAGAACTGAGCAAGCGTGTGGATAAGAGAATAGTCTGTTGGTTTGGACACATGGAAAGGATGGATAAGGAGGGAATTTTGAAAGAGGATCTACAGAGCAGAAGTCAATGGAAGGAGACCAAAAGGAAGGCTGCGATTGACATGGATGGATGGTGTTATGAGTGCACTGCAGGAAAGAGGTCGAAATATAGTGGGAGCTAGAACTCTTGTTGGTGATAGGAATGAGTTGGAGATGTGTTGTAAAAGTATAGTGGGATGTTTAGATGCGTTCTAAGGGATGGGCAGGGCACCCGTATGATGGGGCAGGGGTAAACCAGTGAAAGCTGTCGGGCCCTGCTCTTGAACAGAAGTGTTGTGTCATCCTGACCCTAGTGGCATGGCCGCTTTCTTGTGTCCCGTTTCATCTGGAGAACGAAAGCATGACCGACTTAGGTGCCGAGGTGCTTAACTTGTTTGGGTTTTTGGGCATTTGTGTTGGCCATGGTCCAAAAATGTTTGTGTGTGTTTTTTGCTACTTTTTCCCTCTTTTATTTTCTTTGTTCTTCTTCTATGTGTTTATCTTGCTGCCGGTCACCCTTGAGGGATATGTCCAGGGTTTATGGATAGATAAAAATCAAGACATTTACTTGGAATATGTATTGGTGTATCAATAGCTCATTAGGGAACTTAGTCCTTTTTATAAAAACGGTTAGTCAAAAAACATTTTTAGTGCCCCCACATTTTAATGTATGGAGGTAAATAGAATCCTTCTGTTGGTCTAACAGAATCCACAAAGAACTCTCCTGCAAAAAGTCCCAAGAAAGTGAAAGTAGAAGTTTACAAGCTCACTGGAGAGCAGAAGGGACTCATCAAGGACGATACGCAAAACAAGAAACTGTGGGATGAAGCCATGGAGTCGCTGTCACTTGGTCCGGTGAGCATTTTTAGTCATTTCTGATGAATGTCATCTGGGAAAATATGAAGTTGTTATGTCAACAGGACACCTAGGTCCGGTAGTTGGTGATAACAACTAATGGGTTGAGATGCGGATTAAGTTTCTCTTTGACACTGGGAGTTGCAGATTCATTGTAAACCAAAAAATGTGTTTCAATTATATTGACATAACTTTTTGGATTCTGTAGAAATTCCTGAACAAAGTTGAAGAGATATTCCTCTGCATTTGCTGCCAAGAAGTAGTCTATCGGCCCATCACCACTGAGTGCCAACATAACGTGTGCAAGGTAAAAATAAATAATTAAATGAAAGCTTTTAACACTTTACTGACCAAACATTCATTTTGAACATCCAGGAATGCCTCCAGCGGTCCTTCAAAGCGGATGTGTACACTTGCCCGGCATGCAGACATGACTTGGGAAAAAACTACTCTATGACTGTGAACAAGCCTCTGCAAGAGATTCTGATTCAGTTTTTCCCAGGTTACAGCAATGGCCGATGATCAAAAAACCCTCTGACTCAGCCATGATATAAACAAGGAAAATCGTAAGGGCAATTTTCATTACGAGATGATTAAGAATTTGTCTCTTTAATATATTTTAATGATTTACAAATCTACCATTCTTTTGGACTTGAGTATTCCAGGTGGTTCCTAAACAATGTGTTGGTAAGGATATATTTTTCTTAAATCTCCCGCCTGTATTCTTGAGCTGTGTCCTCCTTAAAATGTGATATTTGACAGTTTTTGGGGTTACAAACTTAAGCCACTCAGATGGAAGTATCATACTGTGTTTCACTTGTAGTTTCAAGTTATCTTACCTTGAGGGATGGCTAAATCATCTTCCAAAATATTTCCAAATGTATTTTTATAGCATTTTGATAACCAGGCAATTTTTATCATATAATGTCTAAAGCACAATCATTTCAGAATTGGGTATTTTTTGGGGGGGACATATTTTATTTTTAGACAGTCTTTTCAGGCTGTCAAATACGGTATTTTTCCCTTTTGAAATCACTTGAACTCAATTAGAAAGGAATGTGCTTTTAAATGTGATGTTTAAACTCCTTTTTGCATATATTTTCTTGAGCTGTCTAGAAGTGTAATGTACTTTTCCCCCTCTTTTTTTTAACTTTTTGTGAATTTTTTGATTCTTGTGTCAATCGTGTCCTACAACAACCTGACCAATTTTCAAACTACGAAACATTCTCATTTATTGTTTGATTTCCATACAGTGCTTTCTGTCTTGAATCAATTGTATGCAATTCATGTTATAGCTTTCATGATGTACTGCATTTAAATTGTGGTTTGTACATCAATTAACTACCTGGCAAGATGACCTTTGTCGTTAGAATACACTCTTGCAGAATGGGAATCACATTTTCCCAAATTGTACACAGCAATGTCATTTTAATCTTTGTTTTTTGAAATGCCTGCACGTGTTGCAAGTCTGTCGTTGTATTGTTTTTCAATAAAAGGGGGCAATTTGTTTCCATTGTCTTTGGAATCGTCGAGTGAATTTTGAAGTCTTTATCTTAAAGTGCTTAAGTACGAATTGTGTACGTGCCTACTTTCTTGTTGAGTAGACCCGGAACAAATATGGTATACCACAAAATGGCATATGATTATCGTTTCTCATTGGGTAGCTCTTCTGTCTGTAATCCAGTGGGCCAATCGTATGGGTGGATTTACGATCAACGGGCAATTGGCCTATTGCGAGGTGCGGTTTGTGAAGGGGGCGTTACGCATAGCCATAGCCTTCTGAATGCTAGTAGGAGCTCCTGCCATTAATTTTGTAGAAAAGGACTCAAAATCGACCGAAAACTACGGAAAGGTTCGACACGCCAGTGCAGGAGGTAAGGATTCTCTAAATACGAGTGCAATTTTTAAAGACATGTATCATTTTTCCTCCATTTACTCGTCGTGTAGTCGACGAGGTGTTGTGTTTTTTTCCTCCATTTAACTACTAGCGAAGCGGTGCTAAACGGGAGCTAACCTCCCTTCGCCTACAATACCTTTCATGTTGTCCTTTCATCCCTGTAAATCACAATTCTCGACGGGTATGCGGGATGGGATTAAAATTTTTGGTGTTTGAGCTCGGAAAAACATCGATTTTCCTTGACGGTAAAATGGAGACTATAGTAATTCACCCTGCTAACCTCGTCGTTAGCAACTGGATTAAGTGACGTCTACTCAGCACAATAATCAGATTCTTGGTGCAGAATCCCCATCGTATAGCGCTCTGAATCATTTCACGACGACTACGTAATTCACGATGCATAATAATTGTTAACAATCTATAAAACTAATGGTCTAAGCTATTTGTTTTTTGTGTTAAATATTTAACAATGGTGTCACCGCTGCTGAAGAATACGTGCGGTGATCCACAAAATATGAATGCACTATTGGCTTACACAAAAATAATTGTATGTCTTTTCCTCAGGGTTTGTTTTATTGATTATTGTGGCGTCTTTTTTTACGACTAACGCGTCACGCAATTTTTTCGAAGTTATGAGTGAAACTGGAATTACAATTGACTTTATTGTCATTGATATTAACGTCGAGAAACATTGCATGCAACGAGATTAGACACGGCACTCAAGGGTGAAACTTAATATACTTCCATAAAGTAAGACTATCGGGGTGAATAGGCCCAAAAAATAATTAAGACATAGTGCTTGGATAAACGGGCCTAAATTATGATATTAATACTAATGCAATGAAAAATAGTGCATTGTAACAATAATGCAATGAAAACAAGTGCAATAACCTTGAGCAGCTGCAATTATAAAAACAATAGTATAATACACAAGGTGTATAATAATTTTTTTTTCAGTTTTGTGCAATATTTTTTCAGTTTCATCCGGCAACAACTAATAGAGAAAAATAAAACCACTGAACTGTCATTAAATATCGATCCATTATCTGGACGGCTAATCAGTAGGGTTGCGGGGGTGCTGGAGCCCATCTCAACTATCTTATCTCTATCAGTGGACTGAACTGGTTTCCAGCCAGTCGCAGATCATTAAATATGTTATATCATATTTTTAGACAGTGTCCTTCTTCTACTAAGTGATAAAACAGGGATGTCATACTCAATTTGGCTCTGGGCCCAGATCCGGACTTTGTGTTCTGAGGCTGGCCAGATACATAAAATAATGTCAAATTTTTAGCTTTGTTTTTCAGTGTTATCTATAATCGTTCAGCCTACATTAGTAACCTACCCTACATATTTTAATTATGGACGACGAGTGATCTTTTCTAAAGAATACACATTTAATCACAAACAATGGGACAAATATATTTATGTTTTGCATTGAATGCGTTAACTGGTTTATTTTAGCTGTTGAGTGAATGCAGTTTTACACCGAAACCTACTCACCATGCTATACAAACTCAACACTGCAATCTAGTGGCTGGAGAGAACATTTATTTTTATGAAAATCATAGTTTTTGATCGCAATGACCTCGGGACTCACTTCTTTTTTTGACACACTCAGAAATTTATGGTGGGCCGTACGCTTGACATGCCTGAACTAACGCTTTATTCCGTTTCTGTTCTCGAAGCTATAAACAAAACTGGAAAACAGTCATTAGTAAATATGTTTTATCATTTTTCATACTCCTATTTGTATGATGTGATAAAACCACAACAGTTGTCAGAGGGAATTAGCAGGTTGCTAAAATTTAGTCCATCCATTCGTTGAATCAGACCACAAGCATTTTAGTTTAAAATATTCAACTATTTGACCTTCTGAGAACTCGTAGCAGACATGTAGTGTGATCATATGCTGCTTTAATGTGTAATTGTGTGCTGTCAGATACATTCCTGTGTTTAGCCTTGTAATTTCTTCTCTCTACTGTATTTTATCTTGTTTTATACTTACCGTATTGTCCGCACTATAAGGCGCACCGGGTTATAGGGCGCACCCCGAAAAAATAGTTTTTGGTCCTATTTTTGACATACATAAGACGCACCGGATTATAAGGCGCTACAATGGGAACGTCGACAAAACAGTCGGATAGTTCAGTCAAACTTATTACCCCCTTAACATTCCCAAAGCTTGCAAAGACGCAAATACGTGTCGAGAACACGTGCGGATGCGGTGTCTGTACGATGTCACTCAAATGCATCGTTCCATCATTCGGAAGGTTCAAGTCTTGGGATTCAAGAAATGCCATCCATTCCTTAGTTTCTATTTTCTTTTTCGCTCGCAACTTTACTGTATATATGACAATAAACACTTGAGTTTAATTTAAAAATAGACACTCCATTCCATCCATTATCTGCACCGCTTATCACAGAAACATCGAGTTCAGTCTGAAACAAGATACAGGGATAATATAGAAAGCTGGAGTAGCTCACTGAAGTCGTTGTGTTCATAATAATGTGCAGCCGTGGTCCTCTTATAACCGTGAGTTTAGTAAATCCAGGAGAATAAAATACTTACAAATACAAAATAGTAAAAAAATGCTTTCTGTATGCCGTCAGCCACGTGCTATACGCATTCATCTTTTTCGGCCAATTGCAGGCTTTGTTTTGCCGTTTAAGCCAATGCCAGCCTGTAAATGACAAAAAGGATCCGCCTCTTGACCTCTGAATAACTTTTGCCAATAGTGATCGATTCAACTGATGATTGACACGTATTTTTGGGCCAATTGCAGGCTTTGTTTTGCCGTTCAAGCCAATGGCAGCCTGTAAATGACAAAAAGGATCCTCCCCTTGACCTCCGAATAACTTTAGCCAATAGTAATCCATTCAAATGATGATTGACACATTGGTTAGCCAATGAAACGCCGGTAAATAAATCCCAGCATACACCGCGGACTACTTGGCGTTCGGGGGAAAATCTAGTCGGCGGCGGCAAGTTAGTTGCAAGATTTTGCGAATGAATATTGATCCATAAATAAGGCGCACTGTATTATAAGGCGCATGGTCAGCTTTTGAAAAAAAAAAGGCTTTTAGGTGCGCCTTATAGTGCGGAAAATACGGTAACCAGAATATGTTACGCACGTTATTTCACTTTGTGACCTTGCTTTGGGAAAATTAAGTACAATTTATGGTACGTTTCATACCTCTTAAAAGGCCACTCACATTGCTGTAAAAACAAACATAAATGTACATGAAACACCTGTTTTTCTCCCCACTCAATATTACAGACACTCATGTAACTGAGCAAAAAGTTTGTGCAGGAAAAACATGGCAAGGCACAGTTCAACCATGTTTGGAAAGAGAGCTAAGGGGAAGACTGATACGCACTGATAAAGATGCTTGCAGATGCCCCCAGAAAGGATGGTGCAGCCCTTTTGAGACTTTTTGTAATTAATGGCTATACAAATAAATATGACTTGAATTAACCTGAGTAAATATCTGGGTAAATTAGCTAGCTAACGCCCATCCCAATGCAGAAGCGGTGCCTTGAAAAAAATACAATGATTATGTTTTTCTCATGTGGAAAAAAACTAAGATTAAGGTAAATAATTACACACAAGTTCTTCACACATTGAGAGGTTTTACAACCTATTAAATTCAATGTATTCATCAAGTATTTCTACTAAATTGTGTGCATGTTTCTCAAAGCCCTTTTTGAGGAACAATTTTTTAAAAAATTCAAATAAAATGCTGAGACGCGCGGTCCCTATAAAAAAGCTTATAAAATATAAAATCAACACTGCCCAGAAAAGCATTGGCTGCTCTCTGCCCATTCTGGTGGACATTGCCAGCTCGTGATACATTTTCAACATTATAAAAGACTCTTTTCACCCCGGCCATCACATCTTTGACCTGTTGCTTCATGTCCCTTCAAATCAAGGACTAACAGGCCTCAGACAGTTTACCTCCCTTAACATGCATACAAACGGTGAAAAATGTATGGCTTTCCAGTTAAGAATTTTATCTTAATTTTCTCTTTAATATTTATTATGTGTTTATCCTAGTGCTCATGTCTAATCTCGTTGCAAACAATGTTAGTACATTTTTATGAATGTCAATAAAAACAATTACATTTTAAGCAAAATGGAAGATAACCGTTATATCAGTAGCAAATAAATAAATTAACTTGCTGAGTAAATTAGATGAGGAATATTTCAAAAGCTTTCACTGCAAGTCCTCGTGGGCATGCGAAATACCACTAAATAGCTTTAAAACTAATGACAAATGGGTCTGCTAATGACATCAGAGGCAAACAGTAAATGACGCTGTGATAATGACAATAAAATCCATTCACTTGAATTAGAGGAATATATTGGGTTTTCATATGGGGTAACTGTCTACAAAAAATGGTAATTCACAACCTGCACTGTTTCTTTAAGCATCACTTCAGATCAAGGTAAGTTACTACTTCTCGGTGGCCTTAGGGCTGGGCGCCCGCCCCGTGGCTGGCAGGTCATGGGTTCAAGCCTCTACCGAGTCGAACCTAAAACTTAAAACATTGGTACCCATTGCCTCTCTGTTTGGCATTAGGTGTTGGAATTGGGGGGCTTGGTTACCTAGTGAGAAAAAAATGATGTCCTTATGTAATCTCTTAAAGGAACATCACGTATCATAGGCAAATTCACACATTACACTTAATGCAAACGAGGTTATGTTTTTTTGTCACTAGATGGAATTAGCTGCACATCTGACTGTGGTTACTGTCACACTATTTGACAAACCTTTTAAACCAAGGGTGCGCACACTTTTTCATCATAGCAACTTACAAAAATACCAAGTCCAAATGATCTACCATCTGCAAAACAGCAAAATATGTTATTATTTTCAAATGTACTGAATATTCTTTTGTTTTTTTGATTACCCACAAAATTAAGTAAAATAGATTGTCTAGAAAAAAACTTTCCTAATTCGTGAGGTTTAATGGTTCCCAAACTTTTGCTGGCTGGCGCCCCCTTGGCTCCCCAGTAAATTACTATTACTATTCTGTTCCACGTCCTCTTTGTCAAAACCAAAAATAGGTCCAAACAAGTGATGTACCGCCCTTTTTCGGTGCAAGCTTCGTTTCCTTCTCATTTGTTAAAACTGGGACCATGTTTACGGAGTCCGCCATGACACTCAATGAGCTCACACGGTGGGTGTGGCATAGTGTGGTGATTGTAAACTTTGAATGGCGTTTATTGGCTAGCACTATTATTAAAACTTGCCTCTGATTGGTTCGCGCTTTTAAAACTTGAACAGTAACAATTCTGGTTGGCCAAAACTCCGATCACTCACTACCTAAACCTTGAAAAAAACACAATGTTTTGCGGTTTCACAACCGCACTATGTCATATAGCGATGTCGATTCGATTTTGGTTAATCGTGCAGCCCTAACATGTTGTGTACATATTGTCAAACAAACGTTATGACTTCGGATTGCCACCACCCTACCGCGCCCTTCCTCCTCACCGCCCCCCCGGATCTTTCCACCGCCCCCAGGGGGGCAGTACCGCCCACTTTGGGAGCCACTAGTGTAGTTGAATGCTGCAGGTGGCACAGTGGATGATTGGTAACCATGTCCGCCTCACAGTTCTGAGATCTGGATTTTGGGGGGCCGGATTTACCCTCCTCTCTGTGTGGAGTTAGAATTTTCAGGTTGACTCGTGACTCCTAAATTTTGTCCCTCGGTGTAGATCTGGTATGACTATGCCTATGTTTGCCCTGTGATTGGTTGGCAGTCAGTCCAGGGTGTCCCCTACCTACTGCCTGTCAGCTGGGATGTGATTCACCACCCCCATGACCCTATAAATATAAAAAAAAACTGACAATATTTCTCAGTGTACACTTAAATTAATCAATCAAATATTATTAATCATTGTGAAAATGCATAAATATCGACCAAAATTGCTAAATTAGAATAAATATCAAAACCCTGACTCAATTCAAGTCATCCTTTTTAGGGATGGTCTATAACTGTTTCTTCCTACACATACCCAACAAAATTGTGATATTTAAAAAAAATAACATTTTTTTTACTGCATGCTATATTTTGAAAAAATAAATAAATTAAAATACACTTAAAATCCAACTATTGTGTCTTTATTTGTATTTACAATTACAATAACATACTTCCTCTGCAGTAATGTTGAAGAGACTACACTTTTACTTCATGTTGCTCTACTGCGTGTGTGAGATGTGGTTTTCTTTACGACATTTTTTCAAAGTATACTCTACATATTTTAATGTGTGCCTCTATAAGATACCTCCATGGCCAAAACCGGCCAAACACGGTTTGCCTGATGTAGATTCCCATCTCTGCATCAGTATATGTATGTACAGTATTTTGTTAATTATTGCACCTACTTATGGGTACAGCTAAGATAATTTTACTTGATTAAAAACTGATTTTTCTTCATCAAAGCATGTGGTACATTTAGCAATGGAGCACGTGTATAATGTTAAGTTGTGACAAATGTTTACAGAATGAACTCTTAATGGTTCATAATGAACCACAATCAAGTGCACTTACTGCAATATGTGTCAGTGTAATGGTGTTCTTAACAATATCCAGTCGTGATAACTATTGCTTTCAAACTAAATATTGATTATGTTAAGCTGTAGTCTCTCCACTACTTTTGGAAACATGTTTACCAAAGTTGTATGGTTTGGTGGTAATTTTTAACAAAATAAGACACTCATGAAAATAATTTGATTTTGGATGTTTTTATTTTGTCCTAAACTTGCCATGCAGGAATAAATAGGCTTCTGTTAGCAGTATCAATCTCCAGTAGCGGGATTTTATCAGTAGGAAAAATTAATTGTTCATCTCCTAAAAGTAATGGCACATGACATGGCCAAAGGGAAAATGAGCGTCTACTTCTTACTACCCCCTTTCGAACATGTTATGTTAACATTATTTTTGTTGTTGAGTGTTTGCTTTTGTCCTGTTTTTATTTTATAATGTTTGAAATAAAGTTTTGATCCAAAGTCACTCCTACTTTTGTCATCCTCACCATGTTTGCACTCTTTGTGTTGTGATAACATGAGCCTTGTGTGCTGAATTTAGTGAGGCACTGCTAGATAGAAGAAACCCAAAATATGTGTACATTCTCACCCAGTTCTGACGTTCCACACAAAACCCTTGCGGGAATACATACATCACCAATAAGATGGAAAATAATCAAGAATTCCTCAAACTTAGTTGAAGTCATAGAATCCTGGTGATCATATTGCAATTTTTATGATATATGGAATTCCGCTAACTAAAAAACTATTCCATTCAACACATTTTCTACTGTGCAATAGAATAGCTCTATAGTTCCATGTTTGTGTTTTTGGAGTGTATGGCCAACCACAATTTTCTGTTTTAAACGGCACCGACCAGTCAGTGACTGGGAATGTTGATCATATTCCAAGATTTAACAAAAAAAAAAATTATGACAAAATTTTGAAAAGTGGGTTTAATTAAAATTTTGGATATATATTTTTTGTGTATATAAATTGTAACACATAAAATGAATTGTATTGCTCTTTCTTTTTTTGTTTTGTCTAAGTATAATATCATCTTTGGATATGATAATATAAAAAAAAGTATCTACTTTTCTTTGTATTTTTGTTATTTGTCAAGTTAATTGACAAACACTTGTTTACACTTATAAAACACGTTTTTTAAAATTGTTTTATATTACAGAATATCCTGTTGTTTTGTGCACTATTTTTCTACCCGTCCAAAACTTCATTATTTTAAAGAGGAGGAAACTAAAAATGTCTTTGAGAAATCTGTTTAATGGGAAAAATAATTGGCCGATTCATCGATTATGAAGTTAATCGTTAGCTGCAGTCCTACTCGCATGCACGCTTTGAAAAATGCCCAGGGCCGTAATTAGCTATTCGCAGTGTTTGCTCGATTAAGTTTACCGTTTGCACATTGGTATGTTTTTTAGTCTTATTCATTTTAGCTCCGAATGTGTACAGCTAAGATAATGCAATGATTGATATATTTTTTAAGGCATATATGTGCCATCAATATTAGATGATTATATATAATGTTTAAAGGTGACATATTTTCACATTTTGAACACATAATATTCACTTTAAATACCTAATATTTTTTACGTACGATTCACTTTCTGCAATATCTATATTTCAGTGTTGTGCTTATTAAAAAATATTTTCTTAGTCATATTTATTACTTACAAAGTAAGAATTCATCAAAAAATTGATAAAGTGAAGCTTTAGTCTAGGCTTGTCAAACTCATTTGGTTCTGGGGCTGTACCCAGACTTACTGTTCCGAGGCAAAAGAAGGTCATTTTTAGCTTTGATTTTCAGTGTAATGCCTTATCATTCAGCCTGCATTAGTAACTTACCCTGCATATTAGAATCATAGATGACAAGGGATCTTTTCTAAATACAACACATTACTTCACAAACAAAAGAAAAAAGATTACCATGTTTGACATTGAACATGTTTACCGGTTTATTTTACCAGTTGAGAGAATGGAGTTATACACCGGAACCAACTGCGCAACTATACAAATTCAAGGATTTGGTTCTTGGTACCATTCTATAGAAGCAAGATTGTATAGTCATAAAAAACAGCAATGGTGCAGCTCGTAAAAAAAGGCTTGGTTAGATTTCCCCCAATTTTTTAGGTGAATTGACATGGAATGACAAAAATGAAAGACGCTCAATTGACAAATTGAGCAAACCTGCTGTAGATTTCAGCTCTACATTTTAAATTTTTTTAAAACTTAATAGAGATTATTTTGACTCAAGGCATTAACTTTTACTATGGGTGTGCTTTAAAATTGATCTTGCATTGGCTGTATTTTAACAAAGATTTATTGACAATTGACTACTTAGAGAAAACAAATCTAAATACCTCCATTTTCTTTTTTAGGTTTACCTGCAATCCTTGAAAGCATTCCAATGGCAACCGACATAGTCATGGATGCGATTCTTCCCCTTCAACCTTTTCCTGCATCCCTACCTACAGCTCAAAATGGGACTCCCATCCAGGAACCTGTACTGGCTCAAGTACATGAGACTATGGCAAACCCCATTCCTGACCAGGCTATTTCACAGCCTCAGCCTCCACTAGCACATAGCTCGGGTGATGTTACCCCTAATTCCGAACTGCCTCAGATTCCTCTGATTCCACCACCACCATCCTGTACTAAGAACCCCGAATGCAAAATCATGACCTTTCGTCCGACCATGGAGGAATTTAAAGACTTTGCTAAATACATTGTCTACATGGAAAGTGAAGGAGCGCATCGTGCTGGCCTTGCCAAGGTGAGCGCAACAAACTAAATTGTTGGATTCCTTTGACTACTATAACATTTTGAACATCTAGGGCTGCAACCAATGACTATTCTACTAGTCGGCTAGTCACAGACTATGAAACAATAAGTCAAGTAATCCAATAGTTATTATTTTTCTTAAATTTAACATGACTGTGACTTAATAATGTTGAAAATAACACAAGAAAAATGGGTATCCTGATTGAACATACTGCATATTCGTACAAAAAAGAAACATAAATGCAGAAAAAAACAATTGGGTACAGTGGTCGTTCAGTAGAGACATAAATCCATAAATCCTGTTAATCTTTTAGGGACAGGCAAAGAAATGATAAATAAAAATCAAGTAAAGGTTAACTATCCCTTTAAACCAAGAATGGGTTTATTATCAGTATCGGTAAAAAAAAAATGTGCGTTTGGGAAGTACATTCAGTGGTAAACTGCAAAGTTTTTAACAAAAAAACAACCACTGTCAACAGTTTGAAATCAAACCGTTTTAACTACTTTTGTTCTTCATGGTGAATATATTTCTGGGACAATGCTTAAGCTCTTTTCTAGCGAAATATATGCAAAAAAAAGGGAAAATGATATGCCATCAAAACAGTATTGGCTTGAACGTTCAATCTTACCAAGGCGAGTCAGACTCCCATTTTCTTTCAGCTAGCTGTCCAGCGTGCGCTTTAAATGTTTTTGAGTCACTGAGCTACTTCTATGATTCGCAAGGTCTGCTTTGCAAACTTTGCTTGTAGTATTTTTATTCTCCATATCCTGGCTAACATTTTCCCAGACTAATGAAGTTTTGATACGTGTATTAGATGTTGATGCCGCTATTTCATTATGTTTATGTTATAGCTCGAGACAGAGACCCTATTGCGCATGAACGGCTCTCAGCAGAAATTTTATTTTTGTAGATTGACTCACTCGGGTGGAAAAATTGGAATGCATTGTTGACTATTTCTATGACTGACTTTTGACGACAACGTCGACTAATCGTTGCAGCCCTAGTGAACACCTATTAAATAATGATGAAATAACTATGTTGCTCCAGGTAGTATATTTTGCTAAAAGAACTGTACTCCAAAATGTTCTGTACTGAACTTGAAGTTGTCCAGGTTTAGAGTATCAATGCATCCTCACATGTAGACGATGAGCAATTTTATTTGTTGCTGTGTGAATATTCTTTCTGCAAAAATGTTTAATTCTGATAAATATGTAAACATTTGAACACCCAGGTGATTCCCCCGGAAGGTTGGAAACCACGGAAAACCTATGAGGCCATTGAGGAAATGGTGATCCCAGCTCCCATCATGCAAGTTGTGACTGGTCAATCGGGTCTGTTTACCCAGTACAACATCCAGAAGAAATCTATGACAGTGAGCGAGTATCGCAAGCTGGCCAACAGTAAAAAGTGAGTAACAGTGTCGCAAACAGGAAGTGAAATATAACTAGATATTCTTCATTGGTTGTGGATACCAATTTCTTTCAAACAAACCTGATTTAGGGTTCCCTCCCTTTTTCAGATTCAGATTCAGATCTACTTTATTGTCATTCTAGTACACGTGTATACAGAACGAAATGTCGATACATCTGACCCGCACAGTTTCCTTGAATGTACAGATATAAATAAAATGTTGTATTGAGTTGTAGTATTGAGTGCTAATAATATACTAAATAACTATGGCTATGTATAGTATTTTACAGTAGCGCAAATAGTGCAAGAGGAGTAGCTAACCAGATGTGCAAAATGTGTCGTCAGGTAAACAAGTCAGATAAACAGAACAATAACACTGTAACAATAACGCTGTAAGTACAATAGTGCAGAGAAACAGATGTGCAAGGAGTGGCTAGCTATAAAGAACTCCCAGTAGTGCAAAAAGTCAAACAAAACCCACAGATGTACAGATTAGCAGCAGTTTAGATTTACTATGTGTTTGAGTGACCATTTAACAGTCTAATGGCCAGGGGGACAAGACTATTGTGGAACCTGGTGGTCCTGCACTGCACACTGCAGTACCTCTTCCCAGAGGCTAGCAGAGTGAACAGTCCATGATGTGGGTGAGAGGGGTCCCTGATAATGTTCTTAGCTTGGGATAGGCAGCGCTTCTGGCCAATGTCCTGAATGGAGGGAAGAGAAGTCCCGATGATTTTCTCTGCTGTCCTCGTCACCCTCCTCACACTACCCCAGTCGGTAGCGCTGCAGCCTCCACACCACACAGAGATACAGCTGGTCAGGATACTCTCTATGGTGCCCCTGTAGAATGTGATGAGGGAGGGTGGGGGCAGGCGGGCTCTCCTCATCCTCCGCAGGAAGTACAGGCGCTGCTGTGCCCTCTTAACCAGTGATGCAGTGTTCACGGACCAGGTGAGTTTGTTTGTGATGTGCACCCCTAGGAACTTGATGCTGCTGACAACCTCCACAGCCTTGTTGTTGATGAAAAGTGGGGCATGGTTGGGCTGTTTTTTTCTGAAGTCGACAATGATCTCTTTAGTTTTGTCCACATTCAGGACCAGGCTGTTGTCCCTGCACCAGCCCACCAAATGCTCCACCTCCTCTCTGTAGGCCAGGTCGTTGTCGTCCCTGATGAGGCCCACCACTGTTGTGTCGTCCGCAAACTTCACGATGTGGTTTGTGGCGGACCTAGGGACGCAGTCGTGTGTCATCAGGGTGAACAGCAAGGGGCTCAGGACACAGCCTTGGGGGGAGCCCGTGCTGAGGTTGATGACATCGGAGATGTTCTGACCAATCCGCACTGACTGGGGTCTGTCAGTGAGGAAGTCCAGCAGCCAGTTCCGCAGGGGGGTGTTGAAACCAAGGAGTCTCATTTTGTCTACCAGGTGTTGTGGGATGATGGTGTTGAATGCTGAACTGAAGTCCAGGAACAGCATCCGCACATGGGTGTTCTTCTTCTCTAGGTGTGTCAGGCTCAGGTGAAGCGCAGAGGAGATGGCATCCCCGGTGGAGCGGTTTGTCCGGTAGGCGAACTGAAAGGGGTCGAGTGAGGAGGGGAGACTGGAGGTGATGTGCTCTTTAACCAGTCTCTCAAAGCACTTCATTATGATGGGAGTCAGTGCAACGGGCCGGTAATCGTTGAATGATAAGATCTGGGGTTTCTTTGGCACTGGGATGATGGTGGCAATCTTGAAGCATGATGGTACTGTGGCTTGGTCTAGCGAGGTGTTGAAAATGTCTGTTAGTACACAAGCCAGCTGATCGGCGCACTCCCTAAGGACCCGCCCTGGAATGTTGTCCGGGCCTGGAGCCTTCCGTGTGTTGACCCTTCTCAGGGTCTTCCTCATGTCAGTTGAGTCCAGGTGGAGCGCTCTTTCGTCCTGATTTGGAACCGCTTTCGCTTTTAATGGGAACTATAAGTTATAAGTTTTGAGTTTATCTTTATTTAATTTGTTTGATGAAATTAATATGTTTTACTTTTTACCCAGGACGTATGTTACACATTCCTGTGCAATTTTGGCACACAGAATGTTACAGAACAAAGTTTAAAGTATGATAAATATGAACCTACTGACGTATTATTTTGGTGACTGAATAATAATCAATTCATTGGTCCACTTTTAGTTAAAAGCAAATTCCCTTTTAGGTGTTTCCCAAACAAAAGCATTCTATAGTCTTGTTGCAATAGAATACATGTAATTATTTGTTTGCCATATTTACACACCCATTATATACTGTACATCTTGCCGTGACTCCTGACTGTAAGAGACCGTTTAAACCATCTTTCTTTACATAACTTTTCTCCTGGTTTAGGTACTGCACACCACGCCATAAAGACTTTGATGACTTGGAAAGGAAGTATTGGAAGAACCTAACTTTTGTGTCACCCATTTATGGTGCGGATGTTTGTGGATCTATCTATGATGAGGTTTGTAATGGGACAATGGGAATCCTCTGTAGATAATGGTTTACCTTCACACTGGTCTTGGGTGGCTCATAGGGCGGCTTGTTGTTTAGTGGGCAAATATTTATAATCCCTTCATACACACAATTCCTCTATTCAGAACCCACTCTTTATTCGATTCCTGGCAATTAGCACCACCTTGTGGTGTATTTCAAATGTGCATGGTAGAAAGTGCTCGTATGACCCGAACTACATTTAAAACAAGATAATTTATTTACTTTATTTGCTTAAGATTTGTTTGAGTGTATTTTAAATTCATTTTGTTCCTAATTAGGATATTCAAGAATGGAACATTGGCCATCTGAATACACTGCTTGATATGGTGGAGCAGGAGTGTGGAATCGTCATTGATGGTGTGAACACTCCTTATCTGTACTTTGGCATGTGGAAGACCACCTTCGCTTGGCACACTGAGGACATGGATCTCTACAGCATTAACTATCTACATTTTGGCCAGTCCAAATCATGGTTAGTACCTTTTTCTATAGATTTTATTCCTACACATTTTGTAAAGCTGGGTTATATTTAACGTTGTTATAATAATCTAGTAATTGGTCCATAGCAACACAATTAGATCCCTCAGAATTTTTCGTATTTACCAGGTAACATTTTGACCCCCCGTCTTATCTAGTGCTGTCCTCACAAATGTAAACTGCCTTTGACATTTGAAATATGTCAAACTATAATCATCATAAATCTGCCACACTCTTTCTCCTCTTTCATGGTTTGTCTCAGGAAACAAATGCACAGTGAACCATTCCTCTTCGCGGTTAATGGCGGGTTTGAACCCTGAGTGAATGTTGAAAACAGCGATGTGGACTATGACATTACTGTACATCACATGTATTAGTAGATGTATTGAATCATGTAACAGTTTCCTTATGGACGCAAACTCTACGGAATGTACACTTACACGATGTCTCCCTGTGCATGGCTGGAAGAAGAGACAAGGGAGAGCTTTACTTCTCTCTTAAGAAGACTTTTCCACTTTGTGTGCACGCAACTGCGGCCAATGATTTCCGCATTTTGAAACCATCCAGCAGTTTAACTTTATTTGTCATTTTACAATGCTGTGTCCGCGTAGGCAGCGTTTGGGATAACTTAAACAAATTAAGCACTGAAATGGCTAGCGATATTTAGAACTGACTAACCAGAAAACACCAAGTGCTAGTGTCACGAGTGCTGTCAGGGTCACCCAACCAGTGTACAGAGCACCAACCTAACATTACGTAATGTGACATTCATAGGGGTCCTGTTAAGGCTTTTTTTCTGCTTCCTGATGGTTGTTCTTGGATCTTTCAAAAGTATTTTACTTAATTTTAATGATTGCATACACTGTATGTTTTAAATGTTATTGAACGATTTAAAAAAAAAACGGGATTAAGAAACATGGAAAGCTTTCGATACAATAATTCACTAAATACTTAAAAAAAAGCAATATTAAAAGGAATTGCTCAACACTTCCTAAAGTAATATCTTTCAAATAAATTTTAACTTGTATATAGTTTAAGATTTAGGAGTATTAAATTTTGAGGTCCTCAAATTGTCTATGTTAGGACTTTATTGTTTTTATTGTATATAAATAATTAGTGAACTGTATCAATAAAACTGTATTATTGGCAGATGACACCATAATAATCTGCTCTGGTATGAATTTACAAGGACAACAGGCAAGAATTATAGTAGATCTTGAAAAGTAATGGTTTGATTAAAAACAAACTACCATAAATATATCAAATACAAGAGTGATGGTATTTGGGGAACCCCAAAAAGGTTGTTGAAATCCAAATTAAACTGGGTAAGGTATAAAAAGAAAAGAAAATAGTCCAAGTTTGTGGGAGTGATTCTTAGCCATAAAATTAATTGATGCCTCATATAAAACGTATACTATCCAAATTAGAAAAGAACATTGCAGTGACGAGTAGATACAGCCGTACAGTATATTCAACAAGAAAACCTTTCATATATTATATAAACGCTTCCCCAGAAAATGTGGATTTATTTAAAATAATATAGAAAATAATAATAATTGCATCTAGGTGGCTTTGCAGAAATTTAAGAAGCTTTAGCTACATTCTACAATTATATAGAATCTGACAGCAAAGTTCCCATATTCATTTGAAAAACAGAAAGACTTGTAAATTATTTAGTATATCATTTAAAAAAGTATTTGTAGGCTATTTTTTACATCCCTGAATCAAAATTAAGGCACACTTTTTATGCCATTAATTTATTAGTCCGGCCCCCGTGAGAAGCTTTTTTTTTTCTACCATATGGCCCCCTTCTTAAGATGACTTTGACACCCATGCACATTCTTCTGCTGTATACTGTTTACAGTATTTAATCAACAAGCATTGAAAAAGGATGAAGTTAAAGTGGTTTAGCAGCTCATAAAAGTTTTGGTCTCTTGTCTCTGCAGGTATTGTATCCCGCCAGAGCATGGGAAAAGACTGGAAAGACTGGCATCGGGTAAGGCGACATATGTACATTTTGTTCTTATTCTTAAAAGTCTAAAATGTGTGACGAGTCAGGAAGTTACTGCATTGTGGATTGTAAAATGTTGAAATAGTTTTGTAGCTACTAAAAAACTTTAAACTAAGTAGTTAGTGTTTGGGCTGATACACACCCATTCCTAAGAATATATTTAATCTCACATAAATGTATCTCACAGCTGGCTGATGCAGTGCAACAAGTATATATTATTTGGTAAACATGCTATAAAAACGTTCCCTTTTTTGTTTTGTGTCATTGAGGAAGTTGCATCTATAATAACCAAAAATATATTTGGAGTTTGGAACAAAGACACATCCTCGAGTCTTTCTGTGTTTATAATACCTGCTCTGTGTTTAGCACTGAGATATTGAAAAAAAAAAAGTGTATGTAAAAACTGTCATCGCAGAGGCAACTAATAGGGAAAAGTCATCCATCATCTTAATTGTGACATGTAGTCCTGCTTTAGCAAATCATACTTTTCATAAATTTGCTTCACATGTAAGTAAGTAAACTTGTCTTCTGTAATTTTATTCCACATTTAACTACAAATGAATTATTTGTGCGTTTTAATAGTGCGTTTCGGTTTCGAAATGGCAACATTGCAACTGTCCTCACCGTATTGTTCTTCCAATATTCATGTTAGCTTGCTTCGCTTACGAAGCGAGCTAACGCTGTTTGCATTTCGTAAGGTCAGTATGCGAATAGTTTGATTCGTAAATATTTTTTTTGTTGTGACTAAATTGAACGCGCTGAATGTGTTACTTTAGTAATATTTTTCTGTTTTTTTTATTATGTTAATATTTGGAATACTCAAAAAGCCATAATAAATGGGCGTGTAGCCATCATGCTAAGTTAGGCTACTAGTAATATTCTTTTTGTCAAATGTCCCTTAAGAGTAAGTGGTTACGTTCAATTTGTCAACTTATACGTTTAATAGTATGTCAACAGTAATAGTCTGTGGTCTGTGCAGCCCATTGAGACCTCTTGTGATTAAGGGATATACAAATAAACACGACTAGACTAGAAATGTCATCTTTTTTCAACTTGTAGTGCCCCATCACTTTTGACCTGAGGAGTAGCTTATGTGTTCCATGTCGCGCTGGAGATGACATGAAGGGGAAACGTTAATTGTTGCGAAGGCCAAATTACTTTTAACTAAGCATCGACCGATATGGGTTTTTTCAGGGTTGATACAATACTGATTTAGTATTAAGAGACCAATATTTGGAGCGTATATTCATTTGCTCTTAAAAGCTTTAAAAATTGGTATAATCAATTTTTAATAATGCAAAAAGAAACAAAGAATATTTATTATAAATTCATTTAAAACGTAAATAGCGCTCTAAAACCTTTTACACTAAATAAAATAGAATTTCAATACAACACAACTAACATGACTAATAAGCGTGTTATTCCTATGTAGTCTCCCATAGCCGCAGAACACAATATGTTTTAAGTGTGTCTTACTTTGCAAACAGAAGTTAGTAAAATTTTAAATTAAATTCAAACATTTGTTTACACCTGGAAATCCAATAAAACCAGGGTCTCATCAACAATTATTCTCTGCTTACAGCAATCAGTGAATAACTGTGTACAATAAACACGCTTTACAAAAAGTCTACTATAGCACGCTATATAAAGCCTACGTGTGTACAACTACTTGTGGTTGTAGATATTTTGGCGTTAAGCTATATTGGGTCGCCTTCAGTTTTGCTGAGGTTCGCAGAAATATGTCTCAATAAAGTCATTATATAGACAACGATCACATTTTTGTTTCAATCACGTTAATCAATATTTCTTAATAAACACATTGTACCGGCTACGATAGCGGCACTCGTTCTATCAAAAGCGACCTATTGAGAAGCATAGGAAAATCAGAGCTCCCGTTTATATGAAGGGGAGTAAGACACAGGTTTTGTCTTTTTCCGTGTGTGCGTTGCTGCACATTGACGACATTACTTTGATATTTCAACCAAGGGTACTCACAAAGGGGGTGGAGAGAAAAAAGGCAGTAAATGTGAATGTGAAAAATATTTGCGAATATAAAAAATATTAGCGAGCCCTAACTCTCACTCCAGTCTGCAGTCTGTGACTGCACACTGTACAAAATAGGCTTCCTGCTTCTGTGGCTCTGCCCCCAGCAGTTTATCCAATCAGAAGGCGTTGGGATGTAGCGACAGTCTTGATACTTGAAACACCTTTTTGAGATTAGCTGTAATGGCATTTATTGCTTTGTTCTTCCTCCTTACATTTTATCTTCCTTCATGTTGACTCTGTCCAATCAGTTGGCTGAATTTCACAGAAATTGGGAATTGGCGCTGGTGATTTTCCTCTTTTGCTTTTAGGCCCAGGTGAACAAAATGTGAATCTTCATTTAAAAGTGATGTAAAAGAGAGGAGAATATTCTCGTTTTAGAGTGTTTGCTTTATGGTCTCACAAATACATGTTAATCCCCTATGGAGGAGGGAGCATAGGAAGTGCAAGCAAAACAACTTCTCACATTTGACTAGAACTTGTATAATAAAAATGTTGTTTTGATTCATTAATATGTCCATTGTAGATCTTATTTTTTCATTCTAATATTTCTGCCTCCTTTTAGGTTTCTTCCCTGGAAGTTCCCAAGGGTGTGATGCATTCCTTCGCCACAAGATGACTTTGATATCTCCATCAATCCTGAAGAAATACAGCATTCCCTTTGACAAGGTGAGCAGAAGACATTATCAAGTTACAGGTACATTTAGTTAAAATAAGGGGTATTTTGCAGTATTTTTTTTAACTATATATCTTATACATAGTGCACCGGTAACTTTAATCACTGATACAAGAGAGACAGAGAGAGATTAGGTTTACACACAAGCAGGAGTTACGTGCGTGAACCATTTGCTGCGTAGATTCTACATACAGCACCTTATCCATCAAGACATGTTTCTCAGGATGTGCTGCAGGTAAAAGCACTTTTCTTTTTATTCGAGGTCGACTATTAACGAGCGGGCAGATTATCGGCACCGATATTGGGGAATTTTATGGATATCGGTATCGGCATATTAAAAAGCCGAGATTAGGACGATATTTAGCACAACACCGAGCAACAGCCGAGCCTTTTGTCCTGCCTTCTCTCTTTGACACCATTCACCCAGTGCCTTCTTTTTGGATAAGCCAATGGGGGCGGAGCCTCCAAGCAGAAAGTCCCCACTCTGCACTGTCTGCAGTTGCAGATTGGATCGAAAGTTAGGGCTGTCGTGAATATTTATATTTGTGAATAATTCTCACATTTCCTCTTTGTGACTCCCTTTGACTGAAATGTCGAGTACCAAGCACTCAGAGTCTTATCGCTCTCCCTTTTCAACAACAACCACTTACAAACACCTTTCACCTATTAAACATGTTAATTCAGTCATTTAAAACAATAATAAATAATAAAATAATAAATAATTGTCATTATATGATGAAAATTAATTTAGCTTAGCAAATATGTTCTTTTAATAGGTTTAGCATCCCCATTTCAAACAAGTAAAAACGTTTGTCGAAATTAAGAATGTGAACTATTGGTGTGTTTTAAGCAAAATAGGGTTCTTAATGTCTTCTAATGTCTTCAGAGGATATTTTTTCTGCCATGTAAAAGAGAACGTTTTATTTTTGTTTAACAAACAAGACCATATGGTTAAAATTTGAGCACATTTTTGTAGGACTACAAGACACTACCCAACATTGGTTTTCTCCAATTATTTTTCAAGGTTACATTGTTCATATATGAAACACAATTTAGTTATTTTATTTAAACTGCTTTTTTACTAGCATATTTGGTATCTTAGCAATCCAAAAGTAATTAAAAGTAACCCAGGTACATTACTTCAATACTACAGTATTCGTTTTACGTTCATGATTACATTTTTCAGCAGGTAACTAGTGACGTTATTACATTTTCAAAGTAAGCATCCCGACCCTTTATATACTTGTACCCTTTTTGGTTAATTGTGTAAATATTTTTGTTTTGTTACGCTATGTACAACCAGACATTGTGAATACATTGCCTTCCTGTAAACAGGTTACACAGAATGAAGGGGAATTCATGATAACATTTCCATATGGCTACCATGCTGGCTTCAACCACGGCTTCAACTGTGCTGAATCCACAAACTTTGCCACTCTTCGTTGGGTCGACTATGGCAAAACAGCTACTCAGGTGGGATGGTTCAAAATTCAAATAACTACTTATAGGTAGGCGGCACGGTGGCGCAGTGGATAGCGTGTGTGCGGCACAGTTCCGGGGTCATGGGTTCAAATCCAGCTACCAACCTTCATGTGCGGGGTTTGCATGTTCTCCCCGTGCTTGCGTGGGTTTCCTCCGGGCACTCTGGTTACCTCCCACATTCCAAAAACATGCATGTCAGGTTAATTGGCTGGTCCAAATTGTCCCTAGGTGTGAATGAGCGAGCGAATTGTCTGTCCCTGTGTGCCCTGCGACTGGCTGGCAACCAGTTCAGGGTGTCCCCTGCCCACTGCCCGGAGATGGCTGGGATGGGCTCCAGCACCCCCGCGACCCTACTGAGGATAAGAGGTGCAGATAATGATGGATGGATACTTATAGGTAATCCACACGCGGTGACGATAATATGCAATGACATGTTCATGGGTCAGCTGCAATATTTTCCACATAGGGTTAACGATGGTGACTTTGATCCAAATTAATTAAGAAACAATGATTTGCAAAAACAATTTAAACTTTATGCGGCAAGCTTGCATTTACCATTCAAAACTTTTTTGATGCGTGTGTGTGCTTATTATGAAATGAAAAAAGTATTTCTACTGTTTATGTCTAAAGTTTTTACCTTAAAACACAAGTCATCAAACTGACATTTTCTTCACTTTGTAATGGGAAAGGTGAAATGGGTATTAATAATCAAAATTGCACTGGGGCAGGCTCATGAGATGCGTTACAGCCCAAAGGCTTCTGTGGTCACACAGAAGTCAGTAAATTGCAAATTTCACTTGAAGCAATTTTAATTTGCAGTTTCCAAAATGAAACGGTCCATGAGATCATCTCATGAGAAACCACGAGGTCTGCAGAGAAATCATTTTAGTTTCTAAAATTTATCTGGATTGGGGACTAGGGATACATTTAAAAGTCTTATTTGAGGTGTCAACTCTTTAAGAGAAATAAGTTTCATTTGCGTGGCCTACAACCCCATCATCCCCAAGACAATATATTAATTATGTTCCCATTCAAGTGGTATGCAAATGCAATGTAGCATGTTATCTAACCCCTAAACGTTCTGATGGCCTGCCGTCGGAATGTTTAGAGGTAAATGCATGTCTGTACAATGTTAACAGTCACTGAAATACATCATGCCACATATCATTGGAAAGCCCAAACTCTTGGGGTTCAAGATTTTAAAAAGTATACATCACAGAAACATCACGATCTGTCTGAAACAAGATACCCAAAAACTAAATGGCTCATCAAAGACGTCATCTTGCTGCCATCAAATTCGATGATAGTACGTAACCATGGCTTCCTTACAGGGAGTGCAGAATTATTAGGCAAATGAGTATTTTGACCACATCATCCTCTTTATGCATGTTGTCTTACTCCAAGCTGTATAGGCTCGAAAGCCTAATACCAATTAAGCATATCAGGTGATGTGCATCTCTGTAATGAGAAGGGGTGTGGTCTAATGACATCAACACCCTATATCAGGTGTGCATAATTATTAGGCAACTTCCTTTCCTTTGGCAAAATGGGTCAGAAGAGGGACTTGACAGGCTCTGAAAAGTCAAAAATAGTGAGATATCGTGCAGAGGGATGCAGCACTCTTAAAATTGCCAAGCTTCTGAAGCCTGATCATCGAACAATCAAGCGTTACATTCAAAATAGTCAACAGGGTCGCAAGAAGCATGAAGAAAAACCAAGGCGCAAAATAACTGCCCGTGAACTGAGAAAAGTCAAGCGTACAGCTGCCAAGATGCCACTTGCCACCAGTTTTGCCATATTTCAGAGCTGCAACATCACTGGAGTGCCCAAAAGCACAAGGTGTGCAATACTCAGAGACATGGCCAAGGTAAGAAAGGCTGAAAAACGACCACCACTGAACAAGACACACAAGCTGAAACGTCAAGACTGGGCCAAGAAAAATCTCAAGACGGATTTTTCTAAGGTTTTATGGACTGATGAAATGAGAGTGAGTCTTGATGGGCCAGATGGATGGGCCCGTGGCTGGATCGGTAAAGGGCAGAGAGCCCCAGTCCGCCTCAGACGCCAGCAAGGTGGAGGTGGGGTACTGGTATGGGCTGGTATCATCAAAGATGAGCTTGTGGGGCCTTTTCGGGTTGAGGATGGACTCAAGCTCTACTCCCAGTCCTACTGCCAGTTTCTGAAAGACACCTTCTTCAAGCAGTGGTACAGGAAGAAGTCCGCATCCTTCAAGAAAAACATGATTTTCATGCAGGACAACGCTCCATCACACGCATCCAAGTACTCCACAGCGTGGCTGGCAAGAAAGGGTCTAAAAGAAGAAAAACTAATGACATGGCCTCCTTGTTCACCTGATCTGAACCCCATAGAGAACCTGTGGTCCCTCATCAAATGTGAGATTTACAAGGAGGGAAAACAGTACACCTCTCTGAACAGTGTCTGGGAGGCTGTGGTTGCTGCTGCACGCAATGTTGATCGTGAACAGATCAAAGCACTGACAGAATCCATGGATGGCAGGCTTTTGAGTGTCCTTGCAAAGAAAGGTGGCTATATTGGTCACTGATTTGTTTTTGTTTTGTTTTTGAATGTCAGAAATGTATATTTGTGAATGTTGAGCTGTTATATTGGTTTCCCTGATGAAAATAAATAATTGAAATGGGTATACATTTGTTTTTTGTTAAGTTGCCTAATAATTATGCACAGTAATAGTCACCTGCACACACAGATATCCTCCTAAAATAGCTAAAACTAAAAAAGCCCCACTCCAACTTCCAAAATATTCAGCTTTGATATTAATGAGACTTTTGGGTTCATTAAGAACATGGTTGTTGTTCAATAATAAAATTAATCCTCAAAAATACAACTTGCCTAATAATTCTGCACTCCCTGTATATCTGCAATATTCTAGTGAATCCACCCTTGTAAAATATTTACAAAAAAATGTTTTGGGGGCGGCAGTAGCTCAGGAGGTAGAGCGATCGTTTTAGGATTAAGGGATCCCAGTTCGAATCCCGGCTTGTCCGTGTTACATGTTGAAGTGTCCTTGGGTAAGACACTGAATAAGCAGGTTAGCGCCTTACATGGCTGCACAGATCACGGCCGCTATTGGGAAATGTGAAGCACAATGTAAAGCGCTTTGGGAAGTCATTGACTTGAAAAGCGCTATATGAATGCAGATCATTTCAGATCATTTCATTTCATTACTCCAAAAACCACGATAATGCCGACAGATAAAAAATAAATCCGCCTAAAAGCATCTCGGCATCGATGGACGTTCTTTGTTGCTAGCTATCTGTTTAGCCCCATAATTCTTGTTTGCAAAAAAAAAAAAAAAGCGCAGTAAAATTATTTGCTATAGGCTCTGAACTTTTGATTGACACAACTTTCGGCCAATTGGAAGCCTTTTTTCACAGTACGCATTAGCCCATACGGGCCTATATTGATAAACAGGACAACGCCTTCTTTACCTCCAATCAATTTTAGACAATAGTGACCAATTCAAATGATGATTTACACATTGGTTAGCAAATAAAATTCTGAATGAATATGAAGATGTACCTGTTTTACTAAAATTGGACCCTGATTTAAATGTGTGTAACGCCACTAATGATTCATTTTTACGCACCATTTTTAAGATCAAGTGTGCACAACAGTGATCAAGATGGGGAAAGAGAATTCAAACTCTTTCAAAATTTCCAAAATATTGGGCAAAGTAAAATAAACATTTGCAAAGGTTTTAGTGTTGTAAACTGGTCGTCTCCAAATGGCCACTTTTGGAAACGCCTTAACCTACCCTTAGAAAAAGGTTTAAAATACGACGTTTAGCTTTCAGATAGTGATTACATTTGACAAGGTCCTGGCAAGGCTTCAAGCGATTGTCCCATCTGTTTATCAACTAAGATGCCCGTGCTATCCTCATCTGCAGGTATTGAATAGCAAAATAGATCAGGCAATAATAAAAACCTTATATTTTTATGTGTTCATATTCTCCAAATGGTTCAAAAACTGCATTCAATTTACTCTGGGTACGTCTTTGAATGGGACTTTGAATACGTTAAAGGGTTAACTGTTAAAGCGGTACTCATTCTCTTTTTCAGTAATTGAAAATGAGACCTGTCGCAATGCTCATAAAATGATACAAATTCAATATTACTTATTGAGAGCCGGAAATCAAAATATTTTTGTGCACCACATACACTAAGTTATTCAACTTTGACCAGTGCTGAACAATATTTTAATATATATTATGGAGTTAATCTTGATTGAATCAATATCCACTCAATTAAAATACATATTTTTGACTGCTGGGTCAAAATTTGGCTTCCACTAACTTTAACGTGAGTTTAAACTTAATCTTCACCCACAGACGCAAAGACTTATTTCTAAAGTACCATATTAATTTGTTTATAACGCACACTTGTGTATAACATGCACCACAAGTTTTTGATAAAAAATCTCTAAAATGTTGTTTCATTTTGCTACACAGCTCAAACTAAGCATTGCAGGTCCCAAACATGTGGAATATTATCACAATGGTAATCGATATTGAATCGTGGCAGTGAGAGAGCTGAATCTTATCCACCCGACCACTAGGGTTATAGATGACACAGGAAAAAAAGCTTTAGATTGTATCTGATCATCAAACTATTTTACACACGGCACCACATTGCTAGATACACGGGGCCATGATTAAAACCATTTTTCGACACTGAATCAGACTTTGAACGACATCAAAAACATTGTTTTTTTGGGGTATTGTGTTGACAGTAAAGAAAATTAATCAGTGATGAGTAGACATTTTCCTAAGTCGTCTATAACGCTCGTGGTTGAAAATAAGTGCTCTTACCATTGCGATCTGGGTTCAAATCCTTTGCGACCAATGTTGTGCAAATGTGGTCCGTGATATTTTTTGACAGATGAATCATTGCTCAAATACAGTAATGTACTACCATAAAACCTCATGTTGTAATGCGCACCCAAAATTAAGACATTTTTGGGGTACAACAAAAAGCGCATTATACCTGTATTAATATGATAGTTAGTTCAACGGTTTGCTTCTCCCGTCCCCTCTTCCAGTGTACCTGCCGTAAGGATATGGTGAAGATCTCCATGGATGTTTTTGTGCGCTGCCTCCAACCAGATCGCTATGAAATGTGGAAGCAGGGAAAAGACATAATTATGTTGGACCACAATAGGATGACGGAGCTCAGCAGTCCAGAACTGGAGCGCTGGCGACAGAATCGTATCACATATAGAGCCAAGCTTCTGCGCAGGTAAGCGCAACATCTGTTTTTGCACTGAAAAGTCAAGTGGTGTGGTTTAACATGGTTTTTATTATCCCAGGGCCATGCATAAAATGAAACTGTTCCGCCGTCTTAAGTTGGACGAGGTAAAGGTATTGGCAGAAGAGGGCATAGAGTTTAATACTGCTGAATACCAGAGTCGGGTAGAAGAGCGGGAATCCCAACGAAAGCTGGAAAGAGAAAAGCGTCTTGCTAGAGAGACCATGTTGACACTTGCAGCGTTGGAGTGTGAGGAACTGAAGGAGGCTTCTGAAGCTGCCTCTGAAGAAAATGAAACCTCAACTCAAGAAGGTAAGAATTTCGAAAGTTTAAGAGCTCATGATTTAGTTATTTTTTTCTTCTTGTCATGATTTAAATGTGCTGCTGTTTTTCCTCCTGTTATCTATATCAGACCCAGAGGCTCAACATCAAAGCATGACAGAGGATAAGGCCGAAGAGATTGATATAAAGCCACAGAGTACCGCAATCACTGGATTTCAGGCCGCTTTTGAACAGTTTGCTGTGTCACGGTCTGTCATCTCTGATGACACTGAAAAAACTGACTGCAGCAAGGTATTTTACAACTGCAAAATGGAGCAGTTCTTACATTTACTGAATATATAGTATTGTTAAATGTCTTTATGTGGTTGGTCATACTGTACATGAAAACTGTTTTTTAGGAAAGCTACACCGACATAAACGAGCCCAAAGAGGTCAAGAAAAGCCGTCGCCACCCGCTTACAAAACCACCAATGCGCTCTCCTTTGTCTGTTGTCAAGCAAAAGCCCACTGGGTCCAAAGGTATCATGATCTTATCCTCATATGAACCTTTTTTGTTTAATTTTGCTTTTTTTAACATCCTCCACAGTTTTGCTTAAGAAATTGGTATTTCAGCTCTATTGACTCTAATCACTCCCTTACTCCCTTCTTTTATCAAAACCAAGGCAAGAAAGACTGGGCTAAGGCTCCCTTTAGTCATAATAAATTCAGACCTTTCCTTTTTTAATCTTTTTAAAATTTTTGACTGGCAATAGATCAATAGATCTAGTGATCAAAGCTAGTTAAACTCTGACATTGGAGACCTGACTAAAGAGTTGCCCATCACAAAGGGTGAAAGAATTTCGAGAAGAACAGAAAATGTTGGCTTTAGGAAAAGTGTTATTAGAATGAAACGTTTAAGAGCGCCCAGTGTCCTTTTCTGAGCTGACAAATTGTCTGGATCAGGAGTTTCAAGAGATTCACTGAAAAATTGAATTTGAGTTATAACTGCACTTTTGTTGTTTAATCATTGACAATTTACAGATTCTTAACATTCTTTACCATCAGATCTTTCCATACCTGTGAAGCTGGAAAGCGGTTCGGACAAACCCTTGTTGCAGAATCGTTCCTGCAGCTTCTTCACAGAGAAATCTTTCAATTCTACTGTATCAGTGCTTCAGCCATATTGTGCCGTCTGTTCCCTCTTCTGTCCATATAAAAAGGTATCCCCAAAACGTTCTACATATTACATGCTACAAGCAAAATATTTCAGTATCAAATATAGAATATTTAAGTGATGTTCATGCAATTCAGTAGTGTAAACATTTATATCAATGTTCTTCTTTTTTCTGTCTTTTTAGCTTACCTTTGAGTCCAACAAGGCAAATGATAGCCAGCGCACGACCCCCTCCCATGGAAGTCGAACTCGCCCAATAGTCCCTGAAATGTGCTTCAGTTTTGGCACAGGCAATGCAGAGCCTCCCCCTACAAGTGACTACCTTTTCGATGATGGAACCAGCCTCTTGATATGTTGCTCCTCATGCAACATGCAAGTTCATGCCAGTAAGTGTTAAAAGTAAAGCATCGTGAACAACCAGATTCAAATTCTCCTAAATAGTTTTTTTATTTCTTGTTAGGTTGTTATGGCATTAAACCAGAAACAGTTCCCCCAAAATGGACGTGTTCTCGTTGTGTGGCAGGTGCCTGGGCGGTGGTACGTTGCCTGTCTTACTTCATTCCTTATGTCAATTTAAACTATCCCAAGGGTTTTCTTGATAAAGTCAATTTGTAAAACATCGTATCAGTGGTTCTTAATCTGGGTTCGATTGAACTTTAGGGGTTCGGCAAGTCAGTCTCAAGGGTTCAGTGGAACCTTTGCCATGGAAGTCAAGACACAACCGATTCATGTTTATATGCAATGACATGTCGCACTTTCAACGGATACTTCCTTGTACGAGATCGTATGCAGCGTGAGTGAGACGGGCATTTACGTTTGATATTGAGGCAGCAGAAGTCAATTATGAATACTTTGAAAAAAATATTGAAAATCAGCAGAACCAGGTTAAACAGCGACTCTTCGGAATAACAACTTTGTGCACCAGTAGAATATAATTTTAAAAAAACTAATAATTTTTTTTTACACTAAAGTAGGGTTACGTGAATACACACATGAAACTGATGGGGTTCGGTAGCTCCAACAAGGTTAAGAACCACTGCATTGGATGTCACATGTCGATACATTTGCCCTGGTAATGGTTTGTTATTTTCAGGAGTGCTGCCTTTGTAATTTGCAAGGAGGAGCTTTAAAGATTACGACGGACAACCGGTAGGTTGTGGCTTTTATTGTCCCATCTAAAGCACTATACACTTCTAGGCGTAAGCTTTTAATAACAGTACTTTTTGCAATGGTTAAAAAAAGAAGCATTTTATACTGTAAACCTCTTTGAATGGATAATGCAATTTCAAGCTAGACAAGGATGTTAGCATCAGTTGTTACAGAGCCACACTATCTTTTTCCATATTATAGTCTGTTGTTAAAGTTCTATTTCTTTGTCTGCATTTGAACCAGATGGGCGCATATAATCTGTACAATTGCTGTGGCTGAAGCCCGCTTCATTAATGTCGCTGAAAGGGAGCCTGTGGACGTCAGTGCTGTTCCTGAAAAACGAAAAAACTTGGTAAGTTAATGCATAAATGCAGAAATTAAAACAATTGCAACAAACCAGGCAGAGGGTGGATAATCCCGATGTATAATATAGGTTCTCTGCACTCATTGCTCACTCGTTTTTTTTTCCCCGGTGTTAGTTTGCTTTCTATTTCTTGCCTAAACAAATGCCCACTCTGCCCACTTTAGAATTTGATCACATTTACCATGACTCCATCTATTCATCAGGTAACCTTTTGGAGTCCTTAAACTGTAGGAAAGATAGGAGTTATTAGATGTACTTAAGGATGACAATTTTCCTAAAGGACATGTTTCAATGAACAAAAGCAATCTCCTTTCTTTCGTTTGTGATCCTGCTTGTTGCTCTTTTTCCATTAACATTAATCCACTCACACAGCACATGAAAATGACCAAAAACTGGTGAAATGATTCATTTAATCGAAAGGCATGCCCATGCTGTAACACAGATAGTAAAACAAGTGTAATGGATGGGCTGTATTAAAACAATTTTTTTTGTCGGTAGATGTTTATTTATTGCAATGTCCTATTTCTATCTGTTTTGAATGTTTTAAACCATTCAGTTCACACGGCATGTGTGTTTTGAGCTAAAAATGATGCGTTCAATGCGCCAATAGATTTCTGTCGATTAGGAATAGGGAGTTATTACATGCATACAGAAATTGCTATCGCTGAATTCATAATTGGGGCAGACAATATTGGACGGAAATGAAGCAATTTGCGGGAATGGACACTCTCTAAGGGGTGTTTGCAAACTTGCGCAAGTGCTCTGATCGGGCAAGTGATGCAAGGCTCCCAAATGAACGTCAAGATAAGAAAGCTTTCCCTCCATTAAATTCATATAGTGGCCCTCAAAAGTCCTTTCAAAACATCCGCTGATATTGCGTCTTTGTTTTTGTCTTCCCCAAGCTGTGCGTGTTCTGCCACAGCAAACGCGACAACAAAGATCGCGGTGCATGCATCCAGTGTTCCGAGGAGAACTGCACCACTTCGTTCCACGTGACCTGCGCTCAGATTGCTGGCGTTGTCATGACTCCAGCTGACTGGCCCTACGCTGTGTCAGTCACCTGTCTCAGTCACCGAAAAGGGATTCAGAAGGTTAGTGGAAGCAAATGCAGCAGTTTACCTTATAACCCTCATGTTGTGTTAGGAATTGGCACCACTAAATGTTGTTAGCGCGTCAATTTTGACTCAGGGTCTAACTCAGTCTTGACCACCAAAAAGAAAGTAAAACCCCTAATATAGTTAATACAATACTTTAACTATCATTATATGCATCCATTACCATATACCTTGATTGTAATTTGACAGATTATTTATTACATTTTATAACCTTGTAACGTGTCACTGGGGACCCCAACACAGCACAAGGATTTATTCAGTAGAAGGGTTTAAGGGACTATGTCACATCGTCATATCGATTCGATTTCTGTTAATCGTGCAGCCCTAAAGAATACCTATAATTACTTTGTGCATTTTCAATCTTCTCCACCGTATTTTGTGGTACATACGGCACACCAGGTTATAAGGCATACTTTCAAATTTCTGGCCAATATGAGTTTTTAGATGCGCATTATAATTGGGAAAATTTGGTACAATCAAAGGAGATGCAGAAATAAATGACACATACAAGACAGGTTCATTAAACGAAGTGAATATTGAGGATTGTGTGTTTTTGTCTCTTTTTTAGCAACTACGGACACCAGCCCCAAAACCACCAACTACCCCGTTGACCCTGGGACAAAGAGTAATTGGCCGCAACTCTGATAACTGGTTTTACCACTGCATCATCATTGGCATGGCCACACAAACCTTCTACGAGGTCAACTTTGACGAAGGTTCATACTGCGACAACATATACCCGGAAAACGTAACAGTGAGTGCCTCATACATTAATGTTAGATCCAGATATGTTACAGTGTCTTGCAAAAGTATTGCCCCCACCTGAGAACTTTTTATGATATTGCCACATTTCTGGCTTCAAACTTAAAAAAAAACATGTGAGACACAAGTTACTTTAACATTTTATTTACAATGAAAAAAAAAACAATATCGGAAAAGTAGGTGCCCCTGTTCTCTCAGCTCAGCCAACTGACTTGATAGGCTTCCTGATAAACAATCCAATGCTGACCTAAATTATGTAAAATGACCCAGTGCAAGTGTGTGTCATTAAGTCTGTTTAAATGTACCTGCTCTATGATGTGGGCTCAGAGGTCTGTGAAAGAATTCACTGGAGAACAAACGGAATCATGAAGACCCCAAAAAAAGTTGTAGAAAGGTTCAAAGCTGGAATGGGATTCAAAATTTTGCTACATTTACACATCTCACGCTTACTCTGCAATAATAATATAAAAATGGAGAGAGCATAAAACCACTGCTAACCTACCACCACCTGGTCGTTCCGCTAAAACTTTGGGCTAATCAGAGAAGCAACCAAGAGGCCCCATGATCAAATCTAATGACTTGCAGGCATACAGAGCTAAGGTGGGTCAGTCTGTGCATAAGATAACTATTAGTCGTAGTTTGCATCAATCTGCCCTTTATTGAAGAGTGCTAAGAAGAAAGCACTTTCTAAAAGAATAACATAAAAAGGCCAGTTTGGCGTTCGCAAGAAGCCACATTGGAGACACAAATAACCTATGGAACAAGGTGTTCTGGTCAGATTAGACCAAAATGTGAACTTTTTGGGCTGATAGTGAAGCTTAAATCCCTACTGTCAAATGTGGTTGTGGCAGCATCATGCCTTGGAGTTGCTTTTCTTGTTGATGGAAAGGTGGATGAGCCCAATACAGGGCAATTCTGGTTGAAAAAATCAGTTGGTATCATCCAACAGGACGACTCTAAACATAAAACCAAATCTACAATGGAATTGTTTAAAACTAACAATATAAAAGTGCTAAAATGGCCAAGCTAAAGTCCAGACCTCAATCAACCATTTGTGGAAAGATCTGGATAAATGCTGTGCACTAATTTTTGCAACGCCTACTTTTCATTATTCCATTTGGTAGCACAATACAAAATGTTGTATAAATTAGCTTTCTTTACACAATTGTGTCTCACATGTTGTTTATTCTTAGAAAATATTTTGAGTTTTCTATTAAAAGGTTTGACGCCTGAAGTATGGCAGTATATGAAAAGGTTCTTGGAGGTCCTATACTTTTGCAAGGCACTGAGTGTGCAAAATAATATTGAGAAAAATATATTAATCCGACTTGTCGTCAAATAAATGCAAACTGTTCACTTCTTGTTAAAGGTGACCCTAATCAACCGATCTCTCTTTAATTTTTCTCCAGAGTCATGACTGCCTGAGCAAAGGTCCCCCTGAATTGGGGGAAGCAATCGTGGTCAGCACGCTTGACGGTCGAGACCTCAATGCTTCATTTATAAAACAACACACCCACATTGTTTACCAGGTAAACAGGGAGGAGTAAATCGTGTTCATATTATAAAATTCATTTTTTGAATGATCATAGAAAATCGAAGGTTCATATTTGTGAGGTAGAGTGAAACGTTTCCTGGCAATAGTTTATTTGCAATGTAATGTTATCGGCACGTTGTATGAAATGAAATGAAATGTTTATTGAAGGTATTGTTGGATACATTAATCAAAACATGACACAAAAAGAAAAACTAATGCTGAGAGTGAGCATGGCCAAATATGGTCACCTTACGCCCCCTCCCCTAAGGAAATTTGACAGATCTGTTTCTGCCAACCTTTGCTTAAAGGTTTGCACCGTATTTGCACTAATAACCCGGTCAGGCAAAAAATTCCAAATTTTTGGTATCCTGAAAGAAATATAGTTTCCGTGCAAGTTGCTGGCAGGTCTAGGCACCCGTAACTTATATCTGTGGTAGAGCTAAGATTCATGGCCCGAGCCCGAACCCGAACCCGAACCCGAGGCAATTTCGGGCCGGGTCGGGCCTGAAATGTCAGTCATACGGTCGGGTCGGGTCGGGTTCGGTCCTGCTTTTTTTTTTTTTAATTTTTTTTTTATTTTTATTTTTAAATTAATTAATAATTATAAATATATGTTCATTAAAAATATATACTTAAACTATGTATGGATACTAGACCAAGGAATACTTGTTATAAAATAAATAATTTGGATAAAACGGAGAAGGAGCTGTAATTGCTTTTAACGGAGCCAGAGCATGCTCTGTGCACGTGACGTGACGTGAATGCTGTCCTCTTAATAATCTTCCCCTCCGCAAATTCGCGTGATTTTGGCCTGGTATCCCCGATATGGAGTCGGACCAACAAGAAGTTAAGGATAAACTCAAGAGAGGAGAACTGACGAGGAAAACGCACTCTGGTAAGAGTTTTAATAAGCGTTTTATATAGAATACGATCAGGGGGGGGGGGGGGGGGGAATTTGCATAGGAGTCGGAAAAGGGCACAACACGTCAACACCCCCTCAATGATAGTGCCGCGCTAAAATCTTAAGGACGTACTACTACTGCTGCTGTGGATTATGGCCCAATGATCAAGTCGTCAAAATGTCGGACGCCCTTAAATGTTTTCGCTACCTCAAAAAAAAAAACCGTCAATGACAGATTGTCGCTTAATGTAACATCTGCAGTGCAGACACAGAAATATAAAAGATGTAAATGTTTATACAGTTTTATTTAACTTAGGCCTATATGTTGTAACAAAAGGCAGAGTTTAATTTGTTATCATAAATCACCCCTCCTTATAAATAAAATATGTAATTTCGGACCCCCTCGGGCCGGGCCAGCAAATCCAGTTAATTAGTCGGGCTCGGTCCGGGTCGGGTTTAATACCCCTCGGGCCTGCGTCGGGCTCGGGTGCTTTTTTTGGGCCCGATCTTACCTCTAATCTGTGACCACGTAAACCATCAACACGACAGAACTCGAAAAATTGATCAAAAGGCACATCGATCATTCCATGCAGTACTTTGAACACAAAAATTAAATCAAATCGAATTCTACGGAGCTCCAAAAAGTCCAAGTTCAGTCTTTGTAGTCTTTCCGGATATGACAAGCTGTGCATCCCAGGTATCCGCTTCCTATACCGTCGTTGAACTCCTTCCAGTAGGTTAATGTCCTTGAGTAAGTAAGGGTTCCACACAACGCTGTTATATTCTAACCCGGGTCTAACATAAACGCAAAACATTCGAACTAAGAATGCTGGGTTCTTTTTGTAAAAGTGTCTGTAAATGTTTGATGCTATGTTATTGGCTTTGTTGGTAATTTTGGCGATATGCGTGATAAACTTTAGGTTTGAAGTAAGAGTGACACCCAGATCCTTATGTTCAGTAACAACATGCAAATCATGATCATTAATGTTATGCAGCGTAAAAACGACTGTGCTAAGCATTTATGAGATGACAATTGCAGTTGCCACTTTTCGGACCAAAGAAAAACTGATTTAATGTCATTTTGGAGAGAATCAATTGTTCCTGTCACCTGGGTTTTTGGTAAGAAAGCCGACAGTTTAGCATCATCGGCAAAAATTGAGATGTCACTACTTTGAATGGCCTCAGGTAGGTCGTTCACAAAAAACAGAAATAATAATGGTCCTAGTACTGAGCCCTGCGGTACCCCACTACAAACTTCCGACCACGCTGAAAGAACATCATCAATTTTTACGCATTGTTTACAATTTGACAAATATGCTGTTATCCATTCAAGCAGTTTTCCCCTCTAATACCATAGCATTTCAGTTTTTGTAAAAGCTTGTTATGAGACACTTTATCAAAAGCCTTGCAAAAGTCTAAGTAAACAACATGACCAGCCATATTGTGAACAAAAAACATACTGGTAATATTATTCAAATGAGCTATTAAGTTAGTCATGGTAGAATGTCCGGACCTAAACCCATGTTGTTTAAACGTAAAAAGATTGTGCTCCTGTATAAATTTCCATATGGCATCTGAGATAATTTTCTCAAACACTTTACAGACGCAGCTAGTCAAGCTAACTGGTCTATAGTTGGCTGCACTTGTTGTGCTCCCCCCTTTAAAAATCGGTATGACAATAGCACTAAGCCAGTCCTCAGGCAGCTGTGAATCCTCAAAAGATCTAGAGAACAGGTAAAATAATGGTTCACATAAAAAGTCAGCTAGCTTTTTAAGCAAGAAATTTGGAATTTTGTCATAGCTCTCAGTTTTCTTAGCTGCAGAGCCAGTGATGTACAGTAATCCCTCGGTTATTGCGGTAATTGGGGACCAGAATCCCCCCGAAAAGTGAAAATCCGTTAAGTAGCTTTGCACCTTCATAAAAGCCCCCAAGGGTTAAACTTACCATGAGATGACATCCTTATCACTGAGAGTTTATGACTGAAACAAAATAAGAACTTAAGATCTACAAATAAAATGGTCTTAATTGTCATTTTGTCTCAACAAAATTGGAGGGCTTCTCCTTTCAGTGGAAGAAAGCCATCTAAAGGGTGGCTAGCTAGCTGCACGTTAGCATTAGGCAACCGCAAGTTCAGCCAGGTCTCCGCCTTGAATGTAGTGGTTTCCCACGAGTTGTAATACCAGGTCATTCGTTTCATTAAAGTATCTATCTATCTATCTATCATTGGTAATAGAGCTGGTGTTGGTTTAAATACAGGCAGGGGTGGCTTAAGATAGTTGTTAGCCCAACCATAGCTGTCCGCCTCGTCAATGCCTCCTTCTGCTGCCGCCTCAGTCGCTTCCCTGACTCGATAACAATCCACAGAGCCCCCCGTGGTAATCACCATTTTTTTGCGCTCTTCTGACTTTCCTCTGAGTTCCGATTTAGTTGATGAATTTTTTTTCAATGTACTGAGCCGGTAAAAGCTAGCTGTCGCTGTTCTTCCCAGTTTGTTTTCGGTGAACACATTGAATTGTGTGCCTGCCCCTCTGTTTGAGTGACAGCACACACCAGCCTATCACAGTTGCGCACACAGACAGTCATGCCCACCAAACACACAAAGCCCTCTCCGCTATAATAGCATTTGCTGTGTGCAGTCTGCTCAGAACACAATGAACGATACATTGATATCAATGACAATAAAGATGATTCAATTCAAAATCTGCAACCGAAAAACGATGTTGAAATGACTCGAAAAAACAAAACAAAAGCGAAGCTCTGCCAATCTTTTACCACTGAAACCGTTTTCTTTGAGGTTCGTTTGTCCCTTATCTCCAGACAGAAGATAATTCTTCATTTATTTCACTGTGTGACGTTTAAGGATTACATCAAATATGTGAAATTTGTCTCCCTCCTGCAGTTACTTATAATCACTGGAGTTTATTTTGACCGGCATTTTTGTTATAAATTACAGTTTCAAAGCAAGGTGTGAGTTAGTTATTTTGTAAAAAAGTCAAGAAAATACTGCAAACAAGAAGGACACAAATGTATTTACCTTCAGCTATGCAACTAGGTCACAGTTCTAAACTTGGAATTCCAGTGGTCATTCTTTGTCTTCCATTCCCGTTTACAGATGCAAATCTTGAGACATCTTCGAAATCTACAAATACTCATCTTAAAAATCTAATTGCCCGTGATTGAGAATTTATCATTTTTTCATAACTAACTACCAATTTGAAATAAAAAATAATTGGGAAATGTTAAAAGGCGGATGTCAAACTTGCATGCGTGTTCTTATAGATCTCATTGGCTAAAACACAGCACAACATTTTTCCTACCAGCCTTAAAGGTAGAAAAGTGCTACAGCGCTCCTGCCGCTAGTGGTAGAAATGCGATATTACACTCTAGCCCTCAAGGCCAAGCCAAAGGTTCCCAACCCCTAATTCGGTGCCTAGTTTTTTATTAAATTAGGTACCATTAACCAGAAATGGAAATTTCAAATGCCAACAGCCTAAGGAAATCTACTTGTATTTGCAGGTTGAGTTTCAGGACAAAAGTCAGCAGTTGCTAAAACAATCCGACATCTATCAGTTGAGCCAGGAGCTGCCCAAGAGGGTCCGGACTCGTCTTGTGAGTATTTTCTGTTCGCCCTTGTTCGTTTGAATTGAAAGGGGATTTATCAAACTTTTTCTGTACCAAAGACCGGTCCATTGTCTGACAATATTTTCGTGACACGGCTCAAGGTGCAGCATTCAACATTTTTGTACTTTTTCTAAAATAACACTACAATTATGATAACGATTATACCATTTATTAAAATAACTACATTAGAAATGACAATGAATGTAAATCCATTGTAGTCATGTGGAACATTTAGATTTCCTCGTAACATCACAACAATATCACATTCATTACCTTCCCTAACCGCTTATCCTAACAAGGGATAAACTGGAATGCCCAAGGTCACAGGGAGAACATGCAAACTCCACACAAGGAAGCCAGTAGCTGTAATTGAACCTGGGACCTCTAAATTGTGAGGCAGACATGCTAATAGGATAACACTGTTGTCGCTATTATTACGTTTAATACAAAATGTCACGATGATCTGCGTGCCAATTAAATAAAAATAAAAACTCACCAAATGAACCAACTCTGAGAAATAATGTAATGTAACAGTGTAATTTGGTCTCTGTGTTGTGTTTTTGACTTAGGGATCCATGCATGGTAAATGGTAAATGAACTTAATTTATATAGCGCTTTAACCAGTCACTGAGGACTTCCAAAGCGCTTTACCATTCATACACACACACACACACACACACTTTGACCATTCTCACACGAATAGCAGAGTCAGCCATGCGAGGCACCTACTTGCATTGATGGGTTCAGTGTAAAGGACCCTTCGACGTTTAACACGGAGGAGCCGGGAATTAAACCTGCAACCGCTTTGGTCCTAAGCCAACCGCTCTACTGCCGCATCCTCCGTTGCCAAAGGTTTTTCCACAGCGGCAAGTGTTCTGACTCAGTTGACCATTCTCCATGTTGATTGGCTAGAAGTGCAAAAGTTTTGTTCGAATTATTCTATACTGTGTCTTTGACCGGCGGGACACCCTGTCACCAACGTTACATCTGCACATATGCACTGCCTGACGAGTAACTATGCCTCCATGAAAACCACACTGATCTTTATTCAAAGGTAAAGCCCTTTTCAAGTCAAGCGAAGCAATGTCGGTAAAACTACAATCGATAAATATTACTCCAAGAAAACTTCTGAGGAAAGGATGCATTTCAAGCAGTACTTTCAACCTTAATTTTATTTGAAACATTTGTGACACCGCCAATATTTAAACAATGCTTTTCCATAAACACAAGGGCACATTGCTTGCAAAATAACAATTTTTTGCAAGAACACTAGCATAGAATAGAATACAATATACCTTTATTATCATTGTTATTATCAAATGGGTGAACATATTGTGACAACGAAATTGGACGTGGGACTCCAGTTGCATATTTAAATATAGGGATATAAAAAGATAATTTACACAATATTTACAAAAGAAAGTGTGGGCATGTAGAGGCAGAAGATATTTACATTGGGTGTTTACTTACAGTTTTGGGTTTGTTCAAACGTATGCATGAACGATAAAAGAACTTTTAAAAAAACTAGATGAACATATTTTTATGTTTTGTCACTCCGCAACAATTCTTCTGAAAACATTTATAGGTAATGGAATTGAATGGGTTAAAGAAATTGTTGGGGTTTGTCTTATAGGCCATCCCGACAACCCAGGAGGAAACGCCACCAGCCGATGGAGCCGGGGCTGCCAAGCGTCGTTGCTTGCCACCCAAACCCACCCCAAAAACCACTGGCGTGACCTCCTCATCTGCCCCGCAAGCCAGCACTCCGATGGTGACCCAGCCTTCACCCCAACCGAGCACCCCAATGGTGACACAGCCCTCACCCCGACAGAGCACCCCGATGGTGATCCACCCTTCACCCCAACCGAGCACCCCGATGATGACCCAGCCATCACCCCAACCAAGCACCCCGATGGTGACCCAGCCTTCACCCCAACAGAGCACCCCTGTAGCAGTACCAGCGGCGACGCTGTTTAGCAATATGTGTAAACTGCCAGCCTCCCAATTTCTGGCCTCCATGGGCACAACATCATCCGCGTCGTCCACATCACTCGTCACCCCCCAGATGCTTTCCGGGCCTCCGCCGGACACGGGCGCCACTCTGTCACAAGCTTTGACGAATGCTAACTTGGCCTCCGACCTGACGCTCATTCCCCAGTCTGCCGCTTTTCAGTGCCAGTTAAACTCTGACCCGCTTTTGTCGGCACAGTCCCTCCCACTGCCTCCAGTAGAGCAGAACATGTCGAACAATTACATACCGAGCAACGGTTACGTTTCCTATATGGAGACTCTGCTGCATTCACATTTCCCCCAGGAGGAGGGGCCGGGAACTATGTTTTAGCCCCCCTTACGAAAATGGTTGCAAGCCCAACGGCGCTCAAAGACATGACGGCACTCTTATAATGCACGCAACTTTTTCTGGGACTTGACTTGTTTGCTGTGGCGCTTTTGCAGCAGGATGAGGCTTTTTTCCCCTTCAATTTTGTGTCTCTTAGTTTTGTTTTTCATGTTTGGTGGTGGATTTTCAGCAGTTACGTTTTCTTATTATTTTTAGATGGTTTCTGTGTTTTTGTGTCGTCTCTGGGTGGTATCAACTCAGTACCTCGTTTCAATGGTTTACATAGGCATTGTCGAAATGTTAATAGTTACTAATTAGGGGCCGTCGTGTACAGATTTTTTTTCCCACTCAAGTAACCAGCAACAAATAAATCTATTTTTCAGTCAAGCCAAGGGGGGTTTTGAAACCAATTCTCGCATGTCTAATATTCTTCAGCAGTACATTTTCACTCTGTGTTTTTACTCCTGGAAGGTTTAAATGAGGCGATGGGATTTGTATATGTATTATTGGTCAAGTCAGTATTTAATTGTCCTAGGTATTGAAGTGTAATAATAAAAATAACCAGATATTGAATAATGTACACAGAATGCATTGTGAAAATAAACAGTAGGTAGTTATGATGAAATAAAAAAAAAAAGATCTTAGCATTTCACAGTGACTCCCAGTTTTCTTGTACAAAAGAGAACATACTCAGGGTTCCTATGTTCATGATATTAAGACTTAGTCGTACATTGTTTTTTTCACCACTTCATAAAGACAATTACTAGAGCATGCTCTTGTAATGTAGCGTAAACTATTTGCTGAAATTGTTCATACACATATTTTCAGTGCGTTTGTTTGTATAACAGAAAGGAACCCAAAGGTATACTGATGTCAAAAGAATAATGTGTGATCTCAGCTTTTGTATTTTTTTTTTTTTTTTTACATTTCTGTTTTTAAAGAAAATGGACTCGCTTTTCATGGCACATCACTCCATCGTGGCACCTGTGCATATGTTTTTGGCGGCTGTGCTCCAGGTAACGCCTGACACTCTTTTTTTTCTCATTTTGTACATGGCACAGGTTTTGCGTAATGTGATTGGAAATTGTAAATGTCAAACACCCTACCCAGCCCTTGTTTTTTAAAATTGAGAACTACGACTTAGTTCATAGGAATTAAATTGGCTTGCTTGTTGCCAGATCTTCTGTCTTCATGTCGCGTTTTGGGTGTCAAATTTGTTTTGACTCAGAAGGGCAATGAGCCTAGTACAGTGGAGCCTTGTAATTAAAATGCAATAAAAGTAGTTAACCTTGGAAATGGACTAACATTTTTTTTCATTGAAATGTGTAAACTGCTTATAAAACGGAGCGATCTTGGGGGATCGCAATGATTTTTTTTATATTGCAATTTACAAAATGGTAGCAGACGACACATTTGTTCTTGAGTAACGTATAAATCATTAAAAAGGTTTCTACTTTGGATTTTCACGTTTTGCGGGGGTTGTGCCCCCTATTAACCACGAAAACTGAGGTATTACATCAAGTTGCAGGCTTCAGCGAATGACAATTAATGGCTCAGCTTTAGAAATCAGGCAAAACACGATTGGTCATTAGCTGAGCCAAGGGGCAACGTCGATATCTTTTGACACTCACAAAATGGCAGCCAACAGTAATATATAAAAAAAAGAACAAGATGATTTTGCTTCTTACCTCCTATTTTTGTAAACACAGTATTCAGTAATCCCTAACTGTATCGCGCTTTACTTTTTGTGGTTTCGCTACCTCAAAGATTTTCATCGTGCGTTATGTTCTGCATTCTGATCAGGTACCCCACCCCTTTTTTGCCTGTGTCTGCCTGTGCGTCAGAAATCTTGTCTAAAGTTGTACGGATACTTTTTCAATTTCGAGTTTCTCTAATAACCATCAAGTCAACAAAATGCTCTGGACTGACAAAAGCACTAAAAGGCAGAGGAAGATACTTTCAATCGTTGACAAATTTGGACTTCTCCACATGCTAATATAAGGTAAAAGCATTTTTACTCATTTTTGTTTTCTAAAAACGTCCACATGATGGTGACAAAATTTCCAAGGAAATAAGGGGATGAAATAAAACAAGATACATTTTCTAATTATAATTGGACAGTACAGAAGTTTTTTTTGTAAGAAAATGCTTACAGAGTTGGGCGGCATGGCAGCTGACCACAGTTCTGAGGTCATGGGTTCAAATTCTGCTACCAGCCTTCCTGTGTGGAGTTTACATGTTCTTCCTGTGATTGCGTGGGTTTCCCCGTGGCGCTGCGATTTCCTCCCACATTCCACAAACATGCATGTCCAGTTGATTTGACCGGTCCAAAATTGTCCATAGGCGTGAATGAGCAAGTGAGTTGACTGTCCCTGTGTGCCCTGCGACTGGATGGCAACCAGTTCAGGGTGTCCCCTGCCCACTGCCCGAAGATAGCTGGGATAGGCTCCACCCACCCTACTGAGGAGCGTGCAGATAATGGATGGATGGATATTTACAAAGTACAGTACTGTAGATGGTGACGGGAATGTTCTTTGCATGTGAACATTTTTGTGCCACATTTTTGTTTTCCAATAACATCCACATAATGGGGACATTTGAAGCAAAAAAGTAGTGTTGGGAAATAATTTTCAATCGTGCAATGTTATTTTTTATTTATAATTTGACAATACATGATATTTGTACGAAAACAAAAATGTTTAGAAAGTATGGTATAGATCTGGCCTGGTGAATGACTTAATCAGGCTGGCCATACATTTCTGAGTATGTAAACAAAACCGAGTCTTTATGTCATTTCTATCAAAAGTTATGATATTTTTTATTCTATCTATCTACCCTGGTCATGTCCCTCGAAAGGGGTTACCGACAGCAAGACAAACACGTACAAAACAAAGAGATAAAAAAGGGAAAAAGTAGCAAAAAACACACATAAATTTTATGGGACCATGGCCAACCCAAATGCCCAAACACCCAACCAAGCACCTCGGCACCCAAGTTGGTCATGCTTTTGTCCCTCCAGATGAAACGGGACACAAGAAAGCAGCCGTGCCACTTGGGTCAGGATGACACAACACACTCTTCTGTTCAACAGCAGGGCCCGACAGCTTTAACTGGTTTACCCCTGCCGCATCATACGGGTGCCCTGCCCATCCTGTGGAACACGTCCAAACATCCCACTAACCTTTCACAACACCTCTCCACTCATTCCTATCACCAACAAGAGCTCTACCTTCCAATATATTTAGACCTCTTTCCTACAGTGCACTCAACACCATCCACCTTCCTCCTGGTCTCCTTCCATTTTGACCATTAATTTTTAAATAAATGCAAAACAAAATGCTCTCCCCAGCAGCTAGAGGGCATTGTTGTTTGTATAGCGTGTTGATTTAGTCAGGTGTAAAACTACATTCTGTTAAAACAAACTGGTTAACACATTAAATGCAAAACTTCTCATTTTTTTCTAAATAGATGTGTTGTGTTTAGAAAAGATCTCTTGTCATCTGTGCTTATCATTTATAGTGTCGATTACGAATGTAGGCTTAATGAAAACGCATAATACTGAAAAACAAAGCTAACATTTTGGAGTTGACATTCTTTTTACGGATCCGGCCTGCCTCAGCAGAAAATCGGGATCCGGCCCTGGAGACAAACTGGTTTTGTCATCCTTGTTCCATGGTTTCAATGTATAATACATGATTTGATAAATAACTAAAGGTTTCTGCTTTTCGGATTTTGGCAACTGCAGGTCCTTTTAGGAATGCAACCTTCAAGAAAAATAAGGTTTTACTGTGGTGTATTTATGGATGAGAAATTTCCATACATGATACATACAGTGGCCTTTTCGTTTTTTATTTGTTCAAAAAGTTTAAAATATCCAATAAAGTGTGTTACTCTTCATGATTGTGTCACAGTTGTTGATGATTCTTTACAAGAAATGAAATTTGTATATCTTTATGTTTGAAATTTGAAATGTGGCAAAAAGTCACAAAGTTCAAGGGGGCCAAATACAGTGGAACCTCGGTTCTCGACCATAATCCGTTCCAGAACCCTGTTGGAAAACCGAATTGTTCAATCACCGAAATCATTTTTCCTATTAAAAATGATGTAAATCGTTTTAATCCGTTCAACACCCTGAATGTTTACCTGAATGTTCAACGTGAACATAAAGCTAACCCAGGCTAATCGTACTTCCGCGTTATCGTAATCTTCCGTACGAAAGATTACGCTAACATGAATGTGTAAAAATAAAAAAAATCAGGTCGTTTACAAGTCATTAAGAACCCGGGTCTTCACAACAAGTGGTGAGCGGTTCATTGGAAAGGGGGCTCCGTTCCAACACCCTGAATGTTTACCTCGAATCATAAAGCTAACCCAGGCTAATCGTACGTTCGCGTTACGAGAGATTACGCAAACATGAACGTGTAAAAAAAAAAAAAGGATAAAGAAAATAATTATGAATAGGATTTCTTACCTTTGTGGTGGTCAGCAGAAGGCGCAGGTGGACGGTGGGCAGAGAGATGGAGGAGGTAGGACTGACATGTCTTAAATGCAATAGTGGTACGCACTACTTTTCTTTTTTCGCACTACTTTTCTTTTTTCACCTGTAGCAACTTTGCTGCTTGCACTGACTTTCTTCGGAGGCATAATTAGGGGCTAAAACACTCCGTACACCTATATTAAAAGCGAAAGCAAAACGAAGCACGTCCGCACGCGATAACAGTTGGTCACGCCGCTCAGCACCGCACCCTGGCGTACGCACTCACGCATTACCGGCGTTCGAACTCCGATTTTTTGACCGAAGAGCGAAACAAGAATTTCTCGAAATTTTTGGTCGGACTCCGATTTGTTCGAACTGAGAGGCGTTTGAAAACCGAGGTTCGACTGTAGTTTCACAAGCCACTGTACTTTGGGTTGCTTTGTACTGTGAGAGTTTGTAAATTAGGAAGACACTCAACATAAACAAAACTGAGATGTCATGAAGAAAACTAACAAACACCAAACAGACACAAACACACACACATTGCCTTGGTGGGCATATGCCAAGACAGTTTTGTCCTTGACAGCTAAGGGTAGCCAGTAACATTCTGAGGGGCCTGCAGTGTCTTTGCCCAGAAGCTGGGCAAGTGCCAACTCTGCAATTACTTAAACCGGAGCAAGTCAAAAGAGATTCATAGACGTGAGACAGACAAGGTTCGTGCTTGAAATCATAAATGTAATGTAATTTATTTATAAAGCCTTCTACAGCAATCCTTTCGGTGTACCAAAGTGCTTTACAGTAGTTGATGTTAGAGAAGCAATACGTAAAAAACAAAATAAAAACAATAAAAGATAACACCATTTTTGAAATACAACCGTATCGAAATAGATAAAATAAAACAAAAGTGTCGTCATACCACTCAGTATTAAATGCTATGTTGAAATCGTGTGTTTTAACCTGGAGTTAAATAGGCCCAGATCAATAAAACCAATCTCTGATAGGAGCTGATTCCAGAGCCTCGAGGAAGCAACGGAAGCCCTCTTTCCCCACCCCTAAAAATTGTCTAGACACATATTTAACACGAATAAAAGAGGTGGATATATTTGCATACCTGTCTACCTGTACGGTTTTGCCGTACAAAGTACGCTTTTTATGCATTTTAAGATGTGTACGACGTACGAGAAGATCTGTACGGAAAAAGGCAAATTTGTCAATGATGGGTACCATCCGGTATACACCGACTATTACGAAATGGCAAATCAATTAAGTCAAACGAGTTCGCCGCGGAAGCCTCTATCCCGGTATCGTTTTTTTCCGTTGCAAACGAAGCGAGCGGTTTCATGTAGCGAAAGGAAGTCCGTCTCTTTTTAGAGAACCGGCTTTTTTGGCTCACTTGCTTTGATGCATTATATTACGAATGATTATGTTGTATAAAGA